>NW_024081401.1:31550-631550 GCF_003009895.1 Hyaena hyaena
GTTTTGTTGCATGAAAGGCACCTGGAATTATGAGTATGATAATGGAGCATTCATTTAATAAAGGAGACATGACTGATGTGGCCCGGTGAAAGGGAGAAAGGCAAACTATGAGAGACTCTTGAATGCTGAGAACAAACTGAGGACTGATGGATGTGCGGGGGGGGGGGGGGAGATGGGCATGGAGGAGGGCACTTGTGGGGATGAGCACTGGGTGTTATATGCAAACCAACTTGACAAACTATTTGTAAGGGAAAGAAAAGTAAAACAGAGCATGGTACTTTGTTTAAAAGGGACAGCAATATATTGTACTATATCGGGTAAGTACCATGATCTTAAGGAAAAAACAAGTTCCCTTTTTTTTAAATCCCCTACAGCACCGAGTAGGACAAATACTAGATGCTCAGAAAACGTGAATTGTATTTGAGATAAGTATTTGAATGCACAAGAAAATGAAGGTATGTTAAAAATGTAAATGAAATTACAAAAGGTTTTTGGCATTCATTTACATAACTTATTTCTTAATAATTTGTTTTCAAGTTCTTTATAACTTTATCTTTTTCTTGCTCTCTTCAGAGCATACGGTTTGGCGTAATGCATGTTCTAGCTCTCAGGACCGCTGGCCTCCTGACAAACTGGCTATTCTGATAGTCTGAGGGATAAGACTTCTGCAGCAAAAAGCGGGTTACATTACAGTACTGCCTGCTGCTGGAGATGGAAGACCAATAACCTCTGAAAGCAGCGCACAGGAAGAGCTGGGGCAGCAGGGCACTTTGTGAAAGCTCATTTAGACACTCCGCAGTAGGGTACTGCAAAGGTGAGTGCCCTAACGGGCGGGTCGTCCGCCCGAAGGCCTGACTGGGCAGCTGGGCTTGACAAGAGGAGAGAGCCAAGGCCGCTTGGATGAGTCATTCTCACCTCCCCAGGCAGGTGCGGGAGGCAGGACGCTTCGCTTGGTGGGCAGAAGCCTTGAGCCGCCACGGAGTCCCCTTCCGGGACGCCTCCTCGGGGCCGGCACTGACCTTGCCGTTGGGCTGCCGGTCTGCCAAAGACCCGCGCCGCAGAGCCAGGAGCTGGTCGGGGGCGCCCACTGGAACCTGGACCCACAGGTCGTTGGAGCTGGGCTCCGCCCTCCTGCGGTCCCTCAGCGCCTCATTCCTGTGCGAGGTCACCAACTGAGCCGTGAGGGCCGCTACTCCAGGCGCAGGAGGGCGGGGCGCGACGCGCGCCCACCGGCCCGCGGAGGTCTTCTCGCGCGGGCGCACGCGCCGCAGCCGCGCGGGGCGGGGGGCGGGGAGGGTGGGTGTGCTTGGGGCGCGCGCGCCGCCGCCGCCTCAGCCTGCTGCTCCGCCTGCGCGGTCTGCTCCCGGCGCTCGGCCCCAGCACGCCGGCTCCCGAGTGGCCATGGGCGGCGCGAGGTCCGCGGTGTAGAGTCCGCCAGCCCCGGACCCGCGTCCCGCACCCTGACGGTCCCGGTAAGCGGGGGCGGGGGCGGCGGGGACCCGGCAGGCACCCTAAGGGACGGGTCTGCGGCCCGCGGACAACCCTCCGGGGACTCAGGTGTTGTGTGGGAGCCGCCCCTAAGGGAGTCCCTGTGTAAGTAGATAACCCCCCGAGTGTCCCTGCCTCTGCCCCTTGGGAGAGTCCCGGAGGCGGTGCAGGGAGCCGCCCCCATGGAGGACCTCTGTGTGAACGGAGACTCCAGGGCTCTCTCTGCATTTGCTGCCATGGGGAGGCGCAGCGTGGAGGCACTGTCTGCCCACAGAGACCTTCTGTATAACTACTGGAGGGCAAGGGTGGTCTCTGTGTTGTCTCAGTAGAAGACCGTTTGAGAATGTAGAGGAGCCTCAGGAGCCTGCGCGGTGGGGATGGACCCCACAGAGGACCCCAGTATAAAGGAATACTTTAGACTGTGCCCTGGAACTGCCTGGAATGAACCTCTGACCGGAAGGAGAGGACCCTGCCGCGGGATCTAGGCCAGGAGTAACTTCCCATATGCCCAAAGGACTTTAGCCTTGACCTTTTTAGGGCTCATTGTGCCCTAAATTGTGCCCCTCCAAGGTGGTCGAGAGGCTGGGCCCTTGTGGGCCTGCTGTCTTTGTCCATTGCTCCCCCAACCCCATTAGAAAATTTATTTTCTGTGGTAGCCCAGGTTGTCTCGAGGCTGGATATTTGTGAAGGCAGGAACTTCTGTTAGAGCAAAGGACATACGGGAAGGGAGGACCAGTGAGGACTCTGGAGCTAAGATAGAAGACTTGGGACCCTGGGCTTGAGTATCCATAAGCAAGCAGTAAGACAGGTGAAATAATTAATGCTGGCAGGTCCTGGAAGAGAAAGTCCTTTTAAGGAAGGAAGACAGGATATGTAGGATTATTGAGCACCCATGTACCAAGTACCATGCCAGGGATATTTAACATCTCATATAATTTTTACAGTAGCATTATGAAATCATTCGTTTTTAAACGTTAGGCACTTTAGACTCAGAGAGGTTTAGCAATTTGCCCAAGGTCACAGAGCTTGGAATCCTGAGATCAGTTTTTGAAATTTATATGGGAAAAAGTGTCAAAGAGAGGGAGAAGCAAGAATGTACATTTGTTAAGTTGCATGAAGCTACCCGGCATAGTATGTGGTATTTGCACTATATGCAGTAATACATGCAATATAATGCAACAGTAAATGGTCAGTAAATGTGATGACTAAATAAGTGAATGAGGTCTGTTTAATTGGGGATGAGACTGCTGCAGGAACTGATTTCCACTGAATCCCCAGATTTCAGGGTGTGGCTTCCTTCACTGGCAACCCACTGTAATGAGGCCTCTGGTTGTCTCCAGACTTAATTGAGTCTGGGAGAAACCTCTGGGTGTGGTCTTTGATAGTATTTGCTCTGGGGAACAAGAACACTTCAGAGGTTGGTGTTCTAAGACCACCCTCCCAGCTTGCAGAATCCTTGGGGAAGAGGAGGGAGAGACAGGGTCACTTTTAGCAAGCATGATTCATAGTGGCCTTGTGGCCCTCTGACTACATACACCAACAGACATTGGTCTACAGATAACACGCAGGACACTTTTTTCCCAAAAGTGCCTCTGCATGATGGTGAGGAAGGCAGAAAAGGTGCAGAGCCAAGGAAGGATTATTGGGAGTCCATTTTCTGCGGAGGGCAAAGGTTCTGCACCTGACACAGTGATGCACTGTCATCTCACCCCTTTAGCTGTGGTAGTGCTTTCATTCCTCCTCCATCCCAAGGGTGCAAATTTGGATCAAGGATAGATTCTGGTTTCTTGTCCAAAAATGGAGTAGTAAAGGAAGTAAGCAATGTATGCATCAGAGAACCATTCTGAGAGAATTTTCCTGTTCCCCTTCTATCCTTCTTCCACATAGCCAAACTAGTGACATCCTCCCTTAATAGAAGTGGCTGTCTTCCGACTCCTAAGGTTACTTAGGAAAGATCAGGCTTGTGAGAAAACAAAACAAGCTGATTTACCAATTGTTAGCTTTTTAAACTCTGTGGCTGCCTGAAGCATGGGTGTGGCATCTCAGGCACAGCTCCCTCAATGGTGTAAATTCTGACAAAGGTTTACATTGGTTAATCACTTCTCCATTACAGAGTTGTTTAAAATTCTCCTTTCAGTTTACACCCCTCTCATCAGCTTAACACACCAAAATAAATAGGGTTATTTGTGTGTGTATACATGTGTATTTTTTAAATGTTTATTTATTTGGGGGAGAGTGCAAGCAGGGGAGGGGCAGAGAGAAGGGGACAGAGGATCCAAAGCCATCTCGGAGCTGTGACAGCAGTGAGCCTTGTGTGGGGCTTGAACTCACAAACTGTGAAATGAGGACCTGCACTGAAGTCAGACACTCAACTGACTGACTGACCCACCCAGATGCTTCCCCCCCACCTTTTTTTTTTTTTCTTCAAAGAAAATCCGAAGGAAGGGCACCTGGGTGGCTCATTCAGTTACGCATTCAACTTTTGATTTTTGGCTCAGGTTATGATGTCATGGTTCGCAAGTTCAAGCCCCTCATTGGGCTCTGCACTGATGGTGCTTGGGATTCTCTATTCTCTGTCTCTACCCTCCCCGGTCTCTCTTTCAAAAATAAATATACTTTAAAAAAAAAAAAAAGAAGAAGCAAGCCTGCAAATCTGGAAATATGACCTTTGCTCCAATTCAGAATAGGTCATTGGGGTTTTTTTCCTACACTCTTCTTTGAGGGCTCTTGGTATCATACCCTCTCATGTCCCTGGAAAAATTGCTAGGAGGCTTCAATTCCTTCCCAAATATTAGACCTCAAATATCATTTCCTTGATGTCCAGCATTGGGTAAATATAAAGATTACAAAATTTCCTAAGAGTACTAACTCTCCCCTAAACACAACATAAGTCAAATCATTCCAGAATAGATGTGAAGCATGTCACCCAGTTGCTTTAATCTACTCAAAAGAAAAAGTTCTCTCCAAAGGGAAATAAAATGGGAGAAAACTTCATGTCCATGTACAGATATACTTGAGTTTTATTTATGGATTTTTTTTAATGTTTTTTATTTATTTCTAGGAGAGGGAGAGAGACAGCGTGAGCAGGGGAGGGTCATAGAGAGAGGGAGTCACAGAATCCGAAACAGGCTCCAGGCTCTGAGCTGGCAGTCAGCACAGAGCCCGACGCGGGGCTCGAACCCACGAACCGCGAGATCATGACCTAAGCGAAAGTCAGACGCTCAACCGACTAAGCCACCCAGGCGCCCCTATTTATGGATTTTTTTAACCTTTAATCTTCCACATTGTCTCTGATCACTTTCTTATAGTTTTCTTCTTCCTATATTTGCCATATTTTTTACAGTTCTTCCTTTTCCTCAGACATAAATAGGACTTTCTTTAGCCCATTTCCCACACTCCCTTTATTTTTTCCAGTACACCTGTTCCTAAGTGGATCATATGTATGCAAATAATTTCATTTCTCTTTAGTTACAGAATCTTTATCTTCCAGTCCTACCTGCTTTTCTCTGACAGTGCTCTTGGTTTCTGCTGTCTTCATTTCCCAGTTGATTTATTCATTTCTGATGGGAATATCATTATCCACTCCACCCTTGAGTCTTAATGACCAAGTTCTGACAGGAATTGCTTACCAGCTTTGGACCAAGAAACCAAGACCATCAGTTTATAGATGGAGACATGATTACTTTTTCCATTATAACATCCCTCCAAACTTCTTCCCCTTCCAGCAATTCCCTCAGAGACTCACATATATTTACTAAGTGCAACCTACTTGCCAGGCGCTATTCTTGATATGACAGTTGCTTGCCCTTGAGGAGTTCACATAGAATCAGTCTGCATGTCTCTAATCATTTACTATAGAGTAAGAAAAGTAAAGGAAAATTATAGCTTTACATAGTACCTATAGGTTCTGTGCCTCCTCTGGCAGCTGCATCATTAGCCCCTCTGTCATCGCTCTCCCCAAATTACTTTTGCCCATATGCTTTGAGTGAACTGGCCACACTCTTAGCTTCTTATGATAATGACAGTACCTTATATTTAGATAACTATTTATAATTAAGGCCCTTTTACATACATGATTCTACTTGTTTTTGAGGAATGTTTCATCTTACTGGGGTCTTCTTACACAAGGGGTCTTACTGGAATCTTCTTAAAACAACAGTGTGTGGGCTGCCTGGCTCACTTTCTCCCTTTCCTTTTCTTTTTTTTTTTTTTTCTTTTCGGAGTCTCCTAATCAAATTTATGGCTCTTCCAGAGGGAAAGCCCCAGTGATTCACTACAGTCACCACCTACCAACTCTTAGGCTATGGAGAGGAGTTTCCTGATGGGTCCAAAGGCCAAGCAATGTGCTCACTGGTCAGTCCTGGAACTTACCAAGGCTATCCTACCACCTGGCCTCAGAAAATTCAATTCTCTGAGGGTTTTTGCCTCCTAAAATCCAAATGCATATTCCCTTCTAAACAAATATTTTAAGCATACTGTCTCAAACTAGTTTTGGGGGGCTGATTCATACATGAAGGCAGTTTTGCTTGCCTATTTCTATCCAGCAACCGGCTGGCTTCATACCTCCTAAGCTGTGATGGAGTCCCCATATAGCAATCCTTGCCTTGGCATGTGCTTTTACCTCTTCCTGGAATTCTTTTTTTTTTTTTCTTCCCTTAGCCACTCGGGTAACTCCCACTCATATTTCAAAATTTAGCTCAAGCAACACCTTTTTTTTTAAATCCTACACTCATGCCCCCTACACACGCATATACGCTGCATTCTCACAGGCTGAGTGAGATCACATTTGTTCATTCTACCAACAGTTACTAAGTGCCTGATTTGTGCCTGACACATAGTAGGCTGCACTCAGCAAATATTTGTAGAATCAATAAACAAGTAAAGACAATTAAGGTGTAATAAATATATTAAATGGGGTTGAATCTGTGCTGCAGGGGCCCACAGCAGAGAATAGGGAGTGCCTCTCCATCTTGCTGAGAAGCTCTGCTTGCTAAGTGCAGTCACACCAGCCAGTCACTAATGGTGTGCTATTTCTTAACTGTTGCTCTGCTTCTGTGGGAAGCCAGCACTGTAGCTTTTCATGAAAACTCATCCTAAGCCCCCAGAGGCTAAGGATCATGCCATAATTGTGTTCTCATGTATATTAGAGCTTTGATGGCTTTCAGTAAATATTAAAAACAGGACCTCCTTCATGTATCACTCCCTTGAGCAGAGTTCAGGAAGACAGTTTTTATTGTCTTTAGCCCTTTGCTGCTTGGAAACCCCCAAAAGGCCTGTGCAGTTGAGGGTGACTATGTCTCTCTGGACTGACTGAAACCAGAGCTGCTATGCTGCATAAATAGAATGAAGGAAGACAGGGAAGTACCAAGTAGACCCTTTCAGAGGCTGCAGACATGAAAACTAAAAGTAATCTGTAAGCTACTGCTAGTCAACAGGAATGGTTGATTACAAACAGGCTCCCAGAGCACTGTCATGAGACACTGCATTCCTAAAGCAAAACTCTTTGATGGCTTTTGTTTAAAGTCTTGAGATTGATGTTGATGTCTGCAGTAGCTTAGAGTCTGTGCTATGCATTTTGCATTTTTTAGACCCTGGTTCTGCTGGTTTTCCATACCCTGTGGCTAGTTACCTTCTGTGTTAAGTATGTGACCTTCCCTGAGGCTCTCAATCTTTCAGGCACATGCTTCCTGGAACCAACTGTCCACCACCTTGAAATTTTTTACCCTCATGTACAGATGCTGCACATGCTAAATTTCTCCAGCCCAAATCCAGTGAGGAGAACACATTTTCAAGCTTGCTACATGTGCCCTTAGGGCAACAGCCCTGTGGGCCAGGCCACAATGCCACAGGACACACCATAAGTGCAGGAGACCATTTTTCTTGATAATATCCTCTCCTTTTTTACTGTGGTTGTACAAACTGGCTAAATTCCAAAATTCTGTAGCTCTCCCCTGTGGTCAGAGAAATCACCCATAACTACTATATGGTTACTTGTTCTCATCCCTGCTAGCCCTGAACTACCACCATTCAGGGTCCACCTCTGGGGAAGCAAAGTAGATATGATGAGATGAGCTGATGATTCTGTAGTTTTTAGAACTGAGTTCTGAAGATTTAGTTTGGTCAGTCTCTCTGGACAACTTTGAGGAAGAGAGAGGGTACTGACACCATGATCTCAAATAAACTTCTTATGTTGTTCAGACATCTCTGCAACATTTTCTCAACAAAGATTTATAGAACCCATGCTCTGTGGAGGACAATGTGAACCATATAAATTTTTCTCTTTTGATATCACCGGAAACCTGAGATTCCTTTTTCCACCTGCTTAACCCACTCTCCGGTTATTTTCCCTTGTCCCTCTACTCAGAGGTTTTCTTTGCCTTGTTGCAACCTAGGAAAGCCCTCATAACCTCTATGCAATCACTTTTAGATGCTTTTGAGCCTTTTTCAAACAGTTGCCAGTCCTATATCAAGAATCAGATGAAAGAAATAAAAGGCATCCAGATTGATAAAGAAGTAAAACTTTCACTATTTGCAAATGACATGATACTATATATAGAAAACCCTGAAAATTCCACCAAAATACTACTGTAACTGATAAATGAATTCAGTAATATCACAGAATACAAAATTTAAAAAAAAGAATCAGATGAAAGCAAGTACAGTAAATGTACTTTACACTTAGCATGCCAAATGAGGAGACTCCTGCCTATTAAGAGGGCTACTTCCCAGTCTTCTCATTGGTACAAATCTTTATAGAGAGCTTGAGAAGAGGTTCCCTAGCTGACTTCCCCTTCCTTACTTGTCCACCAGCTCCTTCTGTGAAGCAACCCTTCCTCCTCTTACTCCCATCACTTTGCCCTTACACATATTCTCACTGTGTTCTAAGCATGTGCTTTGCAGAGAATGGGTGTGTCTTGCACACACACACACATTCCAAGCTGCCCACATATGTCTTACTGCCTGACAAACACATCTAGACAGACTTCTCTTACCTAAAGAAGGATTTTGGTTTTTCGTCTGTTTTCATTTCCTCCAGATCATATAGCCAAACAGCCCTCTTCTACCTTCTTGTCCCTGTTGTTCACCACCACCTGCTTCTGCCCCCCCTGAGGTTATTTTCCAAGCCTTCCTTAGATAACCCACAAATTCTCTGGCAGTAACATCATTCTTGAGACAATGTCTTTTTATTCTTCTTTCATCCTTATTAGGGAGGCAGAAAACCCAATTCCACTCACCAACCAAAGAAGTAATCGTTAGTTATCCTTTGTGGAATCTTTACAACTTGATTTCCTTTTAATTTGCTCTTCTTCCTAGGACTTCTTCCAGCACAGGAAGGGCCAGGATTTGCTCACCAGGCATTTGTTTTTATCCATCACTAATCACTACCACTTGTTTCTCTAGAAATTAGAGATGATTTTGTTAATTTCTCAAACACCCAGGTGCACATCATGGATATTTCAACACACTTGCTTTTAATCAAAGTGTCTTTTATATACAGGTTTGATCCTCTCCATTAAGCATTAAGGGTTTAAACGTCACTCTTTGAAGCCCACTTCTGTTTTGTCCTCACAGTTTACTCTTAAAATCAAAGTCATGTCCATTCAAAATTACTTTCGGTCTTGTTTGGATTTTGATGGTTTCTTTTCAATGGTTCTGCTCTACATATTCTGCCCTTATGGTCATAAAGTGGCCTAGAAAACTGAACCATCTCAGGTAAAAGCAATAGAAATACTCCAAGATCTTGTGGTCAGGGATGGAAAGTGGTTTTTAATTTGTTTTTATGTTTGTTTTGCTGGTGGATGTCATCTTCTGTCTTCATTGCAATTGCTTTAAAGATAAACTCCCCAAACCACTGCTGTGACATCATTAACAATTGAGATAGCCTAATAGTGATTCTTGTTATCCTTACAGAGAGTAATGGGTTATAGCAGGACTACAATGTATTGGGAGATGCCTGTGGCTAATTTGCTGATACACTATTAATGAGCCAGTTCATTTATAGAGTAACTCTCTTCATTGGCTGGCCTTTTTTGAGAACTCCTCTTACATTATCTGAAAAAGCCAGTAAGAACCAAATGCATACCATTGATTTTCCTCTAATGAATCATTCTTGAAAAAATGACTTTTGTATGGTTATTTTATGTCTCCAAATAAACATTTCTCAACTTTTGTTTCAACCTATATTTTCTTGCCAAGAAACTTAAATGTCTTATAACTAATCCCTAAAACTTTTTTTTTTTAATATTTTTATTTATTTCTAGGAGAGAGAGACAGCGTGAGCAGGGGAGGGTCAGAGAGAGAGGGAGATACAGACTCTGAAATAGGCTCCAGGCTCTGAGCTGGCAGTCAGCACAGAGCCCGACGCGGGGCTCGAACCCACAAACCGTGAGATCATGACCTAAGCGAAAGTCGGACGCTTAACCAACTAAGCCACCCAGGCGCCCCAATCCCTAAAACTTCTAATACAACTTTTGGAAGGGGGCTGCTCCCAACTATTGGGAGAACTAGTACTTTTTGTATCTCCCGAAGAACCAAGAGGACACTATCAAGCTCTGCTGTTTTGTAGTCTATTTTACCAAAAAAAAAAAAAAGTGATGACTTTAATATGTATTATAATTGATATATTTTTTCAATTCACCATTTCTCCTCTCCTTCTGGAGTTCAGATATATATCCCCCACCTGCCCGCAGGATCCAGCCAGTGAGAATCATTGCTCTGATCTTTGTGTTCCTATTGGATTAAATCAGTTTTTTTCTCTTTACTTATGGCATGAATATATCACAGGTTATTTAATAATACTCCTATTGACATTATTTCCACCTTTTTATAATTGTAAAAAATTATCCAATAAATATTCTTTTACCTTTATGGACAAGTCAGAGGATCAGCCTCTCATATGGAGTAGGGTCTTTTTCAGTCAAAGGTATGTTAGTAGCTGTCCATCTCTGTTAGAACCACAGACTCTTTTCTTTCATTTTATTTTACTTCCAGTATAGTTAACATAGTGCTATATTAGTTTCAGATGTACAACATAGTGATTTAACAATTCCAAACATCACCCAGTACCCATCATGGCATGTGCACTCTTTAATCCCCATCACCTATTTTGCCCATCCCCTCATCCACCTTCCTTCTGCCAACCATTAGTTTTAGAACCACAGACTTTTTTTAAAAATAGGCTCCACACCCAAGGTGGGGCTCAAACTCACAACACCGAGATCAAGAGTTGCATGTTCCACCAACTGAGCCAGCCAGGCACCCCTAGAACCACAGACTCTTATGACAAGCTTGAGAATTCTGTTCTTGTACCACAGCGGTCAAGGGAAATGCTTACTACTCCACAATGTTGTCCTTGTCTTTTAGAAGTAACCATCTTTAAATCAAAAGACAAAAATATAGTTCTCTCATCAAAAATGTAAGATTATCTAAAGGCTATATTTTTCAAATTACAGGCCCAGACTCATTGTGAAGTCATGAAATCATTTGGGAGAGTCACTATCAGTATTATTTTAATGAAATAGGAAAGAGAGGATAGAAAATATCAGGGAGCATCACATGTAGGTAAAAGTAGGATTGTTTCCCAATACTACAGGTTCAGTTCTAGATCTATAAACACATGTTTATGACTATATATATATACAGAGTCACATCATAAACTATATTTCTTACTTGGATCACACTCAAAACTTTAAAAACATACCATAAAAATTTTCTGAGGAAAACCCTATAGCCTTGGAAATAATTGATCGTGAAGAAGGTCTGCAATGAAGGGTTATATGTCAGTTTTACATTCTCAATCTTGGTGTGTTATGCCTGTTCCTCTTGCTCTATGTGGGAGACTTGTTTTCCTGCCTACCCATAGCATAGCTGGTGCTCTTGAAGCATGTGAGCCATCTGGAGACTATAGACCCAGCCTCTCTTAAGAATCTTCTGTATCCATAGCCTCAGCAAAAGTACTAACATACACACTCTCCTCACTACTCCTAGGCCCACCCACACCTAGACTAGATACCTGATTAGGCTACATGAACTTTTAAAAGAATATGATAAAAGAACATGAACATTATAAATGCTTAAGACTACATAATCCAATCACACTCATTAACAGAGAACTGAAGCCCAAGGCAGTAACAGGTGTCCTGGATCACAGCAGATCCAGAACTAAAACAAGTCACCAGATTGCCAACCCTAGGATTTTTTTATGATGTAATTAATATGCAGTGTAGTAAAGTTAGAAAAAACATTCACAAAAATTTTTAAAGCATTCATTTTTACAAATATTAAATCATAACCTGAGCATTTATGTAACTTGCTTTTTTCATTATGTTTGTACATTTTCAGCATTTTCCCACATCAGTAAATATGCTTTTACCTCAATATTTTTCATATTGTTTAGACTTTCATTGTAACAAAGTTTAACCATTCCCCTATTGTACAATATTTTTTTTGCAATAGGGGAAAAAAAGATTTTTAGATCACAACTTATTGTCCCCTGGGGCAGGAACTTAACATGAACACGGTTTCCTGAATCTAATCAATAAAACTTTCCTGAACCAATCTTCTTTGCCACAAAAGACAGTTACTTATTCAAAGTAAATACTCCTGGGGCACCTGGATGGCTAAGTCAGTGGAGTGTGGGACTCTTGATTTTGGAGTTGTAGGTTCAAGCCTCATGTTGGGTGTAGAGATTACTTAAAAATAAAATCTTTTAAAAAAATTCAGAGAAAGGGGAACCCTCTTGCACTGTTGGTGGGAATGTAAACCAGGGCAGCCACACTGGAAAACAGTATGGATGTTCCTCAAAAAATTAAAAATAGAACTAACCTATGGCCCAGCAATTGCACTACTAGGAATTTATCCAAAGGATATAGCAGTGTTGATTCGAAGGGGCACATACACTGAATGTTTATAGCAGTGCTATCAACAATACCCAGATGATGGAAAGAGCCCAAATATCCAACAACTGATGAATGGATAAAGAAGATTTGTTGCACACACACAATGGAATACTACTTGGTGTTGAAAAAGCAAGAAATCTTACCATGTGCAACAATGTAGATGGAACTAGAGGGTATTATGCTAAAGGAAATAAGCCAGTCAGAGAAAGACAGATATCATATGATTTTACTCATATGTGGAACTTGAGAAACTCAACAGATGAACATAGGGGACTGGAAGGAAAACTACGGTAAAAAGAGAGAGGGAGGCAACCCATAAGAGACTCTTAAATACAGAGAACAAACTGAGGATTGCTGTAGGGAAGGTGGGTGGGTGGGTGGATGGGTTAAATGGGTTATGGGGATTAAGGAAGGCACTTTTTGGGATGAGCACTGGGTGTCATATGTAAGAGATAAATCACTGGGTTTTACTTCTGAAGCCAAGACTACACTGTATGTTAACTAACTTGAAATTAGGTGGAAGTGTAAACTGGTGCAGCCCCTCTGGAAAACAGTGTGGAGGTTTCTCAAAAAATTAACAATAGAACTCCCCTAGGACCCAGCAATAGCACTGCTGGGAATTTACCCAAGGGATACAAGTGTGCTGATGCATAGGGGTACATGTACCCCAATGTTCATAGCAGCACTCTCAACAATATCCAAAACATGGAAAGAGCCTAAGTGGCCATCAACTGACGAATGGATCAAGAAGATGCGGTTTATGTATACAATGGAATACTACATGGCAATGAGAAACAATGAAATCTGGCCATGTGTAGCAACATGGATGGACCTTGAGGGTGTTATGCTGAGTAAAATAAGTCAGGCAGAGAAAGACAGATACTATATGTTTGCACGTATAGGAGGATTAAGAGAAACTTAAAGGAGGACCATGGGGGAGAAGAAGGAGAAAAATAGTTGGGGAGAGGGAGGGAGGCAAACCATGAGAGACTCTTGAATGCTGAGAACAAACTGAGGTCTGATGGGGGTGGAGGAGATGGGAAGGGGGGTGGTGGGCATGGAGGAGGGCACTTGAGGGGATGAGCACTGGGTGTTATATGGAAACCAACTTGACAATAAACTGTTAAATTTTTTTTAATTTTTAAAAACTTTGAGTTAAAATGAAATAAAATATCAAAAAGGCTTCTCCACAATTAATTAATTGGGAAGTGTTTATTAAGTACCATTCTTTCCCATACACATTACTAGGCAGTGGATATAGGTACTAATCAGGATAAAAACAATCTAATAGAGGAAGCTGACATTGATCAGATAATCATCCTATTGAATATGTGATAACAAAGAAAGATAAGGGCTCTAGAACAGAAGAGCATAGTGCTGTGAGCACTTTGACCTGGACTTCCATGAGGACATGATACTTGAGATGAGCTCTGAAAGATGAATAGACACTAACGGAGGAAAGGAGCAGTCAGTTGTGCCCAAAATATAGGAAGCATAGCAAACAAACACTGAAAGAAAACCAGTAAAGAACACAAAGAAAGGAGATCAGACCAAGAAGGACCTCACAGGTGATGGTAAAACACAATTTGGAGGACTTTATCCTGAAAGCTATAGAAAGCCATTTAAAAATTTTAAGCAAGAATAACATAAGACCTGAATTTCTCTCCAACATCTTTAACTTAACATGTAACAAAACCCAATTTCATTTCCCAGTTTCTGTAAGTAGCAATACCATTTGGCCAGTTAATTTTTTAAGTTTTTGTTTCAATTCCAGTTAGTTGACATACAGTGTAATATTAGTTTTAGGTGTCCAAGTTAGTGATTCAGCATTTCCATATAACTCGTGGTGCTCGTCACAAGTGCCCTCCTTAATCCCCATCACCTGTTTAGCCCATCCTCCCCATGCACCTCCCCTCCGGTAACCATTAGTTCTCTATAGTTAAGAGTGTTTCTTGGTTTGCCTCTCTCTTTTTTTCCATGATGATTGTTGGTTTTGTTTTGTTTTAGTTTAGTTTATTATTTTGTGAGAGACAGAGTAAGCGGGGGAGGGGCGGAGAGGGACGGACAGAGGATATGAAGTGGGCTCCGTGCTGACAGCAGAGTCTGATGCAGGACTTGAACTACCTAACTTTGAGATCAGAACCTGACCTGAAGTCAGACATTCAGCTGACCCAGGCACCCCTGTTTGTTTTGTTTCTTAAATTCCACTTGTTAGTTGATTTAAAACTGCCCTTTCAGTAAGTCAGGCAGAGAAAGGCTGAATAGAATACTGTTTGATTTGACTAATACAGGGAATCTAAAAACACTGAACTCCTTGAACTCGGGGCACCTGAGTAGCTCAGCTGGTTAAGCATCTGTCTTTTTTTTTTTTTTTTTTTTGGTCAAGTTAGCTAACATACAGCATGATCTACTTCAGTAGATTCCCGTGATTCATCACTTACATACAACACCCAGTACTCATCCCAGCAAGTGCCCTCCTCAGCCCATCACTCATTTTTCCTGCCCCCCCAACCACCCACCCCCATCAACCCTCAGTTCTCTGTATTTAAGAATCTCTTATGGTTTACCTCCCTCTCTGTTTGCATCTTATTTTTCCTTCCTTTCCCCTGTTTGTCTATTGTGTTTCCCAAATTCCACATATGAGTGAAATCATATGATATCTGTCTTTCTCTGATGGACTTATTTCCCTTAGCATAATACCGTCAAGTTCCATCCATGTTGCTGCAAATGGCAAGATTTCATTCTTTTTCATCACTGAGTAGTATTCCACTGTATATGTATATACATATACATACATACATATACACCACATATTTGTCCATTCTGTTGATTGACGTTTGGGCTCTTTCCATAATTTGGCTCTTGCTCATAGTGCTGCTAGAAACATTCAGGTGCATGTGTCCCTTTGAATCAGCACTCCTGTATCCTTTGGATAAATTCCTAGTAGTGCAATTGCTGGGTCTTAGGGTAATTCTATTTTTAATTTTTTGAGGAACCTCTATACTGTTTTCCAGAGTGGCTGCACCAGTTTGCATTCCCACCAGCAGTTAAGAGGGTTCGCCTTTCTCCACATCCTCACCAGCATCTGTTGTTTACTTAGTTGTTAATTTTAGCCACTCTGACCAGTGTGAGGTGGTATCCCAGTGTGGTTTTGATTTGCATTTTCCTGATGATGAGCAATGTTGAGCATCTTTTCTTGTGTCTGTTTGCCATCTAAGCATCCGACTCTTGATTTCAGCTTAGGTCATGATCTTATGGTTCACGAGTTCAAGCCCCACCTCAGGCTCCCTGCTGACAGTACAGAGCCTGGTTGGGATTTTCTCTCTCTCCCTCTCTCTCTGCCCCTCTCCTTCCCTCTATGCCCCTCCCCCCCCAAAATAAATAAATAAAACTTTAAAAAAATGAAAACATTGAACTCATAGAAACAGATTACAATTATAGTTGCCAAAAGCTGAGGAGAGGGGGAAATGGGGAGACATTGGTCAAAGGGTACAAATATTCGGTTATAAGATGAGTAAGTTCTGGGAATCTCAGGTACAGCAAGGTGACCTTAGTTAATACTATATTATATACTTGAGGAACCTCTATACTGAATATAGAAAGATGCTACAAGAGTAGAGCTATAATGTTCTTACCATAAAAACGACAAAATGGCAATTATGTGAGTTAAAAGATGTGTTAACTAGCCTTCTTGTAAGCATTTTGCAATATATAAGTATCAAATCATCACATTGTACACTTTAAACTTATATGGCATTATATGTCAACTATATCTCAGTAAAGCTGGGAAATAAATGAATATAAAACTGCCCTCTCTTCCTTTACCCTTTATCCAGTCAGTTACCAATTTCTATAACTCTATTTCCAAGGTATCAAATAGACTCTGTCATCATTATTCTTGCAGTCGTCATTTCAGTTTAAACCCTCTACATCTTCCCTGGACTATTATAGTAGACTTCTAATTGGCCCTAAGCTCTCCTCCTACCCTTTGCCACTTCTTCACCCAAACAAACTGAAGATAACTTTCTACCTGTTCTTCAAGGTCCACTTTGACTCTCAGTATTATGGTCTTAATCTCCCTTTTGGCATTTCCAGTACTTTGTCTCACTCTTCTTTGAGTTCTGATATTAAGTAGCTTAAGTGGTGAAACTATTCTCCTGTCTTCTATTTCCTGTGATGAGTAATTAGTGCTTTGCGACATTATACTGTTCAATAAGCCTTGATTATAATGGATTGAGAAAAAGGCTAAAATGGACTTTCTCTTTCGCTTTACTAAGAAGTATTCCCCAGCTAAGAAGAAGCATTCCCCAGCTGACTTCCACTAAGACCCTTCAGGCTAGGAAATAGCAAACCAGCTTTGCAATGTGCCATGTCATGCCCTGACTTAACAGTGCTGTACCCTGGTACTGCAAAGGAAGAGCAGGGATAATGTTACTTCTTAACCTATAAAGGTTTTATTGAACAGTTCATTAAAAAAAAAACGTTAGTGGGGCACTGGGTGGCTCAGTCAGTTAAGCATCTGATGGGCTCAGGGGCGGGCGCCTGGGTGGCTCATTCGGTTGAGCCTCCGACTTTGACTCAGATCATGATCTCACAGTTCATGGGTTTGAGCCCCGTGTCAGGCTCTGTGCTTGCAGCTCAGAGCCTGGAGCCTGCTTCGGATTCTGTGTCTCCCTCTCTCTCTCTCTCTCTGCTCCTCCCCTACTCATGCTCTGTCTCTCTCTCAAAAGTCAATAAACTAAAAAAAAAAATTAAAAATAAAGCTTTTTTTAAAAAAAGCATCTGACAGGCTTGGGTCATGATCTCATGATTCATGGGTTTGAGCCCTTCATCGAGTCTGTCTCCCTTTCTCTCTGCCCCTTCCCCACTCGTGCTCTGTTTCTCTTTCAAAAATAAACACTAAAATTTTTTTAAAAAACATTAGTGAAGCTTTAAAAATGTGAGCAAGGGCGCCTAGGTGGCTCAGTCAGTTAGGTGTCCGACTTTGGCTCAGGTCATGATCTCGTGGTTTGTGGGTTCTAGCCCCGCATCGGGCTCTGTGCTGACGGCTCAGAACCTGGAGCCTGTTTCAGATTCTGTGTTTCCCTCTCTCTCTGCCGCTCCCCAGCTCGTGCTCTGTCTCTCTCTGTCTCAAAAATAAATAAAAATAAAATATAAATGAATAAATAAATAAAAATGTGAGCAGCACCTTAGCACTTGTAATCGTCAGGTTGTCTATGAAAGACAAACAGACCCACAAAGAAGCATAGCTACTAATTAGAGGGGGCAAAGGAGTGTTTGTGACCTTAACCATATGGATAGGGTGATAGAGTTTCCTATCTAATTAGGAGTCCCCTAAAAATAGGGGATGAGCACTGGGTGTTATAGGGAAACCAAGTTGACAATAAACTATTTGTAAAAATAAAAATAAATTTAAAAATACACACACACAACAATAAAATAAAAATAGAAGATCATTCATTGTGGCTGAAAAAATGAGCATTTTTTGTGGATTATCTCTGGATGCACTGCATACAGCATTTACTGGAGGAGTGTTTCTTCAGTCAGAAGTCTGAAATGTATTGCTACAGTCTTGCTTTAAGTCTTGGGTCATCTCATGGGGCAGAGGAGAGACTTGGGCTCTGAAGTCTCCAACTATCTCAACAGAAGCCTAGGATCCCCTGGACCTAATTGGCTTTGGGACACCAAGAAAGACAGAGATACAATTTCACATTTGTAGAATACTTCCCAGTCTACTAAGTACTTTTTAAGCTCATTTTTTAAGGTTATCCTCATGACAGCTCTGTGAAGCACATGGGCAAATAGCTCTCATTTTTATAGATGGGAAACCAAAATCACAGAGCTAGTTAAAAATAGAACCAGGGTCTTTTGACTCCTTAACAAGTGCTCTCTCCACCTCACCATTGCCACTAAGCCCCAGAAGAACTTGCCTTTAGGTGAATGGTTGAAACTGATTGACCCAACATGGTCAGCCATTGGCTGATTCTGGGCCCCTCTGCTTTTTGTCCACAGAGCCATGGGGGTGTTGATGTCCAAGCGGCAGACAGTGGAGCAGGTACAAAAGGTGAGCCTGGCTGTGTCTGCCTTCAAGGATGGGCTACGGGACAGGCCTTCTATCCGACGCACCGGTGAGCTCCCAGGGTCCCGCCGTGGCACTGTAGAGGGCTCTGTCCAGGAGGTACAGGAAGAGAAAGAAGCAGAGGCAAGCACCCCAGTGCTCCAAGAAGAGAGGAGTGTCAGCCGTGCAGCCTGGGAAAGGCTCCGAGATGGGCGTGGAGTGGAGCCTGAGGAGTTTGATAGGACTAATCGATTCACACCCCCTGCGTTCATCCGCCCCACTCGGAAGCTGGATGATGACAAGCCTCCTGATATCTGCTTGGAACCCAGAGAACTTGTGAGTATTCAGTTAGGGCACAATCCTCAAGTCTTAGACCTTCTGAGGATCAGAGAGCAAGATAGGATGGCCTGAACAATCTTAAGGAATTTCTTCTATGAGAATAAAAATGTTACATTCTGGATTGATCATGTGAAAGACGAGGCAGAGGTGATAAGGAATGACACTATAGCAGGTCTTCTGGCATCCTTCTCGCCTAAGGGATAGTAGTATTCCGTGTAGGAGGCATTTAGAAATTGGTGGGCATTCAAGAAGGTCACAATGAGTGGGAATTGCCACGTTTTTGGTGCCAAGAAAACCAGGGATGCTGAGTGTCCTGCAATGCTTGGGACAGTCTTTCAGAACAGATTATTTTTTCCAAAAATGCTAGTAGCATCCCTGTTCAGAAACATGGTCACAGAGGCCTGAGCATATGGAAAAGCTTACTGACTTTTGTCTCTTCGAGAGAAAGCTCTATTACCTCAACAGTGCCTTCAGGTGGAATTGTTCCTCTGGGCTGCTCCAGGGACACTCAGCCCCATAGCTCTGTGTTTGGTGGCCATAGGATCTTGCTGCCTACACTGGAATGAATACACTCCACATTTGTTCCTTTCCTCAGGTTGTCAATGATGAGATGTGTGATGTCTGTGAGGTCTGGACAGCTGAGAGCCTCTTCCCATGCAGGATCTGCACCAGGGTTTTCCATGATGGCTGCCTGCGTCGCATGGGCTACATCCAAGGAGATAGTGCGGCGGAGGTGACTGAGACAGCCCATACAGAAACCGGCTGGAGCTGCCACTACTGTGTGAGCCTGGACTGCAGGGACAGTGGGCTGCCTCACCACAGGGAACTTGCAACTTTTACTAGAGACCCAGTCTTGGAACACTGTTTTCTAGGCAGTGACCTAAAGAGGTTTCTAATAGTAGATACAGGGATCCTCAAGCTAGGACAGGCTTTCTCTACCTCAGCATTATGACATTTTGGATACAATTTTTTCTTGTGGGGAGCGTGTACATTGTAGGACTTTTAGCAGCATTCCTGGCCTCTGCCCCAATAGATGTCAGGAGCACTCACCCCCAGTTGTAACAACCGAAAATGTCTCCAGATATTACCAAATGTGTCCTAGGGTAGAAAACTCATCCCCAGTTGAGAACTACTGAGCTGGAAGAATCAATGAGTAGGATAAGGCCTAATTACTAAAAAGTCGTTCTGTTGGCAACAGTGCTTTCTCTCTAATAGTCTATAGTTGCCATTCATTGTACTATCTGAAAAACCAGCCTAAAATCCTAACCACCTTGCTTCCAATAGGGACAGGTTCTAAAACAGGAACACTTACTTCTTAGCCCTAAGATTGTCATTTGGCCTAGCACCAAACTCTTAGGAGCATTTGTTCTTCATCTCTAATGTGATCGTTATGTAAATTAAATAACAAAGGTCTATTGATTCAGAACTTTGCAAATTCTATATAAATGCCTTCTAACTTGTAAAAAGACAAATGCCAGATTCATATCCATTTCTCAGCACATGGAGTTTAAGTCTTGCTTTATTGATCTGTTATCCTGCAGGTATCTTCATTATTCACAGATTTCAGAGTAAGGACCATCTCAGCGGATCCCCCCTCTTCTTCCTACTGCCTAAAAGAAAGCAAAATTGAAGTATAGAACAGTTATTTCCAGCCATTTACATATCTTTTCCCCAGGTGAAGTATGTCACAATAGACCCTGCTCTACACCCCATCTTCTCTAGTCACCACCCCTCCAAACACTAGCCTTTTCACTCCCAGCAACTCTGCCCTGCAGTGTCCTGCTGATGTGGAACCAGGTTGAAGGTGTGTCTGTCCTAATCTCCACCCCCACCCCAGAATACATGGCTCCCTTCCTGGCTTTCTGTCACAGTCGTAGCATCATTACTCACACTTTCCAGACTTTTTACAAAGACTTCTTCCCAAGCTCTTCCCCTTTCTTTCCTTCCCTTCACAGCCAGGCTTCTTGAAAAGATCCATTGTCTCCTTGTGGCTCCTCAACCACCTGTAATTCAGCTTCTGCATCCATCATTCTGTTGAATTGTTTCTTTCTACAGTCACCAGTGACCTAATTGTCAAATCTAGTGACTTTTTCTCAGGTATCTTCTTACTTGACCTCTCTGGGTATTTAGCACTTCCTTATTGCCTCTTTTCTTTTGGAGGGATTTGAGTATTTATTAGAATTACTATGTAAAGTACAAAAACTAGAGAAAATAGAAAATTCAGTAAAGGCCTATCATATTTGTGTAACTACTGTTAACATAACCTTCTACATTTTGAAACTGTCTTTTCTTGGCTTCTAGTATTCTCCATTGATACTCTTCCTACCTTCTTCTCTGACCATTCTGAGTACCTTTAGTTAATCTCTTGTTGCACTCCTAAATGCTGGTCTTTCTTGGGGTTCTTTTGTTAACATTCATCTTTTCTCATTATACACACTCTCTCCCTGGGTAACTTCATCCACTTCAGTTGCTACAGCTACTGTCTAAACACTAATGATTCCCAAACCTCTGTGTCCAGGCCTGAATTTCCTGTCTCTTAGACTTACATCCATCTTGTTGCCTCACAGGTACTTCACATTCAACATGCCCCAAAATGAACCCCCCTTTTCCCCAAAACCTGTTCTCCCTCCATTTCTTACCTCTGTCAACAGTAATACCACCATCACTCCCCAGGTACCAACACCAACTCATTTCTCTCTTTCATCCCTCACATCCAGTAAGTCAACAGGTCCTACTTATTCTACCTCCTCATACCTCTCCAATCTCTCCTCTCTTCTCCATTCTCATGTCTTAGTTTAGCCACTCATCTTTTTTTACCTGCGCTATAGTGACAGCTAATTAACTTCTCCACGCATCTAGACTCTGCCCCTCTAATTCACTGTCCATGCAGCAAAGAGCTGACCATGGCACTCTGCCCTTAAAACCCATTTTATGGGGTGCCTAAGTGGCTCAGTCCATTAAATGCCTGATTTTAGCTCAGGTCATTAACTCGTGATTCGTGAGTTTGAGCCCCACATCAGACTCTGCTGTCAGTGAAGAGTCTGCTTTGGATCCTCTGTCCCCCTCTCTCTGCCCCTTCCCTGCTTGCACTCTCTCTCTCTCTCAAAAATTTAAAAAAAAAAAAAAAACACTAAAAAAACATTTGGTGACTCCCCTTTACCCCAGAATAAAGGCCCATTTGAAGGGCTCAAATAAAGGGCAATTGAGGCACTTAAATAAAGGGCATTTGAGGTGCTTTGCAGTCAGTCTTTGGCCTACCTCTCCCTTATCTTTTATCATTCCTCTATATTCTCCCTACACACACACACACACACACACACACACACACATACAAATACATACACACCCTACACTCCAGCCCCACGGGACATCTCACAGTGTTACACCACATTTGTTGAAAGTATTGAGTTGTTTATGAAATCCACAAATGAATACTCATGAAATGTCTGTTCCTGTACTTTGTTAGTATTTTAGGGGAGAAAAATAACCTACTAGAGAGAATCTTTGATAGTTTAACGACTTAAGACTGTATATTAGTATTAACAAAATAACGTATCAGTGCTGTTTTGGAATTAAAGCTTCTATGGCACCACAAAAACTCATTTGGTTTTAGGAACTTTGTCATGATGGCATCTCTTTTAAAACCATTATGGATTATTTAAAGTAATACACCCTACTAGGAGCAGTTAGAATTAAACTTCTTTTTTAACTGAAATACTCTTTGAGCGCAGTTTAACACAAAAGCCAGGTACATAAAATGAACAAAGATGGAGCTGCTGCAGCTGATGGAGTTGGGGGTTCACAACTTTGCCCACTTACTAGACCCCTTCTCCCTTGCAGCAGCTTCCTGTGGCACTTCCAAGGAACCCCTACGGTATTTCAGAATAATTTTAAAACTCCTGTTTTAGTAAAAAGGGACTCAGGTCTAGAATCAGGATACCTGGCTTCTGGGGAAGATTCTGCCGCAGGGTTGGGCAACTCTGAGCAAGTCCTTTCCCCTATCTGGAGCCTCAGTCTCCTTGATTGTGATTAGAGGCTGGGGTTAGATGATCCCAGAATTGCCTTCAAATTGAAATACTATTTCCATCCTTTTTGATCCTCAGCCTTTCTTTCTTACTGGTCTCTATGACCACTGACTCAGCTCTTCCCTTTTTCCAGGACAACCTCAACTTGCTGCTAACTGAGGAGGAAATGTACAGCCTCATGGAGAACTTTCAGCAGTGTAAAGTCATCCCTGGTAAGGCTGGATGGTGCAGAGGGGCTGGCACATCTTTCCTCCATACTTTCTAAGATGAACCATAAAAGGAGTATTCTAGAATTTGGAGGGTAGGGGTAAATAGGTCCCTGTTGGCCAGCAGGGGCACCCACACACCCATTCCCCACCCACCCACCACAGCCTCAATTATCCTGGCTACAGTTATCTGTGGAGACAGACTCCACAAAAGCTGTGGATGTAGGGGCTCTGGAGGGTACCCTGGGGGGGTGAATGGAGATGCCCCAGAGGCTGAGGAAAGGGTGGGCATGGCTAGCATGGGGTGCTTCCCACAGATTGCTCCCTGACACTGGAAGACTTCCTGCGCTACCGCCACCAAGCAGCAAAGCGGGGGGACAGTGACAGGGCTCTAAGTGAGGAGCAAGAGGAGCAGGCAGCCCGCCAGTTTGCAGCCCTGGACCCTGAACATCGAGGACACATAGAGTGGCCTGACTTCTTGTCCCATGAATCCCTCCTACTTCTGCAGCAATTGCGTCCCCAGGTGAGGGCCAGCTGGGGTGAATGTTGATGGGATACTGGGTGAGAGAGACCTGGGAAGCGTGCCAGGTAGGTTGGGAGAGTACTAGATACTGTCTTAGCAGGGACCAGTACCGGGAAAAGGCTCACCTTCTACCCAGTAACAGGTGGTCCAGTGCCTAAGCTGGGGAAACTGCCCAAGGAAGATTGATTTGCGCTGGACCCAACTGCGAATGTTAATGCTACCAGAAAGCCTCTGGGCAGCTTCAAAGAGAGGCTGCCGAGATGGTAATGGAGGTGGTATTCTCTATGGCTTGACATTTTACAAAATATTTTCAGCTGCAAGATCTTAACTTGTCTCTTCTTCCCCAGAACTCTCTGTTAAGGCTTCTGACAGTCAAGGAGCGGGAGCGAGCCCGGGCCACCTTCCTGGCACGGGGCAGTGGGAACACTATCAGTGAGGCAGAGTGCCGTGGAGCCCAGCATTCTTGGTTCTGCAAACGCCTTGCAGAGGCTCCTTCCTGCAGTGTCAGGTTTGCTCCCTGCCAGTCCCTGCCCCCACTCACATGTCCTCATCCTTTTTCCATGCCAAATGGCCCTTGGCATAAAAGGTACCTCTCTGTTTCTTCTGTCAACAGGAGAAGATCCTCCTGTGCATTAGACAGAGGACAGTGACTCCTCTTGGCCAAGGCATAGGAAGGGCATCCCCTCCAAACTGTTGCCCCATATGAGAAAAGCCTGGGGGTGCCTGGGTGGCTCAGTTAGTTAAGTATCCGACTTCAGCTCAGGTCATGATCTCACCGTTTGTGAGTTCAAGCCCCATGTGACAGGCAACTAGTCAATGGAGTCCTCCCCACTGACAGCTCAGAGCCTGGAGCCTGCTTCAGATTCTGTGTCTCCCTCTCTCTGCCCCCCCCCATTCTCTCTCTCTCTCTCTCTCTCTCTCTCTCTCTCAAAAATAAATAAACATTAGAAAAGCCTGGACATGCATATCCAGAGCCATGGATGGGTTCACCAGAGTTTTGGAGGGGCCAGACCTTTCACTTTGCCACTACTAACCACATATCATTGTGTCCAACAGTATCAGCCATGTGGGTCCTATAGCAGACAGCAGCCCAGCCAGCAGCAGCAGCAAGAGTCAGGACAAGCCTCTGCTGCCAACAGAGCAGGAGTCTAGGTGAGCAGGACCTCCTCATTGGGCTGTCTGCACCGCTGACCCTTTAACACACATAAGTGGGCATTAATAACTGCTACCCCAATGTACCCCAGCAAGTGTCTATCCCAGAAACCAGGCTCCAAGAATATACATTTGACCACAGATATATAGGGTCAGTCAGCTGGTCTGTCATCTTGGAAGCACAGCCAGTCATACCTATGTCAGCCAAAAGCCAGGGCTTCTCTGAGTTTTGCCCATCTCAAGCAGGGACCAAGTCTCATAAGCCTCCAGGCTCTAAAGCCAACCTCACAAACCTGTTCTTTGCTCCCACTCCAGATTTGTGGATTGGCCTACCTTCCTGCGGGAGAATGTTGTCTACATCTTGGCTGCTCGCCCCAACAGTGCTGCAATTCATCTGAAACCCCCAGGATAGCATGGAGCAGAGAAGCTGGGGAACAGTGATGTTCTCTCCCTCCCCTCCTTTTGCCCTTTCCCCCTTTCCCCCACCATCCTCGGGTACTGAGACTTATGGGGATAGAGCACTGCCAGCATCTCAATTTGCCACTAAGCTTTATGGAACTGAAATCACTGTTCCCCTCACAATAGAGGCAGTAAATGCATTGCCACCAGGAAAAGCTCTGGGAGCTGTGGCAGTATCCACTCCTAGACCCACCCCGCTGCCCTCACATCACAGACTGAACCGGCCACTGTACACATATGTGCGCACACACACCCATACACCCAAGCCTAGCTGTCCATGCCTTCAGAGACCTGGTTCTTCTTCATTGAAAAAGGATCAAAGTTACTTTGTGAAGCTCCTGGTTATAAATTGAGGTGGGGGTGGTCTCTGTTCACTCCTATTGGCTGGTTCTGATTTCCTATAGACAAGTCTCTGGCCAAGTGATTCTTGATAATCATATCAGACTCGCGCTGTCCTAGAGATGCTGACAGGCTCCCTCTTCCCCAAATGAAAATCCCTTCTGTGGTGAGCCACTGTTCTGGTTTGTGTGTGCTATGTCCCTTGGGTATGTTGGGGTGAGAAAATTATTGAAAGCCACCACTGTAATTCAGCCCATTATTTATCTACATTCTAATTTCTAGTGACAGAGAAGGCAACAAGTCTATGGAGTCCTAATTAGAAGAGGGGAAGGCAGCCCTTCCCAGGAACCCAGAATTCTAAGGAACCTCTCAGCCACATCTTTCAAGTCCACATCAAAGTCTTTAGTAGAACAGTTAAAAACCAAGATGAGCCATGAGCCACCCTGGCCCTGCTTTACAGATGGGAACACATGGCCTAGAGCCCAGGGAGCCTGAATAGAATGAGTATGATGGCAAGAGTAACAGGCCTCTGTATTAGATGCCTCACCCAAGTCAGCTGCCACAGAGACCCGAAGCCTGATCTCCAGTGAGGACATAGGTCTGGATGGAAAAAGAGGAGAAGGCTCATGCTTTTCCGTCTTTCCATCTCAACTCAACTGTGGACCTAGAAGAAGAGTGGCCATTGCATAGAGAACAAGAGCCAGCCTCTTCCACAGCCCAAGAAAGAGCAGCTCCATAGAAGCCCTCAGTGAGGACTCCTTTCAACCACCCTGACAATGAGGAAAAGAAGCTGGAGCTAAGAAGATTTGCATTTCCGCTCTTGAGCAGAGAAAGTCCCAGGAAGGCCTCACAGGAGAAGGTTGATTCTTCTCTCCATCACTGAGATAGAGCCTGAGTTGCTGCTTCTCTCTACATGTCTTTCCCCACCAAGCCTGGCCTCTGAGCCCCAGAACTTCCTAAGTTCTCAAGTCACTGCATGTTGTGGGTCAGCCCTTGCCCTGGAGTCCAGGTTCTGTTTCCAACCTGATGACTTAGATTTAGCCAAATATGAGTACTAGAGAGGGGGTTGGCTTGATGGTATAGAAGCTAACATACCCCATTGCTCAAAGCACTTGTACTAAATTGGGTACTTACAGAAGAAGTAGTATACAGCTCAGTGTGGAGATGCTCAGAGGAAAGTGGGTAGCTGCAACCAAGGTCATGGTAAGAGCACTAAATGCTCACCTTCTGTACAAGCTGCCTAACCTAGAAATGGGTGAGAAGCTTCAAGGGTTGGATTATTTAGTACTGAAAGGAAGGAGACAGAAGATCAATTTGGATTCATGTATATGGCCCTGAACATTTCAAAACCCACAACTTTTTGTAAATACTTCTTCATGCTCCCAAGATTGGTCACTAGGAGGGGCCATTATTCAGTTTAGCCAGAAAAAAATAAGCAAAAGCACAGGACTCTTGGGTCCAAGGACTGCCTCTGAAGCAGCCAGACCTGGGGTTTTGCACTGAAATTAAAGCACATTCAGCACAGAGACTCTTGCTTATTCTCCTGATAAGTCACCTTGTATGCCAATGGCCTTGAGCTGCTGGATTTATAAACAGGGAATTTTGAGTAGAGACAAGATCTGACTTTGAGAGCTGAACCGCTTTTTTCTCCTGCCTCAGCATCAGTCATAGAGACTGGAAATCTATCTTCTTGTTCCCTGATCCTTCACAGACAAGGTGATGCATACCTCTCTGGAGCTGCAGCTTCTAGCTTTCTGTGGGTGAGTGGCAAAAGACCATGGGTCAGATCAGGCCAGCTGCATCCCAGGGCCTGACAAAGTAGGATAAGGTCCATTTGGTACTGTCCCTCTCTCTGTTCCAAGACAGTAAGTTTCCTTGGTAGGGGCATGCTGCAGAGGGCCCTGAGGACCCCAGCATAGAGTTCCCAGTCCACAAGAGTCCTAAGAAGCAGAAAAGCATGGAGGAATAATTAGCCTCCTCTCCATTAGGCATCTAGCTTTTTGCTAATGAAGAGGTTCCTTTGTTCCTTCAGACCAGAGTTGCAGAAGCCTCATCCCAACCCCCCATTTGAGATTTCCCTTTGCAGTGTCCCAATCCATGGAGCTCCTCTGGAATACATATGAAGGTGTTCAAATTTTCATAAACCTAGTAAAACTGGTTTCCTTTCCTTTTCATCAAGCCTTTCTATCACTGTGACTATTTGAAATTCTACCAAGGACAAAAATCAGTGTCTGACTCTAAGGTTTGAGAAAATGTTTCTTCCAGTCATTTCTTCTTGGCTGCACAGAATTGAGCTCAGTGCTTTTTACAAGCACCACCCACTCCACCCACTACCAATGGAGGTGAAGGTTATGTTTATGCTCTTCTGAAGACTACTTGCCCTAGGCCTATTTTTCACCAAACACTCCTCTTCCTTATGCTCAGATTTAAAAACAGGGGCATATGAATGACACAGTGGAGCTGCAGGGACAGAGGGTAAGCTGAGGCAATAGCTGTGACCACATAACCTCTCCAGGTCTGCTTTGTGACTTCCTCTTCTGAGACCAGCCTTCTGCAACAGCAGTAGGCTCTGTGCTTTGAGTACAAAGGCCCCCTTGGATCCAGAGATGGAGCAGTTCCCTTGCTCCCAGGTACTGGCCCACTCTGAGTGCTTTTCTTCCTTTGAGAAAGCCAAAGCCATGAGCACATTGCCTCTTCCCACCTTCAGCCCAAGTGACTGGGACTACAGGGTAGACGCTGGCCTTTTTGGCCCTGGTGCTCCCTATGGGATGTCACCCTGGCCTTGTTTGAGTGGCCAGATCTGGGAGTTTCCCCATTCCTATCATTAACATGGTAGGCACAGGATCAAACTGCCTGAGCAGAGGGCACCTCACTGGAGAGTGAGCCCAAGATTGTGCCTAGGCCTGTTAGTCTGAACCATGGCCTCAACCATTGCAAGTTTCATGGCTTCAGTAAGAGTGGTGCAAGGAAGCCCTAAATCCAAGAGGGAAGCTCAGCATAAGCTGTCTGGTGGGGGCCCAGGATAGCCATGACCACCCCAGAGCCAAGAATAACCTCCAGGCAGGACTGGTAGCAGACTCTAGTGATCCTACAATCATGACCCCTTCAAACTAGCCGAGTAAAGGCAGATATATACTTGGCACTAAAAGGCAGAGCAACATCTTGGCAGCACCTGTAACCATAACCCTTTTTATTCCTCAATTTACAGTATAATAAAATTGCTACTTTTCCCATGCCACTTAGTTTCAATATGCCCAGGGTCTCTCTCTCTCTCTCTCTCTCTCTCTCTCTCTCTGGGCTCCTGGCTACAGCTCAGAGAACAGAGATCTCCTGGATGGAGAATAGAAAATATTAATGCATCATGCCTGTTCCCTATAGCTCAGTCCTGGAATGGGGTAGGATTAGGCATTTCCCCTGCTATTGCTTTCCTGCTGCCACTGCTTTTGGAAACCTTGAAAGGAAAAAAAAAATAAACAGGTGACAGAATTTCCACTAGACCCAACTAGCACTAAGGAAAACCTTCCTCCTGAGCCACATGTCCTGATGACTCAGATTGTGGACAGGGTATCACATATGTCTGGGCCAATAACTAAGAAGCCCAGTCACATTCTAGTTTGCATAGCATGTGTTGACATGACCATAGATGAGAATATCAAGGTATAAGCAGCAAGACCTTTTCATATCCATGTGAAACAAAGGCCTTCAAGCTTAGCCTTCTTTAAGAGATGGCCTACGATCTATCTACCTACCAAACACAAGGTTGTGAGGGGGCCTCTGAGAAAACTCAAGCAACTAGGGGGGGTCCAATGCCCTCTAGTCCCTCATGCCCTTCCTATGTTCTTTTCTGTGGAAGGTAACTTGACAGTAAGCTAAGGGGAAAATCCCCAAGCCCTGTCTTCCCATCACTACAGCTGCATGTTCCTCCCTATGGCTCAGCCTTCACTCCTGAAGGAGCTGATGCTCCCAGAGGCTGGGCACAGTGGAAATCATAATAAAGAGATTGTGATGCTATTTTGGCTTCCTGTTTCCTATTATTTGGGGCACCTGCTGAGTTTCTATGTGGCTTCCTATAATTGGCCAATTCCTGAGTCTTAAGATAGGAGCAGCCATGGCCTCCAGGAAGAATGCAACACACCGTGACTCTCTTTCTAGGGTTTTCCTGGTGCTGACCTTCCCAGGAATCAAGTGATTCCACTTGATTCACCATTTACACAGAGGGGAAATAAAAGCACTGAAAAGAAAAGCCAGAACTTTCTAAGAAAGGAAGAGGTAAGGCCTCCAAGCCTGTCTACTATGTATTCTACCACCACCACAACCAAGGGCCAGTTTTAGATACATTTCTCTTCCCAATTCCTGCTGGGCTACAAAGTAGGAAAGCTAGCTGGCTATGTTTTCTCCTAGTCTGAGTCCTTCTTGGTAGAGAATTTCTTCCCATTTTTTCAGTGTTTAAATTTTTTTAATGTTTATTATTTGAAGAGAGATAGAGACACAGAGTGTGAGTGGGGGAGGGACAGAGAGGGAGGGAGACACAGAATCTGAAGCAGGCTCTAGGCTCTGAGCTGTCAGCACAGCTCAGATCATGACCTGAAGTTCGTGACCACAAGATCATGACCTGAACCGAACTAGGCAGCTTAACTGACTGAGCCATCCAGGTGTCGCACAGTGTTTTAATGTGATATGACAGGCCGGGTAAACTAAGGTCTGGAGAAGCTTTCAGACGACTGAAATCCCCTTTCGTTTCCTTTATCTGATAAGAACAGAGCCAGTACTTCTAGGCAGGAAAGTATTTCTAGATTGTGGATCAGAGGCAGATACTCTACCTCTAAATCACAGGGGTCCCAAGTACAAATAATTGCTAAAATTTTCAAACACTTCTATGCACTGGTCAGTTCTTTTTTTAAGTTTTTACTTATTTATTTTGAGAGAGTTGGGGGGGGGGGGCAGAGAGAGGGAGAAAGAAAATCCCAAAAGAAGCCCTGCTGTGGGGCTTGAACTCACAAACTGTGAAATTATGATCTGAGATGAAATCAAGAGTTGGACAGTTAACCGATTGGGCCACCCAGGTGCCCCTGTACTGAGCAGTTCTAAATACTTTACATAAAACTATCTTCAAAACAACCCTAAGGTTTGTATTACAGATTAGAAAAGTAAGGAATAGAGGCTGAAAGTTTCTCAAAGTTACACAGTCACACAGCTAGGAAACGGGAACCAGGTAGTCTGGGCTTCAGTACTCATGTTCTTAACCACTTCATTGTGCTGCCTGTCAGAGTACACCTCAAGGAAACAGCTGCTGTGTGGTCTAGCATATCCCCTTTCCACCCTGGGAACAGACACGCAAGCAGCCAGTCCTGTAGCCATGTCACAGGATTTCCTACAACCTGCACAACCCACCCCATTTACTCACATTACTCCCATACCTCTCCTCCCTGGAGTTTTCAAATGGAGGTCCATCAGGCTCAGAGACATCTTGAGATCTTAAGGGTCCCTTCTCTTGCCTTCCAAGTTCAATGAAGGCAAGCATTAGCACAGAAAAAGAGACATAAAAGCAGGGCCTCTGTGGACCCTAATGAAAAGCAAGATTTCCCCACCCTCAGTCGGGTAATCCTGATGAACTTTAGACCCTCTTAGGACTATTCCCTCTCCTAACTGCTACTTGTTCCCATGGCTAGCTGGAGCCTCGGCTCTACACAAACTTCCACTCACCCTGCCCTGTTTTGGCTCAAATGCACTCCTCTTATCTCTATGGAAGTCATTCTTCAAAGGGGAAAGAGTAAATTGCTAATTTGATAAACATGGAATAGTGTTCTCTCTCCCACCCCACTCCAGCTTGGAGTTTGACCTTGCTGAACCTGTTTCCTCATCTGCAAAAGTCTGGGAAACAATTCCTGTCCTGTCTCTGGGGCTGATAGTTGAGTGAAGACAAGAATGAGTTTGGTAAGAGGAAAGAGCTTTATACACTATAAGGCACTACGTGAGCAGCAAGGATTTCTGGCCCCATTTAAAAGCTGTGTGTGTATCATCTTCCACACACCCACAGTCACAGGCATAACCAGGGGGTACCGCCAATGGCCTCTGTCCACAGTGCTGAAGTCATAGTCAAACCAGCTGGGGATCTTCAGTCCCTTTTTTTTTTCCTTTTTGTTTTCTTTTTTCTTTTTCTTTTTTTTTCTGGTTTCTTTTTTTGGTAATATACTAATTTATTCATATATACATTCACTTTACATTATTACATTTCAACATTCATCAAAACCAAAAATGTGGAATGCTTCATGAATTTGCATGTCATTCTTGTGCAGGGGCCATACTAATCTTCTTTGTATGGTTCCAAGTTTAGCACATGTGCTGCTGCATGCAGCAAGCACTTCAGCCCCTCCTGTTCCACCTTTAAGTAAACATAAATGCAGAGATTTCCAAGCCTGCATTGTCCTAAAATGCAGAAGGTACTGCAAAAATGCTTGTTTCACTTATTTCAAGTATCTTTGCTTTTTAAAAATAAATATAACACTCTCTCAAAATTGTAACATTTGGATAATTGTACAAATGGGCAAGATGTGATCCAGCAGCTCAAGAAGAGGAGGCTGTAGTCTTCACTTGATACAGGTGAACAGTATGAGGTAGCTACCAAAAAAACTGATGTAACATGAGGCTATGTAGAGAGAAGTTCAGGGTCAGAAGTGGAAGGCAGGCTGGCTTGTTTGTACACTGTACCAGCACTCCTGGAAAAAGCTGATCAGAGCCAGGCACCATTAACTGAAACCCAGCCAGGGGAGCATGGTGTTGGGGGCTGGAATGGAGCACGGCAGAGGAGGAAACCATGAAAGCCTGAAAGGTGTCTCACCCTGGAGAGAAGCAGGCTTGAAGGATGTAGATGGCTGATGTCTGGCAGATGGGACCCATAAGGTCAATGTGACCTCAGGACAGAGCTAAGACCAAAAGTGCAGGGGTGGCAGATTTCTGCTCAATAAGACCAAAAGGTAACTGGATACTAGGGAAGGTAGTGAAGCTGTATAAGCATATAACAAAACTGTTGAGTTGGGGGTGGATATTTACCAAGCATCCAGCCCTCTTGAGACTCATGTCGCCTGTAAATGGTTAAGCACCTTCTGGTGCATGCCCAGCGCTAATAAGTCCAGCTGAGCTGGAGGCAGATTCAAGATTATAGAGACCCACATGACCACAGAACATTAGAAAAACTGGGTTGGGAAAATTAATTTCTTTAGTCAACTTCATAGACCAACTGTTTTGCCTACAGCTCTGGGTCCTAACCTGAGAGAAGAGTTAAGGTCTCAATACACAGGCTGTCCCTTTCCAGGATGGGCTCTGGAAAGCTTGTCTCTAGAACCTGATGTTGCCCGCCCTCTGCTGGTCATTTCTAGCACTATTCTCTTGCTCCAAGGAAAGAAAGAACTCCTCTGAACAGTTAGGATACTGGTCAGTGTAGGTTTAGAACAACCAAGTGAGGGGCGCTTGGGTGGCTCAGTCAGTTGAGCACCCAACTCTTGATTTCAGCTCAGGTCATTATCCTAGGGGCATGAGATCAAGCCCTGCATTGGGCTCTACTCTGAGGATGCAGCCTGCTTAAGAGTCTCTCTCTCTCTCTCTCTCTCTCTCTCCCTCCCTCCCTCCCTCCCTCTCTCTCCCTCCCTCTCTCCCTCTCCTTCTGCCCCTCTCCCCTACTCGCACTCTCTCTCTCTAAAAATTAAAAAAAAAAAAAAAAAAAAAAAGAACAACTAGGTGAGTACCAGCGAGTTAGATCACTGGTCAGTGTTCAGTCAGCATACAGGATCAGAACTGAATCTGCAGCTGAGTTCACGTACCTGTATCAAAATAAGGGCTCATCCATGTCTAGAAGGGCTTAAGCTAAGGCTAAGTTTGAGGAAATGTCTGGTCCAGGATTAAGACCAAGGTCAGCGTCTCAGGCTGAGGTCAAAGTTGACACTCAGTGTAGAACTGAAGTCTGGGTCCAAGTGTCAGCATGCAGTATGTATCCAGGTGTGATACTAAAAGTCTGACCTCAGGAAGGAGTTAGTTGGCATCTAGGGGTCAATGTAGCATTCTTATACAGGATGGAAGCATCAAGTAATAAGCACCAGCCACAGGAGAATTCAAGCAGAAAATATTGCCAGGGGAAAAGTATAAGAGTTGGGGGACAGGGGCGCCTGGGTGGCTTAGTCGGTTAAGCGTCCGACTTTCGCTTAGGTCATGATCTCGCAGTTCGTAGGTTCGAGCCCCGCGTCGGGCTCTGTGCTGACTGCCAGCTCAGAGCCTGGAGCCTGTTTCGGTCTGTGACTCCTCTCTCTCTGACCCTCCCCTGCTCTCTCTCTCTCTCTCCTAGGAATTAAAAAGAAAAAAAAAAAGAGTTGGGGGACAGAATGAAGGAGTCATTAGTTTCTAAGGACCTCTCAACCTTAAAAACGGTAACAGGCAGGCTAGAGCCATGGTCTCTTCAAAAGGTAGATCCCAGTATTCCAATTCCAACTTCCTGTGAAAGCCTCCTCACCAACAATAGTATTGCCACATACAAATCACAGGTACAATCTGGGGACAGGAGAGGTCCAAGGACCAGTCCTGTCACTGCAGAGAGGTGGCAGCTGTGGGGGTAGTCTTGCTTTCCTCCCCCCCCCCAGATTCTCTGTTTCTACTAGCAACAGGGCCTGGCAGCCTCCCACACCCAGATCTTAGCAACCGTGGGAGCCCCTGGCAACTGCTGCCATGGCAACAAGGCAGGGAACTAAGAATGGGCTGGGTGGGGGGAGCACTTCCTCTGAAGCCTTCAGGATATGTGCAAGATAGGGGGCTCCCCTCCCATACACAGTCTGGGAGGGAACATGTGCTCCTGTCTAAACACCTCCTTAGCGGCACCCACCTCCGCCCCTGCCCCCAGGTTCCGGTTCCCTCAGGGTGAGAAAATGAGGGACACCTAGGGTTATGACGTCTCCATAGAGAGGGAGGGTGTATGCGGGTGTTCAGAACTGATGTGATCACAGATTCATGCATACACTGGGCAGACATGATGTCAACATGTCAACTTCCATGAAGCTGTTTGTTCATGTCGACACAGACCTACACAGTCATTCAGTCACACATGTATACTAACACAAAATTACATACACAGCAACTAATACAGAATCAGGCACACTACCACACAAAAATACTGCACAGATACACTCTCACTTACAAACCACATTACAGATACAACAGGACAAATAACCCCAATCAGACTCAAACATCAAACAGATGCACTCACACATCCAGACATCTGTGAATATACGGAGTAACAGTTAAGTTTGCTGAGCATTAACTACATACCAAGCGCAGAACTAGATGTATATGTTACCTTAATTAACCTTCACAACAACCCTGTAAGGTACTGCCTTTTTCTATACCCATTATACAAAGAAAGAAATGAGGCGCAGATGTGGCAAGTAAACTCACAAGGTCAACAGAGCCTACCTTCTTACACCTAGGCCACACTGTGCACCCTGCTTCCTAACACACACCTGATACGTAGGGCAACAGGACATAGGGTGGCCATAGAGAACCCAGCAGACAATGGGGTCCACGCCACCAGCACCTGAAGGAATAGGTGCTGCAACCCTCCCCCGACTGCAACCACCATGGGCGCGTAGACCCCCCACCAAGGTCTAAGCCCACAACATAGTGTAGGCAGGGACCAGGTAAGGACCAGTGACTAAACTCTGCCTCCGCGTTGGCACAGGCAAGGCTGGAGGAGGCAAAATAGAACTGGAATGAGAAGTAGAGCCACCCACAGCCCAGGCCCCCATAAGTCTGGAGGTCGGGGAGTGAGAGCCCCCAGATCTAAAGAGCCAGCACCAGTCCTGGGCCCCCTCACCGTACCTTGCCCGTCTCCCTGTCACACTGTTTCATTCCCTCACCACCCCATCTCTCCTCCCTTCTACTCTTTGGTCCCCACTTCTCCTTCCCTTCTCATCCCCTTTCCTTACCTCCCACCCTCTCTCTCCTCCCCTCCCCTTCCCATCCCCTCACTCTCATTCCTCATCTTCCCTCCCTCCTCTCATTCCCCTCATCCCACCTCTTCTCCATCCTCCTCTTCCACTTCCTTTCCTTACTTCACAGCTCATCCCCCTTTACACCTGGGATCGCCATTGCTGAGTACTAGCAAGAAGGGAGACAGTGGGGATTACGCAGACCTCAGGACCCCCTAGACCTCTCTCCTGCTCTGCTCTGCTCTGTAGGCCAGGTATTGATGTTCTCCAAGCCTGTTTCCAGCTCTATTCAGATTGTGTGAACTCATGGGTGTCCAAACGGTTTCTGGGAAATGACAAAGAAAGGGAAGTGAGAACTTCTGCCTGGCCCTTCCTTTGTCCTCAAACCCCCCAAGAATTCCTTCCCTCTCTTCACCCCCGGATTACCCCCTCCCCACCCCCGCTCCCTGTAGCACAGATGGGCCTGGGAGACAGTGACGTGGGCGCCAGGCACCGTGTCTGCTGAAGCGTCGGCTTCCGCTGGATACCGCCTCCGCAGCCCTGCCTGCTCTGAACACCGGGGACACTAGGGCTGAGATTTTAATGGGGGGAAGGAGGGGGTTGGGATTAAGATGGGAGATTCTGAGTGTGTGTTAAGGAAATCATGTGGAGCTGTGATGAAGGGTTCGGGGGGAGCTAGGATTGGGGCGATCATGGGAGTCATAACAGATTAAGGCTAGGATAAAACAGAAGATCATGGGTGGGGGTGGGGGGAACAGGAGATATATCCAGCCAAGAAGAGGAGAAAGAAAAGGTGGGCTACAATTTGGGAACTCAAGGAGGAAGGAAGATGAAAGATTACAGAGAGAACGTTAATGAGGATTGTGGGGGTTGCTGAGGAGGGGCTGCACACAAGGGGGCTGGAACGAGGGGATTATACAGAGGATGAAAAGGGGACGCAGCATGGGAATCAGGAATCGTGGAGGCGCTAAAACTGGGAAGAATTACCAAGTTACAAAGGAGAGAGGGGAAGCGTGCTTAAATTCTGCATGTCTACTGGGGTTTGTTTTGTTAGGTCACCTCAGGTCAGTGCTGGGTCAAGGTAAGGTAAAGCTAAATCAGGTCTGGTCGAGGTCGGTTTACAGTTCTGATGGAAGACAGGTAGGAAGGGGTGACCTTTTGACCCTGGTCGAGGAACTACCAAGGTGCACTATTCGCTCCCCGACCCTCCTAAATGAAGAAAGGAAAGAGTGCCCAGAAGTCACCGCCAACTGGTAGGCAGTTTTCCTTTAAGGCTGCCTTTGACGTTACACAGGTTCCAGAAGGTTCTCCCGGGATTCGAGCGGTGGCCAGTACGTCCCACCTTCTCAAACCCAAGATTGGACTAATATAGTTGCCCCCAGTCTCGGGTCTGAGCCCCACACACCAACCAATAAAATCAAAGGGCGCGTGGAGTTGCCGCCCTCTGTCCCTTTCACCAATGACACGACGAGCTAGCGAAGAGGTGTGGTTGACTGATCTCAGAGTGCACCAATCAGACCGACACCAATCACTGCCCGGAATGTGTGCGCGTGTGGCCGGGTGACAGAGGCGGAGAATGGGCGGCTATCACCAAGGCACTCGTTGAAGACGGTCCAATTACAGGGGAAGCTGAGCTGAGTGACGGGCGATCCGCGCAATGGGCGGCGCGGAGGCGGAGCCGTGGGGGCGGGTTCCCCGGCCCGCTGTCTGCGGCCGGCGGGCAGGCGACTCCTGTCCCGAGTGGAGGCGGCGGAGCCGGAGCCAGGGGAGGGGGCAGCGGCTGTCTGACGGACCGCGGCGGCGCCCGCAGCTCCTCACTGGTGAGGGCACCGAGCCAGGACTCAGGGGTCCCGGGAGCGGGGGCGTCGCGAAGCCTGGGGTCCTGGTGTAGGGGGTGAGGGAGATTGGGGGGAGCTGGGACACTGAAGGCCCATCGTTTCTTCTGCCGTGGTGGTGAGGGGACTGGGGTCTGCAAGGTGCTCGATGTCTGCGACCCCGCTAACGGGGGGCGGGGGGGGCAGTCAGCCTCTGAGCTGGGGGGAGGGTCGGGCCGGGCCGGGTCGGATTGGGTTCCGTGGGCGGAGGCGTTTCTGGGCCAGCCCAGCCTGTCAGCGCCGGTGACATCACCGACCACCCTCCCCCGCCCGAGCCCCCTCCCCTCCCTTCCTCTCCGCTCTTGTCTCCTCGCCGCGCCTTTTGTCCCGGCCGAGCTCTGCTCTGCCCCGCCCCTCCCCGCCCATCTGCGAGGGAGGAGACTCTGGGTCAGTGACTTCATTGAGTAGGTTCTTGGGGATTGGGGTTGGATCCTCCCCAGAGAGAGAGGCGAGAGGAACTCACTGCCTCTCAGCCCCTCACAATCACACCTGGCACAGGTACACACACGCTGCCACTCACAAGCACACGCTTCCAACTGCCAGCCTTACCGTCATACTGCCGTACAGCCATTCAGACATTGCTGCACCTGAGAGCAGGTGGCCGCTGGACCCTATTCCTTCATTCTCCACACCTGGGGATCAGGTCCTGCACCGGACAGGTCTTGCTGAGCTAGTGCCTCTGAGAACCTGAGGAGGCGGCTTCCAGAGCTGCAGCTTTCCAAGCAGGCTCCAGTGGAGCGATCAGAGGTGAGGGGCTGGGCTGGGCATGTTTAAGCGCACAGTGCTCTCCTGCCCATCCCCAGCAGCACCCCCACTACAGGCCCGAGGAGCTTTCCGGAGCTTCCCACACTTCTGGGGAGAAGACTTCTTAGCCAGCTTGATGTTTAAAATTCAGCTGGAGCCCTTAAAACTTCGAGCGTGGACGCTGAATGGGTTTGTAAAGTTCCGGTAAGTCCCTCTGGAGAAGGGCACTCATATCCCTACCACATCAAATTCTCCACATCTCATCCCCCTTCATTGCCCACCATCATCCTCACCTCATCTGCATTACATGTAAGGACCCTCCTACCTCACCCTTCCATTTGAATGAACTGTACCCCATGTCATTTATCCCCTAGACCAAACCCTTCAGGCATCCATCTAGTTTCCACAAATATCTCTTCCGATATTTCAACTCTCCTCATCTCTTTCTTTCAACCCATTGGTAACCCATTTTCCACCTCAGCCATTTCTATTTGTCATCCCTTGTCCCCTTCCGCAGTACTTCATTTTCTGTGTCAACCGTCTCCCCTCCCTATACACTCCTTCTTGCTATTTCTCATTTTTCACTCCTGCCTCTAAATTAGCATCCTCTTCATTCTTCTCCATCAAAGGCAGTGCCATGCCATGGGGCTCCTTTGTCATTCCAACACGTGGCTTGTGGGTTCGGGGAGGGAGGGAAAGAGGGAGGAAAGGAGGAGGAAAAAGGCAATTCCTGAAAGAGCTTGCCCTGTGTCTGTGGCAGCAAGAGGATTATAGGTCTAGAACGGTTATCAGGTGAGTGCCAGGAAGGAAGCTGGCCTGACGAAGAGGTAATACAGGGACAGCAAGAGGGGGGTGAGAGCATCGGCAAGCCTTTCCACGTGCCCTCTGCCTGGAAGCCGCTATGGTTTTCTGGGGGCATCCTCTTGGTGTACTAGGGTTCCTTCTCAGTCCTGGGGTGGGCGGAGAAGGCGTGGGCTGAGGAAGAGGTGGCAGACCACCCCCAGTTCCCTCTCAGACGGCTTTTACCGGCTTCTACCGTTGCTTCCGAAAATGGCTGCCCACCCCCAGATGCTCTTCTCTCACTCTTCCAACCCCAGCTTCCCCAGTCAGGCGTGACATGCTGGTAGGGGGAGAAGGGGGAGTACCCGCCTTTATGGAGCCTTCTCTTCGTCACAGTGAGGTGACTCCCAGAGCCATGAGTCAACTCAGCCACCTGCAGCAGGCCCTGTGGGGGCAGGAGCTAGGGCCATTGCCCCTGCGTTCCTGGGGCCTTAAGGCCCCTTAACCATCACAGCCCTCACTCCTGTCAGGAAGCCTGGATAGCTCACTGAAGCAGCGAGAGGCAGAAAAGCAGGCTTTGAGCTGTGGCTGCCAGCCCAGGACATTGTTAGAAAGACTCTGGTTTTCTGGGCCTTGGTAGGGGTTGGCCAAGCCTCTGAAGGGCTAGAGAATGGCTTATGGCCATCTCCCCAAATAGCCCAACTACAGGAAAGTCCCCTTCGCTTCATATCCACCACAGAGACAGTGGTGAAGGGAGATTAGAGTAAAAGAATTAGAGCCCTGTGTTTGTCCCTCAAAAAACAAATGCCCCAGTGTCTGGCTTAGAAGGGACTAGCAGAGGAGTGTGGACCTAGCCCTGGGCCAGATCCTGAACCACAGGGCAGGTGAGGAGGAACTGGTAGGGAACGTATTAAGGAAATGCTGATTAGTGCCTAATTGTTCTAACAACTAAGGTTTAAAAAGGCCCTCCCGCTAGGATGCCTTTGTTCACTAACACTAGTGCTTAGGTGGCACAGGCATGTCTTCATATACATTTTGTGTGCAGACACTGGGAAATGAGTATAGGGAACCATTGCCCTGGTTGGAGGAAGGACAGTGTCATCCCCCCTGCTAAGAAGGGAGCTAGAAACAGCAGTTTCCAAAGGCTGTGTGAGTCATTCTCTCATCTGTCACACGTGAGGCCTAGCATAGTCTGGGAAGCAGCGACAGAGAGGCCTGGGGTCTTCAGTAGCAGAGAGGACTCCAGGCACCTACACCCTGACTCAGCCTGGCTGGTCAGGACAACTGGCTAAAGACCCAGGACTGTCCCTAGTCCTGGGCCACTGCCCCAGCTGCCCTTAGCCCGGGCACCATGCCTGAGACATGGCGTAAAAGACCACGATGCTCAGGTGACCTCACCCAGTACGCTGACCTTTGCCAGCTTCTGTGTGTGGGCCTGTCAGTCCATGGTGCCACCTCACACAGCAGCGCCTCTCAGGGGTCCTCAGTCTGGCCCAAGGACCTGGGCTTTAGGCAAGCCCCTAGTAGGCCACAGCCCCTAGCTTCCTGCTGGGAAAATCCAGGAGCTGAGGAAAGAATCACAGAATCCTAGAATGTCAGAGCTGAGAGAGATCATCTAGTCCAAATGTTTCATTTTACTGATAGGGAGACAGAGGCCTACAGAACAGGCACGATCTGCTGAAAGTCACACAGTGAGTCATTTAGAGATTGCAGGATCATCAGGAGCAGGGCTGGGTCAAAAGGGAATAGGCGCTTCAAGGACTGGCCCTGGGTTTCTTTCAGAAACAAGGAGACAAGTGCCGGTCCAGTGGCGGTGATGGGAAAGGATTATTACAAGATTCTTGGGATCCCATCGGGAGCCAACGAGGATGAGATCAAGAAAGCCTATCGGAAGATGGCCTTGAAGTACCACCCAGACAAGAACAAAGAACCCAATGCTGAGGAGAAGTTTAAGGAGATTGCAGAGGCCTATGACGTGCTGAGTGACCCTAAGAAACGGGGCCTGTATGACCAGTACGGGGAGGAAGGTAAGAGAGCAGTGCTCCAGCCTGACATCGCCCCCTGTCCTTGTCTGGGGTGCTGGGTGACCCACCCAGTTCTTGTATCAGGGACTGGAGGCTGAGGAGGGGGTGAGGGAGGCAAGTGTTCTCCGCACTGACGCCCAGACGAGGGCAGAGACCACCGCTCGCCAGCCTTGACTTGCATCGTTCTCCCTGCCTCTCTCTGCCCTTCTCCCTCCTCAGGCTCAGGCCTTAGGGACATCTGAAGTCAGAACCAGCGGCCTCCCCCCTCCCTAGTTTCCCTCTCAGCCTTATTAGTCCTGCCTGAAGTCCCTGCTGCTTCATTGGCTGCTAGGGAAGGTTAGGGAAAAGGAGTGTGTGCCTTGGCTCTCTGAGGACAGAGCATTTACATTCATCAGCATAAAAGTTTGGCCCTTAAGCAGCCTGGGGAATTAACCACTAGAGCTCTGATACAGAGACAGGATTCGCCCCTTCCCTGCCACTTCAGGCCAGCAGGACAGAGGGAGCTTTGCCTCCCTGAGGAAGTGGCAGGGCTCCAAGGATGGAAGGGGAACTGCTGCTGGCATCTTGCCGCCTCCCTGACGTAGCTGGTGGCCAGGCACAGGGTGGCAGGAAAGGCCCAAATAAAGCCTCTGAGAGGGCGGCCCCTCCCAGTACATCCCACAGGCATGATGTAGCTGCTAATTCTGGGCCTGCCCCTCAGGGCCGCCTGCCACCCGCCAGCCACAGGCACCTGTCAGGCTATATTAAGAGACATTGTCACAGCTGAGGACTCTCCTTCCTAAGAGGAACTGCCCAACAGCATCTACCTTTCTTCCACGTTCTCCCCCTCCCTCTCCCCACTCTAGCCTCAGAATTATATGGGCTAATGATATGTACGTACCTGCTACAGAGTAGATAGGTGCTCAAAAGAATGTTCTTTCCCTCTTCTCCTTGCTGTGTGTCCCATGGCCCTATCTTCCGCACACCCCAGGCCTCCCAACCCCCTCTTCTTATTCTCCATGCCGTTAGTTCCTTCAGGTTTTCCCTGCTCACCTACTAGACTTGCCAACTCCCAGATTCAGAGGCATCCGCTGGAATCCCCAGTATTCTCTCAGCTAAGAAATTCGTCCCTCTGGGATGGAGGGGTGGGAACAGTAGGGGTGGGAACAGGGAAGCAGTGCAGACACCATGCCCCCGTGTGACCTGTCTAGGAATTGCACTCTTTTCTCCAGTTGGCCCCACCTTTGTTAGCTGGAGAGCTACCCAGAAACTTCACCCCTCCCGCATGACCAAACCCAAGTGAAGGGCAAAGCTCATCCCCTAAGCCCAGACACTGGATCCTAATGTCGATCTACATCCCAGGAGGTCTCCTAAGAATACAGCACAACCTTAAGGAGAAACCCGGGTCCTGGGAAAGGAGAAGCAGCCTGGAAAAGATAGGTTATATTTCTGTCTGCCCTGCCCCCTCCCCAACAGCCAGCCAAAAGACTTGTGCACATAGACATTGTGCACAACCCTGGCTGGGGACAAGTTGTTCCCAGCTTGAGAAAGGGGGTGGTGGTGATACAGCAGGAATCCCTACAGAGAAAGTACCCCCTCCTACTGTTATCAGTCCAACCTCTCCCACTGAACTCTGCCAAGCTTCTTGAACTCATCTGATAACCAGACCCTCAATAAAAGAAGTCTGAGTCAGGGGAGGGATGAAGAGGCAGCTGCCACAAGTCTCGGCACTGCCTGCCACTTGGCCTTTCTAATGAAACCCAAATCTGTCCTTGCAGTCTCAGGAAATAAGAGGCTAATTTAATTTAGGCTTAGACTTCCACAGCCAGTTGAAATTCTAGATAAAGAGCTTCAAAGAAAAGAGTCCCTTTCCCTAGCCTGGGCTCCACCCCAGAGTCTATATATTCTAGATAAATATCTCAGTGTTCCTCCCTCACTCCTCCCTACACTCCCTACCACCACCACCCCCCGCCCCCCATCACCACCACTACCGTCTCCCTACGAAGGTTGCCTCCAGCAGCTTGAACTCCTTAGACAGGACCTGACTCCAGAGAGAGCACCTAAGGCCATCACTTGCAGTAGGCCCGCTCATTCATGCACTTTGGTTGCTTTGACATTAGGTATGGGGTATAGGACTTGGTGTTAAGTCCAAGAAGCTCTGTTCCCATGTGAATGGCACCCCGGGAGTTGTACAGACTGTGAGCTCTGACTCTGGAAACAAAGCACTCGAAAACTTTTTCTAGTGAAATAGCTCCTCATCTCCAAGCTAATGAGCTTTCCTGCCTTTTGGGGCCCTCGTGACTTCCCATTTGGGTAGGAGTCAGAAAAAAAGGGAATTATGGTAGAAGCAGAATGGGAGCAGGCTTCCCCCTGGACTCTATCCCCACCTTATTTGGGACAGGTCACTTACTAGCTTCCTGGGTAGTCAAATCCTATCCGATTGCCTCTTGCTCTGTGTGTCTTTAGAGACAAACAAAGATTTGGGAGTGAAGTATGACTGTGATGTGATCCCAGGCCGGCCACTCAAGGCTTTGTGAGACATCTTTGGGCCATGGGTACATGGAAGAGACTACAGGACTTCAAGTCCTGTTCTCCAAGTCTTCTACTTAGTTTTTCTATCTATTGTAACTCAGCCTCTTGTGCTTTATTATTAAACATATAATTAAGAATAGAAATTAATCTTGTCAGAGGTTTTCTTACTCCATTAGGCCAGACCTCTCTGTGGGAGAGAGGTGGCTTCTTTCTTTAGGCCGATGAACTGGGAGCTAGAGGGCAGGGGGTGGAGATTGGGGTGGGTCCAGGACCAGCCACACTGTCAGTTAACTTCTCCTCCCTCCAGGCCTGAAGACCGGCGGTGGTTCATCAGGTGGCTCCAGTGGCTCCTTTCACTATACCTTTCATGGGGACCCCCATGCCACCTTTGCCTCCTTCTTTGGTGGCTCCAACCCCTTCGATATCTTCTTTGCCAGCAGCCGTTCCACTAGACCCTTCAGTGGCTTTGACCCAGATGACATGGATGTGGATGAAGACGAGGATCCATTTGGCGCCTTTGGCCGCTTTGGCTTCAATGGGCTAAGTAGGGGCCCAAGGCGAGCCCCCGAACCACTATACCCTCGGCGCAAGGTGCAGGACCCACCTGTGGTGCATGAGCTGCGGGTGTCCCTAGAGGAGATCTACCACGGCTCCACCAAGCGCATGAAGATCACAAGGCGGCGCCTCAACCCTGATGGGCGAACTGTGCGCACCGAGGACAAGATCCTCCACATTGTCATCAAGCGTGGCTGGAAGGAAGGCACCAAGATCACCTTCCCCAAAGAGGGTGATGCCACACCTGACAACATCCCTGCTGACATCGTCTTTGTGCTCAAAGACAAGCCCCATGCACACTTCCGTCGAGATGGCACCAATGTGCTCTACAGTGCCCTGATCAGCCTCAAGGAGGTAGGGCCTAGGTCAGGTGGTGTGTGTATGTGTTGGGGGCAGGGGAGAATAATGGGGACATTCTTTCCTCACTTCCATCTTTTCCTCCTTTCCCACTCAACCTCTCCTTTTCCTTACTCTCTACCTCACTTTCCCCAGGCGCTGTGTGGCTGCACTGTGAACATTCCCACTATTGATGGCCGGGTGATCCCATTACCCTGCAATGACGTCATCAAGCCGGGCACCGTGAAGAGACTCCGTGGGGAGGGTCTTCCCTTCCCCAAGGTGCCCACCCAGCGAGGAGACCTCATTGTTGAGTTCAAAGTTCGCTTCCCAGACCGATTAACACCACAGACACGACAGATCCTTAAGCAGCACCTACCCTGTTCCTAGGCTCTGCCCCAACCAGCCCAGAGTCTACCACAGCAATATCCCCTACACTCACCCACCCAATGTGCACCCAGCTTGATGTCCACTGGACACTGGCAACTTTTTCTAAAATGCAAAAAAAAAAAAAAAAAAAAAAAAAAGAAGCCACTGGATTTCAGGAAAATGTTCCTGTCCCTGACCCCTTTCAGAGCTGGGCTGCCTTGGGGAAGTGGGTGGGAGGTGGGGAGAGCTCGCCCAGGCCAGGGGTCAATTTTCATGTCACTAGCTTCGAATCCAGTTCCCACTCCAGTGGCTGGAGAGTGACCTGAGTGCTACTTGAAGATACAGATATTCCTTGTCCATGCCTGTAAATAGCATGTCCTCTTACCCCTCTCAGCTTTGCTAATACCTCTCCTCTCCCTTCTCTTCAGCTTCCTCCCAGTGGCGGAGGAAGAAGATAGAAAGGACACTGCTTTCCCACCCCAGCACCCCCCCGCCCAGGTCCACAGTGTCTAAGGTTAATGCACACATATTCACGCACACGAAGCACTCACCTAGAGCTATCTGTGCCTCTCCAGAGTTGAGACAGGAAGGGAAGGTCCGTAACCCATGAACCGGGCCATTGAGCACGAGACACTTTTCATTAGGGGCAGGAAGGTGAACCGGGGGCCTTGGCAGCCTCCCTGAGAGCACCCCCTCCCATCCAGATCCCACAGAGCTGAAAGCTCTGTCCTCCCTGCTGCTCTCAGGAGTGTGCAGGGCTGGAGGGAGGGGAAGAACGTTTGCTGTATTAAGGCTAAGAGGTAGGGGGCAGGGTCCATCCCCCAGCCTTCATCAGGAAAGGAAAGGGCTTTGGGGTCAGGTGACAGCTATTCCCCACCAAGAGATTCAGGGTCACAGGTTTCTCCCCACACCTCTGAACTCAGGGCCTAGCCACCCTCAAACTTCCAAATCCCATTTTCGTGATATGTGAAGCTACTTATTTCTTACCCTTCATGGAGGCTGCGTGGGGAATTTCCAGCCCTTTAATGCCTGTGTGACCCCACCCCACTCCCACGGTCGTATAAAGGTCAAATAGTGAAGGAGCTAGGGGAAGACTGCTTCAGCCAGGTCCTGGGGTGGGGTCTTTAGGTTTTCTCACTTTGACAAGCCCCTGAATGTTTTTATAGTAGTTTTTTTGTATTTTTTTGTAATGACAGTATTATGGAAAAAAAATAAAGTATTTTAAAAATAAGGCATCTGAGCAGGAGCAATGAACCTGGGATGGGGGGCAGGTGTGAAGTGCCACTCAACTTCCCTCCACGGCCCTGGTCACCTCTGAGAACTCCAGGTAATCCTTCAATATAAGGTGAAGCTGACTCCTTCCTTCCTCTAAGCCTAGTCTCATGGAATTTCTAGAACATATACCCCAAACACAGCAAAGACAGAAGACACCACTCAGCTATGAGAAGAAAGAAATCTATTTAGAAAGAATAAATATCCTTTGTTGTGAGAAATAGAGACTATCCTCTTTGAAGGATATGCTAGCATGAGAGCTAATAGATTTTCTCTACATAGACTGGAATTTTCCTTTCAGAAAAACTGTCCTCCTAGGAGGGGACGGAGGAGGACTTTCTGGTTAACTAGAAGAGGTACATCCCCAAAGACAGAGCCTGGGGCAATGGAAAGTGTGAGTGGCTTGAGGTACCTGGCATCTTTGGCCCATGCTAACAGGGCCTGGCTGGGGATGCAGGCTCCCTGAAAGGCAGGAGCATGGTTGCTGATCCTTAAATCTTACAACTTTCCGGGGATGTCTGTCCTTGTCTCTGAAATACCTATCCCTGCGGAGGCAACTCTGATCCTCAGGGCCTGCATGATGCATTTGTCACTTTCCTTGGCTCTGGGTAAGGAGGAGCCCTATAGTCACAGGAGTGCCCATCCGCATGCTATGCCTGGGCCTGGACTTCCTACTGGTGCTGACTTTCCTCCATGCCTGAGCCCCAGATCTTTCTCCAAGATCAAGCCCACAAGAACCATGCCCTCCTGAGCTTCAGTGTCCTCAGTGCCATGAAGACATCTCTCCCTTCACCTGGGCCTGGGCTCCATACAGAGGCTAACACCAACTACACTTTACGAGGGAACTTCTGCCCTTGCCTTTTCACCTGGAGCAATGCCAGCAGGGGGGAAATAAAAGCTCCTCATCATTTATCATTTTACCTAAAGTACTTTAGTGAGAAGCCTGTTCCTTCCAGTGCAGAAATCAAGAGGTCTTGCTCACAAGGATGCCTGCTAATTTCCTGACCCAGGCAGGGAGATCCCCAATCCTGCATCCACTACTCCATGCTTTCTTGTTTTGGGTCCCCTAGGTTGTCTTTCTCTTCACTTGGAGCTAAATTATGGCCCTGGCTCTTTCCTCAGGCCTAAAGCTTTGGGATCCAGGTCTGCTGAGCCAGACTGCTTCCTCTGGCCTCAGTGTGTTCATAGAAGACCTGGGAAACTGTCATATCTCCACTGAGCACTCTCTAGGGATGGGCCTATGAGTCCTTAGAAGCCAAGCACTTCAATGAAAAAGTCCTGAAGTTGGCTCTGCAACTCTACCTGTAATTTAAGCCTTTCCCATTTTGGAGGCTACATGGGGGATTTGTGGTCCTTTAATGTCTGTGTAACCCTCTACACCACACACACACACACACACACACACCTATATAAAAGTCAAGATGTAAAGAACACAGGGGAAAGATTGTTTCAACCAGGTTCTGGGGATGGGGTGTTTACTGGGTTTTCTCACTTAGAGAAGCCCCTGAATCCTTTTATAGTAGTGGTGTGTGTGTGTGTGTGTGTGTGTGTGTGTGTGTGTGTGTAATTTTGTAATGACAGGAGTACTGCGACCTTCCTTTGCTCATTTGTATGACAGTAATATATTTTTTAAGGTTTGACCATCCTGAATCTTAGACAACCAGTACTCTTGGTGGTGGAAGCCATTCCTTGGTCACTGAAGCTCCTTGACCACTCAGATAACCATTTAGCTTCTGGGCATCTCCCAGCTCACTGACTCTCAGAACATCTTCAGATTGTGACTTAGCAGCTGGAATCTTATTGGACTTCACTGTCTCCCTGGACTCTGACCCTTGAAGGAATCCCTAAATTAATATCCAATATTCTTTCCCTAAAGTGGAAACTACAACAAGATGCTCTCTTTTGTGATGATCCCTTCTAGACACTCTTCTCTCTGCTCTCTGCCTCTGGGGCACTGCTTCTCCATGGCTGGAGTCTGTTGGTATAGAACTCCACTAGCATTCCTTGGGTCATGTCCTGCCATCATTTGGAAGTGACTCTGGGCTGCCTGTCTTGTCCCCCATACAGTCGGATTGTGCCATGATTTGTCCATGATGATGGACTAAAGTTTGTCTGCTCTTCTTCTTGGACTGGGGTCCTGTGTGAACCATGACCAATATCTCAGGGCCCTCTGGTTTCCTTTGTCACTGATGAGGGGACAGGGAAAGGACTATCCAGAGTAGGAACTGATTTTTTTGTGATCAGCCTGTCCTTTAACCTGCACAATGGCTTCTTTCAAACTGCTAAGCAAACTTGGCTTAGCCATCTCTAAAACATGGGTGGCTGAAAAAGAAAAATGGACCAAGGAAGTAACCATAATTGAGTTTCTATCAACTTAACAGTTCTTTGGATTCAAGGACCTAGTGAGGTAAGCTCTACCTCTGCCACACCCAAAACTGTATAACCTGGGCTTCCTACTGCTTATCTAATGCCTAGATCAAGGAAGGGAAGCTTCCAAGAGGTATTCAGGCAGTGTTCCTGATGCACTGAGAGTACCAAATTTCCAGTTTCCAAGTGGCTGTAAGACTTTGCAGGAGGGGACAATGTATAACTGGCAGCAAACCATGAACAATACACACCTATACGCAAAATAAGACCACTGTGATAGACCAGCCCCAGCTTCCTGTCCAAGTAAACCAAGGCATTTTCCAGTTGTTTCCAAAATAGGTTCTCTTTTGAACACATTGATAAGTCCTCTTCTAGCCAAAACCCTGAGTGACTCAACAAGTCACTCTTTATCTCCTCTGCAGAATCAGCTCCCAAAGCCTTCACGGGGTAGCTTTCTGAATTCCTTGATAGGTAACTATTGGGGCCTTTCTTCAGACTATCCCTCAGACTCTTCCCTGGGTCATTCCCTAACTGGAACTTTGGTGGGCCCCTCCCATAGAAACTTCCTGGGTGTCATAATCCAATCTTTCTTAGATCCTTGCTGCTTTGGCCCATAAACACAGAGGGCTGTGAAAGTCTTATGATTGTTCCTTAGCTGAGATTTGTCCATTGGTTGCCACAAGGCTGCATCATACCAGAGACTCTTGGATCCTGTAAGCCAAGACCCACCAGCACCCCATGGGACTCTTTCAAAGGTAGTGCTCTAGCTGGTTCCAAACATCATTACTTACAGGAAATTCTCTAGGAAGAATAGAAACTGGCACATAGGCCTGGGAGGCCAGGCTGTCTTGAAGATTAAAACTCACACATTTTCAAACTACTTCTGTAACAGGTATTCAATTTCAGTTTGAGGTGAGATATTGTACCTCATGCTGGGTCATAGGAAAGGATACTCCAGAGACCCTAATTTGGGGTGGAGAAGAAGGTAGTAGGAGTGGGAGTAAGAATTAAAGTTTGGGAAGCAGGATTCAGGGCTGGAAAGCAATGGGAAATCTTTGGCCTGGGTTTAAACTGAGGGGCAGAGGAATGGGCATTAGAAACCATACTTCATAAAACAAAGGGAGACTCCAGTGGGGAACAACTACCAGAGACCAGGACAGTAGCCACAAGGGACTAACCGTGCAGAGAGGAGAGATCCTAAGACAGCTGCCTCCATTTATGCTGCCATGATCCTCCCCCTCCAGGCTTGAGACTGTGGGAGCTGCTGAAGACTGTGCAGTGATCCACAATTGTTGGTAGCCTCTGGTGTATTGCATGTCAGCAAGTGACTCACAATAATCCCAGATTATTATAACATATATACCCTTAGCAAAAAAAAAAAAAAAAAAATATATATATATATATATATATATATATATGTATATTAAACATATATACCCTTAGCAAAAACCACAAGATCCATTGGTTCCAATGGTTTAATGAAACCTCTGTCTAATCACTGATCACTAAGTTAACCAAGTAGAGACTTGAGTGACCACACACAAAACAAAAAGAAGTGGCACTCAGTCAGTTGAGCATCCAGCTTCAGGTCAGGTCATGATCTCACAGCTCATGGGTTCAAGTCCTGTGTTGGGCTCTGTGCTGACAGCTCAGAGCCTGGAGCCTGCTTCAGATTTGCATTTCCCTCTCTCTCTCTGCTCTCCCCTCCCCCATTGCATGTGCACATACTCTGTCTGTCTGTCTCTCTCAGAAAATAAAAAAAAGGTAACCCTGAGGAAACCCAGACATTGAACTTACTAGACAAAGACTAAATCAGCTGTTTAAAATAAGTTCAAGGAAAACTATATCTAGGGGCACCTGGGTGGCTCAGTTAAGCATCAGACTTCGGCTCCGGTCATGATCTCACGGTTTGTGGGTTCGAGCTCCACATTGGGCTCTGTGCTGACAGCTCAGAGCCTGGAGCCTGTTTCAGATTCTGTGTCTCCCCCTCTCTCTGCCCTTCCCATGCTCATGCTCTGTCTCTCTCTGTCTCTCAATAATAAATAAAAAAGGTTAAAAATTTTTAAAAAACCCTATGTCTAAAAAGATGAATGAAAAGTATGAAAACAATGCCTCACCAAATAGATATTATCAATAAAGAGATAGAAATTATGTTTAAAACTAACCAAATAGAAATTTGGGAGTTGAAAAGTACAATAACTGAAATGAAAGTTTCAATAAAAGTTCAAGAGCAGATCTGAGAAGGTGGAAGAAAAACCAATGAATTTAAAGATAAGTTGACTGGGATTATGCAGTGTGAGGAGCAGAAAAAAAATAATGAAGAAAAATGAACAGAGCCTAGGAGACCTGTGGGACACCACCAAGAATAACAATACACAAATTATAGGAATCCCAGAAAGAGTTGGGGGGGGGGTTGGAAGGGGCAGAAATATCTGGAGAAACAATGGGCTAAAATCACCCACTTTGACTGAAAGACTAGTCTATATATCCAGGAAGCTCAACAAATTCCAAACAGGATTAATACAAAGAGATCCACCCTTACACGCATCATAATCAAATTGTCAAAAGACAAAACAGAAAGAGAACCTTGAAAGAGGCAAGAAAAAAGTGACTCATCATGCACAAGGAATCCTCAGTAAGGTTTAACAGCTGATTAAACCTTCTCATCAGAAGCCATGAAGCCAGAAGGAATTGGTTGACATACTCAAGTTCTGGAAGAAAAATTCCATACTTACCTAAACTATCCAACAAAAATGAAGGAGTAATCAAGACCAGATAAACAAAAACTGAGGACCCATTGCTAGCAAATCTTCCTTACAAAAAATAGTAATGGGAGTCTGTCAGGCTAAAATAAAAGAAACTAGAGAGTAACTCAAGTCCACATAAAGAAATAAAAAGCACTGGTAGAAGTAACGACAGAGGAAAAGTATGAAAGATAATATAAATGTATATTTATGATTCTTTTCTTCTTTGGATTTAAAAGATATTGCATAAATCAATAATAATAAATCTGTGTTGATGAATGTATAATTCATCATAATGTATAAAGATGTAATTTGTACACCTGTGAGAGCACAAAGGAGGGAAAAGAAAATGAAACTAAATAGGAGCAAAGTTTATAGGAGCAAACTGTATAGAAGCAACTAGATTGTCATAAATTAAGATTTATTAAGATAAAGATAAGTAAAAAAGATGAAGGTAAGATTTATGAGGATAAGTTAATAAATGTAAATTATGATAATTATGATGCCCAGGGCAACCACTAAGAAAATAATTCAAAAATATATGAAAAGAAACAGCAAGGTCATTAAAGTGGCATACCAGAAATATCAATTTAACAAAAAAAGGAGGCAGTGATGGAGAAAAAAAAATAACATAATATGAAATGCTAACAGCAAAATTGTAGACATAAATCCTAGTATCAGTAATTACATTAAGTATGAGTGGATTAAACTCTCCAATTAAAAGGCAAACACTGAAAACATAGATTAAAAATACATGACCCAATTACATGCCATCTACAAGAGGTACAGTTTTTCATTTAAAGACAAAAGCTAAGAGATGCCTGGGTGGCTCAGTTCGTTTAGCATCCAACTCTTGATTTTGGCTCAGGTCATGATCCCAAGACAGTGGTACTGACCCCCAAGTCAGACTTTGCACTGAGTGTGGAGCTTGCTTGGAATTCTCTCTCTCTCTCCTTCTGCCCTTTCCCCCCTGCTCATGCTCTCTCTCTCTCTCTCTCATTCTCTCTTTCTCAAACTAAAAAAATAAAAAGACACAAGCTAAAAGTAAACAGATGGAAAAAGATACACCATGCAGACCATAACCAAAAGAAAGCTATAATGAGGCAATACTAATATCAGAAAAAATAAACTTTACAGTCAGAGAAAGACAGATATCATATGTTTTCACTCATATGTGGATATTTAGAAACTTAACAGAAGACCATGGGGAAAGGGAAGGGGAACAAGTAGTTATAAACAGAGAGGAAGGGAAGCAAACCATAAGAGACTCTTAAATACAGAGAACAAATTGAACATTGATGGGGTGTAGGGGAGAGGAGACAGTGGGTGCTGGGCATTGAGGAGGTCATTTGTTGGGATAACGCTTAGTGTTATATGTAAGCCAATTTGACAGTAAATTATATTTAAAAAATAAAATTAAATAAGATAAAAGTTTTTAAAAAGCAAAAAATAGACTTTAAAACATTTTACAAAAGACAAAAAAAAGGTATTTTATAATGATAAAAAATTAATCCATTAAGAAGATATAACAATTATAAATATATATGCATCTAACAAAGAGCCTCCAAAACATAAAGCAAAAAATGATGTAACTGCAGGGAGAAATAAACAATTCATAAAAAATAATTGGAAGTGGAAGTATTGAAATTTCAATACTTCACCTTTTTAAAATATTCCACTTCCAATAATATATAAAAACAACTATGCCAAAGATTAACAGGGAAATAGAAGACTTGAAAAATAGTATAAATCACCTAGACCTAACAGACATCTATAGAGTATTACATCCAATGACAGCAAAATACACATTCTTTTCAAGTACTCATGAAACATTCTCCAAGTTAAACCATAGGTTAGGCCTTACAACAAGAACTGATAAGCTTAAAATGAATTAAATCATAACCAATTATGTTCTGTAATCACAATAGAATGAAAGAAATCACTATGAGAAGGAATTTGGGAAAATTATAAATATGTAGAAATTAAGCAACACCCACCTAACTAACCAATGTATCAAAGAAAAATATCACAATGGAATTTAGAAAATACTTAGAGGCAAATAAAAAATATCAAAACTTATGGGATGGAATGAAAGCAGTACTCAGAGGGAAATTTATATCTGTAAATACATTTAAAAAGTATTTCAAATCAACAACTTAAGTTTGTATCTTAGAACTAAGCTAGATAAAGAAGAGGAGGAAGGTACCGGGGTGGCTCAGTCAGTGAAGTGTCTGACTCTTGATTTCGGCTCAGGTCATGATCTCACAGTTTATGAGTTCAAGCCCCACATCAGGCTCTGCACGGACAACACAGAGTCTGCTTGGGATTCTCTCTCTCTTCCTCTCTCTCTGCCCCTGCCTCCCTCTCTCTTTCCCTCTCTCTCCCTCTCTCTCTCTCTCTTTCTCTCTCCCTGTCTCTCAAAATAAATAACCAAAAAAAAAAAAAGAAGAAGAAGCAGAGGGCCACCTGGGTGGTTCAGTCAGTTGAGCATCTGACTCTTAATTTCCACTCAGGTCACAATCTCATGGCTCATGGGATAAAGCCTTTAGTTCATCTGCATTATTAGCACAAAGACTGCTTGGGATTCTCTCTCTTCCTCTCTCTCTCAGCCCCTCTCCAGCTCACACACATGCTCTCTCTTAATTAATTATTATTTAATTAAAAAAAAAGAAGATAAAGAGGAAAGAAACTCCAAGCAAGCAGAAGGAAGAAAATAATAAATAGATCAGAAAAAAATAAAATAGGGTATAGAAAACAATAGAAAAAAATAAATGAAATCAAAAGTTGGTTGTTTGAAAAGATGAAAAAAATACAAATCTTTAGTAAGATTGAATAAAAAAAAGAGATAAGATTCAAATTACTAAAATCAGAAGTGATTATTGGGGACAGTATCAACTTTAGAGCAATAAAAAGTATTAGAATACTATGAACAACAGTACACCAACAAATTAGATAACCTATAAGAAAGGGACAAATTCTGGGGCGCCTGGGTGGCTTAGTCGGTTGAGCGTCCGACTTTCGCTTAGGTCATGATCTCATGGTTCGTGGGTTCGAGCCCCGCGTCGGGCTCTGTGCTGACTGCCAGCTCAGAGCCTGGAGCCTGTTTCAGTCTGTGACTCCCTCTCTCTCTGACCCTCCCCTGCTCATGCTGTCTCTCTCTCTCTCCTAGAAATAAATAAAACATAAAAAAAAAAAAAAAAAAAGAAAGGGACAAATTCCTTGAAACATATTATGATAGTTAATTTCACGTGTCTGTGTTACTAAGCCATGGGGTGCCCAGATATTTGGTCAAACATTATTCTGGGAGGTTTAATTTTTGAGGATTTTTTTGGATGATATTAACATTTTTAAAAAAATTTTATGTTTATTTATTATTGAGACAGAAACAGCATGAATGGGGCAGGGGCAGAGAGAGAGGGAGACACAGAATCTGAAGCAGCCTTCAGGTCCTGAGCTATCAGCACAGAGCCCGACGTGGGGCTGGAACACACGAACCATGAGATCATGACATGAGCTAAAGTCAGGGGCTAAACTGGCTGAGCCACCCATGTGCCCTGAGATTAACATTTTATCAGTAGACTGAGTAAAACAGATTTCCCTCCCTAATGTGGGTGAGCCTCTTCCAATTAGTTGAAGGCCTGAATAGAATGAAAAGGCTGAACCTGCCCAGAATGAGAGAGAGCTTCCTGCCTAACAGCCTTTGAACTGGCTTTTCTCCTGCCTTCAGACTTGAAGTGAAACATCAGCTATTCCTGGGTTTCAAATCTGCTAGCCTTGGGACTGAAACTACAGCATTGGCATTCCTGCTTCTTTGGACTTAAATTGGAACTAAAAAAATCAGGTCTCCTGGATCTCTAGCTTGCCAACTCACTCTGTACATCTTGGCATTTGCCAGCCTCCATAATTGTGAGAGCCAATTTCTTATAACAAATCATATATATGTATCTATGTGTGTATATATAGTGTATATACACACACTATTACATATATATACACATACTATACTATATACATACACATATATGTGTATATTTATGTGTGTGTGTATGTATTTTTTTAAAGTATATGTATATTTATCGTATTGGTTCTGTTTTTCTAGAGAACCCTGACTAATACACAGATATTACCTAAACTGTCTCAAAAACAAACAAACAGAAACCAGAAATCTCAACAGACCTATAACAAGAGATTGGGTCAGTAATCAAAAACATTCCAAAAAAGAAGACATAGAGATGGTCAATAGAAACATTACAAGATGCTCAACACTGTTTCGGATTCTGTGTCTCCTTCTTTCTCTGCCTCTCCCCCACTCATGCTCTGTCTCTCTTTCTCTCAAAAAAAAAAAAAAAATGCTCAACATCACTAAATCATCAGAGAAATGCAAATAATAATGGAATGTCACTTTACACTTGTCAGAATGGCTAAAATTAAAAACACAAGAAAAAACAAGTGTTGGCAAAGATGTGGGAAGAAAGAAACCCTGGTGCAGCCACTGCGGAAAATATGGAGGTTCCTCAAAAAACTAAAACTAGAAATACCATATGATGCAATAATTCCATTACTGGGTATTTTTTAAACATTTATTTATCTTTTAGAGAGAAAGAGAGAAAAAGTGTGAGCAGGAGAGGGGCAGAAAGAGAGGGGGACACAGCGTCCAAAGAGGGCTCTGTGCTGACAGAAGAGAGCCCCTTGTGGGCTGAAACTCATGAACTATGAGATCATGACCTGAGCCTAAGCCAGACATTTAACTGAATGAGTCACCCAGGCACCCTCCACTACTGGGTATTTATCCAAAGAAAATGAAAACACTAATTCAAAAAGATATGTGAACCCCTATGTTTATTGAAGCATTATTTACAATAGCTAAGATATGGAAGTAACCCAAGTGTCCATCCATAGATTAATGGATAAAGAATATGTGGTATGTATATATATAATGGAATATTACTCAGCCAAAGACCAACAAAGTCCAACAATATGGATGGGCCTAGAAGGTATAATTCTAAATGAAATAAATCAGTCAGAGAAAGACAAATGCCATATGATTTCACTTATATGTGAAATTTAAGAAATAAAACAAATGAAGAAACAAAAAAAAAAGGAAGTAAATAAAGAATAGACTCTTAAAGGTAGAGAACAAACTGGTAGTTGCCACTGGGGAGGTGGGAGAGGTAAAACTGGTGATGGAGATTAAGAATACACTTACCTTGACGAGCACTGAGAAATGTATAGAATTGTGGAATCATTATATTGTACACCTGAAACTAATATAACACTGTATGTTAATTATTCCTCAATGAGTAAGTAAATAAAATCAACAAACAAGCAAAACAAAAACCTTCCAACAAAGAGAAGCCCTGGACCTGATGGTAAACTCCAGTAAATTTCATGAAACATTTCTCTTTTTTTACCAAGCATTTAAAGTAGTAATACCAACCCTCCTCAAACTCTTCCTCAAAATTGAAAAGGGAATACTTTCTAACTCATTCTATGAAGTCAAAATTACCTGATACTAAAGCCAGATAAAGAAAAATTAGGTAAGAAATCATAGGATTAGAAATTTTAAGTAGATTCTAAATAAATTTAAATAATAAAATGAGGGGTCCCTGGTTGGCTCAGTTGGTTAAATGTCTGACTCTTGATTTTGGCTCAGGTCATGATCTCATGGTTCATGGTTTCAAGCCCTACATCAGGCTCTGTGCTGACAGCACGGAGCCTTCTTGAGATTCTCTGTGTCCCTCCTGTGCTTGTGTGCTCTCTCTCTCTCTCAAAATTAATAAACTTTAAAAAATAAATAATAATAATACTAATATTAGGTTAGAAAAGAAAATTATAGGCCAACATCCCTTATGAATATAGATACAAAAATCCTCAACAAAATAGTAGGAAATTTAACTCAATAGCACATTAAAAGAGTTGTTATTATTCCTCAAAACTAAGTGGGATTTGTTCCAGGAACATAGGGGTACTTCAACATAAGAAAAGCAATCAATATAATACATCATATTAGTAGAATAAAAGGGAAAAACACATGATCATCTCTATTGATACAGAAAATGTATTTAATAAAATCCAAACTTTTCATGATAAAAACCCAGAAAACAAGGAATAGAGGGAAAATTCCTCAACATGATAATGGGTATTTATGAAAAACCTACTGCTAGTGTCAAACTCCACAGCTAAAGACTAAAAATATCCCCCTAATTTAGGGAACAAGACAAAGATGCCCACTTTAACCACTGCTATTCAACATTGTACTGGAAGTTCTAGCCAGAGTATTAGATAAGAAAAAGAAGCAGAAAGCATCCAAACTGAAAAGAAAAAGGTGAAATTATCTCTATTCAGATGACATGCACACGATCCTATATATAGAAAATCCAAAAGAATTCACAACAGACCTAGTAGAGCTAATAAATGAACTCAACAAAGTTACAAGGTACAAGATCAACACACTAAATCATTTGTGTTTCTCTGTGCACCACAAAGAATCCAAAAAAGAAATCGAGAAATCACTTCCATTTAAAACTACAAAACATTGGTGAAAGAAATTAAAGAAGAGCTAAATAAGTAGAAAGGCACCACATGTTTATGGACAGGAAGACCTAATATTGTTAAGATGTCAACATTACTCAAAGTGCTTTACATATTCAACAAATCTCTATCAAAAAGTCCAATAGCCTTTTTTGCAGAAATGTAAAAGCCATCCTCAAAACCATATGTAATTTCAAGGAATCCTGAATAGCCAAAACAATCTTGTAAAAGAATAAAGTTGGAGGACTCACACCTGCTTGGCTTCAAAACTTACCACAAAACTACAACAATTAAAACAGTATGGTACTAACATAAGAACAGACATATAAAGCAATGGAATAAAATTAAAAGCCTAGAAATAAACCTTCACAGATAGTTAATTTATTTTTTTATTCAAGTATAATTAACATACAGTGTTACATTAGTTTCAGGTGACCAATATGATTCAACAATTCTATACATTGCTCAGTGTTCATCAAGATTAAGTGTACTCAATCCTCTTCAACTATTTCACCTATCTTTCCACCCACCGCGCCTCTGGCAACCACTTGTTTGTTCTCTATATTTAAGAGTCTGGTTTTTGTCTCTTTTTTTTTCTTTGTTCATTTGTTTCTTAAATTCCACACATGAATGAAATCATATGGCATTTGTCTTTCTCTGACTTTTTTCACTTAGGATTATATCCTCTAGATCCATCCATGTTGTTGCAATGGTTAACTGATTTTTGAAAAGGGTTCCATGCTCACTTAAATTGGAATGGTACAGAGAAGATTAGCCTGGACCCTGAGCAAGGATGACATGCAAATTCATGAAGCATTCCATATTTCTGAATGTGAAAGCAAACTGTTCCTGAACTTGACTGTCTCTAGCAGAGCAATTTGGTCAGTGTATAAAACCCCAAGACATGCTGGGTCCAAAACAAACTTGAAAAGTATAAAATGAAATAATTAAAATGTATAAAATAAAAATGATAAACAAGAAAAGGGTTCCAAATCATTCAGTGGAAGCAATCTTTTCAACAAATGGTACTGAGAAATGGACCTTTATATTATACCATAGATAAAAATTAACTCAAGTGGATCAAAGACCTAAATTTAAGAGCTAAAACTATAAAGCTCTGGGGAGAAAACAGTGGGGAAAATTTTCATGATGTGGATTTGGGAACAACTTCACAGATATGACACCAAAAGCACAGGAAACAAAAGAAATAATTTTTTGTTAATTTTTATGAATTTATATATTGAGAAAAATTAAGAAATATGCACTATCAAAAGACACTATAAGGAAAATTTTAAAAGTGACTCATAAAGTGGGAGAAAATATTTGCAAATTCTTTATCTGACAAGAGATTAATATCAAGAATATATAAACAACTCAATAACAACAACAACAACAAATCCAAATTTTAAAAAATGAGAAAGGGCCTTGAATAGACATTTCTTCAAAGAAGTATACAAATAGCCAATAAGCACATGGAAAGTTTCATTATTCATGAGGGAAATGGTAACTGCAAGTCAAAACCACAATGTGGTACCACTTCAACCTAGTATGATTAACACACACACACACACACACACACACACACACCAGAAAATAAGAAGAGTTTGCAGGTTGTGAAGAAACTGTAAACCTCATGCTGGTGGGAATGTAAGATGGTGTAGCTGCTATGGAAAACAGTTTGGTGATTCCTTTAAAAGCTAAATACAGAACTACCATATGACCCAGCAATTCTACTCACAGGTATATGCAAAAGAATTGAAAACAGGGACTTAAACTTATATTTGTACACCAATGTTGACAGCAGCATTATACACAGAGCCAAAAAGTGCAAACTACCTAGGTGTCCGTCAACAGATGAATGGATAAACAAAATGTAGTATATACATACAATGGAATGTAAGTCAACCATCAAAAGGAAATGTTTTGGGGCACCTGGGTGGCTCAGTCTGACTCTTGGTTTTGGCTCAGGTCATGATCTCATGGTTTCATGAGTTCAAGCCCCATATTGGCTTCCAAGCTGATATTACAGAGCCTGCTTGGGATTCTTTGTCTCCCTGTCTCTCTGCCCTTCCCGAACTCATGCTGTCTCTGTCTTTCTTAAAATAAATAAATAAACTTAAAAAAAAAAAAAAAAAGGAAGTCCTTCCATTTGTAGCAACAGACTAAACCTAGAGGACCTTTTAAAAAAAGGAATGAAATGTTTTCATAAATACCATAATACAGATGAACCTTAAAAACATTAAGCTAAGTGAAATCAGACACAGAATATTATATGAATCCACTAATATGATGTACCTAGGGACAGAACATAGAATAGTTATCAGGTGCTGGAGTTGATGGGGCAGGAAGAGAAAGTTAGTATTTAATGGGTACAGAATTTATGCTTGGGATGATGGAAAAGTCTTAGGCATAGTGGTGATGATTACACAACATTGTGAATGTGTCTAAAGCCTGAAACTTATTTGTATACTTACAAACAGTTAAAATTATAAATATTATATTATGTGTATTTTATCATAATAAGAACAATGACCTCTACACCTAAGACTAATGCAATATTAAATCTCAGTTATATCTCCAGAAAAATTGATTTATGAATCAAAGACCAATATAAGTTAAAACCATAACATTTTAAAAGGAAACAAAGGATAAATCTTCATGATCTTGAATTTGGCAGTGGATTTTTTTTTAATTTTTTAATGTTTTATTTATTTCTAGGAGAGAGAGAGAGAGAGAGACAGCGTGAGCAGGGGAGGGTCAGAGAGAGAGGGAGTCACAGACTCTGAAACAGGCTCCAGGCTCCGAGCTGACAGTCAGCACAGAGCCCGACGCGGGGCTCGAACCCACGAACCGCGAGATCATGACCTAAGCGAAAGTCGGACGCTTAACCGACTAAGCCACCCAGGCGCCCTGGCAGTGGATTTTTAGATATGACAGCAAATGTGTGAGCAACCAAGGAAAAAATAGATAAATTAAGCTTCATAAAATTAAAAACCTTTGTGCATCTTGAAAAAGTTTTTAATTAAAAAAACACTTTTGTTCTTCAAAAGACACTATTAAGACACTGAAAAGATAACTCATAGAATTGAAGGAAATGTTTGCAAATCATATATTTATAAAAGTTTTGTATCCAGGATACATTTTAAAAACTCTTATAACTCAACAACAAACAATCTACCCAATTTTAAAATAGGTAAAGGGCTTGAATAGAAATGGTACCAAGTATAAGATATATAAATGGCCAACAAACATATGAGAAGATCTCAATATTATTGGTCATTAGGGAACTCTTGTACATTGCTTGGAAATATAAAATTGTGCAGCCATCTTGGAAAACAGTTTTGTGGTTCCTCAAAAATTTAAACATAGAGGGGGACCTGGATGGCTCAGTGTGTTAAACATCTGACTTTGGCTCAGGTCATGGTCTCACAGTTTGTGATTTTGAGCCCTGCATTGGCCATGGAGGGATCCCTGTTTGGGATTCTGTCTGTCTCTCTATCCCCCTCTCTCTCTGCCCCTCCCTAACTTGTACTCTCTCTCAAAATAAATAAATAAACTTAAAAAAAAAAGACAAATTTTAAACATAGAATTATTATATGACCCAACAATGTCACTCCAAGGTACACACTCAAGAGAAATAAAAGCATACAGTCCCACAAAAATTTATACATGCATTTTTAGAAAAGCATTATTCATCATAACCAAAAGACAGAAACAATTCAAATGTCCACCAACTGATAAATGGAAACAAAATGTAGTCTATTCATACATGGAATATTATTCAGCCATAAAAAGGAATGAAGTACTGATACATACTACAACATGGATGAAACTTCAAAATCTTATGCTATGTGTTGAGGAATAAGGAGTGTGTTAATGGGTACACCTCTTATTGAGACAATGAAAATGTTTTGGAATTAGACAGTGGTGATGATCACACAACCTAAAACCCATGGAATTGTACAATTTAAAGGGGTGAATTCTATAGTATGGGAATTATTTTTAAAGTATATATTTTTAAATGAGTAAGAAGGAACCATGAGTAAGGTTAGTGTCCTGAGAAAAGGTGAAGTTGGGTAAGGTAATATGGTCCAGAACAAAATCTAACTGGAGAACAAGATCTGAGTACGCTCTGAAGGAAGAGGAGAAAAGGCAAGTGTTTGTGGTAAAAGGCAGTCCAATAAGAAAGTGGAATTCAGTGACAAAAAGGGCTGGTGACTAAAGGCACCTTGTGGTGAGAATAATAAAAAGACTGGTTACAAAGAAAAGCCCAGTCTTGAGGGTGAAAAGGAAAAAGTTTGGTGGGAAGAGGTAGGTCTAGTATCAGAGATCCAGGAGCAAAGATGAAAGTCATGTGGAGTCAAAAAAGGCACAATTAGAGGAGCCAAGATGGAGGAACAGCATGGAAGTTTTTTGTGTCTCCCGTCCATGAAATACAGCCAGATCAACACTAAACTGTCCTGCATACCTAGAAAACTGATTTGAGGATTAACACAACAATCTGCATAACCTGAACCACAGAACTCAGCAGGATTGCAGCGTGGAGAGGTGAACTGGGGGAGGGAGAAGCTGTGGAGGGCAGAGAGCTGTTTTTGCTTGCAGACAGGAAGACAGGGACAGGGGAGAGTACAGGAAAAGCATGCCCCCCAAAAGCAGCTGGAAAGAAAGTGGAAAAGTGGAAACAGCTGCAAGGACTGAACAAAAAAGGGAGAAAGGAGAAAGGAGAGGGCTTAAATTCCATTAAGACTCTATAAACAGGGGGAGTACAGAGCCTGAAACTCAGCAGAACAATACCTGGCAGTGCTCTGGTGGGAAGGGCAAATCTCCAAGAGCAGAGTGAAGTCCAGAGTGTCCTTGGGGCACACAAGGAGAGGAAATTTGGTAGAGGCTATGCAGCCACCCATAGGCAAAGGTCCCAGCAGACACCAGAGAACAATCACGTTCGCTATTGCTGGAACAAGGTCACTAAGGGTGAAGCCTAGTGCCAGATGTAGGTTGTGATTTTCCATAATCGCTGAAATGCTTCTGCTACACGATAGCGTGAACTTTTTCTGGGGTGGGCTGGCACCCAGTTGCAGTCTCTGGGCATCAGCAGCAGCACAGTCCCATGAATATTCCTGGGTGCGGCTGGCACCCGGCCATTGCTCAGTGAGACCCTCCCACAGAGGGTCAGAAGGGGTCAAAAACACAGTCCCTCAGAAGTAAGAGGTTGGGAAACACAGGCACATCTGAGATAAATTTCAGGAGGGAGGTGCCACCTGGCAACCTGATGGCTTGGTCACGGACAGTGTAAAACCAGGCAGTGGACAGAAGCCAGAGACAAAGGACAGGTGCGTGATGGCTGATCGCAGAGAATAGAGTTCTAATACTAGAGACCCAGTAGCTGGGTGATGCTGTTTTCACATCTACTGCGCATGCACATACACACCTACAGGCGCCACAACAATCCATGCCAGTAAGCTAAGCAGTGCCATCTCATGGAGAACAGAGCCATTGCACTAAGCTCCCGCCCAACTGGGCCAACCTAGCTCTTCAGGAACACCACAAGTCTCACCACTTGCTTAGTTTATGGACTATAAAGTGCTTCACAGTTTGACTTCTGGGGAAAACAATGTAATTTCAATCATATTTCAGTCTGTTTGCTGGCCTATCTACTCAATTTTCTTTTTTTCCTATTCCATTTCTTTTCTTTTTCTTAAATACAGAAAGAGAAAAAATTTATTTTTGTTTTCAATTTTTATTAAAAATATTTCCATTTTTTCTACTATATTCTTTTTACTTTTTTGTAAATTTTTTAATTTCTACTTTACTTCAGTCATTTCATTTTATTATTTTCATTGTATTCATTTTTTCAAATTTTCAAAAGTTTTCCTCCCCTTTTTTCTCTAAACTCCTTTCAACACCCAGACCAAAACACAGCTAGGATCTAGCATCATTGATTTAATTTGTGTGTGTGTGTGTGTGTGTGTGTGTGTGTGTGTTGTTTTTAATTTTTTAATTTTAATTTTTTTTACCTTATTAATTCCTTTTCTTCCTTCAAAATGACGAAATGAAGGAATTCACCCCAAAAGAAAGAGCAGGACGAAATGACAGCCAAGGACTTAATCAACACAGATACAAGCAAGATGTCTGAACCCGGGGCACCTGAGTGGCTCAGTTGGTTAAGCATCTGACTTTGGCTCAGGTCATGATCTCACGGTTGATGGGTTCGAGCCCCATGTCAGGCTCTGTGCTGACAGCTAGCTCAGAGCCTGGAGCCTGCTTTGGATTCTTTGTCTCCCTCTCTGTCTGACCCTCCCCTGCTCACACTGCCTCTCTTTCTCTCAGAAAAAAAATAGAAACATTTAAAATTTTTTAAAAAAGATGTCCGAACCAGAATTTACAATCACGATAATAAGAATACTAGCTGGGGTAAAAAATAGAATAGAATCCCTTTCTGCATTGATAAAAGAAGCAAAAGCTAGTCAGGATGAAATAAAAAATGCTACAACTGAGCTGCAATCTCGAATAGATGCCATGGCAGTGAATCAGAGATACAGAGGACAAACTTATGGAGAATAATGAAGCAGGAAAAAAGAGAGAAACTAAGGGAAAAGAGCACAATTTAATAATTAGAGTAATCAGTGATTCATTAAAAAAGGAACAAGATCAGAATCATAAGGGTCCCATAAGATGAAGAGAGAGAGAAAGGGGTAGAAGGGTTATGTGAGGAAATCATAACAGAAACCTTTTCTAACCTGGGGGAAGACACAGACATAAAAATCCAGGAAGCACTGGAGGACTTTCCATTAGATTCAACAAAAATCGACCATCAACAAGGCATATCATAGTCAAATTTACAAAATACTCAGGCAAGGAAAGAATCATGAAAGCAGCAAGGAAAAAAGTCCTTAACCTACAAGGGAAGACAGATCAGGTTTGCAGCAGACCTATCCACAGAAACTTGCCAGGCCATAAAGGAGTGGCAAGATATATTCAATGTGCTGAATTGAAAAAAATATACAGCTAAGAATTCTTTATCCAGCAAGGCTGTTATTCAGAATAGGAGAGATTAAAAGTTTCCCAGACAAACAAAAATTAAAGGAGTTCGTGACCACTAAACCAGCCCTGCAAGAAATTTTAAGGGGGACTCTCTGAGGGGAGAAAAGACAAAACAAAACAAAAAAAAAACAAAAACAAAGACCAAAAGCAAAACAAAGACCAAAAGCAAAAAAGACTAGAAAGGACCAAAGAACACCACCAGACACTCCAACTCTACAAGAAACAAAATGGCAATAAATTCATATCTTTCAGTACTCACTCTAAACATCAATGGACTAAATGCTCCAATCAAAAGACATAGGGTAACAGAATGGATAAGAAAACAAGATCCATCTATATGCTGTTTACAAGAGACCCACTTTAGACCTAAAGACACCTTCACGTTGAAAGTAAGGGGATGAAGAACCATCTATCATGCTAATGGCCAACAAAAGAAAGCCAGAGTAGCCATACTTAAATCAGACAATCTAGATTTTAAAATAAACACTGTAGCAAGAAATGAAGAAGGGCATGATATCATAATTAAGGAGTCTAGCCACCAAGAAGACATAACAATTGTAAACATTTATGCTCCAAATGTGGAACACCCAAATATATAAATCAATTAACCACAAACATAAAGAAATTCATTGATAATAATACCATAATAGTAGGGGACTTCAACAGCCCAATTACAGCAATGGACAGATGATCTAAACAGAAAATCAACAATGAAACAATGGCTTTGAATGACATCCTGGATCAAATGGATTTAACAGATATATTCAGAACATTTCATCCTAAAGCACTGGAATATACATTCTTCTCCAGTGCACATGGAATGTTCTCCAGAATAGAAGACATACTGGGACACAAATCAGTTCTTAACAAGTACAAAAAGATCAAGATAATACTGTGCATATTTTCTGACCACAATGCTATGAAACTTGAAATCAACCACCAGAAAAAATTTGGAAAGATAACAAATACTTGGAGACTAAAGAACATCCTACTGAAGAATGAATAGGCTGACCAAGTTAAAGAGGAAATTAAAAAGTGCATGGAAGCCAATGAAAATGATAACACCACAGCCCAAAACCTCTGGGATGCAGCAAAGGCAGATATAAGAGGAAAGTATATAGCAATCCAGACCTTCCTAAAGAAGGAAGAAAGGTCTCAGATACACAACCTAACCTTACACTTTAAAGAGCTGGAAAAAGAACAGCAAATAAAACCCAGAAACAGCGAAAGACACGAAATAATGAAGATTAGAGCAGAAATCAAAACAAAAAAAACAAACAAAAGAAAAAAACCCCAGTAGAACAGATCAATGAAACAAGAAGCTGGTTCTTTGAAATAATTAACAAAATTGATAAGCCTCTAGCCAGTTTGATCAAAAAGAAAAAGGAAAGGATCCAAATAAATAAAATCAAGAATGAAAGAGGAGAGATCACAACCAACACAGCAGAAATAGAAACAATAATAAGAGAATATTGGGGCACCTGGGTGGCTCAGTCAGATAAGCGTCCGACTTCGGCTCAGGTCATGATCTCACCATTTGTGGGATCGAGCCCCATGTCAGGCTCTGAGCTGTCAGCTCAGAATTTGAGCCTGTCTTCAGATTCTCTGTCTCCCTCTCTCTGACCATCCTCTGCTCATGCTGTCTCTCTCTCTCTCAAAAATAAAAACATTAAAAAATGTTTTTAAAAAATAAGAGAATATTATGAGCAATTATACGCCAATAAAATGGGCAATCCGGAAGAAATGGACAAATTCCTAGAAACATATAAACTACCAAAACTGAAACAGGAAGAAATAGGAAATTTGAACAGACCTGTAACCAGTAAAGAAATCGAATTAGTAATCAAAAATCTCCCAAAAAACAAGAGCCCAGGGCCAGATGGCTTTCCAGGGGAATTCTACCTAACATTTAAGGAAGAGTTAAAACCTATTCTCTTGAAGCTGTTCCAAAAAATAAATAAATAAATGGAAGGAAAACTTCCAAACTCTTTCTATGAAGTCAGCATTATCTTGATTCCAAAACCAGACAAAGACCCCACTAAAAAGGAGAACTATAGATCAATTTCCATGATGAACATGGATGCAAAAATCCTCAACAAGATATTAGCCAACTGGATCCAACAATACATTAAAAAAATTATTCACCATGACCAAGTGGAATTTATACCTAGATGCAGGGCTGGTTCAAAATCCATCAAGACAATCAATGTGATTCATCACATCAATAAAAGAAAGGACAAGAACCATATAATCCTCTCAATAGATGCATTTAACAAAATACAGTATCCTTTCTTGACAAAAACCCTCAAGAAAGCAGGGATAGAAAGATCATAACTTGAGATCATAAAAGCCATATATGAAAGATTCAATGCTAATATCATCCTCAATGGGGAAAAACTGAGAGCTTTCCCCCTAAGGTTGGAACAAGACAGGAATGTCCACTCTTGCCACTGTTATTTAAAATAGTTTTGGAAGTCTTAGCCTCAGCAATCAGACAACACAAAGAAATAAAAGGCATCCAAATCATCCAGGAGGTCAAACTTGCCTCTTTGTAGATGACATGATACTCCATATGGAAAACCCAAATGATTCCACAATAAACTTCTAGAACTGATCCATGAATTCTGCAAAGTTGCAGGATATCAAATCAATGCACAGAAATTGGTTGCATTCCTATACAGCAACAATGAAGCAAGAGAAAGAGAAATCAAGGAATTGGTCCCATTTACAATTGCACCAAAAACCATAAAATACCTAAGAATAAATCTAACCAAAGAGGTGAAAAATTTATACACTGAAAATAGAAAGTTTATGAAAGAAATTGAAGAAGACATAAAAAAAAAATGAAAAAATATTCCCTGTTCCTGGATAGGAAGAACAAGTATTGTTAAAATGTCAATACTACCCAAAGCCATCTACATATTCAATGCAATACCTATCAAAATAACACCAGCATTCTTCACAGAGCTAGAACAAACAATCCTTAAATTTATATGGAACCAGAAAAGACCCTGAATAGCCAAAGCAATCTTGAAAAAGAAAACCAAAGCAGGAGGCATCACAATCCTGGACTTCAAGCTGTATTACAAAGCTGTAATCATCAAGACAGTATGGTACTGGCACAAAAACAGACAATCAGATCAGTGGAACAGAATAGAGAACCCAGAAATGGACCCACAAATGTATAGCCAACTAATCTTTGACAAAGCAGCAAAGAATATCCAATGGAATAACGACAGTCTCTTCAGCAAGTGGCGCTGGGAAAATGAGACAGTGACATGCAGAAAAATGAACCTGGACCACTTACTTACACCACACACAAAAATAAAATTGAAATGAATGAAAGACCTAAATGTAAGACAGGAAGCCATCAAAATCCTCGAGGAGAAAGCAGGCAAAAACCTCTTTGACCTTGGCTGCAGCAACTTCTTACTCAACATGTCTCCGGATGCAAGGGAAACAAAAGCAAAAATGAACTATGGGACCTCATCAAAATAAAAAGCTTCTGCACAGCAAAGGAAACAATCAGCAAAACTAAAAGGCAACCAATGGAATGGGAGAAGATATTTACAAATGACATATCAGATAAAGGGTTAGCATCCAAAATCTATAAAGAACTTATCAAACTCAGCACCCAAAAAACAAATAATCCAGTAAAATGGGCAAAAGACACGAATAGACACTTCTCCAAAGAAGACCTCCAGATAGCCAACCGACACATGAAGCCATGCTCAACATCACTCATCATCAGGGAAATACAAACCAAAACCACAATGAGATACCACCTCACACCCATCAGAATGGCTAACATTAACAACTCAGGCAACAACAGATGTTGTCAAGGATGCGGAGAAAGAGGATCTCTTTTGCACTGCTGGTGGGAATGCAAACTGGTGTAGCCAGTCTGGGAAACAGTACGGAGGTTCCTCAAAAAATTAAAAATAGAACTACTCTATGACCCAGGAATTGCACTACTGAGTATTTATCCAAGGGATACAGGTGTGCTGTTTCAAAGGGGTACATGCACCCCAATATTTACAGCAGCACCATCAACAATAGCCGAAGTATGGAAAGAGCCCAAATGTCCATTGATGGATGAATGGATAAAGAAGATGTGGTATATATAAAAAATGGAGTATTACATGGCAATCAAAAAGAATGAAACCTTGTCATTTGCAAATACGTGGATGGAACTAGAGGGTATTATATTAAGTGAAGTTACTCAGTCAGAGAAAAACAAATATCATATGACTTCACTCATATGAGGAGTTTAAGATACAAAACACATAAACATATGGGAAGGGAGGCAAAAATAATATAAAAAGAGGGAGGGGGACAAAACATAAGAGACTTTTAAATATGGAGAACAGAGGGTTACTGGAGGGGTCGTGGGAGGGGGATGGCCTAAATGAGCAAGGGGCATTAAGCAATCTATTCTTTGAAATAGATTGTACTATAGGCTAACTTAGATGTAAATTTTTAAAATAAATTAAATTTAAAAAATAAAATAATAAAAGGATTTCAAATTTTTAAAAAGGCATGATGAATAAAAAGGCAAGGAGACCTCCAAAGATGGAGCAGGTAAAGATATCAGTGAATGAGTAAAATAAGTCAGTGAAAATATGGATGCAAATGCCAGAGTGTTCTCTAATTGCATAAAGACCAGTGATGAGAATGAAAAGAGTGATATAAGCCCAGGGCCCACTGGGAAGTTGGAGTACAATTAAAGGAAGGGAGACAGGGGCGCCTGGGTGGCTCAGTCAGTTAATTGTCCGATTTGGCTCAGGTCAGATCTCACAGTTTGTGGGTTCAAGCCTCGTGTTCAGGGTCTGTGTTGTCAGCTCAGAGCCTGGAGCCTGTTTCAGATTCTGTGTCTCCCTATCTCTCTGCCCCTCTCCCACTTATGCTCTGTCTCTCTCTGTCTCAAAAATAAACTATTAAAAATTTTTTTTAAAAAAGGAAGGGAGACAATCAACAGATGAATGGATCAAGAAGATGTGGTTTATCTATACCATGGAATACTACATGGCAATGAGAAACAATGAAATCTGGCCATGTGTAGCAACATGGATGGACCTTGAGGGTGTTATGCTGAGCGAAATAAGTCAGGCAGAGAAGGACAAATATCATATGTTTGCACGTATAGGAGGATTAGGAGGAACTTGACGGAGGAACAAGGGGGAGAAGAAGGGCGGAAATGGTGGGGGAAAGGGAGAGAGGCAAACCATGAGAGACTCTTGAATGCTGACAAAAACAGAGGACTGATGGATGTGGGGGGGCGGGGGAGGGCATGGAGGAGGGCACTTTGGGGATGAGCACTGAGTGTTATGTAGAAACTAATTTGACAATAAACTATTTGTAAAAAAAAAAAAAAAAAAAAAAAAAGAAAGAAAAAAAAATAAAAAAAAAAAAGGAAGGGAGACAATGAAGAAGGCTACAATGGTGTACACTATGGGAAGATGAGCCTCTGTAGAATGCTCAGGATGAAAGGATGATAAATAAGACAGTGTGAGAGGGCTCACACAGAGGGGCTCTCAACTGGTTTTTCTAAGGGGTCTGGTGAGAGAGTGAGGGCCAAAGAGAGAGATGGAGTTCAGACAGAGGATTTGTGGAGGCCAAAGTCACACAGAAGGAGCAGCCTCCTCCCCAATCTCCCTAAACATCAGAAGATCAGCTTCTACAGTTACTCTATCATGACCCTCCCAGCAGGAATCTTGCCACCTCATTAAGAAATTAGCCTGTTTTTGGGTGGGGGGCACTTGGGTGGCTTAGTCAGTTAAGGGTCCAACTCTTGATTTCAGGTCAGGTCATGATCTCACTGTTATGAAATCAAAACCTGGGTTGGGTGTGAAACCTGCTTAAGATACTTACTTTCTCCCTCTCCTTCTTCCTTTCGTCCACTGGTACTCTTGTGCACTCTCTCAAAAAAAATTTTTTTAATTAAAAATAAAAAAAAAATAAAAAGAAGTTAGCCCAGATGGCCACACAAGACAAGAAGTACAAGTTGCATCTGAGAGCAGAATAGGGACTGGTGGCCCAGCAGGCCTGGAGGAATCACATTCCCCTACAACACAGGCTTTCCAACACTTCTTTCATTTCTCAACCAAGGGTTTTCTTTCATATTCCATTCCCTATAGGTTTACCCTCCCATGCAAGTTCAGCTGCACTGGGGCCCTGGAATCACATAGGCCATGCTAGGAACAGAGGTACAGGAGAAAAGAAGATTCATCAGTACCTGCTTTTCCAAGAAACAAGCAGGTCCCATGTCATATGAGCTCCTTTCTGACAAGCTGTCCAACCTGGGACACCAGGAAAATTGATCACATTTGGTGAAGGAACAAAGGGATCTTCTAGGAGGCTGAGTAAAATGGTCCTTTGGAGGAAGCTCTTGGGACACTAGACTCTGAGAGCCCCAAGCATTAGTATACAAGATCAGTCAGTGAAAATGGACAGCCCCCAGTATGGAATAGTGCTTTATACTTTATCCCATCAGATCCTCACAACCATGCTGTGAAGGATGCAGGCCAAGTGTATCTCCACAAGGAATATGAGCCTTAGGAAAGTTAAACAATTTGTCCCAAATCAGGACCTAAAAGGCAATCCTCCAGACTGAACCTCACACCGCCACCTAGTGGGTCAGACTCACTGGCCAGCTCTCTCTTTCATTCCCTTGGGTGGGTCTATTGGAGAACCCCAAAACATTCTAGGTTGACTCCTTCCTATGAGTTTCCCTGCTGAAAGCTTTGTTTTCAGAGAGAGATGGGCTGTAGCAGCTGAAATCTTCAGAGATTGTAGACCTGAATGAGTCTCATGGAAAGGAGAGGCTAAGTTTAACTCTTGAGAACTCTGGACTAAACAGGCAAATGCTTCCTCTTGGCTGCAAATGTTCTCTGCTCCTCTTTCTTCCCTCTGCACTGATGCTGAAAGAGAAGAGATGAATAAGGGGCCTGGACTCAATTGTTATTCTCCCCTCTTTAGGCAAGTTGCAGACATTATATATGAATAATATGATTTTCCATATTAAATTAATGAATTTTGTGTATCCAGAAATTACAATATTTTCTATATTTTCTTCTTTAAAAATGTCAAGTAAATGTGTTCCTCAGTTGATTTTTAGTCAGTAGTCCTTACTGAAAAGGGAATAATCTCAGACCAACAGGAGCATGTATGGATTTTGACCCTGGGTAGATTTAAATTCTATCATCTCAAGCTGCTCTCCAGGTCACCTCAATCATAAAGGAAGGAAATGCTTGACCCAGAGCCATCTGAGAAGATAATGTGACTATTGAATGTATGTTGAGGAATTTTGTTCTCCTACAGTATTTGCAACCATCTTCATAATTTAGTTCTGTGTTGTCCCATATGGTAATCACTAGCCACATGTGGCTACTGAGCACTCTGGAATGTGGCTAGTCTGAATTCAGATGTGCTATAAGTGTAAAATATACAGTGGATTTTGAAGACAGTACCAAAAAAGGGTGAAATATGTCTCATTAATAATTTGTTTAACATAGATGGAACTAGAGGGTATTATGCTGAGCAAAATAAGTCAGGCAGAGAAGGTCAAGTACCATATGTTTGCACATGTAGGTGGATTAGGAGGATGTTAACAGAGGACCACGGGGGAGAAGAAGGGGAAAAATAGTTGGGGAGAGGGAGAGAGGCAAACGATTAGAGACTCTTGAATGCTGAGAACAAACTGAGGGCTGAAGAGGGGTGGGGGAGAGAGGAAGGGGGGTGATGGGTATGGAGGAAGGCACTTGTGGGGATGATCACTGGGTGTTATATATAAACCAACTTGACAATAAACTATAAAAGAACAAAAGAAAAAAATAATAATTTGTTTATACTGTTTATATGTTGAAATGACTTTTGAAAGGAAACTTATCAAATTTGCTATATATTTGCTAAAAATCTCCTGTTATTATCCATTTTACTAACTGATTTTTTTTTTTTTTTACACCACCAACAGCATTTTCATTTTTCTCTGCTGTGGAGCATTCTTTTGGTGTTTATCACTCAAGAAACACACTTTTTCACAAAAGATTTATGTAGCATTGCTGATAACCTTCATTGAATTTTGGAATGAGTTCTGCCTCATTCTGTAGTCAACTTCTAGGACTCATTCTAGCGAATTTCCTCCACACAAAATAAAGGAAATCATCTGACAAAGGCAATTTCAGTGCACAATTTACTCACAATATGGACCAATAGTCAAGAAACAACTATATATGCTGTTAAAAACTGGAGATCTTCAGGACGCCTGGGTGGCTCAGTCAGTTAAGTGTCTGACCTCATGATCCCATGGTTCATGGGTTTGAGCCCCAGGTTGGGCTCTGTGCTGACTGCCAGCTCAGAGCCTGGAGCCTGTTTCAGATTCTGTATCTCCCTCTCTCTCTGACCATCCCCTGCTCATGCTGTCTCTCTCTCTTTCTCTCTCAGAAATAAATAAAATATTTTAAAAAATAGCTTGAGATCTTCATATAAATACCTGCAAATATTAATGACAGAACGGACCATATCCTATCATACGTTTAAAATTAAGGTTTTGGGTTTCCAGTTAAACATGGTGGATCAAAATACTTGTTTATCTTCTCTCTAACCTAAAGTTTCATTAAAAGAAAAAGAAATTAAACTATTGAAGATGACAAGAATGAGAGGCAATGCATACAAGGTATCAACAAGTTTCTAGCTGACAAATCAAATGGAGGACTGGTAGCTGACATAGCAGAGCAGAAGTAACACCCAACTTAAGCACTGAGAGAAGAGGACAGAGGAAGTAAGCCAATTCACCCCACCAACTTTAGTACGCCCAGAAAGTGGGGGTGGGGCATGGTGCAAAGAATTGCAAATGATTGATGATTTCTGACTTTGTGGTAAGTATGCTTGAGAGACTATTGGTATATATAAAACCAGATAATGAGAAAACTGAGTACTAGGAAAACAAAATTTGTATAAAAAAAGGAAACATAATTAGTATATTCATTAACAAAACAGTAAGCAATATTTATGTAGTCTATTTAATATAAATACTAAGACATTTAACCAAAAAGTATTTTTAAAAAATTTTTAATGTTTATTTATTTTTGAGAGAGAGAGACAGAATGTGAGCAAGGGAGGGGCAGAGAGAGAGAATCTGAATCTGAAGCAGGCTCCAGGCTCTGAGCTGCCAGCACAGAGCCCAAGGCAGGGCTCGGGCTCGAACTCGTGAACAGCAAGATCATGACCTGAGCCGAAGTCAGATGCTTAACTGAGCTACCCGGGCACCCAAAACAATTATTTTTAAAAGAATTGTTCCTACTTTTTTTTTTTTTTAGTTTATTTATTTATTTTTGAGAGAGAGAGATAGTGTGTGCCCTCGTGTGGGGGAGGGGCAGAGATAGAGGGACAGAATCCCAAGCAGGCTCTGTGCTGTCAGCTGGGGCTTGACTCACCAACCATGAGATCATGACCTGAGCTAAAATCAAGAGTCGGACACTTAACCAACTGAGCCACCCAGATGCTCCTAACTAAAAATTATAATGTAAGAGTTTGGAAGAAGGAAAATGGGGATGGTTGTGAAAGCCTAATCTTCATCTTCCATAGTTAGAAATCAACACATAATGTCTAAAATTAATAAATCAAGAAACAGTGGTAAAAGTATATTACATAAAAAGTAGAAGGTTAACAATAGAAAAACAGCCAAGAGAACTCTGAGTGACTGCATCTGGTAAGGAAGACTTGTGGTAGAAGTGGGAGAAAAGAGTCTGCTTTTGTTAAAAGACTTACATTGCTATCTGACTTTTAAAATAATGTGCATATATTACTCTGATTTAAAAAAAAAAAAAAAGACACCTAATTTCAACTGAGAAAAAAGCAAACAAGTGTTTGACAAAGATTCCATTTAAAAATCTCCAAGTAAGCCTGAAAAAAATCCAGTTTTTAGAATGGAGACTAGGGGTGCTTGGGTGGTTCAGTCGGTTAAGCACCAACTCTTGATTTCGGCTCAGGTCATGATCTCACAGTTAGTAAGATCAAGCCCTGTGTCCAGTTCTGTGCTGACAGTGCAGAGCCTTCTTGGAATTCTTTCTCTCTCTATCTCTCTGTCTCTCTCTCTCTCTGCCTGTCCCCCACGTGCATGCATGCACTCTCTTTTTTCGCTCTCAAAATAAATAAACTTAAAAAATTAAAAACAATAAAAAATGAAGGCTATCAGATTTCCATTTCTGGCAAATAGCTAGGCTAGATATTATGAAATGCCCTTCTACTGCAAAACAACCAAGTGCTGATAAATTAGAGCAAATACACTTTTAAATGCATTGCTGAGCTCATAAGAAAGGGAAGTTTCCAATAAACAAAGAAGAAGAAAGCAAAAGAAAGAAAAGAGAGTGGAGGGGCCTGGCTGGCTCAGTCTGTGGAGCATATGACTCTTGATCTTGGGGTTGTAAGTTCGAACCCCACCTTGGGTATAGAGATAACATAAAAATAAAGTCTTTTTAAAAGAGAGAGAGAAGAAAGAAAGGAATAAAAGGAAGGAAGGAAGGAAGGAAGGAAGGAAGGAAGGAAGGAAGGAAGGAAGGAAGGAAGGAAGGAAGGAAGGAGGGAAGGAAGGAAGGAAGGAAGGAATGATGGAGGGAGGGTGGAAAGTAAGAAGGAAGAATAAAATTCTAGAGCCAAAATTAGATGGAAAGCCAACACAGATACCAGGGCTGCCTTAAAAACATGCCCAAAATAGAAACCCAAAGCTTTGCTGGTTATCACCCCACTGAGGAATAGTATTTAGATTTAACAAAGTAGGGAAGCTGAATCTAAGAACAGCACCTAAAGCCAAGCACCTGAAAGGGGTATATCCTAAAGATGTGTACAGAAAAATCTACATACTGACAACAAGAACCAACAAGAAAACCAATCTGTCTCTGGTGACACTAAGAATGGGGAAGAGAGATCAATTTGAGAAATAGACAAAATTTGCAAAATGGAGTGGAAAGACTAACAACATTGATGCTAATAACTTTCCCTAATAATTTATAAGCATAGTCCTAGTCTCATACAATCCTGGGATTTGAATATATACCATACTCACAGTCTGAGAAAGTCCAATACAAGAAAAAAATAGAAATAGTTTCAGCTTGGTATTGTGCTATAACACCCAGGAGAAACCAAACAAATCATCCCAGTTGGTCCTTCAAGATTCACAAAGTTAAAACTTAACCAAATATGAGCTCCTAATAATATACATATCAAACATATGAGGAATTAGAATTCCATAAGCAAAAGTCTAGACTGCAGACACTGAAATTGTAAGAAAAAGTACACAGGGCAACTGGGTGGCTCAGTCAGTTGAGCGTCTGACTTTGGCTCAGGTCATGATCTTGAAGTTCGTGAGTTCAAGCCCCATGTGGGGCTCTGTGCTGACAACTCAGGAGCCTAGAGCCTGCTTCAGATTTTGTGTCTCCCTCTCTCTCTGCCCCTCTACCACTTGTGCTTTGTGTGTGTACCTCTCTCTCAAAAAAATGTAAAACATTCAAAAAACTTTTAGGGGCACCTGGGTGGCTCAGTTGGTTAAGCATCTGACTTTGGCTCAGGTCATGATCTCATAGTTCATGGGTTTGAGTCCCGTGTCAGGCTCTGTGTTGACAGCTCAGAGCCTGGAGCCTGTTTCTGATTCTGTGCCTCCCTCTCTCTCTGACTCTCCCCTGCTCATGCTGTCTCTCTCTCTCTCTCTCAAAAATAAATGCAACTTAAAAAAATTTTTTTAAATAAGAAAAAGTACACGAAGTAAATAGATTTAAAGTGTTTTAAGGATGTTTTAACTGAAAAGACAGAGAGCATCACTATGTAGAACAGAAAAAAGGGACATTTAGCCCAACCTGGACCTTCAGCATAGGTTAACTAAGAAGATGAATTGGATAGAAGGACATTTAAGAATTAGCCAGGTAGAAAAAAGTGGTGAGGACATTCTAGACAGTGAATCATTATGGAATCATTATGGACAAAGATATGAAAGCAATGAAGAGCATGGGACGGGGGGTGGGATGTCTGGGAAAACTACAAACATTCCTCTATTATTAGAGCAACAAATGCAAGCAATTAACGGCAAGGTAAGCTAAAGAAGTAGAGGGAGATCTGTAGGTAGAGAGTTCTCTGTATCATGTGTTAAGTATGCCCTCACTGAAGGGTTTTAAAGAGGATAGTACCGAGGTTATTTTTGTTTAGGTAGATCGCTTTGGCAGTAGTGAGGGGAGATTTAAGATGGATAAAGTGGAGGAATGGAGATCAGCTATGAAGCAACTGCACAGTTTGGGAGAAATGATGAGGGCCTGAACTACCAGGGTAACAGTAAGAATGGGGAAGAGAGACAGATTTAAGAAACGGCAGATAGAGGTGCCTGTGTGGCTCAGTCATTTAAGCGGTTAAGCGTCCGACTTTGGCTCAGGCCATGGTCTCTTGGTTCATGAGTTCGAGCCCTACATCATGCTCTGTGCTGACAACTCAGAGACTGGAACCTGCTTCAGGTTGTGTCTCCCTCTCTCTCTGCTCCTCCCCCACTTGCGTGCTCTCTCTCTCTCTCTCTCTCTCAAAAATAAACAAACAGTAAAAAATAAAAGAAAGAGTAGATAAAATTAGCAAAGTTTGTGATTACTTATGGGAAAAATGAAGGGGGAACAGTGTAGAATGGCTCCTGTTTCTTGCCAGGATGATTAGGTGATACTACTTGCTGTGGGGAATATAACAGGAAGAGCAGATTGAGACAGAAGAAGAAAATGGCCTAAGTTATGATGATGATAGGCCCGGGGTCCCTGTGGGAAATTAAGCTCAGGGATGTTTAGCAAGCAGCTGGAATTTGTGAAACTGAAGCCGATAGAAGTCAGTGCTGAAATAACTAACCACATGAGTGGCTAACTCACTACCTAAGAGAATCTCCTTTAGAGAATAATATAGTCATTAAATACAAAGGTTAGGAAGAATCTACAGTGTGTAGAAAAGGTTTACACTAAAATATTATCTGCTTTCCTACCTTACAAAAACCTACATTTATTTAATCAGTATAAAAATATGAATAGCAAAGTCTGGAAAGAAATATGTAAAAATGCTATGGAAATTACTTTGAGATTGGAAGTTTATGGGATTCTAGCTTTTCAGATTTTCTAAATTTGGTATACAATACTATCATAATGAGAAAAACTTTTTTTAAAAAACACTGTATTTCTTCCTACTTCTAGTGGCACATAGTTAAAGTTCCTATCAAACCCAGGACCTTACACACAATAGCCCCTCAATAAATGCATTAAAGTACCAAAACCTGAGATTTGAAGGCCTCAGGTTTTCCTATCTTCTTCTTTTTAAAATTTTATTTAATTTAGTAATCTCCACACCCAATGAGGGGCTAGAACTCCTGACCCCAAAATCAAGAGTCATAAGCTCTAACAATCGAGACAGCCAGGCACCCCAGCTTTTGCTATGTTCGAAAAGCCTTTGGCCAGTGTTCTTATAGACAGATTCACAGACACCTAAAGCTAGATAAATATCAAATCAATCTGAACTCCCAAGAAATTGATCAGAAGTTTTAGAGAACAAAACTGCACGTTTACAAACAGAAAAAAACAAAACAAAACAAAACAAAACAAAACAAAACCATAGAAGGTGGAAACTGCAGAGTGTTGATTTGTGGGAGAAAAGAGCCACAGGCACTATAGTGGGGAGGGATCCCTAATTGTGAAGGGGTGAGCTAAGAGTGAATCACAAAAAGTGAAAACATGCACAGGGGACTGTACAAGAAAACCATTCCCCAAAATCACTGACAGGGAAAAAGGAGAGGGTTTCAATGCTATCACTGTTTTATAAATAGTGAAGTGCAGAGCCTTAAGTTTTAGAGGTCTGCACCTGGTGGTACTCCAATGAGGAAGTAGGGTGGAGCCAGAGAAGGGGCAGTGAGGTTTGAGAATCCCCTGGGCCACTCAAGAAAAGCCGTACTCCTCCTTGGAGTGCATTTGGTAGAAGCAATGCAGCCTCGCCTGGGGAAAAGACCTGGCAGTTACCATTGAACTACCCCATTCACCAATATAGGTACAAAGACACTGGCTGAGGCCAGGTGCCAGTGGTATATTGCGATTTACCATAAAATCCAAGCCACTGCCACTGTGCACTCACCCAACTATTGCCTAGGACAAGTGGCACCAGCCACAGGGCAGTGAGATGCTCCCCCAGAGGATCAGCATCTGAGCCGTGGGGGTTTCTGAAATGTGGGGTTTTGAAACATTCATACCTGAGCTACAACCCAGTAGGGTGGCGCCACCTAGCAGATAGACAGCTCACACACAGACAGGGTGAAGGCAGGAAGCAATCTACAGATTACAAGCTTTAGAAAAGAAACAGCAAGACGTATAGGAGCACATGTACCCCAATGTTCATAGCAGCACTCTCAACAATAACTAAAACATGGAAAGAGCCTAAGTGTCCATCGACAGACGAATGGATCAAGAAGATGTGGTTTATCTATACAATGGAATACTACATGGCAATGAGAAAAAATGAAATCTGGCCATGTGTAGCAACATGGATGGACCTTGAGGGTGTTACGCTGAGCAAAATAAGTCAGGCAGAGAAGGACAAATATCATATGTTTGCACGTATAGGAGGATTAGGAGGAACTTAATGGAGGACCATGGGGGAGAAGAAGGGGGGAAATGGTGGGGGAGAGGGAGACAGGCAAACCACAAGAGACTCTTGAATGCTGAGAACAAACTGAGGACTCATGGGTGTGGGAGAGGAGGGGGGAGATGGGCATGGAGGAGGGCACTTGTGGGGATGAGCACCGGGTGTTATATGAAAACCAACTTGACAATAAACTATTTGTAAAAAAAAAAAGAAAGAAAGAAAAGAAAAGAAACAGCAAATAAAACCTAAAGCCAGCAGAAGAAGGGAAATAATATAGACTACAGCAGAAATAAACATTACAGAAACAAACAAACATTAAAAAAAAAAAACAGTAGAACAGATCAATGAAACTATGAGCTGGTTCTTTGAAAGAATAAACTTGATAAACCCCTAGCCAGTCTTATCAAAAAGAAGAGAGAAAGGACCCAAATAAATAAAATCACAAATGAAAGAAAAGAGTTCACAACCAACACCACAGAAATACAAATAATTTTAAGAGAATATTATGAAAAATTATACACCAACAAACTGGGCAATCTGGAAGAAATGGATAAATTCCTAGAAACTTGCAAACTACCAAAACTGAGACAGGAAGAAATAGAAAATATGAACAAACTCATAACCAGCAAAGACACTGAAACACTAATAAAAAAATCTCCCAGCAAATAAAAGTCCAGGGCCAGGTGGCTTCCCAGGGGAATTCTACCAGACATTTAAAGAAAAATTAATACCTATTCTTCTCAAACTGTTCCAAAAATTAGAAATGTAAGGAAAACTTCCAAACTCATTTTTTGAGGCCAGTATTACCTTGATTCCAAAACCAGTCAAAGACCTCACTAAAAAGAACAATTATAGGCCAATATCCCTGATAAACATGGATGCAAAAACTCTTAACAAGATACTAGCAAATCAAATCCAGTAGTACATTAAAAGAATTATTCACCACAATCAAGTAGGATTTATTCCTTGGCTGCAGGGCTGTTCAATATTTACAAATCAATCAACATGATACACCACATTAATAAGAGAAAGGATTAAGAACCATATGATCCTGTCAATAGATGCAGAAAAAATATTTGACAAAATACAGCATCCTTTCTTGATAACAAACCCTCAACAAAGTAGGGATTGATGGAACATATCTCAACATCATAAAGGCCATATATGAAAGACTCAATGATAATATCATCCTCAATGGGGAAAAACAGAGAGCTTTCCCCCTAAGGTCAGGAACAAGACAGGGATGTCCACTCTCACCACTGTTATTCAACGTAAGTATTGGAAGTCTTAGCCTCAGCAATAAGACAACAAAAAGAAATAAAGGCATCCAAATCAGAAAGGAAGAAGTCAAACTTTCACTATTTGCAGACGATTTGATACTCTATGTAGAAAACCTGAAAGACTCAACCAAAAAAAAAAAAACAAAAAAACCCCTGCTAGAACACATGAATTCAGCAAAGTCACAGGATATAAAATGCACATACAGAAATCTGTTGCATTTCTATACACCAATAACAAAGCAACAGAAAAAGAAATCAAGGAATCAATCCCATTTTCAACTGCACCAAAAACAATTAAATACTGGGGTGCCTGGGTGGCTCAGTGGGTCGATCATCCAATTCTTCATTTCTGCTCAGGTCATGATCCTAGGATCATGGGATTGAGTCCCCTATTGGGATTCCTGGAGCCTTCTTGGAAATCTCTCAATCTCTTTCTCTCTCTCTCCCTCCCTCCCTCCGCTCCTCTCCCCCACTCTCGCTTTCTCTCTCTCTTTCAAAAAAAGAAAAGATACATAGGAATAAACCTAACTAAAGAGGTAAAAGATCTGAATTCTAAAAACTATAGAACACTTATGAAAGACTGAAGAAGACACAAAGAAATGGAAAAGCATTCCATGCTCGTGGATTGGAAGAAAAAAGAGTATACTACCTAAAGCAATCTACACATTTAATGCAATCCCCATCAAAATGCTACCAGTATTTTTCACAGAGCTAGAACAAACAATCCTAAAATTTGTATGGAACCACAAAAGACCTCAGATAGTGAAACCAATCCTGAAAAAGAAACACAAAACTGGAGGAATCACGATTCCGAATTTCAAACATTATTATAAAACTGTAATCCTCAAGACAGTATGGTACTGGTACAAAAACAGACACACTTATCAATGGAACAGAATAGAAAACCCAGAAATGGGACTCACAACTATATGGTCAACTCATCTTTAACAAAGCAGGAAAGAAAAGAATATCCAATGGAAAAATGATAGTCTCTTCAAGAAATGGTTTTGGGAAAACTGAATGGCAACATGCAGAAGAATGAAACTGGACCACATTCTTACACCACACACAAAAATAAACTCAAAATGGATGAAAGACCTAAATGTGATACAGGAAACCATCAATATCCCAGGGGAGAACACAGGCAGCAACCTCCTTGACCTGGGCCAGAGCAACTTCTTACTAGACACTTCATCAGAGGCATGAGAAACAAAAGCAAAAATGAACTGTTGGGACCTCATCAAGATAAAAAGCTTCTCTACTGCCAAGGAAACAATCAACAAAACTAAAAGGCAGCCTATGGAATGGGAGAAGATATTTGCAAACAACATATTGGATAAAGGGTTAGTATCCAAACTCAATAAAGAACTTATCAAACTCAACACCCAAAAACCAAATAATCCAGTGAAGAAATGGGCAGAAGCCATGAGTAGACACTTTCCCAAAGAAGACATCCAGATGGCTAACAGACACATGAAAAGATGCTCAATGTCACTCATCATCTGGGAGATACAAATCAAAACCATGAAATGCCACCTCACACCTATCAAAATGGCTGAACTTAACAACACAAGAAACAACAGACGTTGCTGCAGGTGTGGATAAAGGGGAACCCTCCTGCACTATTGGTGGGAATGCAAACTATTACAGCCACTCTGGAGAACAATATGTAGGTTCCTCAAAAAGTCACAAATAGAACTACCCTATGATCCAGCAATTGCACTACTAGTTATTTACCCAAAGGATACAAAAATACAGATTATAAGGGGTACATGCACCCAATGTTTATAGCAGCATTATCAATAATAGCCAAACTTTGGAGAAAGCCCAAATGTCCACTGACTGATGAATGGGTAAAGAAGATGTGGTATATATGTACAGTGGAATATTACTTAGTCATCAAAAGAATGGAAATGCCTTCCCATTTGCAACAATGCGGATGGAGTTAAAGTGTATTATGGTAAGCAAAATAAGTCGGCCAGAGAAAGACAAATACCATACGATTTCACTCACATGTGGAATTTAAGAAACAAAATAGATGAACATATGGGAGGGGAAATAAAGAGAGGGGGAAACAAACAGCAAGAGACTTTTAAAATGTTTGTTTGTTTTGAGAGAAAGAGCACAAGCAGGGGAGAGATGGGGGGGGGGGAGAGAGAGAGAGAGAGAGACAGAGAGAGACAGAGAGAGAGAGAATCCCAAGCAGTCTCTGTGCTTGGTGTGGAGACCCATGCAGGCCTGCCCACCACCGTGAGATCATGACCTAAGCTGAAATCAAGAGTCAGGGGTTTAAGTGACTGAACCACCCTGGGATCCCAAGAGACTCTTAACAATAGAGAACTAAGGGTTGATGGAGGTAAGTGAGAGACTGGCTAAATGGTTGATGGGTATTAAGGAGGGCACTTGTTATGATGAACAGAGTGTTACAGGTAAGTAATGAATCACTGAATTCTACTCCTGAAACCAATATTGCACTGTATGTTAACTAACTACAATTTAAATAAAAATTTGAAAAATAATTTAAAAATAAAAAAATAAAACCTTTGGGTCTGGCCTGTCTACTAGAGGCCTCACGAGGGTTAGCCTCCTCTCAGGAGTCAGCTTTACCTCAGCCCATAGACACTGCTGTAATGGGCCTGTGCTGAGCCTCCTCCCACCTTTCCCACTGGTGCCCCTCAGCCTCACAGTTCCTTTTATCTCCTTGGAAACAACTTCCTGGTGGGCATCATTCCTCCTATAGATGAGTTTGAAGGAAGGAGAATCTGAGAAACTGACCTCCCAGAGGAGTGGCTCTGTGAGGTCCCACTGTCCTCTGATCAGTCCAGACATTTTCAGGACATCAGGCCTATCAGGGACACTGAACAAAGCCATGTCTCTCTGGCAAGTAGGGCTGGGGTGCTGGTGGGGCCTTTAATGAGACATTCATATGCAGGAGGCGAGGAGAAGGGAAGGGGAAGGGAGAGAGAGGCAGAGGGAAAGGCAGAAGAACGACTAGTGAGTTAGGCAGTAAAGAAGAAAACCATGCTCAGAATCTCTGTGGTGGTGCGGAGAGTCTCCCTGCGGTCCCTGGATCAGCCTCCCCAACTAGAGGCCTCAACCTAGGTCTTTAGAAAAGCCCCGCCCGAATCTCAGCTGTGAGCTTAACTGCCCAGCCCATATCTCAAGGAAGCCAGGGAGGCTAACTTTGGTGCCAAAGGTGATGCCTCAAGCAGTGGCCGCTAGGAAGCCTGAGGAAAGAATTCTGAAGCTCTGAAGAAGGCCATAAGGGGTCCTCTCCAAGAAATCCCACCCATCGCTCATTCTAGGTACTGAGCTCTAACCAAATACTACTAGGCAGATACTGGGGTCAAAGAAGTGGGCTGGGTAGACAAGGTCTCTGCTCTCAGACAATTAAAACACAAGTTACAATCTAGTGTCAAAAGTGCTAGTGAGGGAGGAGAGGATAAGGGCACTCATCCTAGCTTGGGAGAATGTCCCCAGAGGGAAACCTTTCACTGCAGCAGGAAGGAAGGAGATTAATTACAACAGTTTTTAATGATGAAAGTTCCCATATGATGGCCTCTGCTTCCTTTGAAAAGTGGAAATCTGGCACATGTCCTAGGAGCCCAGACAAGAGAAGTTGAAGAAAGTGAAGACAGTTTGAGCTGATTTTCAGTAGGACAGGAGAGTTTTTAAGGAATAAATGAAGTAAGATCCATGAGCAGGGAATTTTACCTGTTTTGATTACTGATGTATCTCAAGTACTTAGAAAAATACCTAGTGCACATTAGGCACTTAATAAATGGAAGGCATGAATAAATGCTTTTCAAGTGATAGTGGAGCTGACCATTAGTTGTAGACCATGAATTTACGGTGATACCAACTGACTCACATGTATGATTTTATCCAATAGGGCTAAGCTGCTTCCTAAGGGGCCGGTCTGGCAGAGGCAGAATTGGGATTTTGCCCAGTAAAATATGAAAGGAAGAACTGAGAAGCATTTAGGATATGATTAAGTGATGGACCATGAAGTCTATCATAGAGAGGGAGGAAATGAAGGCAAGAGGTTGTTGATGGACAAGGAAAAAGTGGAATGGATGTCCTGACAGGGTTGCAGAATTTGCAGCTTTAGTACAAATCTAGAGTTTGAAATCAGAGGATACCAAACTATTTCAGAAGGCAGAACAGTTACTAACGATGAGGCTTCAGATATGGCCACAGATGGATTGGAGCAGAGGTAAATAAAGGTGAAAAGGGCTAGGAATTGAGAGTCATTAAATGATCTATCCACACAAATGTTTGGGTCTCCCATAGATTCCTCCTCCTCAAGATCCCACCCTGGGCTCCATCCCGCCCCTCCCCAATCTTCAGAGGATCTGCATTCACACTTCAACTTAAGCCTTAGATCCTAAAGGGATAATGGCATGGTTGAGCCAGAAAACAGTATGGGGAAGTTAGAGAGGGCTGTAGTGGACATCTGTTTTATTTTGTTTTGATACCAGCATGCACACACTTTTCTGAAAACAGTATGTCTGTTTCCTTTGTAGGAACTACCATATCCCTGCTTCTTCAGCCTCAGTCCATGTGCAGGTAGAGTGTGACTCTGACCTGTCAGAAGCATTCTGTTTCCCTGTGAGCAGTTCAGTGAGTAGCTTGGGGACAGACACATGACCAACTGGAACCCATAGGCACAATGCTGTCAGAACAATACCACACATTGTCAGCTTCACTTGAACCTGCTATGACACAAAACCAGAGAATAAAGTCAGCACAGAAGACAGAGAGCCAAGAAGTGGAAAATGAATCCTGATAACATTGCATTGAATCCCCGCATCAACCCTACTACCTAAAACTGGCCAGCCCTAATCCTGGATGGGTTATGAGTCAATATATTCCCATTTTGCTTACACCTATTGGATTTTATTTTGTCATTAATATCCAAATGATTCCTCACAATACAAGGGAATTCTCAAACTTAGGCTCTATCTTTATTAGTTAATTCATCTGTGTATGTTATATAGTTAATATATAACTTCTCTGTGCCTCAGTTTCTGTTTATGTGAAAAAAGATAGCAATACCTACTTCAAAGAATTGTAAAGATTTAAAAAAGAGTTGTAAATATTAAATGGAGTAATAAATGTTAGAAAGTAAATTTGTTTCACAACACTAAGGAGGAGGAAATATCACATTACTTAATTTTTCAAAGTTAGATCTAGTTCAAAAATCTCATTTGCTAGAGTCAGAAGACATCCAACATTAAATCATGATGGGGGGAGAGCTTTTTTACTCTTTAGTATGGTATATATTGGCCAAGAAAACAATCTCCCTTAAAAAAAAAAAAAAGAAACACTTAGAAAAGAGACTCAAGTCTTGACTCTATAATAGTTGGATGTGTATTGTATAAACCCATATGGCACATTCAGAGGCAAGTGGCTCCATAGCATCTCTGCCAGGTATACAAACTACCATCTTTTGCTGCAGTTCCCAAGACTAGGTTCTAGATGTTTAGTGCCCTAACCATAAAATCAGCTTTTCCCATCCGAAGTCCTGCTGTCTCCTACTGGACTTCTATATAGACCTTGTCACTCATGGAACCCATCACTGCATCTCTTTTCTCAAATTCCTGAATACACTTCTATCCTTGGGCAATTCTTCTTCTTTCAATCATCCTCCATCTTCTCCTTCTCAAGAATACTCAGCTAACTTAAATTCCCTTCCCACACAAGAGCCTGGATAAGGTTGTAGACTTTGGTTTGGGTCTAGAAAACATAAAATCTATTACCAATTCCATGAGAAAGAAACCTAGAATTCCTGGAAGAGAGGTGAGCAAAGTTACCTTTTTATCCTACTGGATGTCTCCTTTGGCATGGAGCAAGGAAACAATTAATAACTTGGTAAACTGTCCTGCTATAAATGTAAATTAGCTAGCACAGAATAAGTATTCAATATTACTTTCTCTGTTTCCCATTAGGCTCAACTCACCTTCTTCATCCAGAGGTAGCAAACTCAAATACCAGGCAGATAGTACAAATGAGTAAAAATGGATAAATATAAGAAAACAAAATCATAGGCACAATGCAAAAAAAAGCAACTAGCCCTTAGCCTGGGCATTAACAATAAGAACATGGTGAACTGAAGAACACATGTACACTCCAAAGGAAGCCACTGTTACTTAGCTCTAAATGGTCTTTACTTTGAAGAAATGAGAGTCTAGTGTTGTATTTTAAACTTGAAATACTGATTATTACATACAATCTACTTGTTTTACAGTGTTAACTACTCCAGTTTTTAATGCTGTCCACATTGAGCCAAATGTTACATATCAGTAGGTCATTTTTAAGCCTTTTGTTTCAGCTGCTACATATATGCTGCTTGCTATCAAATTTTACATCTCCACCATGGGCTGCTCTTCCAAGCTTCAGATCTATGTATCTAATTGCCTCCTTCCTAGTTTTTCCTTGTCACAGTCAAATGTCTAAATGGAGTCCATCACCCTCCCCACCAGCCCTAAATTGATTCCAAAGTCTGTTGTCTCTATCACAGTAAAATGGCACTAACATACACACTCAGTTTTCCAAGTTAGAAACCTAGAGTCATTCTCAATTCCCACTCTCCTCCACCCCATCCCATTGGTAATGAAGTCTAATCAATTATATCTTTGGAATTCTACTTGAATTCATTATACTCCATTCTTACCTTCACTACTTTGATTTAGACTTCATCTTATGTTTGCCTAAACTAAAGCAAAAGTTCCCTAATTAATCTCTTGCCTCAATCTCTTTGCCCTCACTAGAGCTAGTATTCTTTCCAAGACACAAACTTGATCTTGTCACTTTCCTGCTCAAATCTTTTCAGTCAGTGATTTCCCATCATCCTCAGGATAGATTTCAGTTTTTTAGACTGATATTGAGGCCCCTTTATGATCTTGTCTTTCCATGTCCATCTCTTACTGCTTCACCAACCTCCATACATGGGAATACCTTCAATTTCCCTAATGATACATGCTTTCTCTGCCCTAGCACATGTACACAGGCTGTTCCTCCGGCTTGAATTGTCCTTCTCTTGTTCCATATACTTTCATTTTCTTGATTCCTCAAACCAAGTATTAATCACCTCTTCTGGGAAGCAGCCCCTGACAAGCAACCTCCTTCCCCAGGCTGGTTACATATCGTCCACTGCCTCCACAGTACTCTGTGCATATTTCTATTTTAATTGTTTATTACTTGACTGTTTGCCACACACACACATGCATACACTGAAATGGGACCTACTTTAGTGCAGAGACTCAGTCTTATTTCTATCTCAGGACTGAACACAATACCTGGTCTATAGTAAGCACTCAATAAATATATGTTGAACAAATGAATGAATGAATGAATCTAGTCCAACTCATGATATGTATGGAAGAAATCTTTCTTGTCCAAAATCACATAGCCTATCCGTGAGTATTTTAGAGAACCCAAGTCTTCTTAATTTCAGCTCCATGCTCTTTCTTTCAGACTAAGCTGGCCTTTGATGGGGGTGGCGTGAGAAAAGAGGCATTAAATTGTACTGGGAAGGCAGAGATTAAAGTTTGGCCCTAAAAGAAAGAAATGATATATGGGGTGCCTGGGTGGCACAGTCAGTTAAGCATCTGACTCTTGATTTCAGCTCAGGTCATGATCTCACGGTTCATGAAAACAAGCCCTGCCATCGGCCTCTAGGCTGACAGTGTGCAATCTGCTTAGGATTCTCTCCCTCCCTCTCTCTCTCTCTGCCCTTCCCCTGCTTGCTTTCTCCCACAAAATAAATAGATAAGCTTAAAAATTTTTTTAATAAAAAATAAAAGAAAGAGTTGATGTGGCAAAGAGTAGTGGTTTTAAGGAAAAAAGGGGCAAATGAAGAAAAATGGTCAAGAGCATTTGATCTGGCATCCTTAACATCAATGCTTACCAAAAAGATCTCAAACAACCTTAAGTAAGACAGTTCATAGCTGACAAGATTTAAGAGTGAGGCAGGGGACGGGGAACAGACTTGAAATATCAAAGATAGAACAAGGCTTGTAATCAGAAACTTTAAAAGAATTTTTAATATCGCATATAGTATGTACTATCCTAATCATATGAATTTATTCATTTAATCTTCAAGACAACCCTATGTGGTAAGTAATAACATCATCCCCATTTTATAGGTGAGAAAACTGAGGCACTAGAAGATTAAATAGCTTGAGATTTCACAAATAAGAAGTGGCAGAACTAGGATTTGAATAAGGCAGTTTGATGCTAGAATCCATGTCCTTAATGACAATGCCTGAAGCATAATTTTGGCCTTGGCAATCAAGACAAAAAGGAATCATTCAAGGTTTCACTGTTGCGGAAGTGACAATTGGCTGCCTGGCAGAAGTAATTTTTTGGCTCTAAATTCAGGGAAAAGTCTGTTAGGCATGGGGGGGAGGGGGATGGGAGTTCTTTGTTCTGTGATGCACTGGTGACCTCGGGGTAAACTGCCACTAGGCTGAGGAAAATGGAATGGCGGATAGAAGGCCTGCTTGGGGCTGAAGAGGACTCGGAGCTTCTCTGGGGCCAGTTGACCCATGCCCTGGCCTGCAGACACTGTGGCAGCAACTGCCTCCAGAGCCCAGGGAATCTGGTGACACTGTTCTTGTTCATGGTTTGGCAGATCCGGAAATGGTGGCAGCTTGGGAGGTGGCGACAGCTTCAACCGTGGTACTCTGGGGACATGATGCAAGGCAAGGTGGGTGACATGGATGTGCAGTTGGGAGAATGACTCTTGACACCACATGTGAGTTCAGGTGAAAAATCACTGACATAGATGTAAGCCCAAGTGAATGACTATAAACTTTAAACGTGAGGTTGGATGAGTGATCATTAACACCTGATTTGAAAGCCAGGTAGGTGTACCGACCCTAGATTTACAGTTACATAAGGGAATGCTGATCTCCAAACATGGGCTGGGTAATGGCCATTACACTAGATAGGTAGGTGACTATTGACCACAGATGTGGGGCCAAATAAGTAACTTCCCTCTGGATGTGGAACAGAGACTGAGGGCTTCAGGCCTGAAGCCAGAGCCTTGTGTTTCTGAAAAGGCTTCATGCCTAAAGTATCTTTCTCCACTCCTCAGAGCCAACCATATCTGTACCGTCTGCCTTGCCTTGATCACCTGTGGAAGCAGAAGTCAGAGGAAGAAGAAGAGGAGGAGGAAGAAGAAGAGGAGGAAGAGGAGGAAGAAGAGGAGGCATCTCTGGATCCACTGAAGCCATGTTCTCTTCCCAAAGAAGCTCCTACTGGAGGGCAAGCCACCACAGCCCCATCTCAACCATCCTGTAGTCCTGAAGACCTCCACAAAGCCACAGAGACACCAAATCAAGTACATACACAGACCCCAAGCCCTTCCAGATCCTTCCTCACATTTCAGGTCCTGACCAACTTGCCTGTGAAGCACAAAACAGCAACAGGAAGCTGTCTACATCAGAGAAAAAGCCAGCTCTTCTGGGGTCTCCCCTCTCTGCACAGTGAGTCCTTGGACACCATCCTCCTGAGCTCAGTTGGCCCCTCTCCCCTTAAGTTGTCTGTTGGTCCATCTGTTTTCTTCAACCAGCTTGCCTTCCTGCCTAGATCCAACCTGCTGCTTCCCCAATATTGCTCCCTAGCTCAGCCTCCTACTCATGAAATCCATACTAGAGAAGATCTGGAAGGAATGGCCCTCAATCCCCAGCAACGTCCTCCCCCATCATCCCCTTCTGTCCCATCATCACCCCTCCATCTTAAGTCCTTTCCTATGGACCACAAGGGAGTCCTACCTGGTGCTAAGGAATATCCGCAGTGGTTTATGCAGCAGAGTGAGGGCCCTTGGGTCTCTGAGGATAAAGCCCTGCACCTACAGCCTAAACTCCAAAGAACCAGCTCCTCCAAGCTCTCCCCTTTATCTGAGGTCTGGTGGAGTGTACCACAGGATCCCAGCCTCCAACAACACATTCTAGATTCAGTCTCTGCCTCTCCGCTGTATCCTTCTGGCTTTCTGGCAGTCCTGACAAGGCTTGGGTCCCCATGGAGGACTATGGGGCAAAATGAGGCCCCCAAAGCCTCTGTGCCAGCAATGCCAGCTCCCAGCCCAACTCCACCCTCCCTGCCGGAACTCCAAGCAGTCAGTCCTATAGAAGGCCTGTCTGAATCTAAGGCCCTCTGGGAAACCACAAGGCAAAGAGAGTATCCTAAGATTTCTGAGCCTTCAATCCTGGTCCCTTGCCAATCTGTAGACCCCATGACAGAGCCTCAAGAAACCAGCCCCCTGGGAGTTCCACTTGGATATAAGACTCAGTGGAGAACCATAGGACATATAGACAGTCCTCAAGACTTTGAGCCTCCAATGCCAGCTCCCTGCCAACCTCCAGATTCTCTGTCAGAATTCCAGAAAGTCATCCCTGAAGGAGGACTTTCTGCACCTAAGGACTTCTGGGGAACCATGAGTCACAGAGAGAGCCCTCAGACCTCTAGGTTTCCAATGCCATGCCCCTGTCCTCCCCTAGATCCTCTGCCAGAACTCCAGGGAAGCAGTTCTCTGGGAGATCTATCTGGATATAAGTTCCAACGAGGACACAGAGAAAATTCAAGAAACTCTTGGGCCTGTAAGTCTCCAGCCTTCAACCTCAACCCGCAGCTCTATGAAACTAGCCCTGCATGTGTCCCACCAAGATCTCAGGCTCCATGGAAGGGCAGCCAGAGTAGAGAAAATCTTTGGGTCTCTGCAGATCCAATTTCTTCTCCCAATCTTCCCTCATCCTCTCTGAGTCCCCAAAGAGTCTTGTTTGAGTCCAAAGCTATGTGGGAGACCATGGGACAGAGAGAGAACCTTTGGACCTCTGAGTCCCCAGCCCCTGCCCACAGCCTATCTCTAGCTCCCATTCTAGAACTCCACAGAGTCAGTCCTAGGGGAGGCCTCACTAGATCAGAAGCTGCATGGAAAGACATTGAGCATTCTAGGAATTCCAGGGCTTCTGAGCTCCCATCTCTGGCCCTCAGCTCACCTCCAGCTCTTACAGTGGAACCCCTCAGAGGTAGCCCCATGGCGGTCCTGTTTGATTCTGAGGCTACATGTGGGGACATAAAAAGGCGAAAGAACTCCCGGGCCTCTAAACTCCCAGCTCGCAGCTTACCTCAAGACCCAAATGGAGTCAAATTCTTGGGAGCCCTGTCTGACTCTGAGCCTATTGTGGGGGATAAGGAGCAGAAAGATATTTGTTGTGTTCCTTTGTCCCCACTAGGGGGTCCCAGCCCACCTCCAAACTCTATGTCAAAGTCTTCCACAAGTGAGCCTACTGGAGACCAATGTACCTGTAAGCCTAAAGAGGAAGCAGTGGAGCAGAGAGACAACTGCTGGGCCAATGAGCTCCCAGTCCCAACCGCCAACTCAGTCTCTGCTCCCTCACCAGACCCACATACTGACGTTGAGTTTGTGTGGAGGAATGTGCAACCAAGAGGGATCCCCCAGGGCTCCAGCCCTCCAGCAGTGGATCCCCTGCAGCCAATACCCTGGCCTTCCACCTTAGCTAAAGCTCTGAAAATTGAGCCCAACCAGCCTGGCCTACCCAAGAAAGAGTTCTTCCCAGGGGCTAAAGTAGAGACTCCATCCTCCCAGGGAGACGCTGTCTCAGAGGTGCCCACCCACTCTGGGATCCAGGTCTGGCAGTGGAGTAGAGAATTGGAACTCAGGCTGAAAAAACTACAGCAGAGCCCTGCTTCCAGATCCCCTGACCCAAGTCATTCATCTGGTAGCTCCCCTGCCCTGAGCTCCACAACTCCAGATAGCTGGAGACTCTCTTCTTTCCCACCACAGCAGATTCATCCCTTTAATTTGTGTCCCCACTCTTCAAGCTATCATCCCCCAAAAGTTCAGAGCACAGTAACTCAGCCTATCCAGGTCTCCTACTGTTATCACTCCCATTCTTCATCCCAGCCTCAGCCACAAGGGTCTAGCAGGGCAGAAAAAGGGTCTCAGAGAGATGAAAGAATGAAGGTGAAGATGGTGGCCCAGATCTCATCCCAAGAGCCATGTATTCACATGGAGGCTAGTGAGAACAGCCCAGGCCTGGGCAAGCCCTCAAACCCTGAGGTCCCAGCCTCAGGCAAAAGACACAAGGCTTCAGCCCTATCTTCAGCCAAGAAGAAAGAGAGCCCCAGGAAACCCAAAGCAAGAGACCACAGAGGAGGGGATGTAAGACTGGGGTCACGCACAGTAACAGGGAAGAGCCACCCAGCTCAGACTGGAAGAGTAATGGAAACCTCTTTAAGCAGACTTTCCCAAAGATCTCAGCACGAGGACCAGAACTCTCAACACACTGCTCTCCCTCAGCAGCTTCACTCAAAGACAGCAGGTCCCCAAATTTATCACAAGGCAGGGCTGGGAGCTGGTGACATCTTGACTCCTCAACACTCTAAGCACTGCCCCTGGGCCCACATGGAAAAACATCTCTCCTCCCCCATACCTCACGTTCCCCTTACTAGGGGTCTCCAAAGAATGTTAGCCAAGTTTCTGAGTAACCATGGCCGCTGCCCACCAAATCCAATAAGCAAAGGAAAGGCTGGTAGCACTGGCACCCAATACCCCAAAACCTGAAGTCAAACCAGTTGTGGAGTAGGGAGACAAACAGGAAATCCTAATAAACTCGCTGAACTAGATAAATTCCACTCATGTCTTCTTTGGAGTTTGGGGTACTGGGAATGTTAGTTCCCTATTAACTTCTGCTATAGCTATATTCCCTTAGGATTCTGCAGGTGTAACTTTTCAAGCCCTTCAGAGATATCATCCTGGAGTCCACATATCCCTATTCTACAGGGTGAGGCTGTAAGACCAGGGGAACACAGTCCAATGTTGCACTTGAGAAAAACTTGCACATCAAGTCAACAGAAAAAAATACATCCATTCACATGAACACAACTAGTCTGAGTCTAGGCAGCTGTTCTTGATCCAGTCCCCTTCTTTACCCATTTGTTCCATAAGTTCTCTACGCATCTGATCATTTCTTCTCAAACCTCTGCTTTCTCTCCCTGGGTCATTCATCCATTCACAGGACTACAAAAACAAGTGCCTTTTCACATGTTTAGTGGCCATCCGGATTTCTTCTATAATTGCCTGTTCATATTCTTTACCCATCTTTCTACTGCTGCCATAACAAATTACCACAAAACAACACAAATCTGTCAGAAGTCTGACATGTCCCATTTAGCTGAAACCAAGGTTGGCAGGGCTGCATTCTTTACTGTAGGTACTGAGTAAGATCCATTCCTTGTCTTTTCCACTTTCTAGAGGCTGCCCATATTCATTGGATACTGGCCCTCTTCATCTTCAAAGTTAGCAAAGGCAAGTCAAGTTCCTATCACATCACTTTCTTCTGCCTCCCTCTTACACTTTTAAAGACGCTTGTAATTACTTTGGGTCCATCTGAATAATTCAGGATACTCCTCCTATCTTAAAGTCCCCTATTTTAAGGTTAGCAATCTTAATTCCATCTGCAATTTTTAATTTCTTTGCCTTGTAAAATAATATATTCACAGGTTCCAGGGATTAGGACGTGAACATCTTGGAAGGAATATTACTGCTTACCAGGGTATCAACCTATGATGTATACCGCAAATATTTTCTCCCAATCTGTGGCTTATTTTCTAATTTTGTTTAAGGTGACTTTTACTGTACCAAAGTTTTAAGTAATTAAATCGACCAACATTCTCATGACTTCTAAAATATTTTCTTCTGGCACCTTTACAGTTTTACATATTTATGTTTAGATTGTCATTTTCTGAGTATGATGTGAGAATCTAACCACCCCCACCTCAAAATACAGGTCCATTTTTACCAATATCATTTTTTAAAAAATGTCCTGAACTCATCCCATTAAGTGCCATATTTCAAAACATGGGTCATTTTTAAAGCATCTCTATCTAGGCTTCAGATCCACATATCCAGTGGCCAACTAAATATTATCTCATATTTAACTTGTCCAAAATTCATTTCCCCTTTAACCTTTTCCTCCAATGTGCCCATTCCTATTGAAGGGTATCACATCCATCCCAATAGTGAAGTCCGAAGACTATCATCTCTGACTTCTCCCTTTACCTTACTTCCTAATCTAGTCAACTATAACCTTGTCAATGATACCTATGAAATGCATTTCAAATCTATTTCTACCTCTCCAATTTCACCATCACTGTCTTAGTTCAGTCATTTCTCACCAGATTGGTTGCCCTATCTTTTCTTTCTAATCCATCCTCCACATGGTTAAAATTGTCTGGAGGTTGACCAACCCAATCTCTTCAACAAGTGTCATACAGGTTTGAATAAAGGAACATAACGGATGCAACCTATGATCCTAGACTGGATATTGGTTTGGTCAAGAAGTGGGAATGACAAAACCCACCAATAAGAGTGCTTAAAAGGAAGATTAAATTCCTTTTGTGTGCGTGTGTGCACACACGCATACATATATGAATGACATACATAGATCATTTAGGAAACTGAATATGGTATGAGTATCAGATTAAATTAAGTTTGCTCAAAAGAAAGAAATGGTGGAGACTGACTTAAAATACATATATAAAGCAGTATGATCTCATTCTGATTTTTAAAAAACCACACATAGACCATAAGGGTTCAATGAACAAACGCCAGTCAAGTGGGGCCAAGTTCCTATAGCAGAAGAGATTGCACGCCCCATCTGTTATAAACCTAAATACAGTTTTGGTTAAATATATGCTAACGACAGTCATGAAATCTCCTATGTCATCCCTAATTTCAAAATTTTTTGTTATAATGATTGTTCTAGTTAACGGTTGAAACTGTTAACAGTGAAGACTAGGTATTAAAGAAACAGATGAAGTAGATTTATTTTAGAATATAGTATCTGAGATTCCATTTGTTAAATAAATTTGTTTGTTCTGTCATGGTATAATTACTAAATGCTTTCTTGAAATATAATTCAATGATTCCATGACATGGAAGCATGTGATTTTATGAACATTTTAAAGAAAGTATTATAAGAATCCATCTTAAAAAAAAAAGACCCCATCTTATCCATCATTCTCCTACAAAAAACAATGCCATGTATATACATGCACCAAAAGATACGAACTAAAGTCATTAACATGATCTCTGGGAATACTAATTTTAAAAATTTGCTTATATATTTCTTAATTTCTACAATGCACATTACTACTTCCATAAAAAGTGAATTTTCAGGGTGCCTAGGTGGCTCAGTCAGGAGGGTGGTGCAACTCTTGATCTCTGTGTGGTAAACTGGAGCCCCGTGTTGGGCTGAAGATTACTTTAAAAAAAATTTTGCCCATCCACAATGCACATATGGCTGACAATACTCTATACACTTGGAAATTGTTGGATAGGTATGTGTTGGGTTTTTATTTGCCACAATCAAAAAAAAAAAAAAGTGAACTGTCTAGCACTGAAATTTGTCACTTCCCTAAACTGCACAGAAAGCCACATCTTTAAAATAAACTTCACTTGGGGCACCTAGGTGGCTCAGTCAGTTAGGCGTCCGATTTCAACTCAGGTCATGATCTCACAGTTTGTGGGTTCAAGCCCCACATCGGGATCTGTGCTGACAGCTCAGAGCCTGGAGCCTGTCTTTAGATTCTGTCTCCCTCTCTCTCTGACCCTCCCTGCTTGTGCTGTCTCTGTCTCTCAAAAATAAACAAAAAACATTAAAAAAATAAAAATAAATAAACACCAAAAAAAATTAATAAACTTCACTTAAGGTGCCTGACTGGCTCAGTCAGTGGAGCATGTGACTCTTGATCTTGGGGTTGTAACTTTAAGCCTCACAATCAGTGTAGAGATTACTTAAAATTTTTTTTAAGTTTATTTATTTTGAGAAAACATGTGCATGAGCAGGGGAAGTGCAGAGAGAGGAAGCAGGCTCTGAGCTGACAAGCCTCACACGGGGTTCAGTCTTGAAAAGTGTGAGATCATGACCTGAGCTGAAACCAAGAGTCAGACACTCAATGGACTGAGCAACCCAGTTGCCTCAAAATTGAAATCTTTAAAAAAAAATAAACTTCACTCCTGGAATTTAAGATTCTTCATGAGGTGGCTGACCTCTCCAAATACACTCTCTTGCTAGTCAACCTGATGCTTCTTATGCATGCTCTGTACTTTTTGTTCACACTGCTCTCCCCTACTTCTCCATATCAAGTCTCCCACCTTCCTTTAATGCCCAGCTCAGACTAACCTCCAGAGCCTTCTGATTCTCCTGCCTCGGTATGGTTTCAAATTCCTTGCAGGCCCATAATTTGTACTTTGTTGACCACACCAATTCCCTGATAGTATGGCACTCAAGCCCCTCAAAAAAAAAAAAAAAAAAAGGTAAGGTTCTAGGAGATCAAATCCACATTCCCAATCTAGTGCTCTTTCCAGTCTACAATATTCCCTCTACTGTATATATTTAGTTGAGAAAAACAGAAGGTACATGCTGTCCTTCTGCTTCCTGTCACTCTTTTTTGTTCCAAAGCTTTATTTAGCCCAAACCTGTCTACAGAGTCTAAGTCTAAAACTCACCACCTGCTGGCCAGGAGTGGAACTGAAGGTATTTTCTTCCTACCTATCTCACCATCCCCCCAAAATAGTCTCAACAATGCAATTTTTTAAAAAGTTTTTAAGTAGGCTCCACACCCAACGTAGGCCTCAAACTCACAACCCTGAGACCAAGAGCTGCATGCTCCACCAACTGAGCCAGCCATCGCCCCAAAGACAATGCAATTCTAAATTTCTACTTGACACAGGGACATTTCATGAGTCTATACATATCTGGGTAGTTCTATGAAAAATCCAAGTGCTATGTAAGTCTTTTTAATTAAGCCTTCAGTAGGTTATATGGCTGGACAATAATAACTCAGTTCAGTCTAATTAATGATTGGCAGGCCTGTGTTCCCCATGGGCACTGCATGACTGTAGCCTCTCAGAGCAACTTGTACATCAGTATCTTGGATCCAAATGTATCTGAAGATGTCAGATTTATAATTCCATCTTTGCTTTTACCTCTGTGATATACTGTTGTTACTCTATAATGTTTCATGCCATATTCTTTGTTAGAAATCCACCTTCAAGGGGTGCCTGGCTGGCCCAGTCACTTAAGTGTCCAACTCCTGATTTCAGCTCAGGTCATGATCTCATAGTTCTTGGGATCAAGCCCCGTATCAGGCTGTGCTGATGGTGTGGAGCCTGGTTGGGCTTCTCTGTCTCCCTCCACCACCTCCAACTTCTCTCAACTCGCACTGTCTCAAAATAAACAAACGTTAAAAAAAAGAAATCCACCTTCAAATTGTAGCATCTGTCCTATGGAAGAAATTACTAGCTACAGTAAAGTTACAAAATCAATTTCTTTCTAGGAACACTGCAAGGGAAAAGATGGACTGCCTATATGACCTGCCTCTTGGTTTAAGCACACAGGCATCTGCAGGTGTTAAGTTGACAGTGTCCCACACTGCTTTCTACAGTTTACAAAGCACTGTTCATCACTTTATCAGAGGCTCCATAAGAACTAAGTGCCTTGTTCAAAGCTACACAGCTATAAACACAAGTGCCAGAATTAAAACTAGGCCTCTCACTTCAAGTCTGCTCTTGGTTTTTCCTAAAGAGTCTACAGAGCTCTGTCTTCAATAGACATGCTTTGTGTGACATGTAAAAGCAAACCAATCATTTCAACACAAATTTCTCACATATCAACCAGTATCTCTCATATTTTGAAGGGGTAATAGCACTTGCCTTCTATTCTGTTCCTACAACTTGATGCAGAGGTACCAACCAAATGTCTCTCCCCCAAAAGATCTTGTCTTTGACCCACAATGAGGTTAGGTTGCCATCCCACAGGGATAAGCCACATGGATGAGACAGAATGACAATGTTCAAAGTGGAAACAGGACTGAAGGCTGGCCATCAGGACACCTAAATGGTGGGAAAACCAGAAGAGGACCAAAGATGGAATGTGGTAGAGAAAGTGTCATGGAAAACAAGGGAAAGTCAACCCAAATCTCCAATGTGCAAAAATCTCTATTTCACAGCATATGAATTCAAAATGGCCCATTTCATCAGCCAATATAATGATTTCGTGTCCTTGTAGATTATCTAACCCATACCTGACACTGGTGTTAAGTACTAGAATGATCAATAAAATTTTGACTCAGGATTATTTTCTCTGCACCATACTCCTCTCTGGGTAAGGCATTACAGTATCACAGTATTGATCCCAAAAGCACTAAGTGATTATGCTGGTACCTGTTGTACAAAAAGGATATTCTATACCTGGCAGTGGACAAAACTATGCAAGCAATCATCTGAAAAACTATGAGCAGCAGAGGATGTTAAGGTTAGAAAAAAACATATCCAATACTAGAATTTTATATTAGAAAAAAACTATTTTTTATAACACAAATTACATAAAGTGGACATAATTGTACGTGATCCTCAACCAGAGCATGAGCTTTTAGGATTTTCAGATGCCCAAAAGAACATCCACCGCAGACAGAAATTCTTTCTGCAACCTTAAGATTTGGGGAGGGCATCCCAATTCAGTCCTTGGTCAGGAAAAGAGAGCTCCGCAGGCTTAGCCTTACCATCCACATCAAACACAGGTGGAGAATGCCATATTCTCCACAACAAGAGCTCCTTCAGGCTGCACCCCCCTCCACTGCTGTCCCCTATACAGTGATAATGCATACATGGGACAAGGCAGCAGTTCATACCACTGTTTTCAGAAGGGGAAGAGGGTGCAATCTTACTTTCAGGATTTCACATTTGTAGAGTGCCTTGATAGTAAGGGGTAGCCCAAGGCCCTTCCCAGGAAAAGAAGCAGGCACAGGGGCCAGGACTCAGGCTCCATTTTGACCCAACGTTTATTGTCCTTTTACAACATGTCATTTTTGGTTTAGAAACTGCTTGTGATTAGTTTTCCAACATTAACTCAAAAGCATGTAAAATAAAATCAACCTACTCTCTATATAAACACCCAGCAACTGTGGCCCTTCATCCTCCTGCCCAGGTTGGGTAGAGGGAAGAAGGGACGGCTTGTGTAGCATCTGAGTGAAGTGCAGATGCTTTACTGTGGGGAGCGGCTGTGGTGCCTTGGTTCACACCCACACAGGTCTCCTGCACTGCCCCAAACTACAACAGAAATGGCGTAGGCCCAAGGCCCAATTCCCTGTTGGTAATTCACTCTCCACCTCCCAAATGAAAATCACTTTTATTTTATCACTTTTGTTTTGTATTTTTTTGCAACAGAAACCCCCTGTCCAGAGTCTGACTGTAGCTGAACTGTTCAGACTGAGGAATGGAGCAGGCCATGGGCACACCCCTGGTCCCTCCTGGGCGAGCGCCCCCACCCTCAGGGAACAAGGTCCAGCCAGGCCAGCTCGCTGCATGCTGGCCACCACCACTTAGCCATACAGGTCATCATCATTGTCTTCCGTGTACACACTGCCACCTGTGCCGCCTCCACTGCCCTGACTGGGGCCAGCTCCACCCTGGTTTCCTGATGGGAATCTGTATGCACAAGAGCAGAGCCAAAAAAGAGGGTTAGGACAGGACCTGTACAGAATTTTCACAATTAACCCTCTAGCCTCCTTAGGACTCCCACAACCTTGGTTGAACAGTTTCCTAAGACAACTTAAGTACTGCCCACTGCAACATAATTACCTGAAGCTGCCAAAGCCCCGGCTCTGCTGAAGGGTCTGAGCAAACATCTCATACTTCCGGATGTCATTGTCACTGACAGAACGGCGGGCGAAGCGCATGGCTTCTTCAAAGTGATCTCGGCGGATCTCAGGCACTGGATCGTCTTCTTCTACCTCCTGTAGGGTTGGTAAACACAGACCACCGAGCTAAAGTCTGGCCTGGATTCCTTCCCTGGCCTTCCTCACCCCCCCCCGCACCCCCCCATTACTGTAGCAGTTTATTGGTCCCCGGTCTCTCTAATCCAACCTGAGTAAGTTGTAAGGCCAATCTTCATAAAATTGCATCAGTGCCCTGTTTAAAAACCTGTCAATGCATTCTGGAAAAGGCAAAACTGTATGGACAAAAACCACATGAGAGGTTGCCAGGGGCTCAGGCTAGAAAAAAGAAGTGACTAAAAAGTGACAGGAGGAAATTTCTGGGATGACAGAAATTTAACCTAACTGTGGTAGCAGTTATAGAACTTAAAAATACATCTGTTAAGATGCACAGACACAACATATGTTAAAAGGGTAAATTTTACTATGTGTGAATTACATCTCAATAAACCCAAATTTCAAAAATAAACAGGAGCACCTGGCTGGCTCAGTTGGTTAAGCATCTGACTCTTGATTTCAGCTCAGGTCATGATCTCACAGTTCATGAGCTCGAGCTCCACGGTGGGCTTTACACTGGCAGCACGGAGCCTGCCTGGGATTCCCCTTCCCCCACTTGTGCACTCACCCTCTCTCTCAAAATAAATAAACTCTTAAAAATAAGCAATTTCTAACAACAAGAAAAAAGTAAATTTTAAAAACGTAAAAAAGTGCTTACCATACCCAGGTTACGCCTTACCTAGTGGCCTTACTTCCAGTAACATAGCTCCTCTTAAATCTACCCTGGTTTTCCCCAATTCCTGCAATCCCATTTCTTGAGCCAGTTATTTGGGCTACTTATTTCCTTAGCCTTTACACCCTCCCTTCATAACCTGGCTCAAACCCTATCTTTCACTGAGGAGCCACTCCAATTGCTGTGATTTATGAGAGTGTGCCATAGCATTAACCATATCAATACATTCTAACCTTTTATGGGAAGAAAACGGGATATCTCAGAACCCCTACAAAAGGTAAAGAAGCCTTTCATTCCTGTATTTATTCATTCATTCATTAAGTTTCTATCATGGTGCCAAGGTACAGTGGGAAATATGCAGGATAATATAGATTCCTTACTTTATAAAGCTTACATACACACACTCACACACACACACACACACACACACACACACACACACCCCAAATTCTGCATTTAATTTTAGGAGATCCATGGATCACCAAAGAAGGACAGGTCTATGGATCCCAGGTTCTAAACCCTGCTCTATTTGTTTACCTGCACAATCATGTTTTGATTTCCTTCATAGAGCTTACTTCAAAGTGAATATATATAGACTACTTATCTCTTTTCAGCCTTTATAATTTCAGACTGAAGAGATTAACCCTCAGTATTCATTCTCTTTGATGACAGGCACATATGGGAAAAAGTTGCAGACTCACCATGGCAGATGGATTGGTCTGCCTCTCCCGTTCTCGCCTAATCTCACTCTCGATGGATTCACGGATGGCCAGCTTGCAAGCTCGTTGGCATATCTCTGTCAGGTCAGCTCCAGAGAAGCCATTAGTCATCTTGGCCAGGAACTCCAAATCTACATCCTAAAAGAAATAGAACTACCTTAGCATTTAGCCTCACCTCCCCTGTAATACATTGATCTCTGAGCCACCCAAGCACTCCTAATTTTAGTTTGTCCCATCTTTCGTCAAATCTTCCATCCTCCCTTTACAACGCTAACCCCAGAAATCCCCAATGGAATCTTTTCCAGGAACAAAACTGCATACTAGGCTGAGCACTCATAGAAGTCCACATCACCAACAGCCTTGCACCTGCCTTGGCAACTGGGGACTTGCGCAGGTTGGCCTTGAGGATGGCAACACGGGACTTCTCATCAGGAAGTGGGATATAGATGAGCTGATCAAGACGGCCAGGTCTCAGGATAGCAGGATCAATGATATCAGGCCTATTGGTAGCGCCAATAATAAACACATTCTTTTTTGTAGACATGCCATCCATTTCTGTCAGGATCTGGTTGATGACTCGGTCTGCAGCTCCACCACCATCTCCAATGTTACCACCACGGGCCTTGGCAATTGAATCCAGCTCATCAAAGAATAGTACACAGGGGGCAGCTTGGCGAGCCTATGGGAGAGACAAATGGACTCAAGCATTAGCACAATTGGGTCTCTCAGACCTGAGAAGGAAAAGAAACTAAAGTGACCTTTACTGCCCCAGCTGAGCTTCCAGAACAAGATTACTTCAATTCTCCCAAAGAAATAGCTACCTTGCTGCCAAGCAAGTTAACAGATAAATCAGTTGCTTGTAACTCACCTTGTCAAAGATTTCTCTGACGTTGGCTTCAGACTCCCCAAACCACATGGTGAGCAGCTCAGGACCCTTGATAGAGATGAAGTTGGCCTGGCACTCATTAGCAATGGCTTTGGCCAGCAAGGTTTTCCCACAGCCAGGAGGTCCATAGAAGAGTACTCCCTTAGAGGGTGTCATGCCAAATTTGAGGAATTTGTCTGGGTGTTCCACAGGATACTAAGAAGAAAAGGAAAGAGGGTTCAGGATACTCCACAGCCCCTACCCCAGTTTGAAACAAACCTAATGAATAGTAGTATCCCTCCCAACCACACCATGGTATAAGATCAGGTTCTCTAGGAGCAGGCTCCTTAGTGTCTCCAAAATGAGAAAAAACAGGTTCATGAATTATGTTCTCAGAATTCCTGTAATAACTACCAACACCCTAAGACCATCTAAACTCAATTACAATGTTCTGAAGCAGTAACTTACCCTGGACCAAGTTACCCTACCTGGACCAGCTCCTGAAGCTCACGTTTGACATCCTCCAGGCCCCCGATATCCTCCCAGGTTACCTGTGGTACCTCCACCACAGTTTCCCGCAGTGCTGATGGGTTGCTCTGGCTCAGGGCCCACTAAAAAGAAGAAAAAAAACAAAACTGGGGATAAGACTTGCCAGGGGAGAGGTCAAAATGTGCAGGTTTGTGTACCTGAGATAGGGGTGCAGGCCTTACCCGGAAGTCATCCATAGTAACTGCCAGAGAGTTCATGACTTCAGCATCAATGGTCTCATCCTCTAGGTCAATGAGGTCCATCTTCTTGCGGATAGCCTGAAGAGCAGCCTCAGAGCACAGGGCTGCTAAGTCAGCGCCCACATGCCCATGAGTCTCATTGGCTACCTGCAGAGAGAAGAGCTACTCACTACTCTGTGTCTAAAGACCTAACTACTTTGGAGGCTCAGAGACAACAAAATCCTGGCCTCTTCCCCTGACTCCTATCTTTGGGTCCTCCCATTTCCCTGAACACATACTAGCAATTCTTTTGCTGGCTGGGTTTTAAGTAGTCAAGCCTGGACTTGGGGCCTAGAAATAAAGCTGACCCCAAAGTTCTGGTTTACTCTAATGTGGTGTCAACCGAGAACACACCAACTCCAGTTTCCTGGATTCAATCTCAAATCACTTCCCTTCCCCCCACCCAGGAATCAAAATCAGTCTCTTTACATCTTGAGCTTGTGTCCCTAGCCAGTTCCCTTCAACTGCCTAGAAACAGATATCCTAACTCTGGGCCAGCCCTCATTGTCACTGCACCTGTTCCAGGTCCACATCGTCTGCCAATTTCATGTTCTTGGTATGGATCTGAAGAATTTCCAAGCGTCCTGTAGCATCAGGGATTCCAATATCTACCTCCCTGTCAAAGCGACCTGCAGGACAGTGTATGAACACAGACAGGGCTCATTTTTCGTCCAGAGGGAGAAAGGGACAGGTCTAAGGTGACCACCATCCTAGTCTGCCCAGGACTGTCCTGGTGTTAGCACTGAAAGTTCCATGTCCTGGGAAACCCCTCAGTTTCAGGCAAACCAGGATGGTTGGTCACCCTAGATAGGACATGGGGTAAGGGAAAGGACCCCTGGGCCCTATCATTCCAAGGAGCTTTAAGAAATCCTCAGGATTTGGGGCACCTGGGTGGCTCAGTCAGTTCAGTGTCCAACTTTGGCTCAGGTCATGATCTCACGGATCGTGAGTTTGAGCCCACATCGGGCTCAAAGTGTGTCAGTGCAGAGCCCACTTTGGATCCTCTGTCTCCTTCTCTCTGCCCTCCCCTGCTCATGCTCTATCAGAAGTAAAATAAATAAATAAACACTAAAAAAAAAAAAAAAAGGAATCCTCTGGATTAGATGACTTAGAAGAAGGACAGACACGGAATCAAAAAGATTAAGGTCAGTAGAGCTATAATCTCTCAGAACAGGGTTGAAAGAAATTTGGGGTCCTTACCAAATCGTCGAAGGGCTGGGTCAATGCTATTGGGTCTGTTGGTTGCTGCCATGACGATTACATGTGCTCTCTGCTTTAGACCATCCATGAGAGTCAACAACTGTGATACGATACGCCGCTCCACCTCCCCATGGGTCTGTTAGGACAGGATGTCTGGTCAGAAGTGAAGTGAGGACCTTTCAACCCCCATTATCCCCTTGGGTAGGTTCCTACTTTCTCTCTTTTAGGAGCGATGGCATCTAGCTCATCAATGAAGATGATGGCAGGAGCATTCTTCTCAGCCTCCTCAAAGGCTTTACGAAGGTTGCTCTCAGACTCACCAGCCAACTTGCTCATGATCTCAGGACCTGAAAGGATATGGAATAGAAACAATGACAAATCTATATCTTTCCTCAATCCCAAAAGAAATCATATCCCTTATATGCCCAGCCCAGAGACAAATGCTGTACAAAAATGTGCTAACTTCTGTCTACTTTCTCATAAAGTCTACCAGGCACTATCCCAGAGTAGCCATCAGATTAGGCTAGAGAGAAGCCAAGTACTCAGACTATCATCCAAGCTCAGGACTATCTCACAGTCAAGCTCTAAGTGTCAAAATGACAGCACATGCTCTCGGACCTCTGGCCAGAGAAGAAGCAGCAACATACCAGTTGGACTCTATCGTTCTCAAAGAGCCAGTTGATCTCAGCCAATACTCCCCTAAACCTTCTCAAATAAATTAGCAAACAAAAATTTTAAGTTCTTATTCTAACTTGCTCCCCCTAAGTATCTTCAGCCTTACTACAATCTTTCCTAAAGGGGGGAGGAGGGGTAGATAAAGCAGGGGGCACCAGAGTACAATACCTTCCCCTTATTGCTTATCTGTCTATAATGTGCCCCGGCAGAAGAAAGGTGATGAAATATACATGAGGGTATGTGTGCAAATATACGTGTCCATGAATTTTCAGCTCATGAGACTGATGATTGTGCTCAGCTCAGAATAAGGTCCAGCCAAACACAAGGTGAACCAAGTCTCCTACCATTGATCAAGAAGAAGAAGGCTCCAGTCTCATTTGCCACAGCTCTGGCAATTAGGGTCTTCCCAGTTCCGGGAGGTCCATAGAGCAGGATTCCCCGAGGAGGCTGAGAACCAGTACAGAGGGAATGGTTAGGTTCAGACTCCCACCTTCTCCCAACCCCACCCACTCTAAAATGATTTGACTATGGCTCTATCTAAAGAGGGTGAGAATCAGAGCTTAACCCTGACATCAGTAAGGAGTCCTTAGCATTAGCTGCTGGAAGACAGTTTACTGCAGACCATATTCACTCCTCTTATTAGAGAAAATATGCTTAGAAAGCTGACACTTATGATTACAAGCTACATAAGAGACTAAGAGCAGAGAAACCCTAAGAAATTCTAGTGTGGCTAAGTCTGAAAATCCTGGGACTAGGAAACATCAAGAGGCCATTAGGCCAAAAGAGCTTGACTTTGGACAGACAAGGACCAGGACTAGCTTAGCCATCTAAGAAAGAGTATTGCCAGAGACTCACTCACTCTAATAATCACAACCCTCCAGGATTTATGATCACATTGGAATGCTTTTCCTTACCACCAACCCCAAGTTTTCCTCTTTGAAGCTGTCTGTTCTGTGGCCTCATCCACAGGCTGCACATGGGAAATGCCCACATAGAAGATAAAATTATTTGTATGGTACATAATAGAGAAAGGGAAAATTCCACCTTCAGTATGCTCCAGGATATGGAAATGGTTAAGAAGTTACATTGAGATCTGCAGTTCTCAAATGCTGGACTCGAGACCCTTCAAACTGCAAATTTCCTTAAACTTCTAATTCTTTTGGATGGCACTGTTACAGACAGGTTGGCAAACTATGAAGATCTGTTTTTATAGAGTCCATGACATAAAAATGGTTTTTCCATTTTTAAAGGGTTATGAGAGGAAAAAAAAAGATATGCAACAAAGAACTTAATTGACCTGGTCTATTCTAGACCACTAGTAGCTTAATAAATTTATAGTCTCTTCACACAAAGAATATATTACTGCCTCTCTAATTCCAAGGCAATAGTGCAAAAATACATATGAAAAAAGGTTCTGGGATTAGATACTGTGCCTTCATTAATCACCAGCCTAGATTATTTCCCACTGGGCCCAAGATGCTCACCTTAACACCAATTGCCTTAAAAAGGGCAGGATGTCTCAGGGGTAGCTCCACCATCTCCTTTATCTGAGCTAGCTGTTTCCTGCAGCCACCAATGTCATCATAGCCTACTTCATTCAAGGACTCTTCCTCATCCTGAATGTAGAGGAGACAAAGGAAAAAAGAAAACAGGAATATTAAATATCAGAAAAGTTGAGTTTCTCTAAATCCTTTTACAATCTGGTATAGAGAAATCTGTTCTACAAGAAGACTCCCCTCTAAGGGGATCCTGCCTCAAATAATCACTCTAAAAATCCCAAAGCAAAGATTTCTAGCATAGCTTTTCCCTTTCACACTGTCCTTAGTATTACTGGGAAGGGCTCCCCTAATACCTAAAGCTGGAAACTCTGGGAAACAGGCAAAGGTCTGAATGCCATCATCAATACCACTTCTACAAAAATTATTCCAACTACTTAGATCGTCTGAGATCAATCCAGATTTTAAAAACCACTGGTTATCACATACTTCTAAGAAACATGTAGGTCTAGAAGTGAGATTTCCCATCTCTGGAAAGAAGCTTAGTTCCAAACAGTACACAGTTTTAGTAGTTAACTCATGACTGCGCCACTTCATAATCATGAAACTGGGTACTGGCATGAAAGAGAGAACTCACCTCTCGTTTGATAGGCTCCCCTTCACAGTGGATCACTGTGTCTGGAGCAACAATGCAGTAAGGGCTGGGATCTGTCTCCACTACTTTGAACTCTACAGCACGCATTCCACCCCGGACAAGGAAAATGTCTCCTATGAGCAATCAGTACAGTACAGAGATGTCAAATACCAAACCAAGTGAGGAATTCCTCATCAGAACCTGGGGTCTAAAATGCCACATTCACTAGACTCTGCCATTTTTCTCTTCCTACCTCTATATTATTAAGCAAGAGGAGAGGCATGAGGAGAAAGCTGAACTGTGAAGAGTCCCTCTGCCATTTAAGAGGGCACTGAGCAAAACCTTATGGGATTCTGGCACATCAGGTTTTGGTCTTTATCCAGAAGCCCATAAAGTCTATGACTTCTGGGCTATAGATAACCCAAGCTTTCTCAACAACCATCAATGGTCAGGCAGTGCTAAATATTAAAATACACTTTAGACTTGACACAGTGAAAAGGGCCCAAGTCCTCCTTTAGAGACAAAAAAAAAAGAAGAGGGACACCTGGGTGGCTCAGTCAGTTAAGCATCTGACTTCAGCTCAGGTCACAATCTTGCAATTCATGGGTTTGAGCCCTGTGTCGGGCTCTGTGCTAACAGCGCAGAGCTTGGAGCATGCTTCAGAGTCTGTGTCTCCCTTTCTCTGTACCTCCTCCACTCACGCTCTCTCTCTTTCAAAAATAAATAACCGTTAAAAAAAAATTTAAGATAACTTACTCTACTGGAGCAGGGACTGGTAGTAGAGAAATGGGGAAACGGGAGGGAGGAAGTGGGAAGGAGAGAGTACACATGCACATATGTGTAGAATGTGTGTGTAAGCACAAATATGAGAATGGGATAAAGACATTCCAAGGTACCCCTACAAATAACCATGCTTAAGCTCAGTCCCTAGAATTATCTCTCACCTTTCCGGATGGGTCGATAAGCTTCCAGGAAGTATGGCTTAAGGTATACCTCGAAGAGATTGCCAGTGATGCCTTCTACCGTGTCATCAATGGGTAGCACATGGATACGTTTGCCGTACTTCACATCAGGGCACGGCTGGATGCTGAGGATGACAAGCAGACTCCATGTTACCAACCACACTATAGCCCCAAGCACTGGGCATCCGAAAGGGCCTGGCACAGAGAGCTGATGGCGAGCGAAAGAGAAAAGGCAGGGATGGCTTTAGCTGAAGAGAGGCAGGAAGGTACTGTGGGAGTGAGGACAAAGGAGCAGCCAAGCAGAACTAAGACAAATCATACTCAGGAGGGGTAGCAGCTGGAGTCATTAGAAGAGGCTACCAGGAAGGGTGCCTGGCTGGCTCAGCTGGTAGAGCATGTGACTCTGGGGTTGTGAGTTTGAGTCCTATGTTGGGTATAGAGATTACTTAAATAAAAACAAAACAAAACAAAAAAACATAAGCTACTGGGGCTGCTCACTCCCAATCAGTGAGCCAAAAGGAAGATCCATGCATCTAAACCCCCCAAAATGAGGAAAGAGGAGGGAGGGTCTTCAGTGAGAGGTACCCAAAGATGACCCTTTGCTAACATCAGTAACCCACTATTATAAAGGGAGGCCTGAGTCAGACAAGTGTCAGATCAGAGAAATAGAATAGAAAAGAATCACCTCAACCAAGCAGTCAGAGCATCTTGAGAAAGTGACTAAGCACCTCCACGAAGAAGACTACATGAAACATAGAATCCATGAAAAATGGAAATCTGAGATGTTCCTGGCCAGGTGACAGGTGGTTGGATAGCAGTGGCCAGTGATGACTCCAAGTTAGGGAAGCCTCTTGCCTAAAGTTAAGTCCTTTTGGACTTCACTCCGATTGAAGTTATTCAGTATCTGGCTCAAACTATGCCTGTCTCCTAGATTAAATTGGATCCTTAAAAATAAAGACTATTTATGGGTGCCTGGGTGGCTCAGTTAAGCCTCCAACTTTGGCTCATGTCATGATCTCGTGGTCCGTGGGTCCGAGCCCCACATAGGGCTGTGTGCTGACAGCTCAGAGCCTGGAGGCTGCTTTGGATTCTGTGTCTCCCTCTCTCTCTGCCCCTTCTCTGCTCATGCTCTATCTCTCTCTGTCTCTCAAAAATAATAAACATTAAAAAAATAAATAAATAGGGGCGCCTGGGTGGCTTAGTCGGTTAAGTGTCCGACTTTCGCTTGGGTCATGATCTCACGGTTCGTGGGTTCGAGCCCCGCGTCGGGCTCTGTGCTGACTGCCGTCTCAGAGCCTGGAGCCTGTTTCAGTCTGTGACTCCCTCTCTCTCTGACCCTCCCCTGCTCACGCTGTCTCTCTCTCTCTCTTCTAGAAATAAATAAAAATATTAAAAAATAATAATAAATAAATAAATAAATAAAAATTTTAAAAATTAAAAAAAAAAAATAAAGCTTACTTAGAAGGGCACCTGGGTGGCTAAGTCAGTTAAGTATCCAACTCTTGATTTTGGCTCAGGTCACGATCTCATGCTTTGTGATTTCAAGCCCCCATGTTGGGCTCTGCGCTGCCTGCTCAAGATTCTCTCTCTCCCTCTCTTTCTGCCCTTCCCCTGCTTGTGTACACACATGCCCTTTCTTGTGTGTCTGTGCACGTGCGCACCTCTCTCTCTCTCTAAAACATTTAAAAAAAACAAAAAAAAAAAACCTACTTGGAGTCCACCTTCTATGCCCACACTCCCACCTCACTCCAGCCCCAACACAAGCCATTATTCCAACCCAATAGTGAGATCATTTGGTATACAAATACCCTCAAATGGCATCCTAAACCAAGATATACCTCTGGCTAAATAAATAAATAAATAAATAAGTAAAGGCATCATGAAAATCACAGAAATACCAAGGTAATGCAGAGGTAAAGTTTGAAGTCCCAAGGAGGCAGAATCAAAACCTAAAAACAACCCTATCCTCCCGTGGCTAGGAGGCTTCTGCTAGTGGCAGCTGCCAAGGCCTTTGTTAGAGTCCTGACTTATATAATTCGGGCTGTCTCTGGCTTCCCATCCCTGAGGGGCTAAGAACCCCACACACACCTGATGACATCCCCTAGGTGTACACGAAGGTTATTCCGAACAACTCTATTCATTCGAATCTTCTCATCGGAACATGTGTCATCAGAAAGCACAATGCACACAGCTTCCCGCCTCTTCTTTCCTTTCAGCAACACTGTGTCACCTCGGAACAACTGGAGCTCATCCATCTTGGGCTGAGGAAAGAAGGTTAAGGCCTTTGGGTCACTGGGCCATGGTGTAAGCAGCAGCCCTGGAGGCTGGAATTCCCAGTAAACCCCACTCTATCTGTGGTCACTGCAAAAAAAAAAATGAGGAAAGAAACCTGGGACAAGCCCTCCAGTTAAGTACATTAAAGAAAGATTGGACCTTGGACCCAACGTACCTGGGACAAGGACACCACACTGTTGTCCTCATTGATGGCTTCATCGACAATTAACCGATTGGGACGGTTCTTCTGTTTAAGAATGGCTGTTGATAAGTCATCACCTTTTGAACTAGAAGAGAAAATGAAGTTAGTCCCAATACATAATCCAGCCCCAAGGGCCCCACCAGTCTTTCAAACTCACACTTAAGGAAGAAATAGTGGATAAATGAAACTGTCCTATACCAGAGAAGTCAGATAAAGGATACTGAGCCAAGGTCATGAAGAGTAACATTTAGCACACACAATTCCCATTCCTGCAGCTCCTGGTATTCTGAGCACTGGTATCCTAGCTGTCAAGGCCCCAAGTGATCTTGCCTTAGTCAGGACACTATGACTTGAGAAGACTAACTAGAAGTAGAGGTTGAATAACAATTAGAGAAATGACAATAGTTGTACTATGAAACAGCAATTAAGAAAAGGATCTCTGTTATCAGATCTGCTGGGTCTGAATCCCAACCTTGCCACTGCTTAATTGTGATCTTGGGCAAGTTACTCAACCTCTCTCGATGTTGATGTCCTCACATGTGAAGAGTGAATACCAAATACCACAGTACCTATCCTAGAAAATTAATGTCTTAAGTGAAATAATGAATGCAAAATGTTCAATACAATGCCCGGCACATGGTTTTAATGGTCATAATGACTGCACTGCAGAACAAAGCATAAGCTCTTTCTTTGCTAACCTTCTTGGAGAATGAAGTGAGCAAGACAACTTCTTGTAGGGCTCAGGGAGGCCCCATCAAGCAAGCCTGAGGACAATGAAGCAGAATCATTAGCTACCATCCTTACTGGCTAAACCTACTGAATGTTAGAGCATTCTGTATACCACAGAAATGCCAAGCATAAAGACCATGATATTTGGATAAAACTAAACTAAACTGATGGACCTGGGACCTTCAAAAAGAACCTCAAGCTCAAAAGGGGCTTTACAAAACTCTGCAAAGACATACAATTCCACAATGTTGGTTCAAAAAGTCAAAACCAAGAAATGCAGAGACAAGGAGCAAATCCAAATCCCTTACCCAAACTAAGGTTGCCCAAGTCTAAACTCAGTTTAAACCGTCTAAATAGTTTCTATCATTTCCTTGAAGATCATTCATCTGTCACCAACTTCTTACCTAGCTCATCTCCAGCCATCACTAACTAGCCTCAGTGGGCTCTGTCTGAAGAGCTATTTCCTTTACTAAGGCTCAGAAAAACCTGAACATTAACCAATATAGGAAGGCCAGACAATGGAGAAAGTGAAGAAATAAAATGTAATCTCTTCCATGAATTATTCCTTCGCTCAACAAATTAGCAAGTATACATTTGAGGCCGGGTAGTGTCCTATGATCTCAAAATATATCAGTCAAAAAATAGTATTCCTGTTGGATATATACTTACAATGAAAGAAAAACAGATGCCTATGCTCCAGAATAACAGCTAGGGACTTTTTCATCTTTTGATCCTGATATACCCAACAAAAATACAAATCCCATTCATTAAACAAAGTTTTAGTCTTTCTGCTCATCCTCTCACATAGGCTGTATCTTTAATCATCACCTTAAAACTAATTTCCAAGAGGGGCAGCTGGGGGGCTCAGGCGGTTAAGCGGTAGACTTCGGCCCAGGTCACAATCTCACAGTTTAGAAGTTTGAGCCCGGCGTCAGGCTCTGTACTGACAGCTCAGTGTACTGAGAGCTCTGTGTCTCTTTCTCTGCTCCTCCTCTGCTCATACTCTGTCTCTCTCTCAAAAATAAACTTTAAAAATAAATTTAAAAAACTAATTTCCAAGAGTGGAGTGTTTTCTCAGCTTAACCTTGCCTCTGCAACATAAAAGTGTAGCACTCTGAGCACAATGCTGCGGAGCAGGCAGACTCTTCTAGGGTGCTTATCAACACCCTAGAGAACAAGCATGGTCAATGTGGCAGCTGAAGGCAATTTAAACCCACCAATTCTCCTTCTCTCCTACACATCAAAATACCTTTCAAGGACTGACCACCCTCCTGTCTGATCTATAGGACTGGGACTAGAGAAAAAATAAAGTGCCAAATGTCTCTACTCAGCATAGTTACCCCAAAAGCTGCATTCTAGGAAAACTGCCTATCTGCCTACCATTCCTAACTCCAGCAATGGAGATGGGTAGTATGCTCTTCCCTAAAGTTCTTTACTTCCACACATACTGAGATCAAACGAAGTAACCTCTAAAAGAGATCTTCAGCCTGATCTTGAGCCAATAGCAGACCTGGAGGCTCTTTGGGGACATCCCTCATTGTCTCCTGCATGAGTCAGGCCCCTTCCAGAATTCTAGTGGGCAACAGGGGACTTGGAGGGAGTTCAGGTAAGAGTCATCAAGATGACCTAGAGGTTAGAAACCATCTATGATGCCAGGTTCCAAGAATTTTGAATTTTTACTTTTAGTCTTGAAAACAAATAACTAACTTAAGAGAATCAGTATTAATAAGTAGGGATCCTTTTAGAAAGTAATACTGCGTCTCGATTTAGAAACTTGAAAAAAAAAGGAACACACCTCAAAAAACTAAATTTTCTTCAAGTCAGGAAAGTGATTTGCATAGAAGAGTTTCCACAGGATGGCTGTCTTTTTTTTTTCTTTCTCCCCCTTCAGTATCTAAAGCTCTTTGATTCTAAATTTAACGAGCAGAGGTGGTCGGGTTTTATCTGATGCTTTCCTGAGTGAGGGGTAGAGGGCCCAAGGTTTCTCAACACAGCAGTTTGGTTAAAGTAGCAGTATGTGTTCAAAGAGTTCGGTCAACTCTAGCCTTCACACTATAAAGGCTGAAATCGAGGAAGGCCCGTAAAATACCAAACGAGACTGGAACTTTTGCAAAAGCCCAAAACAGTAGAGAAAAGTTCCTTCCCCCGGCTCCCGTTTCATAACATCAAGAAAAACTGACTAAAGCTTTCTCACGTGAATAGCAACAAGCCTAAAGAACGAAGGTCAGAAACATAAACGTAGGTTTCGCCCTCTCCTTAACATCCTCTCACTACTCAGGTCGAGAGGATGTCAACCAAGGACCAGGCCGACCCGGCTCCAAAAGGGCGGCCGTGAGCTTCCCCTAGCTCTCCAAGCCTTCCCGGCTCCAGCCTCCGCCTCAGTCTCCGGCCTTCTAAGGCCTTCACGTGGCCCAAAGTCCACGCCCACCGGGCCCAGTTAGGGCTTCAGGCCCGCGGGGCCTGGTCTCTCCGGGGACTAAACGCTTTCAGCGCATAGTAGACCTGATCGCAGGTGGGTTCCCCAAGGCCCCGGGGCTCCGCGCCGGCAATGTGGGCCCGTAGACCTCACAAAAACGGGAGAGTTGTTCCCAGGGAGCCAGTCTGGCCGGCCAGGCCTGCATGACACAGCACGATCTGGCCCAGGCCCCGACCCAGGCCCCACACAAGCCCGGCCTAGGGGGCGCGCGGCTGCGCTGCGAGGCCCAGCCCGGACCGCGGCCCCTCATTCGCCTCTTTCCTCTCCTTCCTTCCCAGTCTCCACCTCTTAGACGCGCCCACGGCCAGGCCGGGCTGGGCCTACCCAGCACTGCGAGTCCCCAGGTGCGCGCACCCGCAGCGAGCGGGCGGGCGCGCGCACACACTCACTCAGCTCCAGAGGCCATGGCGCGCGCCTCTTCCAGCCGGCGGCTGTGGCGGCCCGAGGGTAACGGCTACGAAGGGTGGCAGGCGACAGACTGGGCCGGGGCTCGGCTCTCCCAGGCGGGGGGCGAGCAGCGGCGACAAACCCGCAGGCGGCCTCCTTCTCGCTTCCTCCTAGCGGCACAGGGGCGGTGGGCGGACGGTACACTGGCTACTGATCCGCGAGGGGGCAGCGGTAGCGACGACTCAAACGACGGCTGCAGACGCTGCGCTGAGACTGAGCCGAGAAGAGCCGAATCATCGGAAGGAGAGGTGCTCTCACCTCAGCCAATCAGCGTCTGTTCTGGGGACTCCCGCCCGCCTCTCCGCGCCTCTCCCCAGCAACCCGCGGACAAGAGCCAATCAGGAAATTCGCCTGCGGCCTGGCTCCCGCCTCAGGGATGCAACACGCCTAGTAACGCCACGTCAATTGGCCGCAGAGGTACGCTTCCTCGACGGATTGAGACTCGCGACCAATCAACGTAAAGTATGGGGCCAGATATACCGGAGAAAGAGCCTTTAATCCCTGGGAGGCGGACTCTCCCACTTGGCTCCAGTTCATTGGCTCCTGATCTTACCCTGCTGAAGAACCTGGCACAATGGATTGAACCCTTGTTTTAGTCTAGTCCTATTTGCAGTGATAACCTACACACCCATCTTCTTCCAAAATCTAAGGATCCACCCTAACCCCACTCCTTACTCCTTCAAAATGCTGACTCCAGCCACCCCTATTCTGAACCCTCTGAATAGCACCCAACTCTTAATCCACTGCACCGTATTGCCGTGGCACCCTCTGGTAACCCCAATCCTATAGGCTTTATAGTTCTTCAGGCTTAGAGGTATATGCTTCCTCTTACCACTGAGTATTAATATTAATGGCTAGAGGAGGTAGGGCACTCAAGTCCAGAGTCACAGAACACAGTAGATTCAACAGAACCCAAAGCAGCAAGAAAACTGCATTATGAGACTTGAAGTTCTTGGGCCCCAAATGCAAGCTAGACCTGACTAAATTCGATAAGCAGCTTTAGGGGAAAAAGGGGGTGGGGGCGCAGGGATGTGCACCTGGCCGGATCAGTTGGTAGAGCACGGGACTCTTGATCTCCAGGTGGTGAGTTTGAGCCCCAGGTTGGGTGTGGAGACTACTTTTAAAAAATAATAAAATAAACAGCTTTGTTAATATGCTGACTTAACTAATCCTCCATCCCATATCCACAGACACAGTTGCCTGAGATGACTGTCAGAATTTCTAGAATGTGGGATTGGAGGAGTCACTCAGAGACTCAGAGGTATGCTTGTCCTTCCTCTTAAGAATCAAATACCTGCCCTTGTCCTGAGAGGCCCACCCAGACCACCTTCCAGACCCAGCTGAAATTCTGTCACCTCGCACAGGATCCTAGGCTTTGGGACTCCGTGGCTTTTAGGCAACAGAAAGAACCAAAGCCACCACAAGGATTCCTGTAGCCCTTTCTTCCACCCAGAACTCAATCTCATAAGGTAGATGATGTTGGGAGAGAGCATCTTAAACAACCAGCACTCAACTGAATGATAGCTCAGAGCCTTCCTACTCAAGTATAGGTAGTAGGCAAACAAGAGATAAATATGAGATTTTACTCAACACAAGAAAAGGAGAAAAGGAAAAAGGCTGTCATACCCCTCCCTCTCGAACCAGAATGGCAGTAACTAGGCCAAATTTGGCGGGACTACTCCCAACCTCTTAAGTACCAGACTTATATAGGTAGATTAGTTTCATCCACATTCCCCAAAAATGGTAAAGCAGAAAGCCCCCCCCTCCCCCGGAGAAAGGGGCCCCAGGGGCCCCAGTTCAGACTTCTTAAAACATGGCAGCTATGGGTCACAAGGTTCCAGCAGAGATGTCTGAAACTCCTCAAGAAGGGTTTCATGGTCAGGGGAACGAATCCAGCTCAAACAGGTTTCTAGGTACAGGGGGAGAGACCTGGAGAGCAAAAAGAATGATGTCTAAGGGTGAAGGATAGGCAGAAAATTGGGCAGCCATTCCCTCCCTTCCATTCATCACCACCCTCCATAGATTCAGGTACTCCAGAATGCCAAATGCCCTGGGCCCCACGCCCACAGGCTTCAGCCTCACCATGCAGCATTCTCCTGTGGCAACTTATCTTGGGCCTCCAGCCTCCACCAGAGAGCAATAGCCTCATCCCTCCGATCCATCCTCCTTAGAGTCTGAAGCAGGTGGAAGGAAGCATCTCGATGACCTGTAGCCCCACCCCAGAGTAGGGAGTCTTAGAATTTGACACATCCTTAAGCATCATTTTATAAAAGGAGAAACTGAAGTCTAAAGCAAGAAACTCTTGTCTACATTCACCCATGGAACCAGTAGTAGTTCATTCCCAACCATTCCTATCTCTGAGCACAGCTGCCCAGGACAAAGGGCTCAACTGACCCTGCTACCCCCTAACATACTGGTTCTGGTTTTTGTGTCTGAGGACATTGGGAAGATTGAGGAACACCTGAGAGGCCTTCATACACACTTGCACATGTTCTCAAACCTGCTATATCCCTAGGTCTATATAGTATAATCTCATTCATTCCCTTCTATCTGGGAACATCACTCTTCCACTAATCCCCAAGTACGTCCCCCATGGGCCTTGCTGTCCTTGTGCATTTGGGCATAACCGATGTCACGCAAATATACATACCTGGGCACATCTGCACACTGAGGAGAAAGTCCTGTAGGGCTTTAGTATCTTGGCCACTGGCCACCCACTGCAGTCCACGACTTATCAGGGCAGCTACCCGAAGGTGTTGTAGTGCCACATCTGACATACAACCCTGCTCACAGTTGGAAGCAGGACCTGGGGACCACCCACAAAGTCAAGAGTGTCCCTGCTACACAGTCACCAAAACCCCGAGTACTCCTCTTTCTCTTCTTGTGTCTGCAGTCCCTTTCTTTTAAACCTCATAATGGGCTAGGACGCAGAGGGGCAACACATTCACCACCCCTACTTCCAGGAGGAAAGAGGAAAACCGAGAGTCTAGATCACCTTGTTCTTTGTCCTTAGGTGTGGCTCGGAAGAGCAGCTCAAGGCACCTGAAGCGGGACAAAGAACACGTAGGAAGAGGAGTCAACCTCAATAACTCTGGGATGAGTAGGTTAAGTATGGAGCTTACCAACTCGGGTCCCAATCAGCAAATTATCCCTCCACACTTCCCCTAGGATCCTGGGTGGCTTCCTGGGCTCACCGGCTAAATTCACTAATTGCTTCTTTTTGGGCCCCCAGCTGCACCCAGGCTTGACCCTGAAGCATGTAGGTGGCAGAGACCCAGGATGGACAGTGCGGTGATTCCTTGGTTCCTTTTCTGGCATCTTCCCACAGCGGGGGCATCTTGGGAAGCAGCGATGACGTGCGGCTGAGCAGCTCCTCACATACGGTCAAGGCATCTTGTGCTTGGCCTGCCTGGATCAGTGCTGCTGCCGCCTCCAAGAACACCTCAGGCATGCAGGGACCTGGGGGGGAGGGGGGTGGGGAGAACTGGGGTGGGAGGAGGATGCGGTGTCTTGAAGAGACATTAGCCACCATCCCCAACCTCTTCACCAGACTCTGGTACCACACAGAGACCACCCATTGCTTGCTACCCTGGACCCCTTGCTCTGAGAACCTTCCTAGTTTGGCCTTCCAGCTTGGACAGACAGAAGAGCAGAAGAAAAAAGAGAAAATAGTAGCCCTGCTCTACTCCAAAGTCAGGCTCCAACCCTCCCACCCCATTGTAGAGAATCTTGAAGACATACCCACCTTTGGCTCAGAGTCATCCAGCAACAGAGCCAGCAAGTCCAAGTAATGCTCTGCAGCGTCTTCTGCCCTAAGAAGTCATAGCCCATGAACTTCACCTTAGGGCCTTAGCAGGGCCCTCCAAAGGCTCATAGCTAACAAAAGGATGCTCAAGGACCCTGGGGAGTGGGAAGAGTGGGGTCTTGGGACTCTAATCCTAGCTCACTATGGATCTTCCCTTCTTACAGAATGGGTCTGGGAGGAGATTTCAGAGTTTTAAGATATAGGAAGTTAGTTCTGGGTAAAGAGTCCTAAGTTCAGGTCCAGCAGCAAGGCAAGAGGCTGAAGAGTGGGAACCTATGTTCTACCACTGACTTGTCCATACTGCTGACCCGAAAGAACAGAAACAGAGTCACATCCCAGGGAAGGTATCAGAAATGGGAAGAACTCAGATGATCAAGGCACTGGAACCTCACCTTCCTATCTGTAGGCATCGGCTTGCTAGTAGGTACTTGGCCTGGCTCTGTGTGCCACAGTGAAGGGGTAAGGCTGGGTCAGGTTGGGGGAGTAGTAACTCTACTTCAATTAGAAGATGGGGGGCTTCAGAACTGTGAGTGATACTCAAGGCCTAAAAGGGACACAAAGAAAAAAGTGGGAGCCATATTTCCTTATTTACAACTTGATTAGTCTCCCTAATACAAGCAGCTCAGCCATCCCCACATCTTCAGTTCCTTACATCAACCAACAGCTCCAGACTCTCCAGCTCTGCTGCTGTGTTCCCCAGTTGCCGATATAGCCTGGAGGCCTCCAGAAGCGGAGGACCCCAGGGTGATCCCCCTTTCAGGGCTGCAACCAAGTACAACAGGGCTCTTTGTGGATTGCCCTAGAGGGGTGAGAGGACACAAGCTTTAGCTATCCTCACAAAGCAGAAAGCTATCCATAACACCCATGGTTTCCCCAACCGACCCTAAGATTGTCTTTACCATTTTGCGGAGACAGGTCCCCAGGGCCGTGTACACCTGGACCAACACAGGCTTTCGGCACAGACCTGAGGCTGCTTCTTGCAGGCTGCTCAATGCCATGGGCAGGTTTCCTGTGATCAACTCCTGGAGGCCTGAGGGCAATCAGGGTATTAACTTAAAGAAGCCTATCAGGGCAGGGGGCATGATAGGGAACAAGAGCACAGAACTAAATGGGACATGACAGAGAAGGCATGAGCCAAAGGACCCCTCAAGACAGGGAGTGGGGAGGAAGAGATGAGTCAGATTGCTACCTGACCTTGGCGATAGGCAGAAGCTGTAAGAAGGACATCCCTTAAGCCCCTGGCATCCTGCAGAGTCAATGGAGCATCTGACTCCTCAGCTGGGGGACTCCAAGTTTTCAGAAGGTGCAGCAGATCCTCAGAGGCCTCACTCTGAGGAAAGAAGGGTGATGAGAAGTTCCAAGCCTATAACCACCTCTTCTCCTATCTCAGTCTATCCTGGCTGGACCTTGAAATCAAGGGTCCTCCTGACTCCTGTTCCCTCAACTCTAAGAGAGAGATAGTAAAGATAAAGGGAGAAAGAAAAACTTGGGGCAAAGATGATCTACTCTAGTGCACCGTCTCAATCAGTATAAGCCCATGAGGACATGGGACAAGGACCATGTTTGGGTTATTGATGAGAAGACTGGGGCTGGGTGATGACTTCAGCAAGGTCATAAAAGCCCTAACCCCATCCAAGGTCATTAAGCTATTTTAAAAAACCACTAAAGAGAATCCCCCCAATGAGGGACCAAGCAAAACAAGGTCACCAAGAGTCCCGGTGAGAACCCCGGTCTTCTGACCACCAACCTAGCAACCTTCCCAGGACAAAATGATGCTACTGCAGCTGAGAGGGGTGAAAGAAGGAAATAGGCCCTTAGATCCAGGTTACTTCCCACATTACCTGATTACCATTCAAGGTCTGCAGCAGCAAGGTCAGGTCCCCAAGACAGTCAGTGCTTAGCCAGAGGGCAGCCTGCAGGCCAGCCAGGTGGTGAAGGGCAGGAAGTAGCTCCCGCAGAACGGAGGAATAATGAAGAACAGAGTCCCACAGCCCCCTGAACCCACATTCCAGTCTGGGCCCAAGCTGCTCCTGGGTCTCCAGCACTGTAGAAGACACACACACACATACAGCTGAGGTTGGGACTTGATCTCTGATTTTCTTTTTCTTCAGGAGCCCAGAGGTCACAAAGGTGCTCCTGGTCTAAGGAGCACCTGGAGGATAAAAAAGGGCATCTCTCTCCCTGGTGGTGACAGATTTTATTGCTCCTCTCATTCCCTTTGCAGGGACTTAAACCCTAACAGGCTGGCAGGGACATGGAAAGCAATCTCTAGCCCTCACCTCTCTTCAGGCCCTGTTGGATATCCTGTGCTTGGTCTTCAGTGAAACCCTGGGCCAGACTTGCCTTCACAGTAATGAAATTGCAGGTTACAGTCAATTCCAAGGGGAGAACAGGAACAGCTGCAGGGAGACCTGGAGCAAACCCATCCTGATCTCACTGACCACTCTCCCATCAGATTCCCCAGATAAGATCCAAACCCAAAGATCACATCATCCCAACCAAAATGGACTCAATAAAGAATCACCCTTTGTACAGAGTTGGGAAAGGGCAGAAAGTTCTTCAGATTGGACCATTCTGGAGACCATTTCTTCAAATGCTGGTGGGAATGGGGGGAGTGAGGGAGGGGGCATGGCAGGGCTCAGAGATTCACCTGTACCAAAAAGAATTCCACTTCAGTCTTGTCTGTTCCTTAAACAGGATCCCCTGCCCCCCTGAGTAATTTTCTCAATCCCAGAAACGCCGAACTGGTCTCTGGCTGTAGAGGAGGATAACTGACCGTCCTGAGGAGGATCCTGCTTACCCTGCAGGCTATGGAGGAGTCCCCTGAATCCTTCCAGCGCATCTTGAGCCAACTGCTGTCGCCTCAGAAACTGACGCGAGTCCTGAGCCACCTACGAATGTGGAATGGGGAGTATCACTGAGGATCAATCCTTATTTCTCCCGTTTCAACAGTAGCAAGGGTTGTCTTTTCCAGTCATTTCTGGCTCCTCTCCTGGGAGAAGGTCAAACTCTATACCTCCCCGTCAGCTGCAGTAAGTCCACGGGAAACCCTCCTTCTGATGTTTTGGGGCTGCAAAACGAGAGTCCCAGCAACCACGTTACCTTGGCCTGTCGAACTAGCTGGTCATTCTTTTCCCTCCACAGGTCTAGGCAGCTGGCGTGTGGTCCTAAGCAGCTCAGAGGGGTCTGATGCGACGAGGTTGCCGAGGTCGGGCCCGGACCCCTGGGGGGGCCTGCTGAAGGGTAAGGCCGGCTTCGGCGAGGTCCCCACCGGAGCAGGGTAGGGTCTGTGCGCTTCTGCATCCCCTCGTGACTCCGTTGCTCCCCTTAGGGCCCCAGGAGGGGCGACTCGCCCCTTACGGGAAAAATGGAAAAGGAAAAACTCTCTGCCCGACGCTGTGCCGGCTACCACCCCGCCTCTTCCCCCTAGTTTCTGGTTGGCCCGGCGGTCAAAACTCTCGGCTGCGGTTGGTCGTCTTCAAGGGTTAGTCCCCGCGGGAAACTTGAGGAAGAAACGAGTCCGGGCCCGACCCAAGAGAAAGGCTAAGGCGGGTCAGAAGATTGGGTGTATCTGAGAGGGGAAGTAGTACTTCTTAAGGTTCTGCTGGCCAGTCCCTCGCTCAGGCCAAAACCCAGAGAAATCTATCTCGGTACCAAAACCCGTGGGTTAGCCTTTCCCTAGCAGCCAAACTCCCAGGTCTGTCTGGCTTTGCGCCCGCCCCGCAGAAGGGAGGCCGAAGCAGTGCATGCTGGGAAGCGTAGTACAGCCGAAAGCCGCCACAAAAAGCCCAGACGGAGCACAAAGCCATCTCCAAAAGCAACTGAAAGGAGACCAAGGCTTTTGGTAACCAGCCCTTCCTTCCACTAACACGCTACCACGTTCTGCTCAACCTCGTGCAGTCTGATTGCTGACCCCGGTGACCCTGGGCTTGAGCAATCCGCACTGCTGAAAGGTACCTCCGAATCCTTTCAACAAATGGACTCGGGACACTTGGATATCCTTATATCAAAACAAAACAAAACTGTAACCCTTACCATAGATAAAATCAACTCAACATGGATAAGTAGAACTTCATTAACATTAAAAATTCTTGGGGCAAAACAAAAACAAACACACACCTCTTGGGGCGCCTGGGTGGCTCAGTGGTTAAGCGTCAGATTCTTAGTTTCAGCTCAGGTCATGATCTCAGGTTGGAGAAATGGAGCCTGGGGTAGAGCTCTGGGCTACTGGTGCAGAGCCTGCTATGGATATTTTCTCTTTCTCTCTGCCTCTCCCAACCCACGCACGCTCTTTCTCAAAATAAATAAACTTAAATAAAAGAACAAAAACAAATATTTGTGCTACAAAAAGGCACCATCAAGATAATTCAAAGAAAAATCATAAAGTGGAGAAATTACTTGCAGAGCATACACCTCATAACAGATCTGTATCCACAATACATAACTCTCAAAGCTTGATAATAAAAATAAACCATTTTAAGACAGAAAGATATGAATAGGCATTTAAAAACAATACATGAATGGCTAAGCAGCACATAAAAAGATGATCAACATCATTAGCCATCAAGGAAATGCAAATTAAAATCCTGAGATACCATTGTACACATACACACATTGTTACAATAAGAAAACACACTGGCCGCTCCCGTCATGGTCTTATGGTTCCTGGGTTCAAGCCCTGCATCTAGTTCTGTGCTGACAGCTCAGAGCCTGGAGCCTGCTTCAGATTCTCTCTCTCTCTCTCTCTCTCTCTCTCTCCTTCCCCTGCTCACACTCTGTCTCTCATCAAAAATAAAATAAACCATTAACAAAAATTAAAAACAAAAAAAAACAAAAACAGAGAATACCAAAGGCGTGTGGCTGGCTGAGTCAGTACAGCATGGAACTCTTGATCTCAAGGTCTTGAGTTCCAGCTCTACATTGGGTGTGGAGCCTACTTAAAAAACAGAACAAAACAAACAAAAAACCTACCACAAAACAAAACAGATAATACCAATTGTTGGTGAGGATGTGGAGAAACTAAAACCTTCATACATAGTGGGAGCATAAAACATTATAGATACCTTAGAAAATAGTTTGGCAATTTCTAAAAAAAGTAAATCATACAGCAATAACCCTCCAAGGAATCCTCTCAAGAAAAACAAAAACAAGGGTGCCTGGGTGGCTTAGTCAGTTAAGCATCTGACTTCAGCTCAGGTCATGATCTCACCATTCATGAGTTCAAGTCCTGCGTCAGGTGAACTTGAGCCCCACTACGAGTGAGCTTCTCTCTCCCTCTCTCCCTCTCTCCCTCTCTCCGCTCCTTGCTCACTTGCGCCCTCTCTCTCTTAAAAAGAAAAACAAAAAACAAAAAAATTATGTCTACACCAAGACTGGTATGCAAATGCTAATAACAGCTACAAAAATATTCATAATAGCTAAAAAAAAACAAAAAAACTAAAAACAATCCAAATGTCCAATGGCTTATCATAGCTATATAATGGAATATGACTCAGCGATAAAAAGTGGCAAAAACTGATACATGCATCAAAGAAACCAGACCAAAAGACCACATATTTGATGATTCCATTTGTATCACATGTTCAGAAAAGACAAATTTAGAAAAACAGAAAACAGATCAGTGGCCTACAGTGAAATGGGGGATTCCTTGTAAACAAAATATAGGGACTTTATGGGAGTGATAAAAATTTCTATAACTGAATTGTGTCACTAGACAAGATTTCTTACTTTTGACACCAAAAGTGTCAGCAAAAGAAAAATAGGACGAATTGGACTTCATCAAAATTTAAAAAATTTTGTGCTTCAAAGAACACTATGGAGAAAATGAAATGCCTGGGATGGCTGCCTCACTTGGTAGAGCATGTGACTCTTGATCTCAAGGTCATGAGTTCAAGCCTCACCTTGGGTGTGAAGCCTGCTTTAAAAAAAAAAAAGACAACCCACAGATGAATAAAATATTTGCAAATCATATGTCTGACAAGGGACTTCTATCTAGAGTATATAAACAGTCAATGCTTATAGCTCAAAAATAAGAAGAAAACCCAATTAATAAGCAGAGAAAGGATCTGAATGGACAGTTCTCCAATAAGCATAAGAAAAATGCTCAATATCACTAGTCATCAAGGACATGCAAACCAAAAACACAATGAGATACCGTTCCACACCTGCTAGAATGATTAGAATCAAAAATAGTTAATAGTAAGTAAAGTCATGGATGTATAGAAATTGGTACCCTCATACACTAATGATAGGAATATTAAATGGCACAGCAGCCTTGGAAAACAAACTGGCAGTTCCTCAAAAAGTTAAACATGGGTGGCAGGGTGGCTCAGTCGGCTAAGTGTTCAACTTCAGCTCAGGTCATGATCTCACGGTTCGTGGGTTTGAGCCCTGCGTTGGGCTCTGTGCTAACAGCTAGCTCAGAGCCTGGAGCCTGCTCCAAATTCTGTAGTTCCTTCTCTTTCTGACCCTCCCTTGCTCACACTGTATCTGTCTCTCTCTCTCTCTCTCAGAAATAAATAAAACATTAATTAAAAATATTTTTTTTAAGTTAAACATGGATTTACCATAGGACCTAGCAATTCCACAAGAATTCCACTAACCATATGTGAAAAAAAAAAAAACAGACATCCAAACAAAACTTGTATATCGATGTTCAGAGCAGCATTATTCATAATAACCGAAAGGTACAAAGAACCCAAATGTCCATCAGTAGATGAATGAATAAACAAAATTGATATATCCATACAATGGAACATTATTTGGCCATAAGAAATGAAATACTCACATGTACTGCAACATGGATGAACCTTGAAAACATCAGGCTGAGTGAAAGCCATAAAAGGCTACATATTATAAAATTCCATTTATATGAAATGTCCAAAATAGGCAAATATAGTCAGAAGGCAGATTAGTGGTTGCCTAGGGTTAGGGATGGAGGTAAGGAGGATTGGCAGATAATAGGAAAGAGTACGGAGTTTCTTTTTGGGGTGATGAAAATGTTCTAAAATTAACTGTGATGATGGTTGTACAATTCTTGAATATACTAAAAATTACTGAATTATGCACTTTTTTTTTTTGAGAGAGAGAAAGAGTGTGTATGTGTGTGCGGTGGAAGGCCAGAGGGAGAGGGAGAGAGTGATTCTTAAGCAAACTCCATGCCCACTGCTGAGGCCAACATTGGGCTTGATCTCCCAACTGTGAGATCCTGACCTGAGCTGAAATTGAGCCAGATGCTTAACTGACTGAGCCATCCAGGCACCCCAAATTGTGCACATTAAATGGCTGAATTTTATGGTAAATTGTACGTCAATAAAGCTCTTAAAAAAATAAAAGCGGTACCCTGGTGGTACAGTTGGTTTAGTATTGGACACTCAATTTTGGCTCAGGTCATGATCCCAGGGTGATGGGATATTAAAGCCCTGCATCAAGCTCAGTGCTGAACATGGAGCCTGCTTAAGATTCTCTCTCCCTCTCCGTCTGCCCCTCCCCAGTTCACACACTCTCTCAAAACAAAACAACAAATGGTAAGTTAACGTGTAATGGTTTCTTTGATGGCAAGTAAGAGGCAAAAATGATAATTTTTTTTTGAGAGAAAGAGAGAGAGCACAAGCAGGGGAGAAGGGCAGAGAGGGAGAGAAAATTTTAAGCAGAGGGGCTCATGGGGCTGGATCCCATGACCCTGGGATCATGACCTGAACAGAATACAAGAGTCAGATGATCAACTGACTAAGCCACTCAGGTACCCCAAGAATTTTTAATTTTTTAAAATGTTTATTCATTTTTGAGAGAGAGTGAGAGAGCGTGAGCAGGGGAGAGGCAGAGAGGGGGAGACACAGAATCCCAAGCAGGCTCCAGGCTCTGCACTGGCATCACAGAACGCAACACAGGGCTCAAACCCATGAACTGTGAGATCATGACTTGAGCTGAGGTCAGACTCTAACTGACTGAGCCACCCAGGCACCCCCAGGAATTTTTAATAGATCTTTCTCTAAAAGGACCTTGTAGTTAGATCAGAGAAGAAATACCCAATGGTTGGCAGAACTGATTTTCCTTAGGCTCCAGGGAATGAGACTTTCTGCAAAAAAGGAATGGGTTTGGGGAGAATCTGGCTAGGACAAGGTGAGTGACTGGGCTCTGAAATCTTTCTCATGGGTGCTAGGGGAGGGAAGGGGTCTTTTCTTATCACAGAGGCACTGTCTGCTCATTAAATGATGCTTAGGAATAGTGTCCCCCAAATTAAGGAAGGGGAAGGGAACTTTTAAAATTCATCTTACAGTTTTAGCTGGGACCTAACTTCTTCTCTTACATTATTAAATCTATTCCTGCCAGGGTTACCAATGTCCTATCCTCTAACTGCCTGAAACAGTATGAGCTTATCTTTCTGTTTGACCTCTGTAGCACTAGAGACTATTAGCCACTAATAACTCCAACTCTTCCTTTAGCTGCCACAGTGGTGAACACCTTTACTTCACCATCACTGCTACTTAGTTTTTCTTCTTTCTACCAAGTGAAAGTGCTGTTCCATGATCTGACATCTGTTCTTTCAGTTGTTTCATCTCCTGTCCTGGGCATTATCAAACATCAAATCCCAGTCCTGACCTTTCTCCTCACGGGTCTTCTCCTCCCCCTCCTTTGATGGAAATTTCCATGAGAATTTCACACCTGCACTTTAATCTTACACAGCAGTGAGGTGGATGGAGAGCATAAGAGACACGCATTAAATTTACACAGTTTTGGCTTCAAGTCAGGAATAATCAATGGGACAAGATGGAATGCTAAGTAAGATGGGCAATTAGGTCTGATAAATGGCAGCAAAGGTTGGAAAGCTAGGGTGGCCTCCTGGCCCTCACAGAAGTGAAGGGCAAAGAGTGTTCTAGCATGAAAGAACACAACAGAGGAGGGAATACAACACTTTGGGGCTTTAGACAGTGGGTCTGTGTACTCCATGTTGCCTGTGCTTGTCTTTCCAGCTGTCTCTGCTATTAACCAGAGCATAAGAATTTAATAAAATATGTTACATGGCAAAAAAAAAAAAAAAAAAAAAAAGGCAGGTGGGATAACAAGGGTGATTTGGGAAGAGGTAGGAGAAGTGAATTCAGACAACTTTAACCACTTCCCTAAAGTTTTTAGGTGTAGCCAGGTCTGCACAAGATCTGTCCCCCTCATGGGAGGGGACCATGATCCTCCTCCTAGTCTCTGTAGGACAGTGGGGGCTCCCCACCTCAGATACACATATTTACATTATTATTTTATTCTACTTTGGAGACCACCTTCAAGTTCCTTAGATGCATCCAAAGCAGGAGTTAGGGACCATGCCCCACTATGATTTTGAAGTATAAAATAATAAAGTCCCAGATGTCAGTAGCTCCTGGCTGTATGGTGGTAAGAAGTGCGGCTAAGCCTCTCTTGCAGATGATCCAGCACCTGTATAGGCCAGGCTAGATTGTTCTTCAGCTCTCTCTGTGGCCACAAGCCAGCACTCGCAGCCTAGGCTACCTCTGCTGGGCCAGAACAAGCTGCCTGAACCAGGAGCTCACAGCACCATCCACTCGCATCACCAAAGCTATGCCCAGGAAAAGTCCCACGCTGCTCACAATGAAGCCCACAGCCTCAAAAATGAACCTGCAAAGAAAGGTGGAGAATTCTCAGGGGACACTGAGAGTAGATCTAGAGGCCTTTTCCCTGATGAGGTAAAACCTGCCCGCCCTGATGTTCACTCTTTCATCCAAGCTTCACCCTCCCCAAAACCAATACTTCTCAAGCAAATCCACTCACTTGGGAGCAAACACCTTCCAGACCATGAGATGCCTGCGGAGGATGGAGGCTGCCAAGGCACAGGCCAGAATCTAAGAAAGAATAGGAAAGGTCAAGCTATTTGGGAAGGGAGGAAGAAGCAGGTCAAAGAGAGAGTTGCTATAGACCCCTGTGAAGAATGGGAGGAGTAGGAAAGTAGTGCATGTCAGTGAAAAAAAAAACAAAACAAACCCTAGATGAGGAGTTGGGAGATCTAATTCTTTTCCTGGCCTCACCATGACTCACTGTATGACCCTGAGCAAGTACTATCTATCTGTGCTGCTTATACTCAGGCACTGTCTCCCAGGGTGGAGGAAGATGTCGGAGTCACACCTTCTGCCTCTGAAGGGAAGGAAGATCCATGACCACAGCCTGGGAAAGAACCCTGGCCATCACCTCAGTTTTCCAGTCTGTCCACTAATGGAGGTATCCCCAAATGCAACCAGCAGGGTCCAGATCTAGCTTGTAGAGAAGAAACAATCCACCACTAGGATTAAGGAGACTCAGGTTTAAGTCTCAATATAACCATTTGAGGCCATGGTCTTGGGCAACCATTTTGCTTATCTGTACTTCAGTCAAGGCTCTCTCCCAGGGTTTTGGTAAAGTATGAAAAAAAGAATGGGATGTACACACATGAGAAAAGGTCTCTCCCTGCACCTACCTGAATACCAAGAACAAAGAGGTACTTGAGGCCCAGCTGCAGCAGTGCTGCATTAAAGTGATGAGGTGCATCCCGGAGCCGCATCTCCATCAGTGGCTCCTCCTCCTCAGACCTGACTCTGGCTTCAGCTTCATTCCCTAGGGGCTGCCACCTCTTCCGGGATCCTTGACTCTCACACAGAAAGGGCCAGAGCAGAAGCAATGGGCAACCTACTGTCTCAGAGGAAGGCAAGGCTAGAATCAATGGAGGACCCAGGGCCAGGACACCCTGGACCGCAACCACTCTAGTTGACTGAGGCTCCAATTAGCATTGGCCAAGGGGTGCCAAAGATCCAATTAAATCACATCTCCCCACTCAAATCCTTCTCAAAATCAGAGTAAACAAGGGAAGCAAGAGAGGAATGAGGAGGTACCTGCAAAGAGGAGATGGGAGGCAAAGGTGTTGGCTCCCACCAGCAGAGCAGGCAGCCAGGTGGAAGAGCCATGACCCTCTGGGAATCCCACGAAGGCAGCGTGCCAATGAATGGCTGGAAAGACAGGCTGGTGGCCTGTGGAGTAGAATGTCTGGGTGGCCATGAGGGCCCAGGCAGAAACTGCCTGCCACGGCACAGTAAAAGGACCTGGGGAAAGAGATACACCTCTTCACAGTCACATCCCATTCTCTAATCCATAGTCTACTGCCTCATGATCATATATTCCTACTACTTCAGTGCTACACACACACACACACACACACACACACGCTCATACACACTTGCACACGCCCATCACCCAACCTCTTTACATTCAACACTGTTATTATTAATTCCCTCTGTGGCACTAAGTACCCATTACTCTAATCCGAACATCTGAACTATGGTCTATCTCTTTCTTTCTCTCATATATGCACAGCTCACTATAACATTACATACTCATAATTCACCACTCCCATCACTGGAAAATCAGGAAATGCACTCATGAAGATGCAGCATTTCCATAAGAAATGAATCTTGGAGTACTCCTGTCTCCCTCCTCCATGAACCTTGCTGGCCTTGAGAGCCAGTGGGAGGGATCAATTAGCTTGGCTACAGAAGATAAGAGGACATCTGGAGAACCCTCCCAAGTGTGTGAAGAATCAGAGAAGCACACCTCCCTGAAAAGAAGAGGGGCTGAAGTCACATCATTACTGTCCTTGGATGAATCAGGGCTGAGAAATGTATTTACCAGGGGTGGTGATGGGTATCCCAGCAGCAAGCAGATGCAGGAGAAGGAAGCTCTGCAGAAACAGAAGCAGGAACACAAGGCTGATGCGCTCTGCATGCAAAAGCAGAAGTGGGAAGGCCAAGAGGGTGAGAGCCGTGACCATTGCAGCTGAGTAGACACTTCCCAACTGATAAGCGGCCACAGTCAGAGGGCCTTGGGATTTGGTCCTCTCTAGACGACCCCGGAACTCCTCCTGCATATGTCGGTAGATTTGAGGAACTACATAATCCAGGTCAGCACGAGAAGTTGGGGGGCCTGAGAATGGAGTGAGGACAGTCCTGGTCCTTGAAGCACCCGTCGTAGCCTTCACTAGCACTGTCACAGGCCTCCAGAGTAGCAGCATGAGCCCTGAAGCAGCCAACCCTGCCACGGCCCTGGGCAGCACAACTGATGCTCCAGCAACCAGGGCCCGGAGACGTGGGGGTACTTCATCTGCCCCTGATGCCAATGCCCAGTAAGCAGCAGTGCCTAGAACCATTAGGGGCAGCCCCCAGCGCACAAAAAGCACAGAGGGCTCAGGGCTCTTGAGGTTACTATAGCGGCGAAGCCACAGGCGCACAGCAGCTAACAGGGTTACCAAAGCCCCCACACAAGCTCCATACCACAAATTCTTGGCTCGACCACCCACCATGGATGCCAAGGGACTCAGCCAGGGAGAGGAATGGCAAGCAGGTGTCTCTTCAGGGCAACGATGAAAAAGCCCAGCTAGCCTTATACATAAAAGCAACCCAACTCCAAGTCCCAGGGCATGTGTGCCATTGTGCCGTGGTGGGCCTGTTGAGGCTGAAAGGCAAAAGCGGGGTATTGTGAGAAGCTTAGGTGGCAGCAGCTTGCCCTCCCAGTGAAGCTGGGCAACCAGGAGCAAGATGAATGAGCCTAAGAGGAAGGGGGTAGCCCTGGCCTCAGCTACAACAAAACTATCAGAGAAGAAAGCAGCAAAACGAATGAGCAGGAATAACAGAACAGGCCCAGGAGTGGGAAGCAGAGCTGTCACGGGTCTCTTGGCCCCCCAGACAGCCCAGGCTTTCCATAGGAACGTCAGGAGCGAGACCACTGCAGCCATGGCCCCTAGGACCACTGGATCCAGCTTCAGCCCAATAGTTGTCAGGAGTCCAGCACACACTATGGCACCAGCCAGACCATAGGCCACGGGTGTTAGGAGGAGGGGGCGGAAGTAGAAGCCTGGGGATGTTACCCATTGGGATACCAGCAAGCAAAGAAAGCAGGCAGCAGCCATGAGAGCAGCACCCCCTGCCATGCGAACCAAAGAGAAACGAGCCCAAGACTCAATGCACATGGCCCGAACTCCCCGCAGGAACTGCTGCAGCTCAGTAATCACAGTCTGTAGTGCTGCCTCAGCCCCCTGGGGACTCTGCAGAAGCCGCTGGTAGTCAGCAGAGGCCTTGGAGAAGAGGTTCTGAAGCTGATGAAGCTCCTTGACTTGAAGGTTCTGAGCAGCAGCTGAGTATGTGTGAAGAAATCGGGATACCTGCAAAAATGGTCAGAGGCCAAGGGAACACATTAAAGATATAAACTGGGACAGAGGCAAGGGTAAGTGTTACCAAAGTGGGTATCTGGAAATCAGGGGCCCAAACTCTGTCCAGGTCAGGGAGGAAGAGAGGGATAATGGAAGGAGGACATGGCTATGGACAGTGGGACTATAATGAACAAAGGACAATGGAGTGATTATTATGCTTCTCCTATGCCCACCCTAGTTCTAATACCTGGAAGCCCAACCCATCACCTACCTGCTGGGCATTGAGATGGAGAGCTGAGGCTTGGGCCAGAGCAGAGGAGTGAGGCTGGGGGTCTTCAACCACTGAGAACAGCTCAACCATTACCTCCCCGATGTTCCCAAATGGAATGGGCAGGCCCAGCAGCAGGGCCAGCGTAGGTACAAGGTTGATTTGAGGAACTATCTCTGGCTCCTAAAGGAAAAGGAGAGGGGCCAATGGGTTCACCACAGAGGTGAGGTCAGGATTTGGAATGGAAGACATAGGGACCTAGGTAGGAAATGAATGGGGAATGCCCAGGGTCATGAATTTGGGGGCCTAAAATGGAGGGATCCACAAGAATGCTGTTATCATGATGAGGCTGAATACCAGGAGACCCGACAAAGCACACCCCAGACCTCACCTGTGGTGGGGCACTGGGAAAGAGGGCCATGGGACTGTACAGAAAAAGTGCAGCCGAGATCTCCAGCTCACTATCCCCTCCGTGGTCCCCAGTCATGGTCATTCCATGGTCCCCAATCACCACCAGCAGTGTGTCATTCTCCAGACGCTCCACAAGTCCCCTGAGGGCCAAGAAATATGTCAGGGGGTAGGAATGGATGAAGATTTTCCTTGGAAACCCTTTTACCCCCAGCCATAACTTCCATCAGGAGGGCTCAGATTTTTAGCAAAGAGATACCTCTTCATTCATAAACCTACTGCCCAAAGCCACATGCTGAGTTACTCAAAATGAATGAGACCCCTAGCTTTAAAAGAAAGGCCTAGTTGCTTTGGATTCTGTGACTCCTTCTCTCTCTTCCCCTCCCCGGCTTGTGCTCACGTGCTCTCTCTCTCTCTCTCAAAAATAAATAAACATTAAGAAAGGAAGAAAGGAAGGAAGGAAGGCCTAGAAAAGACAGAATTCAGGAAGGAAAGAGGATCCAAGGTAAAGACTTTTTCTCTTGGGCCAATATATCCTGAGATTCTCAGACACAAACCCACTTCCCCAGCCAATAACCCACACTCACTGGATCACCTGGTCCATTTGGCTAAGTTTCTTGGCCATTTCAGGGTGGTGAGGGCCATGCTTGTGGCCACAGTGATCTACACCCAGGAAGTGAGCAATCAGCATATCCCATTCATTACTGTCCACTGTGAAAGGAAGAACACTGAGCACAGGAAACTAAGGCCCACTCCTCAACTCCAGCCAGCCTTCGACACTATGTCAAGGGACATAAGCCCAGGGCACTGCACCCTTAGGAGGCTCAGAATTTGTGATCTGAAGCATCCCTCCCCAGCTTCTAGTTTTAGTCAGACCTGCCTCTGGCCCCATGCTCACTGGTTGGGTAGAGGTGTTCCAGGATGCCATTGTCCACTGTGTGCAGGTCTCTGACATTGAAAGATGGGAAGAAGAAAGCTTGAGAGAAAGCTCCAGGAAAAAGATCTTTCCAGGTATCATCTCCCATGAAGATCACACGCCTTCCTGCAGGGACATGAGAGTAGATCACAGCCTGAGCAGGAGTCAAGGCAGAGGAAAAAAGAAAAGGGGGACCTTTAAAGACTCGTCAGAAATCTCAACCATGCACTCTAAGGCACAGCAATTCCATCCAGCAACTCTTTATTTTCCAAGGCCTAAGATTTTCTGCCAAGAAGCTTTCCCTGATAACCATACTTTCCCCAATAACCAGACTTCTCACTTTTTCTACAAAAGGCTCTGCTAATTCTCAGTTCTTGGCTACCTTTGCTGCTCTGTCTTTCCTGAGTATATGTTACTTTTTCCAAGTCAGTGAGTGGACAGGGCATGGACTCTCTGCTCTCTTACTTGTGAGGATACCAGATTTGTATCTTCTCCTCTTCATTTCTCCACTGCCCCTTACTGAGAGCTCCCCAAAAATAAAACCAACATTCCATGCAGACTAGAAACTCCAGGACAAAGCCCAGACCTGTACTTGCTGCATGCAGGGCCCTTGTCTCTGTCTCTTCCCCTGTCCTCCCACAGCACAGTTTAGCATGCAGCAGGGCACCCAAATTTCTGGCTCTCTGACTTCTAAAGAAAAAGTTTGCTAAGGTATTCTTGGCCTTCAAAGAGGCCCAAACTAACCTGCACTGGCAAACTGCTTAATGAGATTGTCTTCCACTATGGCATAGCTGGCAAAGTTACTGCCGGCATCGATAAAGGTAGGCAGTGAGCCAGTGGTAAGGGCCTTGAGGCGCTGCATGGTGGTGGTGGGGGGATCAGCCTTAGACTGGTAGAGCCTGGCATGGTGGGGCTGAATCTCCAGGATCCTCTGCAAGGAGTCCAGTTTCCCCAGGAAGGGCAGAGAGACAGGAGGTTCCCCAGGACCGTGTGAGCGCTGGGGCTGGGCAAAGTCAAATCGCAGAGCATCTATCAGCACCAACACAACACGAGAGAATCGAGAAGCCATCCAGCAGGCCCCGGGCTTCCCTTGGCTTCCCCATGGCAGGGACCCAGGGCCTGGGGGTTCTTGGCAGCTGCTATGGTTGGTGAGCTCCAAACGGGTGAGCAGGAAACCACTGGTGAAGAGGGCAATGCCAGCGTAGAAGAGGAAGCCGACCCAGGCCAGGAAGAACAGCACTGAGATCTTCTGCATCCTGCTGGTAGTGGGGAGGGAATTCATCACTGTGGGGTAAAGAAGCAATGGATATTCTGGTCCCTCAATTCAAAGCCCAGCTAGAATCACTTCCTCTTGGAAGCCTTCCATAAGATAAACAGTCCCATAGCCAACCCAATGCAATGTTCCTCTCCACCAGTTATACCGGTGTTTCTGAAGGTGAGGTCCGCAGCTTATGGGCATCAACCTGGAGCAGCTGCTTAAAATGCTGATTTCCAGGCCCCACCCCAGATCTACTGAATCAGGACCTTTGGGGGTGGAGCATAGGGATTTGCACATGTACTCCAGGAAATTCTAATGACGAAAAGCACAGTCCACGAGGGAAACTTATTTCAAGTGGTACACTGCTCTCTGACAGCTCATTTCTCCGCCTCTCTCCTTGCCAATCTCAACACCCCTGGGGTGGCCAGGGCTCGCAGCGCAGGGGAACCTGGGGCGGACTGACTGCGCCGCCTGGTGGAGACCAAGAGGACCAAGGGGAGGAGTCACGCTCCGCTTCTGGACAACGAGGAACGCCAGAAGACCAGAGTCACGACCTACCCCGCGCAGCAAAGCAGAAGCGCGGGGTCTAGAGCCGGAAGGGCCTCGCCGGGACCCACACGTCCGGACAGCTCTGCCTCCTCTGGTGGCTACCTGGCCATCTCCTGGGCACCCTGACTCCGGTACTTAGCACGCTAGGTTGCGAGTGCGGGGGATGGTTCGATTCGGGAAATGGGATTGAGGAATAGGGACTTCGAGGAGATCCTCGGAGCCCCCGGCTCACCTTGAACGGCGCCCGGAAGCGCAGCGATGACGCCTGCGCACTGGCACCATAGACGGACGCGGGCCGGACAGAGTGGCCCACAGGGGCCCTATCGCCACCTACTGACGCCTCCGAGGAAGTTCCTCAAGGAACGCAGGTCTGTAGTAGAGAATTTGGGGCAAGAACTTAGCTAGAAGAGCTCAGTGAACCACTGGTCATTCTTGGTTAAAGCTAACAGCTGCCTTTTGGAATCAAACTTAGTTTGAATCCTAGCTCTGCCACTCACTGGCATTATTGGGCATTACCTCATCTGTAAAATAGGGATAAATAATATTTATTTTCTTCTATTTGCTTAGCTGACACCAACTGATAGGTTTTATTATTCCTCCTTTTCATGTCTTTCACTTTATCTTCCAACTCAGTAATTCAAAAAATAACCCAATTTAAAAATGAGCAAAGGTAGGGGCATCTGGCTGGCTCAGTTGGTAGAGCATGCAACTCTTCATATTGGGGTCATGAGTTCAAGTCTCACCTTGGGCATAGTCCTATTTAAAAAAAATAAAAATAAGGGGTCCCTGGGTGGCTCAGTCAGTTGAGCATCTGACTCTTGGTTTTGGCTGGGGTGGTGGTCTACTGGTTCATGGGATCCAGCCCTGCATCGGGCTCTGTGCTGCTTGGGATTCTCTCCCTGACCCTCCCCTCTTCTTTCTTTCTCTCTCAAAAATAAATGAATAGACATTTAAAAAATAAAATAAATAAGTAAATTAAAAAAATTTAAATGGGCAAAGGACAGGGGTGCCTGGGTGGCTCCGTTGGTTAAGTGTACAATTTTTTTTAATGTTTATTTTTGAGAGAAAGAGAGAGGGAGAGAGAGTGAACAGGGGAGGGGCAGAGAGGGAAGGAGACACTGAATCTGAAGCAGGCTCCATGCTTCAAGCTGTCAGCACAGAGTCCCATGTGGGGCTCAAACTCACAAACCGTGAAATCATGACCTGAGCCAAAGTTGGACACTTAATCAACTAAGCCACCCAGGTGCACTGCACTCTAAGTGTCCAACTCTTGATCTCAGCTTAGTTCTTGATCTCAGGGTGTGAGTTCAAGCCCCATGTTGGGCTCCATGTGTAGCCTACTTAAAGAAAAAAATGGGCAAAGGATCTGAATAGATATTTCTCCAAAGAAAATATAGAATGACCAGTTAGCACAGAAAAAGATGCTCAACATCATTAGCCATCAGGGAAATACTAGAGATGCCACTTCAAACCCACTAGGATGGCTATAATAGAAAAGACAAATAACGGGGTACCTGGGTGGCTTAGTCGGTTAGGCGTCCGACTTTCGCTTAGGTCATGATCTCGCGGTTTTGGGTTCGAGCGCCGGGTCGGGCTCTGTGCTGACTGCCAGCTCAGAGCCTGAAGCCTTTTTCAGAGTCTGTATCTCCCTCTCTCTCTGACCCTCCCCTGCTCACGCTGTCTCTCTCTCTTCTAGAAATAAATAAAAATATTAAAAAAAAAAAAAAAGAAAAAGAAAAAGAAAAGACAAATAACAAGGATTGGCATCATAGTGGAGAAATTTGGGCACTGCCTTGGGATTGTAAATTGGTGCTTTGGAAAACTGGCAGTTCTTCAAAAGGTTAAACACAGAGTTACCATATGTCCCAGCAATTTCATTTCTAGACAAATACCCAAGAGAAATGAAAAGCGTATATTCACACAAAAACTTGCACATGACAGTTCATAGCAACAGAACAACCCAAATGGCCTTCACTGATGAAAAGATAAACAAAACACAGTATATGTATAAAATTGAATATTGTTCAGTCATAAAGAGGAATGAAGTACTGCTACATGCTATTATGGATGAATCTTAAAATTATCATGTTGAGCCCCTCTGGAAAACAGTGTGGAGGTTTCTTAGGAAAATAACAATAGAACTCCCCTATGACCCAGCAATAGCACTGCTAGGAATTTATCCAAGGGATACAGGAATGCTGATGCATAGGAGCACATGTACCCTTATGTTCATAGCAGCACTCTCCACAATAGCTAAAACATGGAAAGAGCCCAAGTGTCCATCAACCGACGAATGGATCAAGATGTGGCTTATCTATACCATGGAATACTACATGGCAATGAGAAAGAATGAAATCTGGCCATGTGTAGCAACATGGATGGACCTTGAGGGTGTTATGCTGAGCGAAATAAGTCAGGCAGAGAAGGACAAATATCATATGTTTGCAGTATAGGAAGATTAGGAGGAACTTAACGGAGGACCATGGGGAAGAAGGGGGGAAATGGTGGGGGAAAGGGAGAGAGGCAAACCATGAGAGACTCTTGAATACTGAGAAACAAACGAGGACTGATGGATGTGGGGGGGGAGGGGGGAGATGGGCATGGAAGAGGGCACTTGTGGGGATGAGCACTGGGTGTTATATGGAAACCAACTTGACAATAAACTATTTGTAAAAAAAAAATATTATGTTGAGTGAGAGAAGCCAATCACAAAATAGCATTTTACATTACTCCATTTATGTGAATATGTAAAGCTACAGGGATAGTAAGTTAGTGGGTCCCTAGGGCTGGGAAGGAAGAATGGCTGCTAATGGATACAGGGTTTTGGTGGTGGGATACAAATGGAGGAGAGGTGATGAAAATGTTCTAAAATTGTGATGGTTGTACAGCTCTGAATATGCTACAAATGATTGAATTTACACTTTAAATGGGTTAATTGTATTTTATATGAATTACATCTCAGTAAAGCTACTATTAAAAACAAAACAACCAACTTGACAACAAACTATTTGTAAAAAAAAAAAAAAAAAAAGATCCCCCTTTCCTGTATGGGGGGAAAAAAAACCCTCTGCTGGTTTCACATTTCATAGCAAATCCCAAGCTCTTGTAGGAGTCCTACACGGCAGCAGCGGCAGCGCTGGGAGTCTACACACCAGCTCCCTGATTCATCTAGCTGCCACTTCTTTGCTTCCTTAACTCTGCTCCATCCCCTGTAGCTCCTTTGCTCTTCCAGTAATCAGGCAGGCAAGCTCTGCCTCCAGGCCCCTGCATTTGGGATCTCCGGTCAGCTTTATTCCCCGGTACCCAAATGGGCCTTCCCCTCCATATCTAAGCTCAAATAAAACACCCAGAGGCTTCCTGGAACCCTCTAATGTTAGATTACAGCCCACTTCACCAAATTCCCCACATTCCTTCCTTTCTTTAATTTCTTCTATAGCACAACTCACCAGTGTGAGAAATGCTAAACATCTTATTAATGGTTTGTCCCTTCCAAATAGGACTTAAACTCATTGAGGTACACCTGGCTGGCTCAGTCGGTGCAGCATGTGATTCTTGATCTCACAATTCCAAGTTCAAGCCCCATGTTGGGTGTAGAAATTACTTAAAAAAAATAAAATCCTTAAAAGAAATAAAATTTATAAATCTTAAAATGAAACAACTTAAACTCATTGAGAACAGGGAATTGTTTTCCTCATTACTATAGCCTTAGTGCCTGGCATGTATTTGGGGTTCAGCAGTCATCGAATGATACAGAAGTAAATTCTAATTCAGACATATGTCGAAAATGTCATCCCTGCACCTCCAACCCAATGACTCCTTACTTCAGTTCAGGCCTCATCACCCTCTCCAGCATTGTTGAAATTGCCTTCTTACTCCAGGATTGTTGTTCAGCCTCTCACCTCTCCTTCAAATACCCTGTCCACATTCCAACAGGACAGCTGTATCTAAAACACTGTGACTACCTAAATCTTCCTGAAAGTCTTCATGGGAAGGCAGAAAACACCCTTCATGGATCCCTCCCTACCCTAAAGCTGAAGTCCAAACTCTTCAGCACTCTATTTCTTATGACGTGACTCTTGCCATACAGTCACACTACCTAACATCCCACCCACCCTTCAGTCTCAGGAATGTTCCAACTTCTCTGGAACCATGGGCCTTTGCATGTTCTAGTACCAAACCCTAGCCTGGTGAATGTGTTAATGTTTCCAGCCTGAGCTCAGTGGGAGAGTTGGCAACCTTGCTGCCCACAGCTGGCATGCTCCTCCCTCCAGGATCCCTCAACCAGAATTTTCTTCCATCCTAGCACTTACTATTTTGTATCTCTGTGTCTTCCCTGCCCAACCTGATATTCTGTGAAAGCAGGCGCCACTAGGTCTAAACAGCTTTTATAATCTACTCCTAGCACTGAGCTTGGCACATAGCAGACAATGTTTTCGAACAAACGAGTGTTCTCAGTCCCTGAGGACCCTTTAAGCACGGAGCAGTACTATCCTGCCAGAGTAGTTCTTTCCCATAAAAAATCCCTCCAGGGGTGCCTACCTGGTTCAGTGGGTAAAGCAAGCTACTTTTGCTCTTGGGGTTTTGAGTTCAAGTCCTCCTACATTAGGTATAGAGCTTACTTTAAAAAAAAAAAAAAAAAAATCCCCATAGAGGCGCCTGCATGGCTCAGTCAGTTAAGCGTCTGACTTTAGTTCAGGTCATGATCTCACAGCTCATGAGTTCGATCTCCACATCAGGCTCTGTACTGACACCTCAGAGCCTGGAGCCTGCTTTGGATTCTGTTTCCCTCTCTCTCTGCCTCTCCCCCGCTTACCCTGTGTGTCTCTCAAAAATAAATATTAAAAAATAAGTTAAAATAAATAAATACATAATCCCCATAAATACCTGCTCAAATTTATATCCCCATCATTAGCAGGAAGGGGGACTACACTGCCTAGCTGGCAGTTCAGTAGACACGTGACTTAATCCTCCATTCTATCCCAAAGCTTCTCCTGAAGACTGAAAGGGTGATTTAATTTATATAAAGTTCATTCTTAGTCATGGAGGAATCAGCTTCCCAGACCTGAGAGGACTGGAGGATGGAAGTGGACATTCAAGGAAAACACTGGTGACTTTCCCAACTTCATTCCCCAAACAAAGAGGACAGTTTCTGGTTTGCCACTGGCAAGTTTATTACATGATTTAAGTTCAAATAAAAAAATAATAACAAAATCTTGGCAGGGAAGCTAGAGCCAGAGTATGGAGTGCTGTTTCCCTGTCCCCAGCCTCCCTGGCCAAGCCAAGCTCCATTAACTCAGTTTGACTCGATCAAATTCCTCGTCAAGACTTGCATCTGTGCCCTGGACATCTCTGCTGCTCCCACTGGAGACTGAGTCCTGGGACCCTGGCACTGGGGCTTTGGTGAGGGCCCCATACACACCCATGGCCTGAGGAAAGGGACAGAGAGATCCATGAGAACACATGGCAGAAGGCATAGCCCAACCCACCAATGGCTAAAAGAAAGTGGGACTGGGGCCAATAAACTTGTCTTTCCTTTCTCTCTCTCAAGACTCAAGCTTTATAGTTAATTCCAGAAATCTTATAAACTATCAGAGCAAGGTTACCCTCAAAATACTGGTACAAATATCTACCCGCAAAAAAAGAGGTCTCAAGAGCTCCCCTACCTTTAGGGGTGAGGGAGGTATCTCATTCTTAGAGACTTATTCTCTACAGAGACTAAAAGAAGGTCTAGGGCTCAGGCTACTCTGAAGGCCTCTATAGTGTCTAAGTTGTGATGGTGGGGGTAAGGTTTCAATTTAGGGCATTGGTGTCCTGTGCTGGGTCCTCAGGGCATTCTAACCTGAGCCACCATACTAGTGACATCGCCGGGGTTGGAGGGTAGCAGGATAGTGTTGGAGTCCTTGGCCAGTTTGGAGAACGCACTGACATACTGCTCAGCCACAGTCAGTGAGGCTGCTGCATCTCCATTCTGTGGCCACAGAAGGAATAAAATCAGAGATCACAGGTCTTGGAGAAGGAGGTGGGTGGGTAGGTGGAGGGGAGGGGGGTATAGAGTAGTCAGGTTCCTGGAAAGAGAATCAGATCACAATACAAGAGATCATGTAAGGTGGCTCAGCAGAACCCATAAAGGCAGGAGCTTCTCCCAAGGGTAGATGAGAAAGCCTCTTCCACCATCCATTCCTGTCTCCCACCCACCCAGGGGCCTCTCACATGTTGTGTCAGAGCTGCAGCCAGGATCCGAATAGCTTCAGCCTTAGCCTTGGCCTTGGCCAGAACTGCACTGGCCTCTCCTGGAAGAAAAGAGACACAGCTTTACTCATGAAGCCAGGGTACCTCAAAGCTCCTGTACCAGTACCAACCCTCAAAGACCCAAGCCCTGCTCCTCCCTCAGCCTCTACCCTCTGCAGACCTGCTGCCTGATTTATTTGTTCAGCCTTTTCTGCCTCGGAGGCCAGGATCTGTGCCTGCTTCTTTCCCTCTGCCACATTGATGGCTGACTCCCGGGTCCCCTCAGACTCTAGAACCGTGGCCCGTTTCCGCCTCTCTGCCTCCACCTAGAAACCCCCAATATCCTCCATCAACAAAAAGCCAGAGTAAATTCTTACACAGACCTCCAATGTACCCATCATGACAGGGAAGGGAGTCCAGGTCCCCATGAGACTGGAGCATCCTGAAGTCCTCTTCCCCATCCCTCCCTGGCCCCCACCTGCATCTGCATGGACTCTTTCACTCGGGGTGGCACATGGATATCCTTGATCTCATAACGGAGGCAGCGAATGCCCCAGCAGTCAGCAGCCTGATTGATGGCAGCCACAATACTAGCATTCAAGGACTCCCGCTCCTAGAGAAAGAGAGGTATAAATTCCATGGCTTCAACCCTCTAATCAAGGGTCTAAGATGAGAAGTGCCTCTAAATGATCTTGACTCTCACACTGAGTGTGAGGTAAGCATCTTCAAACGGTAACTCTCCCTCAGATCCCCTTACCCGGAAGACTTTGTCCAGAGAGAGTTTGCCAAGCTCTGATCTCATGGTCGTCTGAGCTAGCTGTGTGACAGCATACTCAGGGTCCTCCACACCATAGCTTGCCTGAAAAGGGCATGGAAAGTGTTAAGAATCTCGAGTGCAGAATTTTAGTGGGAAAAAAGCAACATAGGAGCTGAATAAACCAAGGGAAAGATACCTTATACGGGTCCATGATACGTAGATAAAGGACTCCATCGATTTGCAGAGTTACATTGTCTATAAGTACAGGAACAGGAGAGAAAAGGAGGAAAATCAGGCCTCCGATTTCCAGTTATTTCTCATGAGCTCTGGATCGCCTGCAACTACATCCTAATGGTCTCAGAGCACCCGAGTCACCCTGCACCCCTCACCGAGAGTCACAGCCGACTGCTCAGGCACGTTGATGACAATTTCCTTGAGACTCTGCACGTATCGGATCCGGTCTAACACAGGGATGAGGATGTTCAAGCCCTGGGAAGAGGAGTCATGGGTCCTCAGAAAGATGGGGGTTGTAGGGTTTGCATTCAAGCTAGGCCTGGAGTGGGTACTGGAATGAACTTATGGAACATTCCAAATAAAGCAGAAAGCTGGGGGTGTCAATGGTAGGGAGGTCCAAGAAGATGACAATACAAGGCGAGACATGTGAACAAAGAGAATGGGAGTCAGCAGAGTATCAGACAACAGGAGCTGAGAGGGTAGATAGGGGAGATACCCAAGAACGGGGCCTGTGGAAAGCTAGGGCAGCACCAAAAGGTGGTAACGTGGGTTCAGCAGCCTAGACTCTGCCAGGTCTGGCCAGGGGAGCTGGAAGCCAAAAGTGGGCGCAGGCTGCAAGGAGATCCCACCCCATCCGCCCATATCGTGAGAGGGTTCGGCATCAGGCAGGCCCTGAGTGGGCAGAAGAGGTTCTCACAGGCTCCAGGATCCGGTGGAATCGGCCCATTCGCTCCACCACCCAGGCCTCTTGCTGCGGCACAAACAGTACCACGGTGTTTCGGGGCAATCCAGAGGAGGCGCGACGTGGAGCACGGCCAGAAGCCTGCACGGAGCTCTATTAGAGAAGACGATGATTAGTAGAGATGTGCCCAGCCGGCGGGGCACATCGCCCTTTTCAGCGCCTGTCCAGGGAGCATCTCCTTAAACCGCGACCCGAAAGGGTCCTCGGAGGGGAACTCACGTGGGTACTGTGACCTCTGACCCTAGTTCTCTCCCCACACTTAGAATCCTGCTCCTTCCCAGGTAAGGGTCCAGATGATCTCTGGCCCGACCCTTGGAGAAGACTCCCTCGCACTCACCCTCAGCAAAAGGGCCCCAGTCCCCCGCGCAGCGCGCGCCAGCATTTCCCACGGCCGCAGGACCTCCGGAACCAACGAGACGGTGAGCAGAGAGGTCACTCTAGAAGGCCGGACCTGAGCCTTTCCTCCTTTATTTCCACTCCCCCATACGTACTTCCGGCCGTCTCCCTTCCCCCGCCCCCGCCCAACTTCAGCCAATCAGCTTTACCTGAACTGAAGCGTGTATCAAGTTGTTCCCTGGGATTTGTAGACCTTCTAGAGAAGGCCTAAGGCTGAAACTTGTTCTGGTTCTCTTTGATCAAACCCAAGATTCCGGACGTGACGACCGTGGAGGCTATTTTCCGCGTGCAAGTGTCCCACAAACACTTCCCACCGCGTTCTTTACCCCCACCGGAGACTCAGTTTACCCTTCTGAGCTTATAAACGACCTTGTCACCATAGCGACCAGGGGATTGGAGCTCTTTGCCACGGTTGCCATAGTGACATTGTCAGGTAGTCCCGCTGTGTTGTACCCAGCCCTCCCACTGGGGACTGACCCCATTCCCGTTGCCATGGTGACTGGGGCTAACATTGCCTGGTGATTGGACTGAGATTTCCCCCTCCCCTCTTCTCCCCAGGAACTATAGCTTTTTCTACCTCTTCTAGCTCTTCCCAGTCAGGGTCTATCAGGCCTGATCCCCTTACAGAGTCCAGCACATTCAGGCTTTTCTGGATCATGTCACTCTGCACACATCCCTGTGTTCTGGCATTTCTTTTAAGAGACTTGCAGAATCACCCCCATTTTGCATTTCAGGGCACTTAAGTTCAGAGGGGCTAAAATCAGTAACAATAAAAGCAGTTTGGGAATGCAGATCCACATTCAGAGAGTTCAGCTTTTATGGCTCAACCTTTCTCACCACCCCACCCCATCATCTGAAAAGAGCAAGACCAGATCCTAAGAATCATTAGGGCCTTGTCTAAGACCTCATGGCCTCAGACCTCAAGCCTCTCTGGGAGAAAGGGCAGAGTCTGAGCTCCAGTTAGGTCTTCCATCCCCATTCCCATATTCTCCCCAATAGAAAAAGTAGGGTTTAGCTCAAGTTTCCAAACAAGAATTTATTCTTTCTTTATTGTTGTTGTTTTTTCCTGAAAAAAAGTACCAGGTACAATTTTTTCATATCTTTTCTTTTTTCTTTTCCTTTATTCCTTCCTTTCTTTCTTTCTCTCTCTCTCTCTTTTTTTTGTTCAAGTTTCAAGCAATTGCTTGTTCCCCTCAGCCAGCCCCAGGAGTCAGGACTAAGACTGGGTCAGAGTCTGGTGTGGGGAATAGGGTAGTTAGGAAATCACATGACTGAGTTTGAGGGGTGCCCCTCACCCCAGCTGAGGTAGGTGGGTCAGAGTCTGGCCGGGTGAGAGGAGGCACCCCGGTCCTTGGCCCTGACTCTGCCCCCTAAACACCTTCCTCAGTCAGGACCCCAAAGCAAGGAGACACAGGCAGGAGGAGAGGGACAACTGGAGTCTGGAGTCTTAGATCAGGCGTGGTTAACCTCTGTGTGTGTGCATGCATGCAAGCTCTCTTTCTCACACACACCACACAAATAAAAGCTTGTATGTGTGTGTGTGCACACGCAAATACACACGCATGCGCGTGTGCACGCACACACACACAAGTTGGTTTTCAGAGAAGGGTGAAAGGGTAGGTGAAGTGAAAAGTATAGGGAAGGACCGGGGAAGCTGAGTCTTTGGCTAGGGACTCAGTCCTTCTGGGATAACCTCTCTGCCCTCAGCTGAGGAAGAACAATTGTCCCCCAACCCCCACATCAGCTTCTTCAACTCCTGAGCTTGGAGCAATATCTGAGGGTGGGAAAGGATGAGGGGCAATGCCAATTATCAGGTTTGGGAGGTTACCAAGGCAATCCAATTTGAATAAATTATAAATTAAAAATAAATAAAATAATAAGTGGCCCCTGCCCAGGACAGGGAGGCAACGCTGGCATGACTTGCCTGGGAACTTTAGAAAACCTCAGGGTAGCTCCTGTGTCGCCCCACTATCTAAGTTGGCCTGGGAAATCCAAGGGAGTGGGGAGGCACATGGAGTACCCAGAGTAGAGCAGAGTGTGGTAAGGATCAGAGGCTTTAAACACCCAAATAATCGATTTGGGCACGAGCATGGTGAGGGCTTTAATTCAAGCCTGAAGGGTCTTTTGCCACATTTCCACGTATTTGCTCTGTCCAGGATGGAGAAGGATGGGCAGGTACTTGGCCCACATGGGTTCAGGGTGCTGGCAATCAGGGCAAAGGTGAATAACGTGGATTGTGAGGGGACTCAGTCACTGCCTGCAGTTCATAGGGGAGCCCTGTGTCCAGTTCCAGGCTCCGACGGGAAAAAAGCAGGCGGATATCTCCATGCAGGCTTAAGCGGCCTGAGCGGGAGCTCCGGAACCTGGGGGACGACAGGGTGATCAAAGAAAGAATCCAGACAGTAGAGAAGCCAAGAGAGATTCTATTCAGGGAAGAGATAATCTGGGGTGGGGAAAATCCTTTCCCTGGGCCTCCCCAGCTGCCCTTGAGCCCTATCCTCACCTGAGGTGCAGCAAGTAGCAGAGGAGGCGGCAGGTGGGGCTAGCATTTCCCTCCTCACCCACAGGCACCAAAAAGAGGCGATGGCGCAGGAAGGTCATGTGGGCAGCAGGCATGTCCGAGAAGTCAAAGGTCACAAGGAACATCTTCACCACAGTCTGGTTGGGGTTAAATAAGGTCTGGGGGCAGGACAGGCAGAGTTGGTAGGGCCTACGGGCTGTTTTCCTCTCCCCACTCCCATTCCCCCTCAGGGTAAACTTACCACTTGGATGGTGCCCACCTTGGGCACGCTGTAACCCTTCCTCCCCAGGGGGTTCAGATCCACGACACCCTAGGGAGGTCATGTAGCCATCAGCTAAGAAGGGGTCTAGGAGAGCTTTGAATACTCATCCATCTCCATATTCTCTCACTCTGGGCCTAGCCCTTGCCCCACACTAGAGTTTTCCCTCCCAGGCTCTGAACTCTCTCCTAGGTGAGAACACCCAAAAAATTGCTCCTGCCACCCACCCCTCACCCTCCTCACAAGCTAACTGGGTAGAGGTCAGGTCATACCAGGAAGGGAGCCGGGGCATTTTGCTCAGAAACATCAAAGAAGGTGACAGTGACAGGCAGCGTGACATGCTGGGGGCAGTAGGATCCACTAGCTCCAATCTCTGCCGTGAAGCCCTCAATGTGGCCAGATGGTGCAAAGCATCCTCGCAGCAATGATTCCTGGGGTTAAGATGCAGAAAGCATATTATGAGACAGATACCAGCTATTTTCCATACCCATCCAGGCCACACTCTGCCATCTCACTTTCCCCAAGTACCCCAGTCACAGAACCCAAGAGGAACTACCTCAAAGTTGCCAAGCAGGGTACGGCTGACGGCAGGGGTAGGAACAGGGGAGGCACTGGGGGGGCTCAGCAGGCCTGGCCCCTTCCGGAGGCTTCGAAGGGAGCTCCTGGTAGGGGAGGGACACACAGTACATTGGCTTGAAGTATTCTGGTATGCTTACTCATGTCCTTGGGCTCACCCTTTGCCACCATCTAGGGCTCCTGCCCTGGGGTCCCCTACCCTGCGGTAGGGAAAAAGGATTACAGACTTCTGCCCCATTTGCAGGGACAGAGCAGAGGGAGAAGCTGATCACTTACAGCTTCAGGCGACGGGCACCTTTCAGCCTCCGCCCCATGGGACTGCAGTCTGTTGGGTCCTATGGAGATGAAAGAGTACAAAAAAGATTGGGTGGAGGTCAGGTATATTTGGGAGCAGGAGCTCATTACAAGCTCTCATAGGAACACCCTCCACCCCCAACCCCCAGGCCTTTACCTTTTCCCACACACATATCTACTTAAGAATAGACCATCCCCTCTCCTATATTACCAGCACAGGCTCCTTGGGCCCAGGCAGCAGATGGCTCCAGAAGGGTGTGGCTTTGGCATCAGAACTGTTGGCAGCAGGAGGGTGGCCCAGGGTTCCCCGGCGCCTCCGAGGGGCTGGCCCCTCATCCTCAGAGCTGACATCCAGGGCTTCTCCAGCAGGAAGCAGCCTTCGCTTGGTGGGGCAGGGGCCTGGAGGTCCAGGGCCAGGGGGTGTGTGCTCGGGACTGTGCCCATTGGCAGTGCCAGGGGACTCCCTAGGCCAAGGGCTGCCCCTGTTGCCCACCCCAGCCACTGGGCTCTTACCCCCTATTTGTGCAAGACTGTGCAAATCAGTGTCAAATGTGTGCAGCTGGCCCAGAGGGGCTGGCCCTGGGGACTCCCCCAGGGATCCCTGTCCCCCTGGATCTGGGGAAGCCCAGTCTCTGGTGTGCAAACTATTGCAGGAAGCATTTGATGGGGGAAAAGGGGGATTCTGGGCCCCTGAAGTCCAAGGTGAGGTGGAGTTACCTCCCTGTTCCACAACACAGAGGCCATGATGACAGAAATGCTGGCTGGCCACACCCAGTCCCAGTCCCAGTCCCTCTGGGCCTAGTAGCCCCACAGTAGATGGTTCTTCCGGGGGTAGTCCCTCTCTGGCCCCCAGCCCAGGGCCTCTCTTCAGCTCCCTGGGAACCTCAGTGGGCGGGGCTGGCCGTTTCAGGGCCCTAGGAGGCTCAGAGGCACCAGCTGGAGGGGAAAAGATGGATACCTGGTAGACCCCGGGGGATGTCGCCCCCCCTGCTGGGCTGTAGCCCATGAGCAGGCCACCCTGGAGGGCCCCCTGCCTGACTGCAGGCTGCGAAGGGCCAGCCTCTGGTTCTGAGGATGGAGACGGCTCCGCCTGCACGTGGCGCATGAAGCCCCCCTTGGGTCAGGGGGGCCCCCCCACACAGCCTTTATGCTGGGCCTGGGCTGGGGGGCCTGGGGACATCTGTACAAGAGAAGAGAAGAAAAGGTGATCAGAAGAATCAATGAGTCTTCTCCCTTCCACCTGAATTTCAGATCCTCCCCTGGCCTGAAGAGGTGACCTTGTGGGGTTCCTTGGGGTAAAGGTGTCCAAATCCCCAGATGGATTAATGAAATATAGAGGCCAATCCCAGAACTTCTGAGAGGATGACATATTTAGCTCAGGGTTCTTACTCGATCTGCTTCCCCTCCCTTTCCCTAGCACTCACCCCGATGAAGAGGCCTTAAGCCTAGCTGTGTGTTCCCTCTTCCTGACTGATGCCTTGCTCTCCTAGCTTGCAGTCTGGTCCATTCCCGCTGCACTGGCAAGGTGACTGCCACCATTCCGTGCAGCTCTTGGGCTCAGCTGGACCCTAAGGAAAAATAAGAACAGACATTAAGCCAGGGTCCCTGGAGCCAGTGGCAAGACTCCTGTCCAGTTGTGGGCTAGCAAAGTACCCTCCAGGATATCTGTCTCCTATATGAAAAGCTCTTCAGAAACAGAAGGTGCAGTCTTGGGATCCAGAGCCCAGAGGGAAGAGCTGGGCTACCTAAGGAGTCAGAGAGAGGCAGATCTAGGTTCAGTGTAATAAGGATGAGAGAAGTTGTGGCAGGATGATTATTTATCAGGGCCACCAGCTAAGGGACTTCTGCCCTGAATGTGAGGGGGAATGCAATACCCCAAGATCCAAGAGACCATGCCAAATGAGAGATGGCCAGGGTAAGAATTCAGCCCCCCTAGTCAAGGTTGTGTAACTCCTTCCTGTATGTCTCTCTCCAAATGCTTGTCTAGAGCCCTAAGGGCAGAAGTCTTGCAGAAAGCCCTATCCCATGAGCACTCCTCAGAGATATAAACCTCAGGTCAGCTCAAAGGCGGCCCTTTGGCCTTAAATTCCTTATTACCCTAAGCAGTCTGTCCCTTTAACAGAAGGCAACAAATCTAATCAAAAACAAGTGGAGGGGGAGTGGAGAAGGCACTGCCAGAAGGCACTTTTCAGTACTTCCCCTCCCCCTAGGCTCTGCACGCTAGAGATAAGGCAGCAGCAGTCAGAGAGCTGGAAGCAAGTAGGATTACCTCTCCACCTAGCCACATGTTCAGCACCCAAAAACCCAAACCACTGTTTTTCTGCCAGGGCACAAGATTGTCTGTATTGACAAGTCCACCCTCAGGAGCCCATACTGGGTGAGGGGAATGTCAAATTGAAGGCCATTTTCCTTTATGGGAGGAAACACTGTCTCCAGGATCAGGCTTCTCCTTTGAGCAGTAGCCTAGGCTGCCTACCATCCACAGTATCTTTTCCCCTTCAAAGAAGTTTTCCTGTATGCCTACCTAAGCCCTATCCTTCCTTCTTGGCTAGGCCAAATGCCATTCTCTCCAAAAGACTACTCTGGTGACCCTAGACCACAGATCTCTGTCTCTGTCTCTCTCTCTTCTCTCAGACTTCACCTAAGGCAGTGTCACTATCTACTATCTACTGTAACCCAGTGACAATTTTGCTTGTTTTTGTAGGTAAGAAATCTCCTAGACAGACCATGGGGTTCTTAAGGATAGGTCTGTTTGCTCCTCTGCCAAACTCCAAGTACAGGGAGTAAGCATATAACATGGCTCAAAAAAGTAGAATGCAAGCCCTAGAGATCTTGGAATCAGTCCTAGCAGTGTAGAGAAAAACTCCCAGAATGAGAGAAGTAGAGATATGACTAGTATAGAAGAATAAGCAATAACAGAAGTGAAAGTGAGGGACAGGGAGAAAGGAAGAGATTTACACTCTGGGGCCTGAAAAGCTCTCCTACACTAAACTCTTATCATTGCAACCCACATTACCCTATTTCAGCAAGTTCTCATGAGAAGTGGGATCCTTAAGAAAATTCTGGTTCCCTGTGGTGGATGGGGTGTCTTGAAAGGGCAGAACTCCAAAGACAGCACTGTCAGAATGTGGGTACAACCTGTATTCATCTCTACCCTCCTTTCTTCTACTCAAGCCATACAGGTTGAGGAAGGGCCTTTTCCTTAGCACTCCACCCCCTGGTCATCCAAGTTGGCCTCTTGAGCCCTTGCCCTGGGACGGCAGGTGATGACATGATGCCTTACTTGACCCCAGCATGCCTGGCATCTGCTCATTACCCCAGAACCCTCTCAGTTCCTGCCTTGTCAATGAGAAGCTCTAAGACTTACTTCCCTGCCACTCAGCCTGTCTGGCTCTAGACATGGCTTTGAGCTGACTCATGGGGCAGGACTGTGGAGGAAGGGGGCAGGGTAGGCCAAACTTCACTCTCACAGAGGCTCACTCTCTGTGCAGGGGGTGGGCAGCAGCTGGCGTCAAACAGCTGTGCCAAGCTGTGGCTGGCAAGGACTACAGTTCCCAACATGCCCAAGGAGCAAAGCCAGCAAAAACAACAAGTCCCAGAATACCATGGGTTCTGTACCTCAGACACCTGCTAGGCCTGGGAGGTGGGGTAGGTGGGTGTTGGTATAGGTACAAGCTCCCATACTCACTCTTTCCTCCTCTTCAGTATTAAAGATATCTACTTCTACACTGATCTAGGAGGGTGGCAGGAAGGAGAATTCCTCTCCATGTGCTTTCTACCCTCATCCTGTTCAGGGAGAACTGCCAGCTACTCCACATTTTGTTCTTATACATATCCACACAAACTAGCCGAGCTACTCCCATGGACCACCACTATGGGTAGGAAGGTCAACTTCTGTTTTCTAACCCATCCCTTGACCGCTGGCCTAAAGACCTCTACCCTCAATGGAGAGAGCAGATGTCAGCACCTCCTCCAAACTGAGTCCAGCAGACTCACCCCTTCCCCTGGACTCCTTGCTTTGGATGATGCCCCCACCCCCTGCTTAGTCTCCCAGGTCCATTCTCACCCCTCTCCTCCCCAGAGCCTGAGACAGGCCCCATTCCCTACTGGAGCTTCGGAGATTTGCTCTTTCCCCCTAGCACACACTCACCCCGCTCTTAAATTGGCTCTGCCGCGGTGGCCGCTGCTCCGGGCCCTTCCGTCCCGTCCCGGTCCCTCCCCTCGAATCTCGGGTCCTCCCCGCCACGGGCCCCCAACCCAGACAAAGGGTGGCTCACGCAGAGCCCTGCTTTGCTAGGCTGTTCTCTGTTCAGCTTCGTGTGCAACACAAGCGGGACCTGGAGCCCGCAGCCCCCCAGCCGCTGCCGCACCCCTCCCCGCGACTGTCCCTCCCCGTGGCCGCCCCGGCTCAGTGCTGTCGACTCCGCTGCCCCTCTGACTCACAGGCCATTTCCTACCAGCTGATGGGGACGCCCGCCCCGCCCAGCGCCCCAACACCCCCGCCGCAGCGGCTGTGGCCGCCACGCCCCCCTAAGACCACGCCTTCCATGGGCAGCGACCGTATTCATTGGCCCATAGGAGTCCAGCCCCTCCACGACCTCAAGTGCGAGGCACGCCCCCTCCGAGAGACTCACACCCATTGGTTCACAAGGGGGCAGGCCTACCCATGTCGCCCCGCCCTTCTCCTTAACCCCTCATCTGCCGGAACTCAAAGGATCTCCCTGCCCTGCCATTTAACCCTTTCAAAGGCGTAGGCCTCCCACTTCTCACCTCCGCCCTTCCTTTTCCGAAGGTGTTTAATAGGACACCCTAGGGCTTTCAAAGACACAGCTCCACAATCTCTAAAGTCAGCCTGCTCTTCCCTCACCAGACCCCAAATATCCCCTCTTATTCATCTCTCCCTTCCTTGCAAACCAGAGCTTCAGGCACCAGAAGACTGTTCAAATCTAAAAAGCTTCTTCATGCCAAAGCAGATGAAAAAGTCCTGAAGTGGGATCCTATCTCCTTCCATTGAGAAATGGTATTGTTCCTTTTCTTACTCTATATTTTCTTTTGCCTTTGTTAGAGGGGCCTCAAGGGTTCCTGACAGAGGGATACATTTTAATTCAGGGACCTAAACATCCTTCTGAGATCAGCCTGCTTCATTCCTTCTACAGTATTCTTTCTATTCATAGGAGACCGAGCACCCAGGGGAAGTGGGATAGAAAGGCTTCTGCCATGAGTGGGGAGATGTGCCCAACTCTTGTGATGGAGCTCACTCCCATGACTCACAGCTCTCTCGAAACTCCCCACCCTCCCCCTGAGTCACTGGGCTCCAGGCTCAGCCCAGAAACAGCCAAATTAAGTGGCAGCAGAATCAGCATTCTTTAAATGACCTATTCTTTAAGTGACCAGGATGGAAACCTTTGTAAGGATTAAGCATTAAAAGACACTTTTTAGAGGGGCTGCTTTAGGAGTAAGCTAAGAAAATAGATAGCTTTAACTACCTTTTCCTCTGAACTTGTTGACAAGTTAGTTTCCAAACTTAGGAAGCTTTTTCTGTCACTTTTCCACAGAAGCAAGGAAATACCAGAGTCAAAAGAGGGAAGACTCAAACTGAAGGCTGGAGAATTGGCGTAAGCCAGGGCAGGCTGCCAATTATGCCTCCAGAAGAGGGGGAGTCCATTCTTTCATAGTTGAGGGGCCACAGAAGGCCCAAGGTCCTTGTTTGTAGCTTGCCTGTGCTATAGGCCCCAAGGGCCCTGAGGTTGTCACTGGATAGTAAAAAAAGAAAGAAAAAAAAGGTCTCCCCTCCCCCTACTTCCTCCTTGTGCACTAGACTTAGGAAGGATAAGTAAGTAACCCTTCCTCTAGGCTCCCTTCTTCTCACCTCAGACCAGGAGAAAAACCTTGAAAATGAACCCATTTCCATTTGCCACAGACCGATTTATTTGTTGGCTCCCTAATGCTAAGGAATAGGATTCAGGAAATTTTCAAAATCCTGAACAAAATTGCAGAGTACCAAAGCAAGGGCCAGCAGGCCTTTAGCAAAAGCTTACTAGGAAGACAAACAGACACAGAACACTACAGGAAAGTGATAGTCCGTTGGCGATCCCAGAGAACAGGCAGTAAGTTCTGTCTTACTTCTACTAACATAGACCCAGGCCTCAGTTACCTGCAAAGGGCAGGGGCGCAGTAGTTCAGTGGGAAGGATCAAAGATGTTCTAGGCCTCTTTGTGGCCTAGGAAAGCAGCATGGTACAATCAAAAGGCCTTATCCAACTGCCCTAAACTCTTACCTTCCTTTATTTTTTTTTCATAGTAGTGGCCTTTTTCTCTCTCTCTGAACATGCACGCACACAAACATTTCTTTATCCCCGTTAGAACGGAAGCTGTATGAGAGCAGCAATGTTGTTTTGTTCATGCTGGTATTCCCAGAATCAACATCAGTGCCTGGCACATAATAGCTGCTCAATAAACGTTGGCTTAAAGAAATGATGAGCCCTGGGCTGAGTGAATAGCAATCAGAAGACCTAGGTCCTAATTCCTGCTCTTTCACTGTGACACCTAGAGAAAGTCAGTGTCTTTGGCTGTAAAATTCCAACTCTGTATAAACTACAGCCACGGAGGGCCTCTGCAACTCTGGCCTTATACTGCTATGATTCTAATGGCTACTGTTCACTCAAATCCATTTTCAGAGGATGGACCCAAGTTTCCGAATGCCCCCCCGGCTTGTATTGAAGCAGAGGCTATATACACCAGCCTCAGCACAGCAAACTGATGCCCTTTCTCTTCACGCCCCACCCACTCACACAAATGCCTCAGTCCTTAGGAAGCTGGAGTGTTTGCCCTAGGCCCGCCTCTCTGAGAGACAGTCTGGGAAGCTGTGTTGCCATAGCAATCAGCTCCTCCTCAAAAGGCTTCAGCCTGCCCTCCCTTACCCCACCCTACCCAACGGCTTTGTCTGGCCTCAGCACCCCCTCCCTCCCCAGCCTGTCTCTCAGCTAGAAGGAGGTTGGCTTGGGGCCCCTTTCAGTAACACTGTCATACTCATCCAGCCACTGTGTGGAAGGCAGGCCCTTTTCACCCTCTCCCAACTAGCCCAGGAGCAAATAGAACCTTGGCACCATATCAAGTCCCCTCAGGGAACCTGAGGAACTCCCAAGAGGATTAAGCCCTAGTCTCAGTACTGACCATCAACTTCCAAGCCAGGAGTGTGGGGAGGCATTCTTTCTTCCTCTTCCAGCTGAGGCTGGAAACTCATATCCCTTCAGGAGTACAGCCTGCAATAGGAGTTCACCTCTCAAAGCAAACATCAAAGATTCAATAATTTCCACCTTTCCCACAGAAGCCGGTTTTTGAGGGTTCTAGGGTTCCCCAGTCAGAAGAAAGAAAAGGGTAAGGAAAATAAGTTTGTGATAAGTGGTAAAAATGTAGCTGCCAGTCACTTGTGGGGGCTGTTGAGAGAGATCTTGGATGTAGTAGGATGAGGTCTGGGTCAGCTGCTGGTTACTAGGGTCTGTGGCCATGGAGCACAAAGCTCCTAGACGGGCAAGTCCCAGGCCAGGCCCCAGGGCGAGGAAGGAAGTGGGAAATGAGCACACCCAGAGCATAGGGCAGGGCAAAGTGGGGGAGGGGGAAGACAGGGACCAAGGCAGCCTTCTGGGAGGAACAGGAACTAGAGTGGGGGTTAACAGGAACACCAGCTAGGGGAAGAAACTCCAGTCTCAGCCAGACAGATCCAAAGCCTACTGAGGAGACAGTCACAGAAGACCTAGTAGCAAAAGGGACCTGGATCCTCTCTAAGAGTGCTCAGGCCTGAAGATGTAATTAGCCAGGAGCACTATGGACTGATTTCTTCACCCCACTAATTCCATTATGCCATTCCTGGAACAGTACACAAACCTCTTCCTGGAGTCTCTACAAAGCCACAAGACTTTCTCAAAGCACTAGGGATTCTTCCCCCTCTCAATTGGGGCCTACAACCTCTTACCCTCACATAGTGCCCACAACCCCATCCCTTCATTCTCTGCACAGCCCTCTGTCTCTTCCACACTCTGGACCACCAGCTCTTCTCCATCGTACAGCACCTGCTTTCCCCAAAGCACTTCAGATCCCCTCCCCCTCAAGTATAGCCAGCCTCCAATCCTCCACATCAGACAGACTCGCCCCCTCACACTGTACCTCCAACCTCCACAAAGCACTCCCTCACAAGAGACCCTGGAGAATGCACCTGCTTACCCACACGTTGAGTACCCAAGTCCTCCCCCAACTCTGTGTCTTCCTTCCCCGCAGCAGTCCTCAGATTCTCTCCTTCCTTAACGTAGCCCCCACCTCCTCATGTTTGCCCAAGCGCACCCCCATCCTTGTCCCTTATTCCACGCGCACCCCACCCCACACCTGTAGTTCCGTGAGTCCCGTAGCACCTGAGGAGGTAGTGGGTTGAGGCAGTTAGAGAGAGGCCCTAGCTGCAGCCTCGGCCTGCAAACCTCACCCCTTCTGCCCGAGCCCCGCCCCCGCAACGCCCAGGCCCACCCCCTCCCTTGTCCCACCTCCCACCTTCTCGGGGCTCGTCCCCTTTCCCAGTTTCTTTAATTCCTCTGGCTCCTCCCCTGTAACACAGGCCACGCCCCTCTCTAGCTCCGCCCCTTCTCGCCTTTTCTATTTCCCCAGAACATCCGCCTGTCGCTAGCCCCTTCCTTGATCCCCACCCCTTTGTGGTCTCTCCGCCTTTCGCTAGGACCCGCCCTCTCGGATTCCAGCCTGGCAGAACCCAGGCCAGGCCCTCTTCCACCGCGAGCCTCCGTCAGTCTCAGTGACTCTCATACCCCCGCCCCTTCTCCCGCTCGCCTCACCCGGGCGCCGGCGCTCCAGCCAGGATCCGCTGGCTCTGATTGGCGGCGGCGGCCCCAATGGATGGCGGAGGAGACAAAGTGATGGCTGCAGGTCGCCTGAGGTCCCACCCCAGCCACGTGCGGCTTCTGTGATGACAGGTCTAGAGGGGTGGGGCCTTGGCCTGCAGGGTGCCGGCCTAGGTTGACCGGATCGGGCGGGGGGTGGGGAGCCGGAGCTGGCATCAAAGCGCTAGCCTGAGGGCACTGAGCCTGACTGGGTCTCTCCCCAGGCTTCTGCTCCGGTAGGAGCTGCCTGGAGAACTTGAGTCTTTTTGTGGGGACGTCTGGGTTTGCGCGCACATTTGCCCTAATGCGGGAGGTCTGGGATTTGCAAGATAGTGCAAGGAGTCTCAGGGGTCGGTGAAGATGGGAGAATCTAGTGGGTGGGATCTCAAGTCTGTGAGATTGAGCAAGTGTCTGCCGCCTACGCTGTACAGGAGAATCTGAGTTCTGGGAGGTGGGCAGTAACAGCCAGATCTGTATCTGTGGAGTTGGGTCAGCAAGGAATTTTGTGAATTTTAGGAGCCTAAATGTTAATACGAAGTTTAGAAAAACCTGCAATCGTCGGAGAGAAGTAGGGCCTCTACTTTATATAAGTGCCAGATGAACTATCTGACAGTTATATATGTTCTGTAATTTAATTAGCGCTTGAGACTTCTCCCTGATTTACTAGTGCCTGAGATAACTACAGTAGGAAGGGGGTGGGGAGGTGGGGGGAGGGTGTGTGTCAACGCTTTCCAACCACCTGTAGATGGCAGCACAGGACCCTTGCAGAACTGAAGGGCCCTCAGCCCAGACCTATCGGGCCTCTCTGTGGAGCTGGTGGTATAGATTGTGGGTCGAACCTGATAAGGTTCTCAGAAAATCACAGATTCTTTAGGTCTTTCTGACTTTTCTTTCCGTGACTAGTGAATTTAAGCTGGCTTACTGAACACCAGTGGTACGCAAAGAAAAAAACAATAAAAAAAAAGTTTTTTCTCTATTCTCAAGGAACTTGTTAAGTTCGTCATACAAATACTTAGATATTCCAACAGAGTCAAGTCGGAAGGGTTTTGGGTAGTGGAAAAAGCGTATGGTTTTGTGGTAATTTGTGTTGGCCTCTGAACTTTGGGTATTGAGTATTTACTAGCTGTATGAATTTGGCTAAATTACTTGACCTTAAAAAAAATAAACTTAATTTTAGAACAATTTTCGATTTACAGAAAATTTGTGAAGATATTATAGTTTCCATATACCTCACCCAATCCCCCTTCTTATTGATATTTAAATTAGTATGGTTCCTCTGTTGCAATTAATTAACCTATAATGATACATTGTCATTAATTAAAGTCCATTCCTTATTCAGATTTCCTTAGTTTTTACCTTATGCTTTTTTTCTGTTCCAGGATCCCATCTAGGATAACACATTGCATTAGTTGTCATGTCTCCTTAAGCTTCTCTTGGCTATGACATTTTCTCAGAGTTCCTTGTTTTTAATGACCTTGATAGTTTTACCCTCACTTAGTTTATAGAATGTCTTTCAGTTGGGATTTGTCTGATGTTTTTATGATTCTAGGTTTTTGGGAGAAAGACTCCTGAGATAGTTTCATCACATTATATCAATCTATGCGTGTGTGTATGTGGTATGTTTACATACACAATACTGGCATACTGTATATTCATATTACAAATTTTTATTTTATTTCATTATTTTATTTTTATTATTTTTTAATGTTTATTCATTTATTTTGAGAGAGAGAGATAGAGTGCGAGGGGAGGGGCATAGACAGAGGGAGACACAGAATCTGAAGCAGGCTCCAGGCTCTGAGCTGTCAGCACAGCTGACATGGGGGTCAAACTCACAAACTGTGAGATCATAACCTGAGCCGGTGTCAGACACTTAACCAACTGAGCCACCCAGGAGCCCCTACTTTATTTTATTTTTAAAAAATATTTTATTTACAATAAATAAATAAATAATAAAAACACTTTTCATACAAAAAATATATTTTATTTACTTTTTGGAAGCGTGCAAGTGGGGGAGGGACAGGCAGGGGAGACAGAGGATATGAAGCAGGCTCTGCGCTGACAGGCTGACAGCAATGAGCCTGTTGTGGGGCTTGAACTCTTGAACTGGGAGATCATGACCTGAGCTGAAGTCAGAGGCTCAACCCACTGAGCCACCCAGGTGCCCCACAAGCTTTTATTTTAAATCAATGGTTCCTAAACATTCTAAGAGTATTCAACAAGGTTTTTAAAACTGTCTTTATGAGGAGTGCCTGGCTGGTTCAGTTGGCAGAGCATGTGACTCTTGACCTCATGGTTATGAGTTCTAGTCCCATGTTGGCTACAGAGCTTACATTAAAAAAAAAAATTAAGGGATTCCTGGGTGGCTCAGTTTGTTAAGCTTCCAACTTCAGCTCTGGTCATGATCTCAGGGTTCGTGGGATCAAGCCCTGCTTGGGATTCTCTCTGTCCCACTCTCTCTCTCTCTCTCTCTCTCTCTCGACCCTTCCTCACTCACGCTTTCTCTTTCTCTCTAACTAAATAAACTTTAAAAAACTAAAATCAAAGAAAAGAAATAAATAAAAAAGTCTTTATGAAATATTTTAGACATACAGAAAGTTATAAAGAACACTATATCAGGGACACCTGTATGGCTCAGTCAGTTAAGTGTCCAGCTTTGAATCAGATCTGATCTCACTGTTAGTGAGTCCAAGCCCCGCACTGGGCTCTGTGCTGACAACTCAGAGTCGGATTCTGTGTCTCCCTCACTATCTGACCCTCCCCCACTCACACTCTATATATGTCTCTCTCTCAAAAATAAATAAAACATTAGAAAAAAATTTTTTTAAAGAATACTGTCTCAGACACCCACATTCTTCTCATACAGTTTTATCAAATCCTAATATTCTACCATGTTTGCTTCAAGTTCTCTTAAGGAAATTTATATTTAAGTAAATTGAGCTTTTATATACTCCTTCCTAATCTCATTCCATTCTCCCCCTTGCTCGTCATCTTCTCTTTTCAGAGTTTGCCGCTATTCCAAATTGGTATTTATTTTTCCTCTACATTAAAAAAAATAAGTGTATTGACTAATATACATGTATTTCTATTGGATATATATTTGGGAGTAGAACTGCTGAGTAATAGGACAGGTATATGTTTAAGCTTCAGTAGATATTGTCAGTATTTTCCCCAAAGGGACTATAACAGTTTACATTCCCCCAACAAGATATGAGTGTTATGCCGAGAGACACAGAGACCAACCGAGACCATTGAAGCAGAATTAAGGGAGTCTTTATTACCGGCCTGGACAGCACAAAGTTAACACAGAACTCTCTAAATGTGCGGCACTGAGTCCAAGGACTTAGGGCTTTTTATAATGAGCAAGCAGGCAAGTAGGCAGTACAGAAGTAGAATTAACCAGTTATTGTCAAAAAAAAAAGCTACAGAGTGATAAAGAGAGCAGCCCTTATCCTGGTATATAGAACGACATTTGTTATTTTCAAGGCCCAGCTTAGGATTTTGGGGAGTTTCACCGGAATAGCCATTACCTCAAGGACAGAGTATGTAGACTGTGTCATAAATAACCATGAATAGGGAACATTAACCCTTGTCTTCTTTGCTTTTTTTTTTCCTTACACCTAAGGATAGTCATACAGCCCTCTGAGTGCAGGCCCAAAAGGCAAACTCTGGGTCAAGATAGAAGGGTTGAGGCTAAATTCAGGTGCAACAATGAGAAGTCTAGTTTCTCCACTTCCTTGCCATGCCAACTCTTGACGTTGTTAGTCTTTTTAATTTCAGCTATTCTAGTGTATATGTAGTGGTATCTCACTGTGGCCATAGTTGGCATTTCCCTGATATCTAGTAAAGCTGGACACCTTTTCATATGTCTATTGATCTTTTCTGACTTGCCTGGTCAAGTCCTTGGCCTAATTTTTTATATGGTTCTCTGTCTTTTTTCTATTTGTGGGAGCTCTTTGTATATTTTGGATTTGATTCTTTTGTTAGAAAGAATTATCTGTAGCATGCTTTTTTATTTTCTTAGTGGTGTTTTTCAATGAACAGAATTTAACTTTATTTAAAATTTTTTTTTAATGTATTATTTATTTCTGAGAGAGAGAGAGACAGCATGAACAGGGGAGGGTCAGAAAGAGGGAGACACAGAATCCGAAACAGGCCCCAGGCTCTGAACTAGCTGTCAGCACAGAGCCCGACGTGGGGCTCGAACCCACGACCCGTGAGATCATGACCTGAGCCGAAGTCGATGCTTAACCAACTGAGCCACCCAGGCGCCCCAGAAGTTAACTTTAATATAGTACAATATATTTTATTGTTTGTGGATAATGCATTTTATGCCTATTTAAGAAGTATTTGCCTATCCCAAAATAATGAATATATTCTTTTATGTCATTGTCTAGAAGCTTTATTATCTTACCTTTCATAAGTCATCTGCAATAGATTTTTGTGTATGGTGTGAGGTAAGAGTCAATATTCTTTTTTCCCCTTATATGTTTATACAATTGATCCAGGACTTTTTGTTGAAAACATTGTCAAAGTACAAATTCCAAGAAGTTAAAAGCAAGATTCTTAGAAGAATATACAGTGAAAACATACCAAAGATTTATTTAACTCATTAGTGAGGGAATAAGCAGTTGGTAAATGGTAAAGCATGTTCAATGAGGGTTTAAGGAAATTAGGTATTATATTAGAGCTCTGGTGGGGGTTAAGATACACACACAGACACAGACACACACACACACACACACACACACTTACATAGGAATAGAAATAGAGATTTTATTATAAGGCATTGGCTCATAGGACCATGGAGGCTAATAAGTCCCAAGATCTTTAGCCAATAAACTGGAGACCCAGAAGAGGTGATAGTGTAGTCCCAGTCCCAGTCCAAAGGTCTGAGAACCAAAAGTTGACAATGAAGTTCCAGTCTGAAAGCCAGCAGGCTCAACACCCAGGAAAAGCTATTGTTTCAGTTTGAGCCTAAAGGCAGGAAAAAGGACCAATGTTCCAGTTCAAAGAACTGGTCAGGGGTGCCTGGGTGGCTCAGTCAGTTAAGCAGCCAACTTTGGCTCAGGTCATGATCTTTCAGTCCATGGGTTTGAGTCCTGCATCGGGCTCTGTGTTGACAGCTCACAGCCTGGAGCCTGTTTCAGATTCTGTCTCCCCCTCTCTCTCTGCCTCAAAAATAAATAAACGTTCACTGCCCAGCTCGTGCTCTGTCTCTCTCTGTCTCAAAAATAAATAGACATTCAAAAAAAAAAAGAACTGGTCAGAGAGAAATTTTCTCTCTCTTTTTTAAAGATTTTATTTATTATTATTTTTAAATTTTTAAAAATGTTTTATTTATTTCTGAGAGAGAGAGAGAGACAGCGTGAGCACCGGAGGGTCAGAGAGAGAGGGAGACACAGAATCTAAAACATGCTCCAGGCTCTGAGCTAGCTGTCAACACAGAGCCCGACATGGGGCTCGAACCCATGAACCATGAGATCATGACCTGAGCCAAAGTCGGAGGCTTAACCGACTGAGCCACCCAGACGTCCCTTTATTTATTTTATTATACACTGGGTGCAGAGCCTACTTAAGAAAGAAAGAAAGAAAGAAAGAAAGAAAGAAAGAAAGAAAGAAAGAAAGAAAGAAAGAAAGACATTGTTAAGTTGATTATGTCTGCAGGATAATAAACTATAACCTTTTCTTTTTTTCTAGGTTTATTTATTTATGTATTTATTTTAGTAATCCCTACATCCAACATGGGGCTTGAACTCATGACCCTGAGATCAAGAGTCACATGCTCTTCCAGCTGAACCAGCCAGGTGCCCTCATAACCTTTTCTATTAATCAGAAATCCTTTGCATCATTACCAGACCAAAATCTATAAGTTAACATGTGACTTCACAGAGTTTTAGCCTTTAATCAATAATAGATAATGAGTTAAGCACAAGTATATTGCCTTGATATTTCATCTTTGGCTAGCCTTGCCACCTTTTCTTTGCAGCATTACCAAGTTGTGGATGACTTTTGTTAACAAAACAATCCTTTACCTCACTGTTCTGCAGTGTCTCCTTTTTCATAAGGTAAATATTCATAATCACAAGTGTTCCTCATTGCTGTAATTTTGTAATAAGTTTTGGTATCTGGTAGTCCATGTCCTCCAACTTTGAGAGTATAAGATTATATTAACTATTCTTGACCATTCCATTTCCATATAAAAATTTTATTTTTTAATGATTAAAAAAACTTTTTTTGAAAGAGAAAGACCATGTGTGAGCATGAATAGGGGAGGGGCAGAAGGAGAGAATCCCAAATAGGCTCTGTGCTTTCAGTGCTGAGCTGGCACAATCTCACAAACCGTGAGATCATAACCTGAGCCGAAACAAAAAGTTGGACGTTAATTGACTGAGCCACCCAGGTGCCCCTGAACATTAAAAAAAAAATTTTTTTTAATGTTTTTATTTATTTCTGAGAGAGAGAGAGAGAGAGAGAGAGACAGCGTGAGCATGGGAGGGTCAGAGAGAGAGAGGGAGACACAGAATCCGAAACAGGCTCCAGGCTCTGAGCTAGCCGTCAGCACAGAGCCCGATGCAGGGCTGGAACCCACAAACCGCCAGATCATGACCTGAGCCGAAGTCAGACGCTCAACTGACTGAACCACCTAGGCGCCCCTGAACAGTTTTCTTAAGTGAAAAAAATGGGGTCAAATTCATGACCCTGAGATCAAGAGTCATATGTTCTACCAACTGAGCCAGCCTGGATCCCCTTGGTGTAAATTTTATGATCAGTTTATCAGTTTTCATATACTCTCACACACACAAACTTACCTTCTAGGATTTTCTTTAGGATTGTGTTAAATCTATAGATAAAACATTTAGGTTGTTTCTAGTTTTTTGCTGTTACAGATTAATGTTAACATTCTTTTATTTAATAAAGAGGCTGTATAACTTTATGGGAAATCTTTTCACTTGAGGCCCAAAGGAAAAATAATAATTTGGTGATTCTAAACACACCGATCTTTTAAAACAAAACGTTGGGGAAAAAAATTGAGGGAGATTTTATTTTGCCCAGAGAAATTTCTGGTGCAACAAGTAGAATATATATTTTAAGGCATCTCAATGGTTTTAACTTTTTACATGATGAATTTGAGGTACCGGTGTAATATTCAGGCAGAGAAATCTAGCAATTATTGAACACATGGATCTGAAATTGATAACAACAGTCTGAACTAAAGATAAGATTTGGAATCTGTTAACATAATAGACGGTAAATATCTGTGGGCAAGGTTAGAGTTTGTGAAGGAAAAAAAGGCTGTACACAGAGACTTAGGGCTTTATTTCATATAGATATTAACTAGTTTGAGGAGGAAAATAAACCTGACCAATAGTAGATTAAGGAGAAAGAGGGCCCTAGATCTTGTGTGTATATGTGTTGGGGGTAGGGGTAAGCCTTGCTCTGTGCCATAGAGTTTTTCATGGTGCCTTGACCACTGGGCAGGGTTATGTTTGGTTTTTTTTTCTTAAGTTTGTTTATTTTGAGAGAGAGAGAGAGAGAAAGAGAGAGAGAAAGTGCATGAGAGTAAGGGACAGGCAAACAGAGAGGGAGAGAGAGAATCCCAAGCAGGCACTATGGTATCAGCGCAAAGTCCAACATGGGGCTCAAACCCCACAAACTGTGAGATTGTGACCTAAGCTGAAATTGAGAATTGGATGCTTAACCAAGTGAGGCACCCAGGTGCCTCTGGGTTATGTTAGTTCTGAGTTCCTTCTCTCTACCATATCCCTCACTAACCCATCAACTCCCAGACTTCTACTCCTTTTCCTAGACCTTTGTGTGTTTTGGCTCTTGGAATCAGAACTGTTCTCTTCTTGTCGTTAGGTTGACTCCCTCTAGATACCTGGATTTGCTCATCTGTTCAGATTCACAAAGACGGGAATTGATCTCCACAGCCCAGGGCCAGGTGGGAGAGCTCAGCACAACAGTAGTGGACCATGCGCAAGTCAGCTTCCAAGCCATTTAATAATGAGGTCGTAAAGGCCCACAGCAGGTACCAGCAACAGCATGGTGTCCCCCCAACTGAAGCTTGATTGGGAGGCTCAGCATTACTCAGAGGCCCTGGCCAGCCCAAGGATGCTCAAGTGCAGCCCAGAGTCCAGTTGTGGCCAGTTCAGAGAGAACCTGGTATGCACCTCCTGTGATCAGACAGGAAAAGAGATGGCTGATAGATGGTACAGTGAAATCAAGAACTACAACTTCTGGCAGACTGACAACCTCCAGGACTAGACACTTCACAGCTATGGTATGGAAGAATACAAAGAAGATGGGAGTGGGGAAGGCACCTGCAAGTGGTAGGTCTTCCTTCCTGGTGGCCTGATACTTCCTGGCTGGGAATGTTTTCAACTAGGTTTCTTTGAAGAAAACACCCTGCCTCCAAAGAAGGAATTCATTAAATGTAGTGGAAAGGTGGCAGACTTCATGTGGATACGAAGTGCTTAGATAAAGAAAAACTCAGCGGTGTGTCTGTCCCTGTGGGTGTATGTGCTTGGTGTGTGTGTGATGCATGTGTCTTCTTGCACATACATTTGGATATACAGTTCTGCATGAACTTATTCTTGTCAAAGGAAGGAGCATATACAGCTTTTACTCTGATGGTTACCTAAACTGTAGTTATTTGGACTGTAGTTATTGGGGAAATAAATTTTAAAAATTTTTGTTATTTTTTAAGGAAATTTCTTTTGTGCATTTCTTATAATATCCATCTTTGGAATTTTTGTATTCTAAATGTTTGTGATGCTTAGAAGTAAAGTTCCGAGCTGCCTCTATTGATGTAAAATTGCAAATTGGGGCTTTAGCAAAGCATACAGCAGCCACCTTTAACTAAGCTCAATAAGTAGTTGCCCACAAATTCAAGGTGACCCTCCGAATCCAAATGGTCCTTGATATCCTGACTGCAGCTCAGGGAGGAACCTATGCTTTGTTAAAACAGAGTGTTATGGGGGCGCCTGGGTGGCTTAGTCGGTTAAGCGTCCGACTTTCACTTAGGTCATGACCTCGCGGTTCGTGGGTTCGAGCCCCGCGTCGGGCTCTGTGCTGACTGCCAGCTCAGAGCCTGGAGCCTGTTTCAGAGTCCCTGTCTCCCTCTCTCTCTGACCCTCCCCTGCTCATGCTGTCTCTCTCTCTCTCCTAGAAATAAATAAAACATTTAAAAAACAAAAAACAAAAAACAGAGTGTTATGTATATACTCCAGATCACCACAAAAATGTGACAGGTTTATTAGAAGACATGAATACTCAAATTGGTGCTTTAAATGATATCCCTCTATTTCGTTTAATGGTTGGTTAAACTCCTGGACTGGAGGAAGACTTTGGTCAACTCTCAAAAGTCTTTTCTTTGGCGTTTTCTTTTTCATAATGATAATAATCTTATTTTAGGGGCACCTGGCTAGCTTGGTAGAGCCATGTGACTCTTGATCTCAGGGTTGTGAGTTTGAATCCCATGTTGGGTGCACAGATTACTTAAAAATAAAATCCTTAAAATAAAAATAATAATCTTATTATGTTGTCTTTTCCAATGTCTCTCCACCTGGTACTGAGACTCCTTCACTGCCATATCCACAAGCCAACAGATGATCCTTTCTATTCAGGGAGATTCATACATTTAGTCTACCTTGGATTCAGCTGCCTCTGCCTTTTGTAATTCCTACATATAAATTCCCAAAGGTAGATATTGAACTCGAATTGGAAGAGGTGAGTCTGGTCTCAAAATGGAGGTAAAACCGCCACCCAGTCACCCCCGGCCCGACTCTGACCATCGCTGCCGCCACCCGGGGGAGGAGGGCCATGATCCAAAGGAAACAGACCAGTTGAGAAAACTGTTTATTGGTGGTTTGAGCTTTGAAACTACAGATGATAGTTTAAGAGAACATTTTGAAAAATAGGGAACACTTACAGATTGTGTGGTGATGAAAGACCCCCAAACAAAACGTTCCAGGGGGTTTGGTTTTGTGACTTACTCTTTTTTTTTTTTTTTTAATTTATTTCTAGGAGAGAGAGAAAGACAGCGTGAGCAGGGGAGGTCAGAGAGAAAGGGAGTCACAGACTCTGAAACAGGCTCCAGGCTCTGAGCTGGCAGTCAGCAAAGAGCCCGACGCGGGGCCCGAACCCACGAACCACGAGATCATGACCTAAGCGAAAGTAGGACGCTTAACTGACTAAGCCACCCAGGCGCCCCTGTGACTTACTCTTGTGTGGAGGAGGTGGATGCAGCAATGTGTGCTCTACCACACAAGGTTGATGGGCATGTAGTGGAACCACTAGGATTCTGTAAAGCCTGGTGCCCATCTAACTGTGAAGAAAATTTTCGTTGGTGGTATTAAAGAAGATACAGAAGAATATAATTTGAGAGACTACTTTGAAAAGTATGGCAAGATTGAAACCATAGAAGTTATGGAGGACAGGCAGAGTGAAAAAAAGGATTTGCTTTTGTAGCTTTTGGTGATCATGGTACAGTTGATAAAATTGTTGTACAGAAACACCACACTATTAATGGGCATAATTGTGAAGTGAAAAAGGCTCTTTCGAAACAAGAAATGCAGTCTGCCGGATCTCAAAGAGGTCATGGCGGTGGATCTGGCAACTCTATGGGTCGTGGAGGAAACTTTGAAGGTGGTAGTAACTTTGGCCATGGTGGAAACTTTGGTGGAAGAGGAGGCTATGGTGGTGAAGGTGGTGGCAGCAGAGGTAGTTATGGAGGAGGTGATGGTGGATATAATGGATTTGGAGGTGTTGGTGGCAACTATGGTGGTGGTCCTGGTTACAGTAGTAGAGGAGGCTATGGTGGCGGTGGACCAGGATATGGAAACCAAGGAGGTGGATACAGTGGTGGTGGTGGAGGATCTGGTGGTTACAATGAAGGAGGAAATTTTGGAGGTGGTAACTATGGTAGTGGTGGGAACTATAAGGATTTTGGAAATTATAGTGGACAACAGTTACCAAATTATGGACCCACGAAGGGGGGCAGTTTTGGTGGAAGAAGCTCGGGCAGTCCCTATGGTGGTGGTTATGGATCTGGTGGTGGAGGTGGTGGATATGGTAGCAGAAGGTTCTAAAAATTTTCAGAAGAAAAGGGCGACAGTTCTTAGCAGGAGAGAGAGAGCGAGGAGTTGTCAGGAAAGCTGCAGGTTACTTTGAGACAGTCATTCCAAATGCATTAGACGAACTGTAAAAATCTGCCACAGAAGGATCGATGATCCATAATCAGAAAAGTTATTGCAGCTTAAACAGGAAACCCTTCTTGTTCAGGACTGTCATAGCCATAGTTTACAAAAAGTGCAGCTATGGATTAATGCAATGTAGTGTCAATTAGATGTATATTCCTGAGGTCTTTTATCTGTTGTAGCTTTGTCTTTTTCTTTTTCTTTTCATTACATCAGGTATATTGCCCTGTAAATTGTGGTAGTGGTACCAGGAATAAAAAATTAAGGAATTTTTAACTTTTCAATATTTGTGTAGTTCAGTTTTTCTACATTTTAGTACAGAAACTTTAACAAAATGCAGTTTTGAAGGTGTTTCCCTGTGAGTTAACAAGTAAAGAAGATCATTGTTAATTACTATTTTGTATGAATTTTGCTAAAGCTAACTGTAAAGAAACACCTGCTGACTTGCAGTTTAAGGGGACTCTATTCTCCGCATTTCCAAACCATGAAATGAATGGGCTCTGACATGTGGAGAGAATAGATATTTGTATGTTTGCAATGTGTGTTTTAGATAAATAGAATTGGGTACTTAAATTAGCATACTTGTGAATTTAATAGCATTAAGATTTACCTTCAAATGAAAAAAAAAAATCTCAAAATTCCTAAAAAAAAAAAATTTCCCAAAGGTAGGGACATAAGATAAGTGACAGAAGATAAGACTTTCCGCCCTCAGCAGCCTTAAAGATTTAAGGGTCAGAATTGTTCAGGGGGGAATTAGAGGCTGGTTTTAGACAACAGGCTTGAACAACAGAATGTAGAAAGGGCCACAGCAACCACTGACTACCAAGCTGAATACAAACAGGCCCACCTCAAGATATCCATGGGCCCTAACTAACCAATGGGCTACTTACAACCAGGCACAGTTACAAAAAAAAAAAAAAAAAAAAAGAAAGGGGAGGGGAGAATTCCATACATCCCCATACCTCTTCAACTTTTCTTTAAATGCAGCCCCCACCCTTGCCTCCTTGCAGAATTTTCCTCCCCAGGTGTCCTCCTTGCTGCTCCCTTGAAGGTGTATTCAATAAATTTCTATCTCCTTTGGAAAAAAAATAGAAGTGAAGTTCTTTTATGTGATCTTCATGCAGTATAATGTACTTTAGGTAGATTTAAGAATTTAAAATTTAAGAATGTCTTTTTTTTCTTAAAGGCTTTATTTCTAAGTAATCGCTATAACTAGGTGGGACTCAGACTTAGAAACCCAAGATCAAGAGTTGCATGTTTCACCAACTGAACCAGCCAAGCAACCCAAGATTTAAGAATGTTAAACTATCATTTAAATGTGATATCAAACACAGTTTTAAAAAGATAGGAATTGAATTTGGACTTTTAAAAAAATGTTTATTTATTTATTTTGAGAGAGAGAAAGTGGGAGTAAGGGAGAGGCACAGAGAGAGGGAGAGAGAGAATCCCACGCAGGCTCTCAACGGTGAGATCATGACCTGAGCCAAGAACAAGAGTTCGATGCCCAGCTAACTGACTGAGTCACCCAGGTGTCCCTGGACTTTGTTTTAGGAGTTTTCCTACCATACCATTTGTCCTTCTCAACATTCCCCACTGAGAATTAGCCTGAATTAGCCTTCGGCTACTCCATTCCCTCTCCTTTTGTCCATATTGCTAGGCCCTCGGTTTGTCAAAGTCCTAGGAGGCTTTGATTTACATCTCAAAAGACAGGTGTTTATATAGTTAATTTGCAATTTGTACCTTTAGAGCAGGAGAAATTGCATAAACTTTGTCTACGCACTGGGCCCACTCAAATAGCCTTCCTGCTATTTCTAGGTAGAATCCTAGTGATGAAACAAATTTTCTGTTTCATGTAAAAGTGAGATGTTAGTTGAAGGGATCCTTTCTTTTGAGATTAAACAAAATTGCATCTAGCCCTTTACCCCTCATTCAATGGGAAGTCCAGTGCTATCCTAGAATCTTTCTTAAATTCAAGGAGTGAGAGGAGCTTGATTTCTCATGACCATTCTTAGGCTAGAGTCCATGACCTTTTGCTTGTGATTTGCAATTCACTGTTATTTCTCCTCCCTCAACTATTCTTTCATTTGTTTGTTTTAAGCTAGACATAGAATTCTCTATTTCTGCCCATCCCCCAAACCAAACCTCTCCTGGATGGCACTTGTGAGTGATAGGTTTTACTGAAGCTTTGGGAATAATGTAAGAAGTAGAAATGTATCTGCACAACTTAAAATTGAATGTTTGTACATCCAATTCCTTAAATATTCTCAAAAGGCCTTGAGCTATCTCATGGTACTTTTCTTTAAACTTTCTTTCCTGATTCCTACCCACATCTCTATTCATAATGCTTTATCAAGCCACTTAATTTCTTCACACACATTTACTCTTGAAGTTTATATTTGAATATCAAAAGGGTATTGTTATAGAACACAAAACCCTTGAAGAAAACTCCTTTATTGGTCCCTTGGCCCTAAAACCCCAATCATGAGCAGCCAGCCCAAGGACATAGGACATAGCTTTGAGAAAGTAAAGGGTTGTGGAGACCCTCTACAGAATATACAAAGAAATGGAAAAAAATTCCAAGCTCATGGATCGGAAGAATAAATACTGTTAAAATGTCAATACTACCCAAAGCAATCTACACATTCAATGCAATCCCAATCAAAATTGCACCAGCATTCTTCTCAAAACTAAAAGCATTCTTCTCAAAACTGTCCTAAAATTTGTATGGATCCACAAAAGACCCCAAATAGCCAAAGTAATATTGAAGAAGAAAACCAAAATGGGAGGCATCACCATTCCAGACTTTAGCCTCTACTACAAAGCCATAATCATCAAGACAGTATGGTATTGGCACAAAAACAGACACATAGACCCATGCAATAGGATAGAGAACTCAGAATTGGACCCACAAATGTATGGCCAACTTATCTTTGACAAAGCAGGAAAGAGTAACCAATGGAAAAAAGACAGCCTCTTTAACAGATGGTGCTAGGAGAACTGGACAGCAACATGCAGAAGAATGAAACTAGATCATTTTCTCACACCATACACAAAAATAAACTCAAAACGGATAAAGGACCTGAACACGAGACAGGAAACCATCAAAACCCTAGAGGAGAAAGCAGGCAACAACCTCCTTGACCTCAACTGCAGCAATTTCTTACTCGACACATTCCCAAAGGCAAGGGCAAGAGCAAAAATGAACTACTGGGACATAATCAAGATAAAAAGCTTCTGCATGGGAAAGGAAACAATCAATAAAACTAAAAGGCAACTGATGGAATGGGAAAAATTAGTTGCAAATGACATATCAGATAAAGGGCTAGTATCCAATATCTATAATGAACTCATCAAACTCCACACCCGAAAAACAAATAATCCAGTGAAGAAATGGGCAGAAGACATGGACACTTCTCCAAAGAGGACATCCAGATGGCCAACAGACACATGAAACGATGCTCAGCGTCCCTCATCATCAGGGAAATACAAATCAAAACCACACCGAGATACCATCTCACACTGGTCAGAGTGGCTAAAATGAACAAATCAGGAGACTGTAGATGCTGGAGAGGATGTGGAGAAATGGGCACCCTCCTACACTGTTGGTGAGAATGTAAGCTTGTGCAACCCCTCTGGAAAACAGTGTGGAGGTTCCTCAAAAAATTAACAATAGAACTCCCTTATGACCCAGCAGTAGCACTGCTAGGAATTTATCCAAAGGATACAGGAGTGCTGATGCATAGGGGCACAGGTACCCCAATGTTCACAGCAGCACTCTCAACAATAGCCAAATCATGGAAAGAGCCTAAATGTCCATCAACAGATGAATGGATGGAGAAGATGTGGTTTATATATACAATGGAATCTACTTGGCAATGAGAAAGAATGAAATCTGGCCATGTGTAGCAACATGGATGGAACTAGAGGGTGTTATGTTGAACGAAATAAGTCAGGCAGAGAAGGACAGATACCATATGTTTGCACATATAGGAGGATTAGGAGGAAGTTAACGGAGGACCATGGGGGAGAAGAAGGGGAAAAATAGTGGAGGAGAGGGAGGGAGACAAACCATGAGAGACTCTTGAATGCTGAGAACAAACTGAGGGCTGATGGGAGTGGGGGACGAGGGGAAGGGGGGTGATGGGCATGGGGGAGGGCACTTGTGTGGATGAGCACTGGGTGTTATATATAAACCAACTTGACAATAAACTAAGAAAAAAAAGTAAAGAGTCTGGTACAAAAAATAAATAAATAAATAAATAAAACCCTAATCCTGAAGGGAGTGCCCTTTTTGTAAGTGTTGTACCCTGATTCGAGAGTCCCCAGAGACTACCAAGGAGCTGACACTGATGCAAGTACAAAAGGGTCTTTATTACAAGCTCTAGCAGGGGCTCACCCGCCTACCAGTGTAGTGGCAGCTGGGTGAAGCCCCGAACAATAGTGAGTAGGGTTTTTATGGGGTAAGGGACGGAGGTGTTACAGTGCACACGTTGTACGTATAGCATCATCACATAAGCACCAGTCATAATTGTACAGTACCCATGGTAACGGTTTTAACCATTTAGTATCTGTGAAGTGTTCATTACTTTTGGTGGGACCCAATCATGACTTTTGAGAATCCTTTGAAAATGACCAATTATGAGGTGAGTTCAAAGGGCCCACCCAAAGGGGTTTAGGCAAGCAGTGAGAAATTGGCTAGTTTGTACAGAATAACTGTCTACAGTTCCCAGCCTTGACTCAGACCACAGGAATGTTTTTTGATTAGCTGATCTGAGGGCGGTCCAAGGATGGCTTTAGCCTTGAGCAATCTGAGGAACTGGGGCTACGTGCAGCCCGAGGTTGCTCTTAATGGAGGCCTTAATTTCAAAATGATGTTACTTAGGCTCTTCATAAGGACAATATATTGACAGAAATTAAATTTCTTTAGGGGCACCTGGGTGGCTCTGTTGGTTGAGCATCCGATTTCAGCTCAGGTCATGATCTCCTTGTTCATGGGCTCAGAGCCTGGAGCCTGCTTTGGATTCTGTCTCCCTCCTCTCTGCCCCTCCCCCACTCATGTTCACTGTCTCTCTCTCTCTCAAAAATAAATAATTTTTTAGACTTTTCATTCAATTATTTTATCTTTTAATAGTGCGTATTCATTTATTTTTTTACTAGTGCGAATAATTTATTTTTTTAAAATATAATTTATTGTCAAATTAGTTAACTTACAGTGTGTACAGTGTGCTCTTGGTTTTGAGGGTAGATTCCCATTGTTCATCGCTTACATACAACACCCAGTGCTCATCCCAACAAGTGCCCTCCTCAATGCCCATCACTCATTTCCACACCCACCCCAGTTTGTTTTCTGTATTTAAGGGTCTCTTATGGTTTGCTTCCCTCCCTCTCTGTTTGTGACTATTTTTTCCCATCCGCTTCCCCCATGGTCTTCTGTTCAGTTTCTCAAGTTTCACATATGAGTGAAAACATATCTGTCTTTCTCTGACTGACTTATTTCATTTGGCATACCTTTCAGTTCCATCCACGTTGCTGCAAATGGCCAGATTTCATTCTTTCTCATTGCCAAGTAGTATTCCATTGTATATATAAACCACATCTTCTCCATCCCTTCATCAGTTGATGGACATTTAGGCTCTTTCCATGATTTGGCTATTGTTGAGAGTGTTGCTATGAACATTGGGGCACCTGTGCCCCTATACCTCAGCACTCCTGTATCCTTTGGATAAATTCCTAGCAGTGCTACTGCTGGGTCATAGGGGAGTTCTATTGTCAATTTTTTGAGGAATCTCCACACTGTTTTCCAGAGGGGTTGCACAAGCTTACATTCCCACCAACAATGCAAGAGGGTTCCCCTTTCTCCACATCCTCACCAGCATCTGTTGTTTCCTGAGTTGTTCATTTTAGCCACTCTGACCAGTGTGAGATGGTATCTCGGTGTGGTTTTGATTTGCATTTCCCTGATGATGAATGACTTGAGCATCGTTTCATGTGTCTGTTGGCCATCTGGATGTCTTCTTTGGAAAAGTGTCCATGTCTTCTGCCCATTTCTTCTCTGGATTATTTATTTTTCAGGTGTTGAGTTTGGTAAGTTCTTTATTGATTTTGGTTACTAGCCTTTTATCTGATATGTCATTTGCAATGACATAATTCATTTATGAACCTAATTATTCATTTTTGCTTTTAATTCCCTTGCCTTTGGAGACGTGTCAAGTAAGAAATTGCTGCGGTTGAGGTCAAAGTGGTTGTTGCCTGCTTTCTCCTCTAGGGTTTTGATGATTTCCTGTCTCACATTTAGGTCTTTCATCCATTTTAAGTTTATTTTTCTGTATGGTATAAGAAAGTGGTCTAGTTTCATTTTTCTGCATATTGCTGTCCAGTTATCCCAGTACCATTTGCTAAAGAGACTGTCTTGTTTCCATTAGATATTCTTTCCTGCTTTGTCAAAGATTAGTTAGCCATACATTTGTGGGTCCAATTCTGAGTTCTCTATCCTATTGCATGGGTCTATGTGTCTGTTTTTGTGCCAATACCATACTGTCTTGATGATTATGGCTTTGTAGTAGAGGCTAAAGTCTGGAATGGTGATACCTCCCATTTTGGTTTTCTTCTTCAATATTACTTTGGCTATTTGGGGTCTTTTGTGGATCCATACAAATTTTAGGAAAGTTTTGAGAAGAATGCTTTTAGTTTTGAGAAGAATGCTGGTGCAATTTTGATTGGGATTGCATTGAATGTGTAGATTGCTTTGGGTAGTATTGACATTTTAACAATATTCTTCTGATCCATGAGCATGGAATGCTTTTCCATTTCTTTGTGTCTTCTTCAATTTCCTTCATAAGTTTTGTATAGTTTCTCTCTGTACATATAGTTTATGCATATATATGTATGTGTGTATATATATGTATGCAGTCAGCATACAGATCTTTTACATCTGAGCCTGGGTGGCTCAGTGGATTGAGTGTCTGACTTCAGCTCAGGTTATGGTCTCACTGTTCATGGATTTGAGTCCTGCCTCGGGCTCTGTGCTGACAGCTCAGAGCTTAGAGCCTGCTTTGGATTCTGTGTCTCCCTCTGCCCCTACCCATTCATGCTCTGTCTCTCTCTCTCTCTCAAAAATAAACATTTTTTATAAAATAAAATAAAACAGGGGCGCCTGGGTGACTCAGTTGTTAAGCGTCTGACTTCAGCTCAGGTCATGATCTCACAGTTCGTGGGTTCCAGCCCCATATTGGGCTCTGTGCTGACAGCTCAGAGCTTAGAGCCTGCTTTGGATTCTGTGTCTCCCTCTGCCCCTACCCATTCATGCTCTGTCTCTCTCTCTCTCTCAAAAATAAACATTTTTTATAAAATAAAATAAAACAGGGGCGCCTGGGTGACTCAGTTGTTAAGCGTCTGACTTCAGCTCAGGTCATGATCTCACAGTTCGTGGGTTCCAGCCCCATATTGGGCTCTGTGCTGACAGCTCAGAGCTTAGAGCCTGCTTTGGATTCTGTGTCTCCCTCTGCCCCTACCCATTCATGCTCTGTCTCTCTCTCTCTCTCAAAAATAAACATTTTTTATAAAATAAAATAAAACAGGGGCGCCTGGGTGACTCAGTTGTTAAGCGTCTGACTTCAGCTCAGGTCATGATCTCACAGTTCGTGGGTTCCAGCCCCATATTGGGCTCTGTGCTGACAGCTCAGAGCCTGTTTCGAATTCTGTGTGTGTCTCTCTCTCTGACCCTCCCCTGCTCGTGCTGTCTCTCTCTCTCTCTCCTAGAAAAAAAAAAAAACACAAAAAAAGTTTTTAAGATGCTTTCCAAGCACTGAATATGCTGAAATGAATCACATGCTCATGGACCGATACCAGTATTTGACAGTTGTTATCTGTGTGAAAAAACAGATGACAGGGGTGTGTGGGTGGCTGAGAGAGAGAGAAAGAGAGAGAGAGAGAGACAGTGTGAGCAGGGGAGGGTCAGAGAGAGGGAGATACAGAATCTGAAGCAGGCTCCAGGCTTTGAGCTAGCTGTCAGCATAGAGCCCGACAAGGGGCTCGAACCCATGAACCATGAGATCATGACCTGAGCCGAAGTCGGATGCTCAACTGACTGAGCCACCCAAGCACCCCTAAAAAACATTTAAAAAAAAAAGAAAAAACAGATGAGATTATTCCCTATACATAAAATCTCATTACAGATCACCATTAATAGTTGAACATTTACAAATGATTCTGATAATACTTTGAACCCCAACTAAGCAAAATATATACTCCCCAAAATAATTTTATCATTCTCATTAGTAGACCTATAGTACCAAAAACTTGTATTCAATTATTGTTGGTTTAGTTTGAATGTCACCAATTAAAAACTTGTGGAAATTTATTTTCTCTCTTGTTATACATGTACCTATAGAATAGCTTCAATTTTGCTTTTTTTTGGCCTAAAACCTAAATATTTACTGTATGGTCCTTAATAAAGGAAGTTTGCTGGTATCTGCTCTAGATAGTGCCCAATTGAAAACTGCAAGTATACCCAGTAATTTTTTTTTCTTATTTGCAAATCTTGGATAATTTTTCCAATAGAGAGAAACACACATCCCTTCCCTCATGAAGGTTATATGTTTGCTAAGTTCCCCACCACCCAACTTATTATTTAAACAATTCTGAAACCTCCAAGTTACATGTGCAAACAACCCACTCTTCCTCTTAACTATGATGATAGTACTTTTCACAGTCTGTTTATCCCCAGACTGCTTTCTTTGAAGGAATGTCTTGTTCCTCTTTGTACCTGTAGCACTATGTATAGTACTTGGTAGATGCTCAGTAAACTTTTCTTGAATGCATTAACACCTATATCTCTTGTATGGCCTCCTCTTCTGATATTTATCCATTTGTATAAGATTACAGTGTTACTCATAAATATTAAGTAATTACTTGATAGTAATGAATAAACTGACTTATTGGAGTTCATTGAATTGTTTGGCATTCTGATTTTCAGATTTCACTACTTAGATAATCCTGCTCAAATATCTTTTTGCACAGATTTCCTCCATTTACTTTAATTATTTTCATGGAATATATTTCCACCGTGGAATTTTATTCATTTGACGGTATGAACCAGCTAAGGGTGCCTGGCTGACTCAGAAGAGCATGTGACTCGTGATATAAGCATTGTGTTTGAGCCCAATTTTGGGTGTAGAGATTACTTAAAAATAAAATCTTTAAAAAAACAAAAACAAAAAACAAAATAAGCCCCCTCCCCTCCCCCCCCCCAATATGCCAGGCTAAGCCATGGATTTTAAGCATGGGAATAACATTTCTACTCTAGGTTTGCTGCTTTGGAATTTATAACTTCTCTGACTCTTCTGAGCTCCCCCTCATGAACTTCCACCCTATTCCTTCACTTTCCTTTTATTTTTTTAAATTTAGTTTTTAAATATTTTATTTATTTTTGAGAGAGAGCTCAAGTAGGGGAGGAGCAGAGAGAGAAGAGGACAGAGGATCCAAAGCAGGGTCTGTGCTGACAGCAATGAGTCCAATGTGGGTCTAGAACTCATGAACTGTGAGATCAGGACCTGAGCCAAAGTTGGATGCTCAACCAACTGAGCTACCCAGGTGCCCCTCCATTCTCCCTTTAAAATGTCCAGTTTCCTCTGTCCAAATTGAAGATGAATTCAGTTTGTATTAGACTATTTTCCCTATTGCAATAGTATATTGACAACCATAGAGCTCCAACTCTCAGACTCTTTGCCCCTTACTCCTAAATGCCTGTACAGGTTCAATGTTTCCATTTCCTGATTTGTTCACGCAACTTAATCTCTATATATGAAATACCCCATCTTCCATATTTGCATGTCAGTTTTCCATACTTTGAGATCCATCTCCTCCACATGCTACTTCTCTTGTGAAGCCTATCTTGATTCCTTCCATAGCTTCTGCCGAATTCCTCTATTCCTCTATATTGAGGACCAATATAGCATTGTGGCTAACTGCTTGAGCTCTGGTGAAAGATACAGCTGGATTGCATTCCAGTTTTGCTTCATTTTCTTTTTAGAAAATGGAGATTAAAGTAGTTACATTTTTATTGATTGAAATCTGCCTCTAGCTTGGACTGCTTGCTTAGGGTTCAATTCCACATCATCTGTCTAATGCATATATTTGTAAGAATATACCATACAATCTCAAACTTAATGTACATGTTCAAAAAGAAACGTCTTTCCACAGAACCTATGCATCCTTGATTTCCTATCTATCAGTAAACTGTAGCATAATCCTTCCAGTCAACCTGACTTTAAAACTATCCCCCTCTCTCCCGGCTGTCTTCTCATTCAATGATTTGCTACTAAAGAAAGGATATTCTCTACTGTATTCATAGTCATTGTGTGTCAAATTCTATCACAGTAGTTCCTTAACACTAAGGAAGTGTGAAAGGGATTGTCCCTTTTCTTTCCCCTCAGTTCCATACTTACTACCCTAGTTTAGTTCCTTATTCTTTCACAAACCTTTCCTATCACCTTATAAACTATTTAAGGATAGTAATTGTGCTTTGTTTACTTTTTCCTTTTATTAAGACTGACCTAAAAGATACTTAATAAATATTTGTTAACTTAGTTATTTATATTAAATTTCTCTATGGAAGCATTGGGAGACATTTCATAAGGGATAAGGAACTTGCAGAAAGAGTAAACTTTTTTTTTTTTAAGAAGAGTAAACTTTTAATGGCTTTGGAGAATAGCATAAAGATAGTCATAAAGTTGGTGGAGGGTTCCCCTGCATCAGGGTTCTTAACCAGTCCCCTTCTCTTCCTGCCTGAGGGCTCCCAAAAAGGCAGCAACCATGCCAAATCTGGGTGTTTTGGTCTTACCCTCTTGAGATTCTTAGGTTCTCTTCATTACCTACTTTCTTTGATCCCTCTCACCTTCCTTCTCATTTACTAGATTTCAGAATATTAGCTCTCAGTTATCCACCAGCTAAACACAAGTGTGAACTCCAAATGCTGAAGAACTTTCAAATACTGTACTTGGAAACACTAATGAAGACTTCAGGGCGTGGAAGATTGGCTTTCTATCCATGTTTGAGTTGCTTCTGAAGATACACTTATACCTTGCTGATGAGTATAGATGGTCCTGGTCAAATGCCTAGAGGGCAAGAAGACCTCATTGCCTTTTTCCTCTGAACTTGAAACTGGGATGCCTCCGAGCTTACATCACAAACTATAGACCATGACTCTTGCTCTGCTTACATTCTCTTTACCTCCCAGCCACATTCCTCTCTTTGTGTCCACAGCCCAAGTAATAACAAATATGTATTAGACATGCATCAGGTAATTTAAATGCAGTTCCTCATTTAAATCTCAAAATCATTTTCTCAAAATCATTTTATAAAGTAGTTACTATCATTATTCTTTGGGAAATTGAGACCATGTAGCTTGCCCAAGGTCACAAATATCAGAGCTAAGACTCAAATCCAGGTATGGTATGTAGATTTCTAAGATGGTCCCCCCAAAGATGGCTGCGCCAATGAGGTAGCTCCTGGTGATACTCATTTCCTTGTGTAATCCTCTTCCCTCAAATGTGACTTGTTTCTGATGAATAGAATACAGCAAAAATTAGGGGAAGTCACTTCTGTGATTATGTTAAAAAGACTATGCCTGGGTGGCTCAGTCGGGTAAACGTTCAATTTCAGCTCCAGTCATGATTTCGTGGTTTGTGAGTTCAAGCCCTGCATCTAGCTCTGTGCTGACAGCTCAAAACCTGGAGACTGCTTCGGAGTCTGTGTCTCCCTCTCTCTCTGACCCTCCCCTGCTCACACTCTCTTTCTCAACAAATAAATAATTAAACATTAACAAAATTTAAAAAATGACTGTGACTTCCATCTTGCTAACAGACTCTATTGCCTTCTCAGTTTGAATGCTTTGATGAAACAAGCAGCCATGTTGGAGAGGTCAAACGACAAGGAACTGAGACCAACTAATAGCTAATAAGGAATTGAGGCTTTCAGTCCAGTAGCCGAGGAGAAACTGAGTCCTGCTAACAATCACTAGTGAGCTTGATAGTGGATCTTATTGCAGTCAAGCTGGCACTTTGATAGCAGTCTGAACCAGAGGATCCAATCGTGCCCTACTCAGATTCTTGACCCACAGAAACCATAATACATGTTGTTTAAGCCAGTACAGTTTGGAATAGTTTATTACATGACAATAGATAATATACCAGGTGGATCTGACTGGCTTTAAAGCTCATGCTCTTCACAATTTTATAAAGGGCAGATGGGCTAAATAGCTAGGTAGTTCAACCTCCAGCAGCCCAGAGAATGCCCATTATTTTTAGGGTCAGCATCTCTGTTGACTGGGCTGGCTGAGTTACCCTGGTCAAAATCTTCCTCAGGATTATTGCTCCAAATTTGGATGAGCACTGGAAAGATCAAGTCTTCTTCTTTGGGCTCTTACTATAGCAGTTGGAGTGTCACTTTCTAATGGCAACTATTCCAGTGAGAAAAATCTGATAGTAGATTTGTTTTTGGAGGGCAAAGACCCTGTTAGATTGACAGACTGTCCCTGGGTCTTGCAGGCAGAATTCTATGGGGCCAAGAGCTTGCGGCCTGAAACCTCGCTGAAACCTGAGCTGGGCAAATGAGACCTTGAAAAGCATGTCCTCTAATGGCGCTCAGCCTTGGCATCACATTAGAACTACCTGAGGAGCTTTAAAAAAATAGTTTGAGATTTATCCCAAACCAACTGAATCAGAATTGTGGCATGGAAAGGATGTTGCATCTGTACATTATACTATGTGTCTTTGTGTTTTCTGGTCTGGTCTTTTTCACTTCCTCACATATGCATATGTCATCTTACCAGAAGTTGTAGCTTAAAATGCCAATCTTCCCTCTATCCTTCATTCAGTAAATATTACGGACTGATTTTTATATACCAAGTACTATTACAGACATTGGGGATACAAATGGTATGCAGAAAGAAAGGTCTAGCAACACATGAGTGCCTCAGGTGGTTAAACAACCAACTCTTGATTTTGGCTCGGGTTATGATCTCATGGTTAGTGTGTTTAAGTCCTGTATGGGGCTCTGTACTGATGATGAGGAGCCTGCTTGGGATTCTCTCTCTCTCTCTCTCTCTCTCCTTCACCCTCTGCTTGTGCGTTCTCTCTCAAAATAAATAAACTTAGGTGTGCCTGTGTAGCTCAGTCGGGTAAACGTCCGACTTCAGCTCAGCTCATGATCTCACGGTTCGTGGGTTCGAGCCTCGCGTTGAGCTCTGTACTGACAGCTAGCTCAGAGCCTGGAGCCTGCTTCAGATTCTGTGTCTCCCTCTCTCTCTAACCTTCTCCTGCTCACGCTCTCTCTCTCTCTCTCTGTCTCTCTCTCAGAAATAAATAAAACATTTAAAAATGGAAACCTTAAAAAAATGAACTTAAAAGGAAAAAAAGATCTTGATAAGAATTGAAGTTTCTAAGGGGTGCCTGGGTGGCTTGGTTAAGTTTCCCACTATTGGTTTTGGCTCAGGTCATGATCTTGTAGTTGATGAGTTGGAGCCCCAAATAGGGCTTGCTGCTGTCAGCGCAGAGCCCACTTTGGATCCCACTTTGACCCTCCTCCACTTGCTCTCTCTTTCTCTCTCTCAAAAATAAACAAACAGAACTGAAGTCTCCAAACATTTTACTTTATGCTCGGTCAGTTCTTTCTTTCCTTCCTTCTTTCGCTGTAGTTGGCAATTAAAACTTGCTTGCCCTCTGTTACGATCTTGTAAAATTATCACAAGTAGGTGTTCACGGGCTGTAAGCATCTTCTTCGGTGGGAGCTCTGCCCAGGTTGGAGTTGCAGAGATTTTCAGTTAACTTCCTCACACAGGTGAGGGGAAGCCCTGCCCTCTCAGTTCCAAGCCTTATTAGTGGGCGGAGCTGCCTTCTTGCACGTAAGGAAAGCGGAAGGAAACCCCACCTCTTACGGGTCTATGGGAGGAGGGGTCGGCGGACTAGGCGTCAGTTGATTGGCTGGGAGGCGGAGCGCCACGGGTAGGCTTCTTCCAGGCGCTCGCCGGGATCCCGGTGGGGCGAAGGCGTGGTGGGAGAGAGTCCCGGTAGCTCCTGCTTCCTAGCGATGGCGCCGTGGTGCCGCGCCCAGTCTCCTGCCTGGTCGCCGGTACTCCCAGTTATCGGGAGCCCAGTCAGACGTTGAGAATTGAAGCGGGTCCAAGGGAGCGGCGGGACGCTGCCTGCCACGGGGGACCATGAGGAGAGGTCAGACCTGTGGGGCCGCTAGCGGGAGCAGCCGCGGCACCTGCTGAGAGGAAAGAGGGAGCTGCCGGGTGCCGCGGCGCGGCTAGGGTGCGGCGGCGGCTCGCCAGCGCCTCGGCCATGTCGCTACTCTGTGTGCGCGGTGAGTGTGTGGACTCTGGCGGGGCGGGAGGTCAGACGGGGGTCGCCGAGGGGCCCTGCAGGCTTCCAGTGAGCGTTGAGGTACCACCTTTTCCAAACTTCACTTCTCGTCCGTGCCTCGGGGGTCGATTATATTAACTCATTTATAAACATTTAAAGAGTTCTTTCCACTCTTTCTTGTTTTTCCTCACTCTCCTGTGGGGGACTGTTAACCTCTCCATTCCAGTGGCCATGTGACAGTTGTTGGCTGGCAGGCCCAGATCCTATCAAACAGTGACTGGCGCTCTAGTCTAGTGAGAGTGGACTAGCTAGGAGACCGCGAATAGTTGGATCAAGAGTGGGCAGTCTCTCTCTTTTCTTCCTTTTCCCTGCAGCGTGGAACTAAAGGCGGCTTAGTAGCAGGCTCTTTGTAGCGTTGTTTGAACGCGATGTGGTACAGCTGTCACATTCCTTCTCATAGTGTATTCTGCGCTTGGACCCCTCTATTGCTTGTCTCGTTCTTGCTTCTTTGTAGTCTAGGCTAAGTTTATTGTCATATTCGACTTGGGGAGGGGTGTTGTCTTCTCTCCTTTTGGAGCCAACATAAGACGTATGACTTGTGTGTGTATTCATTAGCTTCTATTACAGTAACTAAAGGACCTTTAGTGCTTTTTGACTGAGAACAGTTGACCCATCTAAGAAGGTATTTTAAGGCGAGAGCTTTGGGGTTTAAGATGAGGCAAGGTGCATGGATTAAGCTCTGTGAGGGTAGAGACTGTTTTAGTGGTTTTTGTATTCCTGGTGCCCGATACAGAAGCTCAATGCTGCCTTTGAATAAATGCCTGTGAGGACTGTGATTTTAGAGATTATCTCATCAGAAAAAATAGGGTTTGGATTACCCATTGATTTTGATCTTGGAAAATTCAAGTTACGGCCTATCATATCTGTGTTGAACAAGATAGGATACGCTGGCTTGATGGTGAGAGGGAGAATTTATCTAGAAGAGCGTTTTCCTGGTACTGTTCACTGAGTAGAGTTCATATTTCTTTTGGCTCTGTGGATTAAAAGCATTGTTATTTGTGATCTCCCTGATAGGTATTTCCCCCAGCTACTGGCAAAGGGAACTGTTTTGCTCTGTTCTCTTCCTCTGTTTTTGTTAAATCTGCATTAACCCAAAATGAATTTGGCTATTTCCAGAGATTATGAGACAATTCTTGTCTTCATGGTTGATTTTTCATTAATGAGAATTTTACTTTGCTTTTAGTAAGACATTTTCTCTCAGCAGCTGGAAATCTATTTATTCCTTTAGATCCCTGCTGTTAAGTAGCAGGATTTGGGAGAGGTTGGGTTTTGCAATGTCCTGTGGACAGTTTAAATCCCTACTGCCATACCCTATTACAGTACTAGTCTTTATAAAAGACTCTTTAGGCAGGAACACTATTAAACCAGAAATTCCTATTTAATTGAATTTAAATAACTTCAGAGAAGGAGCTGGTGCTGTTTTCATTTGTTCTAATATGGGGCAGCTTTCATTGTCTAGAAATTCTATTTAGCTAACCTCTTCTTTCCCTTTTCTTTTCTTTTTTTTTTTTTAAATATTTATTTCTGTGAGAGAGAGAGAGAGAGAACAAGTGAGCAGGGGAGGGTCAGAGAGAGAGGGAAACACAGAATCTGAAACAGGCTGCAGGCTCTGAGCTGGCTGTCAGCACAGAGCCCGACACAAGGCTCGAACCCAAGAACCGTGAGATCATGACCTGAGCCGAAGTCTACTGAGCCACCCAGGTGCCCGTCTTCTTTCCCTTTTCATGTTATGTTAGTCGAATCTCTCTTCTTTAGAACCTGAGGGATTGGAGACCAACAGATCGTTGTTTTTTGAGTGAAGATTCTGAAGATTATTAATTACTGATAAAAGTAACTACATTGTAGAGAAGTACTCATTAAATGGTAATGTATTCATTCTGGGGAAACTTACAGAAATGCATCAAAATAAATCTTTCTAAAATGACATTCCTTGTGTTATATTTTGTTAGATAGGAATGTTCATATTATGAAATAAGCCTGTGTAATGATATTATAAAACTCAATTTTAGTTCATCTTGGAGTAGAATTGAAGTAGAGACTTTTTCCATGTAGTCAAAGTTCAAACAGTTGTAAAAACTGTAGAAATTGGCAAACTGGTATTTAATTATCCCCAGACACCTGAAGTCAGTTTCTTGACCTAATCCTTTAATCATTCCTTATTGCCCTATATTCTTGCCTATTCTTATAGAGATACTTAGCTCTAGCACTAACTTTGCTCATTCCTATTCTGTGTTTATACCTCCTAAAACATTCTTTTTGAATTTTCTGCTTATCAAAAATGTATTAATCCTTTCTCAGCTTAGAGTCTACCTTTTTGTTGTTGTTGAAAACTTCCTAAGTTCCTGTCCACAGTGATCTTTTTCTCCTTTACACTCTTTAACCTCTGAACTCCTTTAAACATAATCATTTATGGTATGAACAGTACCACTAATTTGGCAATGAATTGTATATTGCCTGGCAACTAGCTTTATACTGTTTATGGTGACGCAGACAAAGAAGATAATGAGAGTGGTCAGATCAGATCTGGAATTTTGTGTTCATTTGGGGTATTTGATTCTAAGAGGCACATTGAGAAACTAGGATTTCTTTATAGGAAAATGATTAGAATAATGAAGGGTGTAGAAACCATTTGAGGAATTGAGAGATTTGGTTTTGAGACGATTCAAGAGGGAGAGGATCATAATAGATGAAAATTGTTTAAAAAACTTAATTTCAGAGGACAGAACTGGGGCAAGTCGGCCAGTGATTGAACTATAGGAAACTAGATTTTAGTGTAATGTAAGGAAGAATATTAACAATTAGAGTTGTTCTTGAAGGGAATGGATTACTTAGGACTTTTTTTTTTTTTTTTTGACTTAGGGCATTTTAAGCAGAAATTGAATGATGGTATAGGTGTTCCTAAAAGAGATGTCAACATTGAATGGGAGGTTAGACTTGATAAATTTTAAGAAATCATCCTTTCATAAAATTCACTTAGTTCTTAAAATTTTGGCACAACTTTCCTCATAATACTGATTTTTTTTTTTTTTTTGCTTCCATAGAGGTTAATACCACATGAGCAACTCTAGTAAACTAAAGGATTTTCTTTAACTTTTGGCATCTTGGTGTTCGCGATAGGTTTTCCAAACAAGTTCTAAGCATTTTGAGAATGGAGTCTTTCTATATTTCTTTGTAATTGCCACAGTATTTATAATTGAGCTGTGGATTCCCCTCCCCCATTTGAGCCAGAAGTTAGTACCCTTGTTAAATCAAAAACAAAAATTAGTTTTGGGCATATAAAAAGCAGTATGTGCTAATGCTTTTTAAATTTTTAAAATTTAATTTTAAGTAATCTATATGCTCAGTATGGGGCTCGAACTCAGCAGCCTGAGATCAGGAGTCACATGCTCTTCTGAGCGAATCAGCCAGGTGCCCCAATACATTGTTAATTACAGAAAATTGGGTGGGGCACGTGGGTGGCTCAGTCAGTTGAGTGTCTGAGTTTGGCTTAGGTCAAGCTCTGAGAGTTCATGGGTTTGAGCCCTGGGTTGGGCTTTGCCATGACAGCATGGAGTCTGCTTCAGTTTCTGTCTCTTTCTCTGTGCCCCTCCCCTGCTTGTGCTCTCTCTCAAAAATAAACATTAAAAGAAAACCCAGTAAAACATTAAAAAGAAAATTGGGAAAATGCAAGAAAGTATAAAAAGGAAAATAAAAAGCATCATATTCCTACCACCACAATCGTTCAATTTTTTGTTCGTTGCTTTTTTTTTTTTTAAATTGTGATGGTGGTATATATGTATGATAAGTTGAAACAGTTTAGGATGTGAAATGAAAATAAAAAGTTCGCCAGTCTGCTAGTACCTATTCTTATAGGTAACTACTCTTTACTGTTTCTTGAATATCCTAGACATTTTCATTACATATGAATATATACAGTCTTTAACTGAATGTATACAATATTCATCTCTTTAAAAAGCTTAATTTTCCTATCACTTTCTATGAATCTAAATCACTCTTTTTAATAGCTACAGGGCATTTTTTTAAAGTTTATTTTAGAAGAGAGCACATGGCAGGGGTGCTCATGAACTGAGGCCAAATCAAGAGTTGGACATTTACCTGAGTCACTCAGGAGCCCTGAGTATTCTATTTTACAAGAAAATATAACTTAACCAATTTCATATTGATGTAATTTTTTTCATTTTGCTAATTACAATGCTACCAGGAACATCCTTGCATGTGGTTTTGTTATGTTTGGAGATCTTCTATCAGGTTTCCTCCTGGACTTGGTGTGTGATTTGCTCATTGCTGATTCTTGATATAATTACACTCAGCTGGACCCATTAGCAAATCAAATGCTTCAGCATGTCTCAGATCAGCATCTTCTATGAGAAGCAGGTCTTTACCAATAGATATTTTATGCCTACTAGTAAGACCAAAGATGTCAGCTTTTTTAAGGCTGTGATTTCATGTACTTGTCTTTTTTTTTTTTTCTTTTAAATCTTGTATCCTTTATTTTTTGAGAGAAAGAGGGCATGAGTCATGGGCAGTGGGAGAGAGAGAGTCCCGGGAGGGGGAGGGGGGGACAGAGGGGAGAAGGAAGCGGGGCTCGTGTTTTATGACTGAGCCACCCAGATGTCCTTCTTTGTATTGTTTAAAAATTATTTTACATATTGATACATGCACCCAATGTTTATATAGTGCTAGACAGCACTATATAAGAAGACAATAGACAAATTATGGAAATAGCCCAAGTGTTCATTGATCAGTGAATGGATAAAGATGTGGATATATGTGTGTGTATGTATATATGTGTGTAATATATATATATACATATATAAAACAGTGGAATATTAGCCACAAAAATGAAATCCTGTCATTTGCAATGATGTGAATGGAGCTAGAGAGTATTATGCTAAGCAGAATTAGAGAAAAAATACCATATGATTTCACTCATGTGGGGCTTAAACAAATGAGCAAAGGAGGGAAAAGAGAGGCAAACCAGGAAACAGACTTTTTTCTTTTAATAGTTTATTGTCAAGTTGGCTTCCATATAACACCCAGTGCTCATCCCAAGAAATAGACTCTTAAACTATAGAGAACTAATGATTACCAGAGGAGAAATAGGTTGAGGGGATGGGTTAAATAGGTGATGGGGTTTTAGGAGTACACGTGTTGTGATGAGCACAGGTGATGTATGGAAGTGTTGAATCACTGTATTGTACAGCTGAAACTAATATTACACTGTAAACTAGATTTAAATAAAAACATAAAAATACACTTCCAAAAGTATTTTTGCAAAAAGTTTTGTTTTCTGTATTGAACATGAATTGCGTTTTTAAAACAGAACAGGGGGTGCCTAGAGTGATTCAGTTGATTGAGTGTCCTCAGGGCATACATGATCCCAGGGTCATGGGATCCAGCTCTGCGCTGAGTTTGGAGCCAGCTTAAATTTCTCTTTCTCCATGTGTCTCTCTCCCCTGCTTACATGCACACTTACTCTCTCTCAAATAATAGTCAATCAGTTAGAACAAAATAATACCGTTAGTGATGAGAAGTATACCAAGTCTTTTACATTGACTTACCCTTAGAAAAGCTTGTATTTATCATGACTTATTGCCTAGCTGACTGAAAGAATAGTACGGGGAAAGTATTAGTGAATTCTGATAGACATTCAGGATACATGTTGATTATAAGTTGATTCTAGCCTGGGGGGACCTTAGATATATTTTGGTTTACTGCAACTGTGTAAAGTAGGACTAGTAATGATTTTAGAATTTTTAGGTCTAAGAACAGATTGGTCAAGTATTTACACTTTATTTTTTCCCCTAACATTGTCATCTGCATCAGCTAAGTCCTTGGTGCTGGATTTCTATCACTCCATGGTTTAAGTAGTCCCTGTCCTTAAAAGCAGAGGTGCTGCTGGGTTCCTTTCATTTAGCTATGGCATCAGGAAATTGCTGGTGCCTTGTCTGAGCCAGACAACAGTGAAAGGTGAAAGGACCAATGTTCTCTGCCATGGATAGCTGTTGTCATAATTGTTTTCTTCCTTAAAAGCAGTATATTCTGTAATTTTTTAGTTTCTGAAACTGGGATTTCTGGAAGTTGTACTTAGCCAGTGAGCTGGATTTTGCCTGTACTATATATTTCAGACTTTGTGAATTTGTTTCAAGTTAGGGCTGTGTGTCATTAGTAAATATTTGTTGAATACCTTCTCTCTGTTAATGATGCATGATAAGAGTTCAAGGAATCTAGGTAGTGTTTTTTTTTTTTTTTTTAAGTTAGAGTATGAATGGGACAGGGGCAGAGAGGAAGAGAGAGAGAATCCCAAGCACTGACAGTGCAGAGCCTGTTGTGGCACTCAAACTCAAATCTCTAGATCGTGTCCTGAGCCAAAGTCGGACGCTTAACCAGCTGAGCCACCCAGGAGCCCCAGAATCTAGATAGGTTTTAAAACATCTTCTTTCTTCTCCCTTCCTTCCTATAAGCTGCCCGAGGTGATCTCTGAAAACGGTTTGCTATTCCCTTGACCCAGAAAACCCTACAAAATCATGCAAATCAGGAGGTTCAAATTTTCATGTTCACTTTAAGAACACAAATGAAACTGCCCAGGCCATCAAGAGTATGCATATCAGAAAAGCCACCAAGTATCTGAAGGATGCAACTTTACTGAAGCAATGTGTGCCGTTCCATGGCTAAATGGTGGAATTGGTAGTTGCACCCAGGCCAAACAGTGGGGCTGGACACAGGGTTGGTGACCCCAAAAGTTTTATTGCACATGCTTAAAAATGCAGAGATTACGTAATGCTGAACTTAAAGGATTTAGGTGTAGATTCTCTGGTCATTGAGCATATCCAGCAGAGCCCTCAAGATGAGATGCAGAATTTATAGAGATCATGGTTGGATTAAACCCATACATGAGCTCTCCCTGCCACATTGAGATGATCCTTACTGAAAAAGAGTCCATTGTTACTAAAGCAGAAGAGGAGATGGCACAGAAGAAAAAGATACCACTGAAGAAACAAAAACTTAGGGCAGGAGTAAATCGACATAAATTAAATGCAAATAAAAGTTAAAAAAAAATAACACCCCAAGACCCAAGATCTCCTTTCTTAGATAAACCCAGAATTTATTAGGACTATTAGGTCTGATTTGGGATAAGCAGAATAAGTTCTTACTGGAGCGGGGAGATACTGCACTAGTTTTCCTAACTTTTAAAGTAAGATTCTTTAAGTTTGGGGAATGTTTTATACAGTCCTGTAGACTGTCTTTATTAAAGGCCAGGGAAGATTTGCTATTTGTATATTAAACTTTTTTTTTTGATTTGTAGCATATGTACCAAAAAGTATACAAATCTTAGGTGTATGGCTCACTGAATTATCTTACTTTACCAAAGGTAACATCTGCCTCTGACAGCAGAGTAGTTTAGCTTGGTATTTTTTATTTTTATTTTATTTATTAAAACTTTTAAAAATGTTTATATTAGAGAGACAGAGACAGATCATGAGTCAGGGAGGGACAGAGAGAGAGAGAGAGAGAGAGAGAGAGAGAGAGAGAGAGAGACAGAAGCAGACTCCAGGCTCTGACCTGTCACCACAGAGCCCAATGGGGAGCTTGAACTCCTGAACTATGAGATCATGACCTGAGCTGAAGTCGCATGCCCAACCAGCTGAGCCACCCAGGTGCCTCATATTTTATTTTTTTAAAGATTTTATTTTTAAGTAATCTCTACACCCAACATGGGGCTTGAACTTTCAACCCCAAGATCAAGAGTTGCATGGTCTAATCACTGAACAAGCCCGGTGCCCCTGGAAACTTCATTTTCATAGAGCAGGTTTTGGTTCACTGCAAACTTGAGCATGGAGTTTTGCTTGTTTTTGAACTTTAAAATAATTATTTTTGAGAGAGAGAGAATGCCTGCCAGCAGGGGAGGGGCAGAGAGAGAGGTGGAGAGGTAAGATCCAAAGCGGGCTCTGTACTGACACCACGAGATCATGACCTGAGCTGAATTCTGATGCTTAACCAATTGAGCCACCCAGGCATCCATGTGTTTGAACTTTTTAAAAAACCAAGATGGAATTGACATTGAACTTCTTATAAATGGAATTACACAGTATTTCTTTTGGACTGGTTTCTTTTGCTTAACATGCTTGTCAGATGTTTCTATTTGATGCATATAGCCATAGTTCAATTTTAATTGCTTTATGGTATCTTATTGTACAAATACACCAATTTTTTTTTATCTTTGGACAATTTTTCCTCACTTTACCATTTATTATTTTTAAATGTTTATTTGAGAGAGAGTGTGTGAGAGAAGAGAGAGAGAGAACACACAAGTGGAGGAAGGGCAGAGAGAGAAGATGACAGGATCTGAATCTGGCTCTGCACTGACAGCAGAGACAGATGTGGGGCTTGAACTCATGAACTGTGAGATCATGATCTGAACTGAAGTTAGAAACTTAAAGGACTGAGCCACCCAGGTGCCTCTCATCTTACTTTTATATCTTTTGGTTCTACCTTGTGTGTATTTCAGATGGGTGTGTATATATATCTGGGATTAAAGTTTCTGGGTCATAGGTTATGGTTATGTGTGTGATAATATGAAAGTTTTCCAAAATCTTCAAATTTACTGTTTTTCTAATATTTAAAAAAAAAAAAGAATTGAATGGTCCTTAATTCTCAGCATTTGGCCAGGTTATCAAACCATTCCACAGGCATTATATATAACTTTTACGTGTTAATCCTACAGGCTTGATAGTGTATTTTTTTTTTAAACGACATGAAGAAATCCATTATGTTGAGATGATTTCTCACATTTAAGACTAAAATTTGTGGCCTTATTTTATTGAAAGAAATACTGAGGTGGTGTTTATGATGTTGATCAAAGATAATAGCCTAGTCCTTGAATTTACCGGCATTACATACTTTTAAAAAGGAATACAGTTTTTCTAAAGAGAAGTTCTTCATTCTGAAGTATCTATCAGCTTTGCATGTGTCAGGCACCATTGGACACACTGAGAATATAGAGGTGAACGAGTTGCCCCAATTGTCAAATGTCCATTATAACATTTTTCTTTTCCAGTTATAGAATCCAGCCTGAGTTGGCATTGCATTTAGTGGTTATGCCTCTTTAGACTGGTTCAATATTGAACATTTCCACAGCCTTATTTATTGTTTATTTGTTGTTTTTTTTGAACATTGGCATTTTTTTCTTTCCTTCCTTCTTTCCTTTTTTCTTTCTTTTTTTTTTTTTCTTAAAGAATATAAACCCCTCTCCTTTTTTAGTAGAATATTTGTCATTTTTTGGTTTGTCTGATGTTAAGCATCCTGAACTGGAGTACTATATAGTTGATGTTGTGTCCTTCTCAGGGTATCAACATCAGAATGCACACGTTGCCTGTCTTTCATTGGTGATATAAGTTTTGATTACCTGGTCAAAGATCTTTTGAACCTCCCCCCCCCACCCCCCATTTCTTCTCCGCCCCCAGCAGTATCTTGCCTTGTGGTAGAGATTTAAAAACCATTCAGATATTCTGCATAATAAGAATGTTGTAAGGACTAAATAGAACATTATCTTTCTGAGTGGCTGAGACAGTGTCATGCATATGGGTTTGTTAAATTTGAATCTGACATGATGAAAGCACTGTTTTAGTGTATTTATTAATCTGGTGACAGTGTGTAGATTGGATTAAGTAGAGGGAGAAATTCAAAGCATTTAAATCAAAACAGGAGTAATTTAGATCGAATGTAAATTAAAATTTCTTGGAGATTTGAACTATTGCAGAAAAACAGTGAAATCCATTTTTCTAGGTCTTTTAAAAATCAGCCCTGTTTCCTTCTGTATAGGATACTTAGGTGTAGCTGTTTGGATGAGGAAACTTACTTAACGAGCTTTGCATTTCCTGCTTTGTTAACGTTCTGTGACTGCTGAGAAATGGAATAAAAATGTAGACATTTGGTAGAATTTTGTGTTCAACTTACCAAGGAAACAATTTCATTTTTCTATTTATTTTCTTCAATAAAAATAAAATGGTTCATTCTCAAGTGTTATCTCCAAAAGCAACTATCCACAGAATGTTTGAGAGGCCCATGGCATCAAAGGAAAACAGTTATGAGGGCTTCTTTTTTATGTTAGTGTCCCCACAGTGATTAAAAAAAAAAAGTCAAAATATGACAGGAACAAGTTTGTGTTAGGGTGTTTGTATACAAACTATTTTCTCCTAAAGAATCTTATAAATAGGGAATCACAGTTCTGAGCCATTAGGAGGAAATAAAGATTTCCAAGAAAAATCTGTTTTGTTTTCAGTTGCTGCTCTGCAGTAAGTACTTATTTGGAACTATAGAACAGAAAGCACTATGGATTATGTTGGGCTGTTAATTTTCTCTTGGAACTGCTTGCTTTATTAATTTTTATAGTGTTTTAGTGTGTGTGATGTTGAGAAGAGGCTAGAGGACTGTGTGTAAGGAAGATCTGCCTAGAAGCTAAGGAGAGACTGGCAGTTGGACAATGGGAAGATAATTGCTTTTACATGTGATTAAAGGGGTCTAAAAATAATTTAATCAAATGGCTGGCTCAATTAACATGATTTCAATCTACTAGTTCTGATTCAGATTTATAGGGCCTTCATGTATAAAAGGATAAAATGTTTGCGAAGGACAAAGAGAATAAATGATACAAACATCTGTGTCCACCTCATTTCAGCCATCCACACCCATGATCACATCATAAAGCATGTCACTCCTTGGACTGGCACTCTGCTTTTTTTTTTTTTTTAAGAACTTATTTTGAGATAAAGCTCATGGGAGGGGCAGAGAGGGAGAGACAGAGAGAGACTCCCAAACAGGCTCTGCATTGTCATAACGCAGAACCCAATGTGGGGCTAGAAGTCCCTAACACTGAGATGACCTGAGCTGAAATCAAGAGTCGGTTGCTTAACCTTTTAACTGATTGAGCCTATCCAGATGCCCTCCAGTGCTTTGCTTTTGGAATCTTTAACTTGGTCACCTATCTTTTTTTTTTTTTTTTTTTAAATATTTTTATTTATTTTTAGGAGAGAGAGAGAGAGCGTGAGCAGGGGAGGGTCAGAGAGAGAGGGAGTCACAGAATCTGAAACAGGCTCCAGGCTCTGAGCTGGCAGTCAGCACAGAGCCCGACACGGGGCTCAAAGCCACAAACCGCGAGATCATGACCTAAGCGAAAGTTGGACGCTTAACCGACTAAGCCACCCAGGAGCCCCACTTGGTCACCTATCTGACTGTACTTTCCAGTTTATCTTTACAGCTGTTAGTCTCAACTATGTGTTTTACTGCTGTAATATAGGGTAGACGTTAGAAAGCTTTGGTTTTATTTATTATATATAAACTGAGGCTTTAAATTAAAACAAAATTTAAATTTATTTTTGAGACAGAGACAGAGCACGAGTAGGGGAGGGGCAGAGAGAGAGGGAGACACAGAATCTGAAACAGGCTCCAGACTCTGAGCTGTCAGCACAGAACCTGATGCGGGTCTCGAACCCACATATCGTGAGATCATGACCTGAGCCAAAGTCAGACACTTAACTGAGCCACCCAGGCACCCCAGAAAGCTTTGGTTTTAGACAGACCGGAGTTGGTAAATACCCATGTCTACCACTTATGAGTTATGTGCCCTTACAGATGTTACTTAATCTCATTGAATCTTAATTTCCACATCAAAAGTATTAAGTTCCTATTCTTTGTTTTTTGAAATTTTATTCAGGTTACCTCTGTGACCAATGTGAGTCACCTTACTCACGAGCCTGAGATCAAGTGTTGAATGCTCTACTAACTGAGATAGCCAGCTGCTCCTTAAGTTCCCATATTTTTTAAGTTTGTCATTATTTTTTATTTTTATTTTTTAAAGTTTATTTATTTATTTTTGGTAATCTCTGCATCTAATGTGAGGCTCGAACTCCCAACCCCAAGATCAAGAGTTGTGTGCTCTTTGGACTGAGCCAGCCAGGTGCCCTCTTGAGTTCCTATTCTTAATGGTGTTTCATTCTATTAAAGGAAGATACAGAAATAAATGAATAATAAACCTCAGAAGATAAGTACAGTGAAGAAAGTAAGGCAAGGGACTGAGAGTGATCTGAGTGGGAGAATTATTTGAAATAGAATTGTCCAGGAAGGTCTCACTGGGGTCCATTTGGGCTGAGACCGGAATGATGAGAAAGACTCCTCAGTCAGAGATCTGAGGTAAGTTTTTTAGGCAGAGTGAATTGGAAACAAATATTTTGAGGGGAAGGAGAAAAGAGATTACTGGAAGTGTGGTATATAGAGAGGTAGGCAGAGACTAAATCATGCAAGGTCCTGTAGTTCATGCCAAAGAGTTTGGTTATTCTAAACAGCATTGCACCTAACTGAATGGCTTTAAGCAAGGGCAGTGCTTTGATTTATGTTTTACAAATGGCAACTTTGTGGTGAATGAACTAGGGTGAGAAACCATGATTAGCAACACTGTAAGAAGGGGCCCACTTGGAGTGTCCAGGTGAGAGATGGATAGTGCGGGACTAAGGAGGTAGTACTAGAGATAGTGAAAATATCTAAAGCAGAGTGTTGCTCAGATAGTTGTTGTGAAAATGATTAGCACTATCCCAGGCCTAGAAAGAGCACTTTTTTTTTTTTAAACTATAAAAATGGCATTTTTGGTTCTCATCCAGTTCTATGATCTCATTCATCTAAGTCAGGAAGCTGGAAGTCATCCTAGATTTCTCAATTGAGGAAGAAAATACAGAGAGGAAGGAAATTTGTTGGGTTCAGTTGAGTTTATGGTGTCTGTACAGTAAGTTACCTATAATACGTGTTGAGTTGAAAGTATCAGTCTTCTTGCAGATGACCCTTCAATAGTACCTGAAGAAAATGTATATCTATAGTTTAATAAAGAAGTTTGTGTTAGAGATAAATATTTGAAAGTTGTAGGTATTTGTAAGGAAAGCCATTAGCTTGAATAACATTGCTTGTCTGGAGGATAAAAGAGGAGAAAAATGAGCTAATGGGCAGAAGAAGAATTGATAGGTCTGGTGAGAACTGCAAGGAAATGGAGAATGCTAGGTCACTGCCTAAAGCCTAGAGTAGAGAGAATTTCAAGAAGGAATGATTGGAGGATAGAGATGTATGATGCTAGTTGAAGGTAAAGCAAACCAACCAAAGTCATTGGACTTGAAGACTCAAGCACTTTCATTAGAGTAGTGAGATTAGGCATCACATTGTTGAGGAGTATTTGGGAAGCAAAGTGGAATTAGTAAGTGCTACTAATTCAGAAGTGCTACTCATTCAGAAGAATTGCAGTTAGGAAAAAGGTTGAGTCTGGTCTTGAGAGAGGAAACTTGGATGTTTGGAGTCTGAAGGGGAAAGTCAAGATGAGATAGGGTAGGGACGCCTGCTTGGCTCAGCCATTAGAGCATGGAACTCTTGATCTCTGGGTCCTGAGTTCAAGCCTCACATTGAGTGTAGAGATTGCTTAAATAAAACTTAAAGATGAGATGGGGGTAAAGGAGATATGATGACTGATTTCCCTATAAACTAGGATGCAAGATTAGCAGCTGAAAATGAGATGGTGGGGATGATGTAGCAAGTTTGAGAAGAGTGCTAAAGGTTTGATTCTTTCAGTAGCTTTTGTGCAAGGTAGTTGGGGGCAGAATGGAGATTATAAAACCAACAACCCTGCCTTCTTGAAAGTTACACAGATTAGTGAGGGAACTAGACAGTAGACAAGAAGAATCCTACAAATTAACATTACAACTAGAAAAAAATGGAACCATGATTTGTGCTACAGAGATGAGTTAAGACAACATGTGATAGGGGGTTCTCAGTTCAGAGAAGCCTCACCTAATGAAGACTGAACTGAGATCGGGAGGAAAAGGAGGCATTAAACTGGCAGAGGAAATAAATTTGTATGTACAAAGGCATTGTGAGGGTGAGGAGCTGAAAGGGCAAATATTGCTGGTGTACACAGAGCAAGAGAAAAACATGGGTCAAAATGAGGGTAGAGAGAGGTATGGCCCAACTATGGGGCCCTTGTACATTAGGGTGGAAATTGAGTGGGAATCAGACAGAGGCAGGGGCGGAAGAACTTTGTAAACTGAAAGCACAGGATTTGTAATTAGATTTGAGTTCGAATTTTTTCTGTCACTGAAAACTTTAGGCAAGCCTTTTGACGATTAAGTTATAATTTAAAAATGAAGTGTTACTCTCTGATCAGTGTACCTCTTAGAGGTGAGAATTAAACTCTAATATCATATGTGTGAAATTCCCTTGTAACTTGTAGTAACTTTTACTATTGGATAGTACTTTTTTCCTCCTTAGAGGCTTAAGTATTCTGAAACTTAAGAAGAGGATATGATCAGTTCATAAACGTTTATTGAACACTTAACTATGGGTGAGGCACTGAACTAGTCACCCTAAGTATATAAAAGTAAGAAATGGGCCTGAAGAAACAGTCAAGATGCGGAGGTAGCCATGTGTAGAACTAAATATGTTTCAAGATATAGTTTGATAATTTCTAAAATAGAGGTGCAGAATAAAATGGGGTGTAGAAATGGAGTGTTTGCTTTCTTTTTTTATTATTATTTTAATGTTTTATTTATTTCTGAGAGAGAGAAACAGCATGAGCAGGGGAGGGTCCGAGAGAGGGAAACACAGAATCTGAAGCAGACTCCAGGATCTGAGCTAGCTGTAAAAACAGAGCCCAACGCGGGGCTCGAACCCACGAACCGTGAGATCATGAGCTGAGCCGAAGTCGGACATTTACCCGACTGAGCCACCCGGGCTTCCCAAAGTGTTTGCTTTCAACTGAGAGACAGAAAAGGCCTCAGCTGGGAGAGGAAGAGGAGGAAGGAGGTGAAAGTAGAGTCAGGTTTTTCATTCTGGTATCCTTAATTGGGATATGAAATAGAATAAGAGCTTCAGGGCAGATGAGGATTTTGGTTTTGGACATGTTAAATTTGAGGTGTTTGCAGTCTGTCCATGTTTTACAATTGGAAGCATGACTTGGGGAGATCATGGTTAGAGTTATAGATTTGATCTACTCTTTGTAGATCTTTGGGTGGAGGAATGGTGGTAGGGTAAACATGTACTCATCATAATATACCGCATTTTGTCGACTGTAGGAAGCCAGAGATTGTAAAGCACATCATTATTTTATGTACCATTAAGAAAAAATACTACTCATTGAGCTACAACACGTGTTTGACTTTTTTTTGCTTTCAATTTTTAATTTGAAGTATTGTTGATGCACAATGATATATTCGTTACAACCTAGTGATTTGACAACCCTATATGTTTAGGCTGTGTTCATCACAAGTATAGTTACTATCTGTCACCATATAATGCTGTTAAAATACCATTGACTATATTTCCTATATGGTCTTTGATCCTCGTGACTTATTCATTCCATAACTGAAAGCTTGTATCTCCCACTGTCCTTCATTTCCTTCACCTATTTTGCCCATCTCACCTCCTTCCTTCCCTACTAGTTCTCTACTTGAGTCTGTTTTTGTTGTTTGCAATTTTTTTTTTTTTTTTTTGAGAGCATGTGTGTGAGGATGAGCAGGGGGAGAGGCAGAGGGAGAGATGGAGAGGTAAGAAGGAAGGGAAGGAGGGAGAGAAAAGCTTCAGCAGGCTCCACACTCCGTGCAGAACCCGACTCAAGGGTCAATCTCACGACTCTGGGATCATGACCTGAGCCAAAATCAGTAGTCCAAAACTCAAGCAACTGAGCTACCTAGGTGCCCCTGTAAAAAAAATTTTTTTTAAGATTCCACATATAAATGAAATCTTAGAGTTTTTATGTTTCTCTGATAAAAATGGCAAGATCTTTTTTTTTTTTTTTTTTTTTTTAATGGCTCAGTAATACTCCATTCTGTATATATCCATGTTTTCTTCATCTATTTGTGGACACTTGGGTTGCTTCCTTTTCTTGGCTTTTGGAAATAATGCTGCACTAAACATAGGGATGTATATATCTTTTTAAATCTGTGTTTTTATTTTCCTGGATAAGTACCCAGTAGTGGAATTACTGGGTTATATGACACTGCTATTTGTAATTTTTTGTAAAACCTTCATATTATTCTCCAGAGTGGTTGTACCAATTTACTTTCCCACCAACAGTGCATGAGGGTTCCTTCTTTTCCACACCCTCTCCAACACTTATTTCTTGTCTTCTTCATAGTAGTCATTCTGACTGGTTTGAGGTGATACTTCACTGTTTTTGATCTGCAGTTCTGTAATGATAAGTTGAGCATCTTTTCATGTGTTTGGTCACCTGTGTGTCATCTTTGGAGAAAAAAATCACATAATTGATTTTAAGACACATTTTGATTTCAGTTGTTAAATGAGAAAATGTCCTACCATCTTAGATTCAGTGAAATACTGAAGCTAACATCTAATGAGCCCTTTTTCTTTGCCAGGCTGTCTTTCAATAAGCAGGTAAACATTAATAATTTAACTCTAATAACTTTGCTAGTTTATCTTTATTGTCATTTTACAGATGAGAGCACTAGACTCAAGGAAGTTATTCCTTGAACGTCCTGTAAAGCTGAATTTAGATTTTTCAGCCTTCCTATAAAAATTAATATAGGATAGTGCTTTAGGAAATGAAAAAAATCTTTATAAATGTTTAGGGGAAGATAACTTGGTGCACTGCTGGCTGTGAATCAGAGTATCACTGTAGCTGTGGTTTCTATTTACTTGGGAGGACATGTGGTATAATAGAAAATCCAAGATTTTGAATTCAGGAAAACTCTGTTTTGAGCCTCACTAGGTAGTGATTAAAATTTTATCTCTTTCAACTTCATTCAGAATAATCTTCTGTCTAAATGGGAAAGATAATGTCTGTATCAATCTTACTGGATTGGAGTGAGGGTCAAATTGACAGATAAAATTTACTATGCAGTTTTAAAAATAGACTCAGTACAGAGTGGTAGGTATAATTGTTCTGAAAAGTTTAGGAGCTGGAAACTATTCATAAGCCTGGCCTAAGATATAAAACCTACTTGGGAATTAATTAGTTGGGCTTCTACTGAAATAGTCACCTTTTATGTAAAATGAGAAAGGTAATCATTATATTGGGACATTTTATACATATATATGTATATATACACATATATAAACTGTTTTCTTTTACATTAACTTGTATCATACTTTATATGCAATTTATCCTGATTTCTTTTTCCTAGTGGCATATTATATAGCTTAGAATTTGGTAAGTCTTCTTTGGGTTTATACCTTTACTTTTGGGAAACTGAAAAGGATTTTTGGAAACCTAGTAAGTTAAAATTCTATTAAGTTAAAATGTACCGATGTAATGGTTTATTTAAATTATGATAGCAATTTATGAGCTATTTGAGAATGTATATGAAAAATAAACAAAATAGACAAGGGCATGTATTAATTGCTATATCAATAATTCTAATTTGCTCACTGTTAAGAGATCACTGTAATGAAATACACCACAATAAATCACTGAAATGAAATAAGGCACCAATATTTGATAATTGAGGATTGTGCCAAAATAGTCTTTATGTTGTCAGTATCTATTGCTTCGGTTAGAATGATCCAGCCGTTTCTAGCAGAATTGCAATCTGTGAGTCACTTAAAACCTGTAGTCTTTCAGGGCAATAACAGGTGTTTCTTGCTATGATCTGTGAATGCTATTTTATAATGTCTAGAAAACTTGCTTTCTGTCTTTCTTGAGCTCTAGGTTTATAGATGCTTTGTTGCAACTAGAGAAGGGAAATAAGCTATTAACCTTCCCTCCCCTCCCCCCAAAAAAACCCCAACAACTTGTCAATAAATTTCTGGTTTCATTTCTAATTATATCTTAAGAACAAAGTCCCAGAAGTTGGGATTATTATATACTTTTTTTAAGGCTCTTCATGTAATTTGTGAAATTGCTTTGCAGAAAGGAAAGGAGTTTAGGTACCACCTTCTATCAATTTATATTTTCATGAGTTGTGTGTAAGAGTGCTCTTCCCCCCAAACCCTCACCAGCATCCATTTTTCTAACTGTCTCTATTATTGATATTTTATTTGTTTTCTGGTGAATTTCATGAATTTTTCTAAATACTTTGTACAGTATGAAGTTAAATAAATTTTCATGTTAAAGTGGAAATTAATTTATCCTCATTGTGAATCACATACGTATTGGTGTCAAAAAAATTAGTGCTTTGGATTGATTTGTAAGAGCTCTTTATTATCATTGATTATTGATCTTTTGATTATTATGCTAATGTTTAATCAGTATGCTAATGCTTATTCAGTATGCTAATCAGTATGCTAATGATTGTACATAGTACTTGCAAATAACACTTCCATTTTATAGTTTGACTTTGAATATTATTTATACAGCATCAACATTTCAAGGTATTACCCCAACCTAAATATTAAAAAAAAAACAAAACCACACACAGACACGCGTTCTTCCTCACGCTGTGCACGCGTGCGCGTGCACACACACACACACACACACACACACACACACACACACTTTGATGACTTGAGTTCTAGCTTGTAGCTAGTTTGAGGTATCTTGAACAGGATCACAGAATCTTTCACAGAATAAGTAATGCTCAATAAACCTCTGATTTAAGGGGCAGGGTTACACATACACAAAAAGAAAAAGAAACCTCTGATTTAATGAGTGTATGTATCAGCAATTATCCTGTGGGCTTCTCTGTAGGGTAGTTAATGGATTTTAATAAAGACCAAGAAATAGTTATGAGTTAGGTGCAAAATAAGGTATATTACTACAATGATTTCAGGTATTGAAGTTACAATATTAAGCTGAGAGAATTAACTAATGTCCTGTTTTTTCTTTATACTCCGCTATAGCCTTTACAAGAGTTAGTTGCCTAATGAAGGAATTAGGTGGATAAATGGCTAGACTGACCTTGTGCTGTTCATTGTATAACTAAGCTTGAATTATTTCTGATAAATAGTAACCATAGAAATCTGATTGTATATTAATGTAAACTCTGTTTCGTCCGAGGTTTGTTTATTTAGAAAACATTTAAAGAGGTATATATTTGAACACTTGTGTGTACTCAGTTGTAACCTGGACTGTGTTTACTTTAGAGTTAGTCATTGGCCCTGTTAGTTGAAGTTTGACGTAAGTACTTGTTTGTCTTTTGGTTTAAGAAGACCCTTATAGGGGTGCCTGGGTAGCTCAGTTAAATGTCTGACTCTTGAGTTTTGGCTCAGGTCATGATCTCACGGTTCATGAGTTTGAGCCCTACCTTGGGCTCTGTGCTGACAGTGCGGATCCTGTTTGGGTTTCTCTCTCTCCTTCTCTGTGTCTCAAAACAAACAAACAAATAAATAAATAAACCTTTAAATGAAAACATAAAAAAGGACCCTCATAGATAGTAAATCTTGTTGATTTTTTGCAGAAATTTTTTTTTCAAGGACCAGGTAGGATATTTATGTATTCTTCATCAGTATTGTGTTTGTTATGGTAGATAGCTATCAAGTAAAGTAGAGGCTTCGTAGTGATATTTCAGACTTTTTTAGAAATGTATGTGAAGAAAATTATAGGTATATTACTTCTTTGTAACTTTGATTACTCAATCCCACTGTATTTTTACAGAATTTATTTTTCTTTGCCTTTGTTTATGTGGGCATAAGTTGAAGCATTAATGGTTTCTTTTGGTGTGGTTTTGGCATTAATACTGCAGGGAAAGAGCTGTGGACTATAAGAAGTATGGGCTTTTGAATTCAGATTTGAATTTCAGCTATCCCTGTTTTAAGTCTGAGACCTTGGAAAAGTTACTTAACATCCCTATGTTTCACTTAATCTGTAAAGTGGAAATTGTACACCCAAAGCAGTGTTTTTTTTCAACCTGTAGGCATGATTAATTAGTCCTGAAATCACTTTAGCAGGTGAAAGGGGGAAAAAGATCTAGGAAAAAAAAAAAGCTGCAGAGTTGTAGTTAATAAGGAAAAGTATTATTTTGTAAGACTTTTGATTCATAATATACATCCATAATACATACATGTTTAAGCAGATTGGAACTTTGTTGCATTGTAAGGTATATTTCTTACATTAGGCAGGGTTAAAATTAAAAAAAAATATTTCTATAAAGTTATTAGGATTAAATGCCTAGCACAGATAGGCACTGAAAGAAAGATGATTTTGGAAAGTCTTACTGGATATTTTGGCTTTGTTGTGTCTTGTTGTGTTTATACAGATTTGGTCTTTGCTCAAAGAGCTAGGAAAGAGAAGCTGGTTTGTTTAAATTGTTTTGAATATAACCCATTCAGAAAATGATTTGACACATAAAGGCTTTGGGAAAGTATTGTTTTGGGAACTTATATATGGTAGGTGGGAGTTTAAGTTTATGTGACCCCTTGGAATACAATTTGGCAATACATAGTAGTAAAGTTGAAGATCTGTGTACCCTACAGGCTAGTGATTTTGATTCTTGTGGTTGTGTCAAGAGAGACATGCAGGAGGATGTTCATTGCTGCATTGTTTGTAATGACAAGAGCTCGGAAGCAACCTAAAAATCCCATGGTAGAATTTTGGGTAAATGTGGTATGTTAATCAAATGAAATGTTAAACTAAGTTAAATGAATAAGCTTTATTAATAATCAGTCTCCAAAATGGGTAGAAAAGTAAGTTGCAGACAGATACAGTATGATATCATATAGTTAATACTTAAAATCATGCATTGTTTATGGATACAGATATAGAAATAAAAAATTTGGACTGGGATCATTCATATCCATGTCGGATAATGGATACTTAAAGGGAAGGAAGAATTGGGATTAAGTAGGGATTTTAGTTGTAGTTAGTAAATCTTGGGGAGAAAAATGATGTGAAGCAAATATGGCAAAATAATCTGGTCAATCTGGCTCTTAGGTACATGGGTGGTCATAGTCTTCCCCCCCACCCCCCATATGTTTAAATATTAAAATATATATTTCTTGAGAAGGTTTAGTGCCTAATTCGTGGCACTGATAAAACACTCAGTGATATCTATTAAAAATAGCACATTGTCTTGTGGTCTAGAGAACAATGAATTTTCTTCTTTCTTTTTTTAATGTTTATTTTTATTGAGACAGAGAAACAGCATGAGTGGGGGAGGGGCAGAGAGAGAGGGAGACACAGAATCTGAAACAGGCTTCAGGCTCTGAACTGTCAGCACAGAGCCCAACGCGGGACTTGAACCCACGAACTGTGAGATTATGACCTGAGCTGAAGTTGGATGCTCAACCAACTGAGCCACCCAGGTGCCCCAACAGTGAATTTTCTAAGAACAAGGGCTTAACCTACTTAGGTGATTTTCTAGGCTTTCCAATAAGATGAAAATTAAGTCCAGTGTAGACATAGGTTAAAATACGTCAAGTAGAATTATTGCGTACGTTTCCATAATAAGGAACCAGAGCTTCAACCTAAACATGTTTCTTTGTAAACATAAATTTACTTCCTTCCTATGCATGTTATATTTGCCTGTTCTTCAGGCATGAGTCTCAGCATTTGTGATTACCCTTGAGAGGCCCCTCTGGTGTTTCAGATAGACTTTTGTTATAGTCATGCTTCAGAATGTCTTAGCTTGGCCATGCCTTTACTTTGTCACACATTTCCTGGGCTAAATTACCATAAGCAATTTCTTGACTATCCTAGTTGTAGTGATTACTCAAAGATCTGTTGTACCACGCATATTGTAAGGCTGTGTTCTAGATTCTCGGTATGTTCTAGTCCAGTGCTGTTGGATAGAATTTCCTGCAATGATGAAAATATTCCATGTCCGTGCTCTTCAATATGGTAGCTGCTAGTCATGTGAAACTATCCAGCTTTTGAAATATGGCTAGTGTGACCTAGAGACTGAATCTTTAATTTTACTTAATTTTGGTTAAATTTAACCACTTGGGGTTGCTGGCTACCATATAAGACAGTGCAGCTTTAGTCTGTTAAAAAGACTGGTTTGGGGCACCTGGCTGGCTCAGTCATTGGAGCATGTAACTCTTAATCTCAGTGTTGTAAATTTCAATGTTGGATGTAGCGATTACTTAAAAAATAAAATCTTAAAAAAAAGCTAGATTTGATTACTAGCACATTAATGAATTTCCTGAACCTGTTTTCATATGTGAACAGGGGGACTAATAATTCTTTCCCTAACTACCACTGGGGATCCTAGGGAAAAGTTAAGGGAGAGCCTGTTGAGGAAAGACAAGCCATATGGGATATTATGTCTTAAAAGCCATTAAACTGCACTTCTTATTTGACTGCAGTTTTACTTCTAGGACTTTATCCTAAGAAAGTAAAGTTTTTCTATCCTTGATTATCTGTGAGAACAGTCATTCATAGTTATTTATAATTGTATTTGCTAAGGCCACTGTAACAAAGTGTCACAAACAGGGTGGCTTAAACAACAGAAATTTGTCTTCCACTTCTGGAGGCTCGAAGTCCAAGATCGGAGTGTCTGCAGGGTACTTCTGAGGGTTGTGAGAGAATCTGTTTCGTGTCTCCCCCTTAGCTTCTGCTGGCTTACTGGCAATCTGGCATTCCTTGGCTTGTAGAAGTATCTTACATAGTGGTGTCCTTGCGTACATGTCTCTGTGTCCAAATTTCCCCTTTTTTATAAGGATATCAGTCATAATGGAGTAGAGTCTACCCTGAAGACTTTATCTTAATTATGTCTGCAATGACCCTATTTCCAAATCAGGTCACATTCTGGGGGATGTCTGGCTCGCTCAGTTGTTTGAGCATCTGATTTTGGCTCAGGTCATGATCTTCTGGTTCGTGAGTTCCAGGCCTGTATTGGGCTCTCTGCTGTCAGCACGGAGCCGTTTGGATCCTCTGTCCCCCTCTCTCTCAGACACTCTCTCTCAAAAGTTAAAGTCACATTCTGAATTACTTGAGGTGAGGACTTCAACATTTGAGTTTTAGGGGAACACAGTTTACCCTGTAACAATAATATTTGATAATTGAAAGCAAGGTAAAAGTCCTGAAGGAGTGAACAATCTAAATACTATTTATGCAATAAATATTATTTTAGCTTGGGTTGCTGCAACAAAATACTATAGATTGAATGGCATGTTTGTTTATTTCTGAGAGAGAGAGAGACAGACAGACAGACAGCATGAGCAGGGGAGGGTCAGAGAGTGAGGGAGACACAGAATCTGAAGCAGGCTCCAGGCTCTGAGCTAGCTGTCAGAAGAGCCCGATGTGGGGCTCAAACCCACGAACCATGAGATCATGACCTGAGCTGAAGTCGGACGCTCAACTGACTGAGCTACCCAGGCGCCCCAAGATTGAGTGGCTTAAACAACAGACATTTACATTTCACAATTCTGGAGGTTAGAAAGTCCAAGATCAAACTTCTGGTTATTGGTGAAGGCCATCATCTTGGCTTATAGGTGGCTGCTTTCATACTGTGTCTTCACATGGTGGAGAGGGAAAGAGAGCTAGTTTTTTGGTCTCTTCTTCTAAGGATCCTGATCCCATTATGAGGACCCTACCCTCATGACCTCATCTAAACCTAATTAACCTAAAAGACCCCACCTCTAAATGTCATCACTTTGAGGGTCAGTATTCCAACATGATGGATTTTGAGGGTACACAGTCAGTCTATAGCAGCTACTAAAAAAGACTAAACATATATACATAGTAATGTTAAAATAGTGGAAAATATTGCTCTTTTTTAATGTTTTCAATGAATGTATACCAGTTTCATAACAAAACAACCACATTTCTAGGTGTGGAATTAATAGTTGAAAAGCAAAAAATTTGAACTTTTTAAAACTTTATTTTGAGAGAGTGAACTCGAGCAGGGTAGGGGCAGAGAGCTAGGGGGAGAGAGCTAATTCCAAGCAGGCGTGGACCCCTAACCGGGGCTTGAACTCGAGAACCATGAGATCATGACCTAAGCTGAAACCAAGAGCTAGCAGCTTAACTGACTCAGCCACCTAGGTGCCCCTGAGCTGCTCTCTCTCTTTTTTTTGTAATGTTTATTTTGAGAGAGAATGTGTGTGCCAATGAGAAAGAGAGCGGAGGAGGGGCAGAGAGATCCTGGGAGAGAGAATCCCAAGCAGGCTGTGCATGGTGAGCGTGGAGCTTGACTAGAGGCTTGATCCCTCAAACCAGGAGATCATGAATTGAGCCAAAATCAGTTTTGTTGGACACTCAATTAACTGAGGCCCCCAGGCCCCCGAGAGACTGTTAATGCTTATCTGCTCTGCCTTGGCTCCAGAAACAAATTCATAATCCTTCACAGAATTTATTTTCCCAGATTGTTTCACTATCTCTACCTCTACTGCATTAATGCAAGTAACTATTATTTCTTGTCTGGACTACTGAAATAGCTTTCCATCGTATCTTTTTTTTTTTTTTTTTCCCCATTTATGCTTTCTTTTTTAAAAAAGTTTATTTTTTTAGTGATCTCTATACCTAAAGTAGGACTTAGACTCAGAACCCAAAAATCAAGAGTTGCATGCTCTACCTACTAAGCCAGCCAGGTGTTCCCATTTGTATTTTTCTTAGCTCTGATTACTATTTGGAAAATATAACTAAAAATGTAAATCAGAGCATGTCACTTGTCTACCCAGGTCTTCCAATGGCTTCCCAATATGTATATCTCTCACTTTTAAAGTCTATTCTGGGGCACCTGCCTGACTCAGTTAGTTGAGTGTCTGACTCTTGGTTTTGGCTCAGGTCATAATCACAGGGTTATGATATCAAGCCCTGTGTGAGGCTCTGCACCGAGTGTGGAGCCTGCTTAGGATTCTGTCCCTGTTTGTCTCTTTCTCCCTCTTGCCCCTCTCTCCCACATGCATGTGCATGCGTTCTCTCTAAAATAAGTTAAAGATCTAGGGGTGCCTGGATGGCTCAGTCACTTGAGCATCTGACTTTGGCCCAGGTCATGATCTCATGGTTCATGAGTTTGAGCCCCACATCCAGCTTGCTGCTGTCAGTCCCAAGCCTGCTTCTGATCCTCTCTTCCCCTCTGTCTGCCCCTCCCCCACTCAGGCTTTCTATCTCTCTCAAAAATAAAAATAGTAAAAAAAAAAATCTATTTTATTTCCTGAATAAGGAAAACTGACATTCTAATACTGAAGGATTCTTTTGTAAGGGTTTCTATTCTCCATCTCCTCTCTCCCACCCTTGAAAATATACCTGTAGAAACATCATTAGGCAGAAAGGTTTCAAAAGAGAGGAACAAGTATGTTTTAAGAACTAAGATTCAATTAAAACATGCATGTAAAGATTCTTATACCTCTGTAACCATCACATCTAATTCCTCAGGAAGGCCCTCTAGTGTATGCACATATGACATGCACCTACTGAACATTTCTCTAGTTCTGAAGGAAGAAATAACTACTAAATTCCTTAAGTCTTTTCCACTGAAAATGAAGAAATCTAACAAGGATACCTATCCATACTATCCAGACCATGAGAATGGCTGGATAAGAGTGTAGCTAGATCTTAGGGCACCAGAGTTGTTCAGTCAGTTGAGCGTTCCACTTCAGCTCTCAGATCATAAGCCCCTAATGCTTCTGTGAATTTGAGCCCCTCATCAGGCTCTCTGCTGTCAGTGGAGCCTGCTTGGATCCCCCGCCCCCCGCCCCTGTTTTTGCAGGCATTCTTTCTATCTTTCAAAAATAAACGTTTAAAAAAAAAAGTGTAACTAGATCTTGAAGTCAGACTGCCTCAGTTTGAGTCCCAGCTCTACTACTATGTAACTTTGGGCAAATTATTTAAAACCCCCCTAAGACCCAGTCTCCTTATCCGTAACGTGGATATAAGACTACTGCTTATCTGAAAGTTTCTGTAGGGATTAAGACAACATTTAAGAGATTAAGTGTGGTTAGTGTGTTTTCAAAATGTTAGTGGTAGTTACTGTTTTATGATTCTCACTATTACTCCTATAATCCTACCTCATTCCAAGGAATGTGTTGTATTTATTTCTTTACAGCATTTGTTTTGTAACTTTCTACATTTATTTTCCCACAGATTTTGAGAGACTCATTGTTAGTTTTTAATACTTAAAAAGATTTTTAAAAAATGTTTTATTTTTGAGAGACAGTAGGGGAGGAGCAAAGAGAAAGGGAGACAGAGGATCTGAAGTGGGTTCCATGATAACAGCAGAGAGTCTGATGTGGGACTCAAACCCATAAACTGCGAGATCATGACCTGAGCTGATGGTGGCCACTTAACTGACTGAGCCACCCAGTTGCACCTTTACTTATGTGTTTTTAAAAAGTAAGGGATTATCTGTACCCAATGCCTGAATGCCTGGGCATATTAAAGAGTCAAGGTCCTATCTAGTTGGACCCACAAAACAAAAGGACTAATGACCATTTCTCTGAGGCAACGGAACTGGTGCTTGAAGAGCTCAGGTTCTTTAGGAACCCAAAGGATGTCAGAAGAATTCTACTCATCCTTCTTTGGTTGGCATACAGCAACCAAACCCAACCCTCAGTTTTCATATTCAGCAAAGGAATTACCCATTTCTTCCCCACAAGTTCTTGGGAGGTAGCATTAAAGCTTGCTTATATTTTATCCATACTTTGTAAGTCTGGGTACTCTGTACAAAAGTCCACTAATTTAGAGGAACTCAAACATTAGTCTTTATTCAGATTAACCCAAATATAGATTGATTGTCAAGTATACTAGGTACTAGTGGTATAAAATGAGTCTCTTGGGGCACTCTAGTGGCTCAGTTGGTTAAGCATCAGACTTTGGCCCAGGTCATGATCTCGCAGTTCATGGGTTTGAGCCCTGCATAGGGCTCTGTGCTGGCAGCCCAGAGCCTGGAGCCTGCTTCAGATTCTGTGTTTCCCTCTCTCTCTATCCCTCCCCTGCTTGAGCTCTGTCTCTGTCTCTCAAAAATAAACAATAAAAAAATACACAAGTAAAAAGCCAATCACATGTTTGTATTTCAGATGTAGCATTGGCACCTAAATTTAACACTGCTTTATTGTAACTAAAATTACATCACTCAATTTTACATGTAAGGCCCATAGATTTCTAACCCTGTAAAGGAATTGTTAGTTGGGTTACTAAAGAAAGTCTTGTGGCAAAAAGGTATTTATGTTATTTGGAAGAGTGTTAATAGGTTTCAGAAAAGGAACTGTCTAAGGGACTCCTTACCAAGATTACACTCAAGGAATTTTAGGGAAATAGCATGATGAATAAAAAAAGAATCCTGTCCTCAAAGAGCTTTTGCTCATTATAGGAGTTAAGATTTTGAAATAAATAACACCTAGGCAGAAGAGATAGAAAATGAGAGGTGCATATAAACTGCTGAGGGAATTTGGAGCAGGGAGACCATATTTCTGACTGACAGCATTTGGGGGGAAAATTGGAAAGTTTAGTAGGAGAGATATTATTCGTGTTTAGTGTTGAAAAATGAGTATTTTGAAGATGTGGAAATGAAATGTATTGTGGAAATGAAATGTATTGTGAATGTCCTTATTAAGGGCAGGAGTCATATTTATTTTATTTTAAAAAATATAATCAGGCGTCTGGGTGGCTCAGTTAAGCATCTGATTTCGACTCAGCTCATAATCTCCCGGTTTGTGGGTTTGAGCCCCACATCAGGCTCTGTGCTGACAGCTAGCTCAGAGCCTGGAGCCTGTTTCAGATTCTGTGTCTCCCACTCTCTCTGACCCTACCCTATCATGCTCTCTCTCTCTCTCTTTCTCAGGAATAAATAAACATTTAAAAAAATTAAAATAATCTACTTGGGTATTTTTGTTAATAGTATTAGTAATCATAATAGCTGACATTTATTGACTGCCTACTCTATGCCAGAATTTTTTCTGAGTGCTTTACATTTATTAACTCAGTCTTTACATATCTGTTATCTTCATTTTAAAGGAAATGAGACCTGAGGCCCAGATTAAATAATTAACTTGCCCAACATTACATAGCTAATAAATGGAAGTAGCTTGGGTTCCAGCCTCTGTAGTCAGATTCTAGGACCAATTACAACAGCCTATTAGGCTAAGTGTTTTCTCTGTATAATCTTTTTTTCCTGCCTTTTTCTTTCCTGCCAGACATTTTAATTTTTTTCCTCCTTTTATCAAAGGTACATGTACATATAGTTTAAAAAGCCAATCAGTAAACATAAATTTTGTTAGGACAAACATCAGTCTCCCTTCTGCTCCCTGCCCCCCTCCCCCATTAGAAGTTTCTTTAGTGTTTGCTGCTGCAAGCAAGGTATTGGAGAGGCTATGTATTTGCCTCACTCCCCTTCAGATCATTACTGCTTGCTTTTCTTAATGCTGCACTTTACCTTGGGGGTGTATGATGGCCAGCATTTAGTGCATCTCCAGTTCTATAAGGGGATGGCAGCCATGAGTTGTAGTAGTTGCTCGGCTCTCACAGTCTTTAGCTTTCCTGTCAAGAATTTCATCACCTTTTTCTTCTTAGCTTCATCTCTCTTCTAGTTCTCACTGCTTCTGGACAAGCTGCCATCGTCTCTAACCTGGAATGCCTTCTTACTGGTCAGCTTGCCTTCCTCTAGTTCATTCTCTACACTGCAGCCAGAATAAATTTTCTAACACATAAATCTGGTTAGAGCACTACCTGCTTGAAAGCCCTTTGGACAAAGCCTTATCTCCAGAGCCCTAGCCCAGTTTACAAGGCCTTTCTTGGTTGTCCCTAGCGTTTTCCTCAGCTTTTGTGATTTCCTCTCCGTACCTCCCCTTAAGTTCTAATTATAATCAAACCAGTAGTGATTCCTCCTCAAATGTACTTTTTTATTTCATCTTTGAGAGTATATGTAGAAGTAGATATGAAGATAACTGTCAGATGTGCAGCCCAACTTCATGAAAACCAGCAAAGCCACACAACTAGGTTTCCTAGGAAGAACAGGAATCAGGCCCTCAGAGTAGAGAGAACTTAAGAGTTTGGGAACTAAAAGGTTGTTCAGGAATGAATGCAATTCTGATAAACAGGCTAGCTTGTTGCCCCTTTAGCCTCAGGAATTTGTCAATATGGAGCAGAGACATAGTGATTTGTTCTCCTTGATTTTTTTTCTGCCTAATTTGGCCTTATTCCTTACTCTCAGACTTGTCTCTGTGAGTTACATTTCCTTCCCTTATGTAAGTTGCTGATGGATTTGGTCACTCACTGCCCTTATAAATGTTTTCGCTTTGGCAGGGATTTTCCTTCAGAACATTTGTTGAGCCACTATGTAGCCTACTGATTGACTGCCTCTTGGGCCTGAGAATCACCCTTGATGTAATCAAAGGGGAAGGATGATGGGGTCAGGTTGTAGACATAAGTACTTAAATATGTGAAGAATTGCACTGGGTTGCTTTCCTTAGTTAAGGGCCAATGATAAGGTATTTATTTCAGCAAGGCATCCATAGCATAATGGATTTCTTTTTCATATGTGAATGGTAACTGGCTGCTTGTAGAGTTCCTGTGTTGAAATATTTTGTCATTAGAACAATGTAGATAGGGGCTCCTGGGTGACTCAGTTTTTAAGCATCCAACTCTTGATCTTGGCTCAGGTCATGATCTCAGGGTTTGTGGGTTTGGGCCACCATGGTGGTTCTGTGCTGACCATGTGGAGCCTGTCTGGGATTCTGTCTTTGGGCTCACACACGCTCTCTTGTGCTTACTCTCTTAAGATAAATAAACTAAAAAGAAAAAAAAAAAAGAATGTAGATGGTGCTTTTTTTTCTTTCTTCCTTTTTTTTTTTTAAAGATTTTACTTTTAAATAATCTCTACACCTAGTGTGGGGCTCAAACTCAAAACCCTGAGATCAAGAGTCCTGTATGTTCTACTGACTCAGCCATCCAGGAGCCGCAGATGTTGCTTTTTACTAGAATATTTTTAGGTACTGAGCCTCTTTTTTTCCATTAATTTTATCTGATACCTTTGAGCTTTTTGCAAATTCAAGTCTTTCTTCATCTGAAGAAAGCTTTCTTTTATATTTGAATATTTTGTTGCATTTGTTCTTTAGAAACTCTGTGTGTTAGAGCTCTGCTACGCTCTCCCCACCTGCCTCCCCTTTAAAAATTATATTAATTTCAATTTTTTCTTTATTTTTTGGAGTTTCTTAAATTTCTCCTTTAAATCATCACTTCAGTTTTCTGCAAAGTTGAAATTTCTATTGCTACATTTTTTTTTTTGCTCTCCCTACTTCTATAATAACTTTTATTATAAAACTTTTATCTCTAATAAGCTTTTATAATTTTTCTCATGTTTATGGGCATCTGGTTGGCTTGGTCAGTGAAGCATGCAATTCATGATCTTGGGGTGTAGGTTCAAGTCCCGCATGGGGTGTAGAAATTACTTGGGGGGGGAACACCCTTTTCTCATGTTTACCTTAATATGCTATCTCCCTGATCTTGCTTTTTATCTGCCTTTCAGAAAGCTTCCTTAGTATTTTAGTCTTTTATTTTACCTTTTCTTTGACTTCTGTGATCCATTTTATTTTTTTAAGTTTGTTTGTTTATTTAGAGTGCCAGCTGGGGAGGGGTGCAGAGAGGGAGAGCATGAATCCAAATCCATGGGGCTCTAGGGGACCTGAGCTGAAATCTAGACTCAAGCTTAACTGACTGAGCTACCCCATGTGCAACACAAAGTTTCAGAAGTCTTCCTTTACCTTTAAATGCATGTTCTTAGGATGTTTTACAATAATATCATGGTCTATTTTCTTTCTTTTTATGGTCTTCTTAAAAAACATTGAAATATTTTTCCCCTCCCATGAATAAGATATTCATTCATATTTGGCTCCCCCCAACCCCCAAACAGGGTGAGTGAGCATTTCTTAGATGTCCTTGGTTTCCATTTCCTCTTAGATTTTGACATAGGGTCCTGATTGCCAGTTAAGTGATCCAGCAGCCTCAAGGGAATTAGGAGGGAGCCCTGGCTGCAAGGTATTTTTTTAGGGGAAAAATCTCTTTGTGTAAGATTTTTTGTTTTTGGCGGAGTTGCTGTCAGATTCAGTTCTAATATGGCTGCCCTGCTGCCTTGTATTACAGTAGTGTTGCTTTCTCCTGAGGAATGGATCTGCTTGGTGTAACTACCTTTGCTGCACTGGAAAATGGTTTGCCACTTGTGCAACTAACTTTTTATGCCCCAGGTTTTCCAGTACAATTCTCAGATTCTGCCAAGTTGATCTCAAGGTGCTGTAACCTTCCCTTATGAGATGAGGGTCCCACTGCTTTAGTAAGAATGTTCCTCCAACCCCAAACTCCTTTTTGGGCTCCCACCCACAGCTCTTCTCAAATCCTTCTAGTTTGGTAGTTTCATGTGCGTGATATCTGTCATGAATTCCAAAAAGCTTTAGACATTGTGTATCCTTCCCTAATTTCAATTACCAGTGCAGACTTTCTCCTGTTTTTGTGTGTCCTTGCTTATTTCAGTAAGAATTTATCAGGGCCAAGTAGGAGTTAGACTTGTATTCATAGTCTGTGGTCCCATAAAGTCATAAAAGTATCTTCTATGAAGAAACTTCCTTTTTTTTTTTTTTTTAAACAAAGGGAGATCATCTTTTACCTAAGGATCAAATTTCATTTTCCCTTAAGAAAACGAATAGATTAAGACATATTTGTAAAAATAAATAAATTGTAAGTGTGTGGTATTTAGGAGAATGATTTAATGGTATTTAAAACATTTTTTAGGGAACCATTAAAAATGATAGTTGTAAAGACTGAATAAACATGGAAAAATATTTGCTATTACTTTGAGAGGAAAATAATTTTTCACTGTGTGGTTTTCTTCTTAGAGTGTTCAACTTTGGTACTTACTCATAAAGGAAGGAAAGGAAAAAGGACATCTTGTTAGCCAGTCATGACAGCCAAGTCAACTCCTATGGTCAGTTGGCTGAAGATGCCACATTAGTGGGGTTTTATGTTCAAGTATTTGACAAATGTAAAAGTATAATCAGGGGTGCCTGGGGGCTCAGTTGGTTAAGCATTCGACTTCCGCTCAGGTCATGATTTCGTGGTTTGTGGGTTCGAGCCTTGTGTCGGGCTCTGTGCTGGCAGCTAGCTCAGAGCCTGGAGCCTGCTTTGGATTCTGTGTCTCCCTCTCTCTCTCTCTGACTCTCCCCTGCTCATGCTGTCTCTTACTCGCCCTCTCTGTCTCTGTCTCGCTCTCAGGAAAAAAAATATAATCAACAATATGCAAATTAATAATTGCAGGCACATATATAAGATATGTATCCTGGCACATTGAAAACAGCAGTGGGATTATATGATTCCTATCTTTTCATCCATCCGTCCATCTGTTTATTTTGAGAGCCAGCATGCAAGTGACCATGGGTGGGTGGGGAGGCGGGGATTTCTAAGCAGGCTCTGCCCAATGCAGGCCTGGAACTCACAAACTGTGAGAACATGACTTGAGCCTAAATTAAGAGTCAGATCCTTAACTAACTGAGCCACTCAGGTGCCCCTGATTCCTATCTTTTGAAATGTTAACTTTTAAAAAGAAAGCAAATGGTGGTTATTATATTTGAGAGTTGACATACTCCTTTAAAAATGCTAGATTCTGGGACACCTGGGTGGCTTAGTCAGTTAAGCATCAGACTTTCGCTTAGGTCATGATCTCGCGGTTCATGGGTTTGGCCCCGCGTCGGGCTCTGTGCTGACTGCCAGCTCAGAGCCTGGAGCCTGTTTCAGTCTGTGACTCCCTCTCTCTCTGACCCTCCCCTGCTCACGCTGTCTCTCTCTCTCTCTCCTAGAAATAAATAAAACATTAAGAAAAAATAAATAAAAAAATAAAAATGCTAGATTCTGAAACAAGAATGTCACAAATAGGGAACTCTATCTAGTGCTTCGAAGCTTTAGAAATTGTTTCTTGAGTAGGACAGATGTGAGCAAGGCAGGTTAGTCATTCCCTATGTCTGAGGAACCAGGTCACTGGATGCAGAGTCAGTGTGAATAGGATTATTTCCTGTAATCTCAAGGGTGCCAGTTGTAGATTTGATTCTTCAGCAAGGTCAGAGAAACTCAAGCTAAGGGTTTGAGAGTTATGTACAGTGTATCTTATTTCTGTTTTTTATTTATAAGGAGCCTAGGGCCAAGTGCTCTACTTGTGCATTCTCTCTTTAGCTCTGACTTCCTGAGTTTTCATGTTTGCTGGAGTATTAAAGAGTCTAAATATTAAGTTATGACTATTTCTTAACTCTTTTCTCCTGTTTTGTTTTTGTTTTTGTTTTTTTTATACATAATAGTACTGTGGAATTAGATAATAAAAGGGAATTGGAGTCCTCAGTTTTGTCTGTGAGAATACTACTTTAAAATTTCATAATTATATAACAAGTTTATCAATCTGGCTTTTTTTAACAATTTGAGGAAATAGTTGAGAGTGTAGAGCCATAGAATGTTTTATTTTAAACATATTTAATGCTTTTCAAACTTTAAACCTTTCAAACTTCTGACTTAATATCTGTTTTATTTATTATTATTATTTTTTTAATGTTTATTTTTGAAAGAGAGAGAGGGAGACACAGAATCCGAAGCAGGCTCCAGGCTCCAAGCTGTCAGCACAGAGCCTAACGCGGGGCTCGAACTCATGGACTCTGAGATCATGACCTGAGCCGAAGTCAGATGCTCAATCGACTGAGCCACTCAGGAGTCCCTCTGTCTGTTTTAAAAAGTGAACAATATGAAACTGCATAAAGATTTAAAAACTTTTAAAAACCTGATAACTTCACATCTGTCCCCATTTCATTTCCTGAGGTAACAGCCCACTTGGTGTATATCTTTCCATGCCTTTCTTCCTGTTCAGTATACAGCATATATACACATTTGTTAGGTTTTTGTTTCCTTTTTTATTTTATTTTATTTTTTAAATATTTTTATTTCTAGGAGAGAGAGAGAGAGACAGCGTGAGCAGGGGAGGGTCAGAGAGAGAGGGAGACACAGACTCTGAAATAGGCTTCAGGCTCTGAGCTGGCAGTCAGCACAGAGCCCGACATGGGGCTCGAACCCACGAACCGCGAGATCATGACCTAAGCGAAAGTCGGACACTTAACCGACTAAGCCACCCAGGCTCCCCATTTTGTTTCCTTTTTTAAATAAGTTTTTTTGAGAGAGAATTCACAGCCATACAATTCATCCACTTAAATGTAGTGGTTTTTAGTATAGTCAGAGTTGTGCAACCATCAGTGCGTTCAGTTCTAGAACATTATTACCCCAAAAGAAACCCCTTACCCATTAGCAGTTACTCTGCATTTTTCCCCAACCTCTCCAGCCTTAGGCAACCACTAATGTACTTTTTTTCTTTATAGAATTATTTTTCTGGACATTTTATATAAAATCAAATCCAGAATCCAGAGCAGGTTCCAGGCTATGAGCTAAATGGAAGTATACAATAGTTTTTGTGGCTGGGTTCATTTACTTAGCATAATGTTTTTGAAGTTTACTCAAGTTTTAGCTTTCATTAGTACTTTTATCCCTTTTATGGTTGAATAAGATTCCACTGTTTGGTTACACCAATTTTATTTACCCATTCATCCATTAATAGATGCTTGGATTATTTCTACTTTTGGTTAATTATGAGTAATGCTAAGAACATTGATGTACAATTTTTGTATAGGTGTATTTTTATTTATTTTTAATGTTTATTTTTGAAAGAGACAGAGTGTGAGCAGGAGAGGGGCAGAGAGAGAGAGAGGGAGACACAGAATCAAAGCAGGCTCCAGCCTCTGAGCTGTCAGCGCAGAGCTCAACGCGGGTTGCAAACTCATGAACCACGAGATCATGACCTGAGCCAAAGTCTGATGCTTAACTGACTGAGCCACCCAGGTGGCCCTGCAAAGACTACTTAATGTCTGACTCTGTTCAAATAGTGTTCTTGAAATGACAAGATTATGATGATTGGGAACAGATAAGTGGTTGCCAGGGGTTAGAGATTATGAAAGAGGGGGTAAGCATGACTATAAAGTAGAATTATGAGGGAGATTTTGTGGTGATGGAATATTTCTATATCTTAATTGCAGTGGTAGTTGTATGGAGCTACATATGTGATAAATAATATAGAACAACAAATGTGTTAATTTCATGGTTTTGATACTGTACTGTCATTATGTAAGATTATGTAAGTTTAACTATTGGGGGGAGCTGGGTGAAGGGTACATGGGGCCCCTCTATTGTTGATTCTCTCTGTAAAGCTGTAATTATTGCAAAATAAAAAGGTAATCCTATAGTAAATGTTGTACTCAGTACTGAAACATTAAAAATAGTCATTTATGTGTACACACATACACATAAAAACACAAAGGAATATCATTTTTTCATGTCCTTTTAATGCAGTTTCTTAGGTCTCCTTATTTCTTTATTTTAAATTAATTTATTTTGAGAGAGAGAGAGAGAGAGAGAGAGAATATGAATCCTAAGCAGGCTCCACACTCTTGGTGCAGAGCCTGATGTAGGACTTGAACTCATGAACCATGAGATCATGACCTGAACCAAAATCAAGAGTCAGACGCTTAACCCTCTGAATCACCCAGGCACCCCATCTTTTCTTACCTATATTTTACCCATTTCTGGGGTGTCTGGGTGGCCTATTTGGTTAAGTGCTAGACTTTGGCTTAGGTCATGATCTTGCCATTTGTGGGTTCAAGCCCCCTGTTGGGCTCTGTGCTGACAGCTCAGAGCCTGGAGCCTGTTCAGAGCCCAGAGCCTGGAGCCTTTTCGAATTGTGTGTCTCCCATTCTCTCTGCCGTCCCCCACTTGCACTCTGTCTCTTTCTCTCATAAATAAACATTAAAAACATTTTTTTTTTAATTTAACCTGTTTCCTTAGTCTCCCTTCTACTTCTTTTGATGGTCTTTGATTAATATCCCAGCCTTACTCATCAGTCCTTTGTGGCACATTACATCTAACACTGCATTTTGGTTTCTAGACTCACAGTGTATTATTGGTGTGTTTGCATTTTTTTTTCACCTTCCTTAGTTTATGGACTATGGTTTTCCTTTCTCTTCCTTTTGCTGCTGGTGTGGCATTCTGGTGAAATGGAAAGAACTAGATTTATAGTCAGAAGATACAAATCCTTTATCAAGCTCCATTGCTTATTATCCATGTGATATGGCCAACTGATTCTTAATCTGATGTAGCCACTGAAACTCTGAGCTTGACTTTTTCCTAATCTGTAAAATGGAACTAAAAAAGAAAATTGGCATAATCCCCCAATACCTATTAACAGGAATGGTCCATTGTGCTCTAACACCACTGGACACATACTGTTGTCCTTTAGAACTCTACTGTCTTAGACATTCATGCCCTTATACTGGAATACTAACTTCTCTGCAGCTTTCTCTAACCAACCCTGTGTCTTTATTTTACTCCCTCAAGATTGAAGTTGGGAGCATGTAGTTACTGCATCTAGGTGTGTGCTGCCTTTAGCTTCTGTAGTGGGTTTTAGGTCCAGCCTCCCATTTCCCATTTCTCTCAGGATTTCTTCAGAAGAGGACGAGTATTTGATACTGGGGAGCCCAAAAGACAAATATCTACTCTTCCTTCCCTCCCTTCCTTCCTTCCTCTACCACATTCATTTAATTCAGTTTTTATGCAGTTTTTTTTTCTTAATTCCATTATTTTAATTTGTAATTCGCTTATAAAATAAGATGTTGAACATCTTTTCATGGGGTTACTTGCTATCTGTATATTATCTTGGTTGAAGTATTTGTCAAGGTCCTTTGCCAATTTAAAATCAAGTACTGTGTTTTCTTACTGTTGAGTTTTAGCGGTTCTTTGTGTATTTTGGATAACGGTCCTTTATGAGATATGTCTTCTGCAAATACTTTTTTTCAGTCTGTGGATTATCTTTTCTTTGTTTTGACATGGTGTTTCACAGAACAGTTTTTAATTTACTGAAGTCCAGCCTGTCAGTTACTTCTTTCATGAAATGTGCCTTTGTGTTGAGTCTAAAAAGTCAAAATCATACCCAAAGTCACCTGGATGACTTTTCTTCTGTTACCTTCTGGGAGTTTTACATAAGGATCTATGATCCATTTTGAAATAATTTTTGTGAATGTCTGTCTCCAGATTTTTTTTTTAATGTTTATTTTAGAGAGAGAACAAGCACAAGTTGGGGAGGGGGCAGAGAGAGAGGGAGACAGAGAATCTGAAGCAGGATCCAGGCGCTGAGCTGTCCGCACAGAGCTCATTGTGGGGCTTGAACTCATGAACTGCAAGATCATGACCTGAGCTGAAGTGGGAAGCTCAACCAAGCCAACAGGCGCTCCTAGATTCTTTTTTTTTTTTTCCCCCTTTTTTTTTGGATGCACATCTCCATTAGTTATGGCACCATTTGTTGAAAAGGCTGTTGTTGCTCCATTGTATTGACTGTGTTTATGTGGGTCTATTTCTGGTGTTTATCCTGTTCCGTTGATCTATACGTCTATTCTTTCAGTAAAATTATACTGTCAGCACAGAGCTTAACGCGGGGTCCAAACTCACGAACCATTAGATCATGATGTGAGCCAAAGTCGGACGCTTAACTGACTGAGCCACCCACATGCACCTCTACATATACAATTCTAAATGTGGATTCTTGATTTCTTAATATTGTGTTTTGAGATTTCTTCTTACAGTCATTTATTAGTCTAATCATACGTGTTTTGCAAATACTTCCTCCTAATCTATGGCTTGCCTTTTTAACATTGTCTTTTGAGAAATATGTCTTAAATTTTAAGTCTGGTCCATCCATTTTTTTAATGCTTTTAAACTTAATGCTTTTTGTATTCAAGAAATCTTTGGCTATCCTAAGATCACTAAGATTTTCTATTTTCTCCTAAATATTTATAGCTTTAGCTCTTACATTTCTCTTCCTGATTCATTTCAAGTTAAGCTTTGCATGTAGTGTGAGATAAGGATGATGTAAATTGTTATATTTATATATTTCATATATATTTCCATTTTATTTCATTGATCTCTATTTTTATGCCAGTGCCATACTATCTTGATTACTGTAGCTTTACAGTAAGTTTTAGATTAAATGAAACTTTAATAAAAATTGGGAAGAGGAATTGATGTGAGACTATAAGGGACAGTCCAGTGGGAGACACTTTGATTCAGTAAAAAGAAATTTTAGCACTGAATGCTGCCTAATAATGGAAAGGGTCTTGTAAAGATGGATCACCCCTCTCTTGGAAAATATTAAGCAGAGCTTAGATGTCAGCTAAGGTTGAAGCTTTCAGTTGACAAGGAGAGTAGCAGATCTGAACCCTGAAGTATCCTTTTCAGGCACTGTCTTGAATTCCTTTTATTCTCCTCACATTCCTGTGCACTTAGCCCTAATCTTCATTGGTAGAAAAATATTGGTGCTTACTGGAACTTCGCAGATTTCCTCCATGTGTGTGATCTAGACCTTTCCTAGCAGTTGGCATGCTGCAATTCTAATGTGGGATGCTTTATTTTGCAGTTCTGCACTGATGTTTTATAAACAGCTCTTTGTGATCATTTTGGATGGGAGCTTCTCTTGTTATCTGTTTATTCGCAGCAAGAAATTACTTCTCACCCTGTTCAAAGTCTCTTGTCCAAATCTAGGCTCTTGAGCTCTTCTTTACATGTGAATAGAATGGAGGGAGTTTCTGTGATGGGCTTTAAATAAGAAACATATATAACTTAAATCTTACATATGTGACATGAAACTGGTTGCCTGCCATAGGAGTAATTTAGTTTACCTCCTTGTCAAGAGGCCGTAAGAGATTTCTGCATTCAGGATGAGATTAGATTGGATGATGTCCAAAGGCCCTTGTAACTCTCTGCCTTCGATCTTTGGTCAGCAGTTCCAGCTTCTTTTCTCTTTGACTTAGACTTACAAATCTAGTTCTAACTCGAACTTTGGCTTATAGTGGTGCTCAAGAAACATGGGTCACTAAATAAATTTGCAGAAAGTGTTCATGGTGTCTTCTTTCTTTTCTCTTGCAGTTAAAAGAGCCAAATTCCAGGGTTCACCAGGTAAGGACAGCCTTTAATATGTTTTTTCCTTTCATACTTTGTTATTTAAAAGCAGTCTTTTACACAGTCATTAATTTCATTTAATTCATTGATTAAATAGATTAACAAAATGCTTTAAGTTATTAAAAAATCAGTATGGGGAGATATTGGTTAAGGGATACAAAGTTTCAGTTTTGCAAGATGAATAATTTCTGGAGATGTAATGTACAATATCAGTGTCTTCATAATTAGTACTGTATACTTGAAATTTGCTAAAAGGATAGATCTGAAGTTATTGAACATATACACATTTGAAAATTGTGATTCTGTGAGATGTGATGAATATATTAATCAGCTTGATTATGGTGATTATTTCACAATGTATATGTATATCAAATCAAGTCATACACCTTAATTACACTTTTAAATTGCCAATTATACCTCAGTAAAGCTGGAAAAAAATCAGTTCTGTTGTAAAATTTTAAAGAAATCTGTATACCTATCTAGTGAAAACTTAAAGTCCTCATATCTGTTGGCCAACTCAGTTCTACTTCTCAGTAGTAATTACTTAGAGGTTTGTATATATCTTCTCAGATTTTTTTGGGGGTATATGCATGTTTAAATTAACTTCATGCACCCTGCTTTTATTCTAACAACACATCATGAAAGTAAGTTGTATAGAATTTTGTCGTAAACTTGTACTCGAGTTTCCTGATTGATGAATATTTAGTTGCTTTCAATTTTTTGCTGTTATAAGCAATTCATGTTTTTGTACATATATCATTGTCAGCTTTTGCAAATGTATCTGTACGCTAGAGTCCAGAAGTAGAGAATTGCTAGAATGCAGGATGCATTTTTAAAAAATTTGGTAGCTGGTGCCAAATTGCACTTAATGAAATTTTTGGGGAGATTGTACTCAGACCAAGTGTATACAAGGATTATCTAAATCCTTATCAACATTAGGTAATATGAACTTTTTAATCTTTGCCCATCAGAAGGTGAGAATAGTATTTACTTGTTTTAGTACACATTTCTTAATTGTGAATGTTAAGTTACAGAGATGCTGGTTGCTGCTTGGGGACAAGGGAAGGTACTGGGGATTACTGGGAAAAAAAAATTCATGATTTGGAACCCATAGGAGTCTGAAAAGCCACACCTTGGGTACAACAGGAACTAAAAGAGTCTCTGAGCCTCTTCCTCTCTCTCCTAGCTAAATCTCTTTTCTTTTTTTTTTTTTATTTTTTTTTATTTTTTTACAAATAGTTTATTGTCAAATTAGTTTCTACATAACACTCAGTGCTCATCCCCAAAGTGCCCTCCTCCATGTAAATCTCTTTTCTTCGAATCTGTTCTGTTTTCCTTTCTCTTCTAGCTGGCTTTCTATGCTTACCTGGTTTACCTATAGCCCATAATGGCTGCTCCAGTGGAATATATATGTCTTCTGAGCTTTAGTATCAACCATCAATTGTCACCATTTCCTTGTTTTCTCTATTTAAAATCATTTGAGAGGGAATTGGATTGTCTTCAGTTTTTTGCCAGTTCATGGATTGGCTGCTTTTGAGTGGCATCTAAACCTGGTCTGATCAGCTGTGGTTGGATGTGGGGAGTAGAATACAAAAATCACATGATAGGAAACATAGCTCAGTGATCTACTACACTGCTACTGGATATGTATGGGGATTCTCTCGTGTGGGTGGACTTGTATCCTTATAATAAAGTAGAATTCTGGTAAACTTTCTATGTCTAAGTATAAAACTATATAATTTTTAAATGACTAAGGATTTAATAATAGTCATTTAAGTTTTTTAAAATTAATGTTTATTTTGAAAGAGAGTGCATGCACAAACAGGGGAGGGGCAGAGAGAGAGAGAGGAAGAGAGGGAATCCAAAGCAGATTCTGCACTACTAGTGCAGGGCCCAATGCGGGACTTGATCTCATGAACTGTGAGATGATGACCTAAGCCAATATCAAGAGTTGGACGCTCAACTGACTGAGCCACCCAGGTGCCTTAGTCATAATATTTAAAGTGGCTAAGATTTATTGAGCATTTATTATATCAGAGCATTGCCCAAATATTTTCACAAATGTCTTATTTAATTATCACAACAAACTTAGAACATTGTATTATTCTCAATTTTATTAAAAAAATTAAAAAAATTTTAAATGTTTTATTTATTAGAGAGAGAGACAGACAGACAGTGTGAGCAGGGGAGAGTCAGAGAGAGAGGAAGACACAGAATCCGAAACAGGGTCCAGGCTCTGAGCTAGCTGTAAGCACAGAGCCCAATACGGGGCTTGAACCCACAAACTGTGAGATCATGACCTGAGCTGAAGTCAGACGCTTAACCGACTGAGCCACCCAGGCGCCCCTAAAAATTTTTTTAAATGAGTATAGCTTAACATACAATGTTAGGTTAGTTTCATGTGTACAACGTAGCGATTCTGCAAGTTTATACTTGTGTTCACAAGTGTAGCTAACACCTGTCACCATAAAGCACTATCACAATACTATTGATTATATTACTCATGCTGTACATTTTACGCCTGTGACTTATTCATTCTGTAACTGGAAGCCTCTATCTCTTGCTCCTCATTTTGCCCATCACCCACCCCTGTGGCAACCATCAGTTCTCTGTATATATAGGTCTGATTCTGTTTTTTGTAAAACTATGTAATTTTTTATGAAGCTTAAGAGAAAGATTAACCTTTTGATAGAAGTGCATGCCAAGGCCTATTTTCTTACACCCCTTACATTAGTTAATCATTTTAAACAATCTTTGCTGGTGTGATGAGTCAAAAATGATTTTGTTTTTCATTTTATAATGTTATGATTAATTTCTTACATAGAAAAGTGAACTCTAAATTCAGTGCCTCTAATCATGGTTTATGCTAAAGTGGTACGAGAAGAGTGCAAAAGGTGCTGTATTAAGCACTAGTACTCAACTTATATTCTTAGGTTAGAAAATCTCCTTTTCCCTTTTCCCAACTCTGCGGTAATACTGCTTTTTATGTAAGCTGTAGTTTAAGCCAAGCTGGATAAATCAAGCTTGGACTCCATTTCCTTCATGAGGATTCTTTTTCTCGAATCCTGTTCCTGTCAACAACCGTAGGTAACTTTTCCTTTTCTGCAATCCTTTGCCACTTTTTCTCTTACAGTACTTATTTTTCATTTTATTAAATTTACATACCTTTTCTACTAGATTGATATTTTTTCAAACTAAATATGGGCTGTAAAACAAATTTTGTTGGTTATGGTGAATGTTTTAAATTAGAATAAGAAATATTAATGTATCCCAACTTGTATTTCATAAAGCTTTTGTTTTCATTATGTGTATGTGTCTATAGGATCAAATATGTATTTCTAAAATTTGAAAAACGATTACAGCTTATGCTTTTGAGAAGAGAAAATAAATTTTTAATAATTTTTTTGCAGCTTATGTGCTTAGAATGATGCCATATTGTATAACATATATATTTTTTTAGTATCTAATACTTTAATTTGGATTACTCAGTTCCAAAGGCTTCGTGAGATTGGTTAACAATCTGAGCATTAAGTATTACATCTTCATTTTGTTTTTTTTTTGCATTTTTTTAAAGATAAATTTAACACGTATGTGACCTTGAAAGTGCAGAATGTGAAGAGCACAACTGTAGCAGTTCGTGGTGATCAACCTTCTTGGGAACAAGATTTTATGTTGTAAGTACTTCAGAGTGGCAGTAGCATGTCTTATGAAAACTATAGAGTTAAACAGGAATAGTGAGGTGTGTAGTGGGTGAAGTATATCTGCAATTTTGTTTTCTCCTGGATTGTTTTAAAAATTATTTTTTTACAATGAGAGTCTTTTTTAAAATTTTAGTTAACATACAATGTAATGGTGGTTTCAGGAATAGAATTCACTGATTCATCACTTACGTACAACACTCAATGCTCACCATAACAAGTGCCCTCCTTAGTACCATCTAGCCCATCTCCCACCCACTTCCCTCCATCAACTCTTTGTTTGCTCTCTATTGCTAAGTCTCTTGTAGTTTGTTTCCTTCTCTTCTCTTTTTCTTCTGCTTGCTTCCCCTGTGTTCATCTGTTTTGTTTTTTAAATTCCACATAAGAGGGGCGCCTGGGTGGCTTAGTCGGTTAGGCGTCCGACTTTCGCTTAGGTCGTGATCTCGCGGTTCGTGGGTTCGAGCCCCGCGTCGGGCTCTGTGCTGACTGCCAGCTCGGAGCCTGGAGCCTGTTTCGGTCTGTGACTCCCTCTCTCTCTGACCCTCCCCTGTTCACGATGTCTCCCTCTCTCCTAGAAATAAATAAAACCATTTAAAAAAAAAAATTCCACATAAGAGTAAAATCATTTGGTATTTGTCTTTCTCTGATTGACTTCTTTTGCCTTGCATAATACATTCTAGTTCCATCCACATCATTGCAAATGACAAGACTTCATTCTTTTTGATAGCTGAATAATATTCCATTGTGTGTATATATATATGTATATATGTGTATATATGTGTATATGTGTATATGTGTATATATGTGTATATATGTATATATGTGTATATGTGTATATATGTGTATATATGTGTATATATGTATATATGTGTATATGTGTATATATGTGTATATATGTGTATATATGTGTATATGTGTATATATGTGTATATATGTATATATGTGTGTATATATGTATATATGTGTATATATGTATGTGTATATATATACAAAATGGAATATTATTCAGCTATATATATATACTGCATCTTTATATAAGATATGTATATCTTTATATAAGATATATAAGATATATATATCTTATATATGTGTGTGTGTGTATATATATATGTACTGCATCTTTATCCATTTATCATTTGGTAGACATTTGGATTCTCTCCACAGTTTGGTTATTGTTGATTTGGTGCTATAAGCATTGGGGCATACAGGTACCCTTTCAAATCTGTATTTCCATATCCTTTCGGTAAATACTAAGTGCAATTGCCAGATCATAGGTAGTCCTATTTTTAGTTTCTTGAGGAACCAATTTCTTTAGGTTCTTGAGGAACCTCTATACTGATATGGAGTGTCTGCACCAGTTTGCATTCCCACCAGCAATGCAAGAGGGTTCCCTTTCTCCACATCCTCACCAACACCTGTTGTTTCTTATGTTGTTAATTTTGGCCATTCTGACTGGTGTGAGGTGGTATCTCATGTAGTTTTGGTTTGTATTTCCCTGATGATGAGCGATGTGGAACATCTTTTCCTGTGTCTGTTTGCCATCTGGATGTCTTCTTTGGAAAAGTGTCTATTCATGTCTTCTTCCCATTTCTTTAAAAAATTTTTTTAATGTTTTATTTATTTTTTTGAGAGAGACCGCGTGAGCAGGGGAGGGTCAGAGAGAGGGAGACACAGAATCTGAAGCAGGCTCCAGGCTCTGAGCTAGCTGTCAGCACAGAGCTCGATGTGGGGCTCGAACCCACGAACTGTGAGATCATGACCTGAGCCGAAGTCGGACGCTTAACCGACTGAGCCACCCAGGCACCCCTTCTTCGCATTTCTTCACTGTATTATCTCTTCACTGGGTGTTGCGTTTGACAAGTTCTTTATAAATTTTGAGTACCAACCCTTGATCCAGTATGTCATTTGCAAACATCTTTTCCCATTCCATAGCCTGCCTTTTAGTTTTGCTGATTGTTTCCTTTGCTGTGCAGAAGCTTTTTATCTTGATGAAGTCCCAGTAGTTCATGTTTGCTTTTGTTTATCTCCAGTGAGCTGTCCAGTAAGAAGTTGCTCTGGCCCAGGTCAAAGAGATTGCTGCTGTGTTCTCCTCTAAGATGTTGATGGTTTCATGTCTCAAATTTAGTTCTTTGATCTGTTTTTTATTTTTGTGTATGGTGTAAGAAAATAGTTTAATTTCATTCTTAGGCATATTGTCATCCAATTTTCCCAACCCCATTGGTTGAAGAGATTGTCTTTTTTCCATTGGATATTCTTTCCTACTTTAAAAAAAAAAAATGAGTTGACTATATAGTTGTGGGTCCATTTCTGGGTTTTCTATTCTGTTCCACTGATTGATGTGTCTGTTTTTGTACCAGTACCATACTATACTGTCTTCATGACAGCAGCCTTGTAATATGGCTTGAAATCTGGAATCATGATGCCTTCAGTTTTGTGGGTTTTTTTTTTTTTTTTCCAGGATTGTTATGGCTATGTGGGACCTTTTATGTTCCCATACAAATTTTAGGATTGTTTGATCTAGCTCTATGAAGAATGCTGGTGGTATTTTTTTTTTAAATGTTAGAGGTGAGGGGGAATGAGTGGGGAGGGGCAGAGAGAGAGAGAGAGGGGGATGGAGGATCTGAAGCCAGTCCTATGCTAACAGCAAAGAACGCGATGTGGGACTTGAACTCCCAAACTGAGATCATGACCTGAGCTGAAGTCAGACACTTAACCCACTGAGCCACCCAGGTGTCCCTGCTGGTGGTATTTTGATGGGGATTGCATTAAATGTTTAGATTGCTTTGGGTAGTATAGATATTTTAACAATGTTTGTTTTTCCAATCCATGAGCATGGAATGTTTTTCCATTTCTTTGTGTCTTCTTCAAATATCTTTAAGTCTTCTATAGTTTTCACAGTACAGATCTTTTACTTCCTTAGATTTATTCCTAGTATCGTATTGTTGTTGTTGCACTTGAACATGGGATCAATTCCTGGATTTCTTTTTCTGCTGCTTTGTTATTGGTGTACAGAAATGCAAGGGATTAAAAAAATTTTAGTGTTTTATTTATTTTCGTGAGAGATACAGATTACGAGCTGGGGAGGGGCAGAGAGAGAAGGAGACACAGAATCCAAAGAAGGCTCCAGGCTCTGAGCTATCAGCACAGAACCTGATGTGGGGCTTGAACTCATGAACTGTGAGATCATGACCTGAGCTGAAGTCGGACGCTCCACCGACTGAGCCACCTAGGCACACCAGAAATGAAACAGATTTCTGCATGTTGATTTTATATCATGTGACTTGGTGAACTCATGTATTCTAGCATTTTTTTTGGTGGAATCTTTGAGGTTTTCTATATAGAGTATTATGTTCTCAGCAAAAAGTGTAAGTCTGATTTCTTCCTTGCCTATTTGGATGTTCTTTAATTTCTTTTTGTTACCTGATTACTGAGGCTTAGACTTCCAGTACTGTGTTAAATAATAATGGTGAGAGTCAGCATCCTTGTCTTGTTCCTCAAGGATAAAGGGTCTCAGGTTTTCCCCATTGAGGATGACTCATTAGCTGTGGGTCTTTCATATACGGCCTTTATAATGTTGAGGCATGTTCCATCAATCCCTACTTTGTTGAAGGTTCTTATCCATAATGAATGCTGCATTTTGTCAAATACTTTTTCTGCGTCTGTTGAGAGGATTATATGGTTCTTATCCTTTCTTGTATTAATGTGGTATATCACGTTGATTGTGAATATTGATTGTGAATATTAAGCCAACCTTGCATCGCGGGAGTAATTCCCACTTGGTCATAGTGAATAATTTTTTAAATGAACCTTTGAATTCGATTTGCTAGTATTTGTTGAAGTTCTACAGCCATGTTCATCGGGGATATTGGCCTGTAATTCTCCTTTTTAGCGGGGCCTTTGGTTTTGGAATCAACATAATGCTTGTTTCAGAGAATGAGTTTGGGAGCTCTCCTTCCATTTCTATTTCTTGGAACAGTTTGAGAACATTAGGGATTAACTCTTTTTTTTTTTTTTTTTTTTTTACAAATAGTTTATTGTCAAGTTAGTTTCCATATAACACCCAATGCTCATCCCCACAAGTGCCCTCCTCCATGCCCATCACTCCCCCCCCACACTTCCATCAGTCCTCAGTTTGTTCTCAGCGTTCAAGAGTCTCTCATGGTTTGCCTATCTCCCTCTCTCCCACTATTTCCCCCTTCTTCTCTCCCACGTTTCTCCGTTAAGTTCCTCCTAATCCTCCTCTATGTGCAAACATATGGTATATGTCCTTCTCTGCTTGACTTATTTCACTCAGCATAACACCCTCAAGGTCCATCCATGTTGCTACACATGGCCAGATTTCATTCTTTCTCATTGCCATGTAGTATTCCATAGTATAGATAAACCACATCTTCTTGATCCATTAATCAGTTGATGGACACTTAGGCTCTTTCCATGTTTTAGCTATTGTTGAGAGTGCTGCTATGAACATTGGGGTACATGTGCTCCTATGCATCAGCATTCCTATATCTCTTGGGTAAATTCCTAGCAGTACTATTGCTGAGTCCTAGGGGAATTCTATTGTTAATTTTTTGAGGAATCTCCACACGGTTTTCCAGAGGGGCTGATCCAGTTTACATTCCCACCAACAGTGTAGGAGGGTGCCCGTTTCTCCACATCCTCGCCAGCATCTAGAGTTCTCTGATTTGCTCATTTTAGCCACTCTGACCAGCGTGAGGTGCTATCTCAGTGTGGTTTTGATTTGTATTTCCCTGATGATGAGGGACGCTGAGCATCGTTTCATGTGTCTGTTGGCCATCTGGATGTCTCTTTGGAGAAGTGTCTGTTCATATCTTCTGCCCATTTCTTTACTGGATTGTTTGTTTTTAGGCTGTGGAGTTTAGTGAGACCCTTACAGATTTTGGATACTATCCCTTTATCTGGTAAGTCATTTGCAAGTATCTTTTCCCATTTGTCAGTTGCGTATTAGTTTTATTGATTGTTTCCTTTGCTGTGCAGAAGCTTTTAATCTTGATGAGGTCCCAATCATTTATTTTTGCTCTTGATTCCCTTGCCTTTGGGGTCCATCCCCTTACTTTCAATCTGCAGGTGTCTTTGGGTCTAAAATGAGGCTCCTGTAGGCAGCTTATAGATGCATCATGTTATCTTTTTTTAAATCCATTCTGGTACCCTATGTTGTTTGGAACACTCCATTTACATTCGGAGTGATGAATGAAAAATAGGAATTTACTGCCCTCGTGTTACCTGTAGAGTTGGTGATTCTGGTCATACTTTCTGGTTCTTTGTAGTTTTTGTTTTGTCTCTCTGTTTTGTTTGTTTTTCCCCCCTCGACTCAAAGAGTCTCCCTTAAAATTAGTTATAGGGCTGGTTTAATGATCACAAACTTTTTGTTGTTGGTGTTGGTGGTGGTGGTCTGGGAAGCTCTTTATCTCTTTTATTTTGATTGACAGCCTTACTGGATAGAATATTCTTGGACTCATATTTTTTCCCATTCAGCACATTGAATATATCTTGCCACTCTTTTCTGGCCTGCTAAACTTCTGTGGACAACTGTGCTGCAAACCTGATCTGTTTTCCATTATAGGTTAAGAACTTTATTTCCCTTGATGCTTTCAGGATCCTTTCCTTGTCTGTGTATTTTGTGAATTTGACTAAGATCTGCCTTGGTGGCTGTTGGCTTTTGTTGAATTCAACGGGAGTTCTCTGTGCTTCTTGGATTTTGATGTCTGTCTCCTTCCTCAGATTAGGGAAGTTGAAAATTCTAATCTGCTCACATAAACCTTCTGCCCCTTTTTCTTTTTCTTTTGGGATTCCTATGATAATGGATATTAGTATGTTTTATTATATCACTGAGTTCCCTAAGTCTGCCTTTGTGACCCCTAACCTTTGATTCCCTTTTTTCAGGTCCCTTATTTTTCATAATTTTATCTTTTATGTCACTAATTTGCTCCTTTGCCTCATGTATCCTTGTTTTTATGCCTTCATTTGTGTTTGCACCTGGGTTATAACATTTGTAATTTGAGCCTGACTAGACTTTGGTTCTTATATTTCTGTGTCTCCCCCTCTCTCTGCCCCTCCCCAACTTGTGCTCTCTGTCTCAAAAATAAACCTAAAAAATTTTTTTTAAAATTTAAGAAATGACACTTCTTTGTTTTCCTCTGAAATTTCAGGAATTCTTGCTTCAGAAAAGGGGTGAGGGGCGCTTGGGTGGCTCAGTCAGTTAAGTGTCTAACTTCAGCTCAGGTCTTGATCTCACGGTTTGTGGGTTCAAACTTTGAGTTGGGCTGTGTGCTGACAGCTCAGAGGCTGGAGCCTGCTTCAGATTCTGCGTCTCTCTGCCCCTCCCCTGCTTACATTCTGTCTCTGCCTGTCTCTCAAAAATGAATAAATATTTAAAATTTTTAAAAAAGGAGAAAATTGTAGAATATCTTTTTCTTTTTTTTTTTTTTTTTTTTAAATGTTTTATTTATCTCTAGGAGAGAGAGAGACAGCGTGAGCAGGGGAGGGTCAGAGAGAGAGAGAGGGAGATACAGACTCTGAAACAGGCTCCAGGCTCTGAGCTGGCAGTCAGCACAGAGCCCGACGCGGGGCTCGAACCAACGAACCGCGAGCTCATGACCTAAGCGAAAGTCGGACGCTTAACCGACTAAGCCACCCAGGCGCCCCTATCTTTTTCTTTTTTGAGAGAAAGAGAATGCATGTGTACATGAGTGGGGGAGGGTCAGAGAGACAGGGAGAAAGAGAATCCCAAGCAGGCTCCACACGTTCAGTGTAGAGCCTGATGTGGGGCTTAAACCCACAAACTGTGATATCATGACTTGAGCCAAAATCAAGAGTCAGACACCCAACGAACTGAGCCAATCAGATGCCCCTAGAATATAATTTTTTAAAAGTTTATTTTCAGAAAGAGAAAGAGAATATAAGTGGGAGACGGGGAGAGAGGGAGAAGGGGAGAGGGAAAGGGAGAGGGAGAGAGAGAGAGAGAACAGAGCCCAATGTGGGGCTCAAACTCCTGAACCATGAGATCATGACCTGAACCAAATCAGATGCATAACCAACTGAGCAACCCAGGTGGCCCTGGAATATAATTTTGAAGAACTAGGCAAATCATTGAGCTTCTCTGACAACCAGTTATGTTACCTTTAAAGATTTATTTATTTACTTACTTACTTTTTTGAGACAGAGAAGGAAGGACAGTTGGAAAGAGAATCTTAAGGAGGCTCCATGCCCACTGCAGGGCTTAAGGCTCCATCTCATGACCGTGAGATCATGACCTAACCAAAATTAAGAGTAGGTCACTCGGGGCGCCTGGGTCGCTCAGTTGGTTAAGCATCCGACTTTGGCTTAGGTCACCATCTCATGGTTCATGGGTTTGAGCCCCGCATCGGGCTCTGTGCTGACAGCTAGCTCAGAGCCTGGACCCTCTTCAGATTCTGTATCTCCCTCTGTCTGACCCTCCCCTGCTCGCTCGTGCACGCATGCTCTCTCTCTCCCTCTCTCAGAAATAAATAAAATGTTAAGGAAAAAAAAAAGGTCACTCAACTGACTAATTTACCTAGGGGCCCCAGGGCTATATATCCTACAAGGTTATGCTTGTTTTCTGGGAAGTTAGGAATGAGGGTGTCAAACAAGAAAATGTATTAAAATTGCTGTGAGATTTGAAGTTGAAGTACAATTGCTTTACAAATACTATCGTGCATCTCAGGCGCAAAGAGATGATTATTTTCATGTAGATACATTACAATCCTTCAGGGTTTTAATATATTGCTTCTTATAGTACCATTTAGGAAACTTGTTTATAAATAGTTAAAAGGTAAGATTATGAGGAGTTGGGCTAAGACAGTAGTGGAAGGGGTAGTTAGAAGGAAAGAAGATGTTAAGGAGGTAGACTTTGCTTACATGATTGGGCAGGTGTCATGCTACTTACTAGGATATTGGATAGTATAAGGTCAGTTATAGACAAGGTTATATTTGAGGTTCTTACAGGACTAGCAGGAAGAGAGGTACAGAATATGGTTAGGAACTTAAACCTGGCACTTAGGAAAGAAGTCTGGGTTAGAGAAATATTTTGATTAGTTGGAGCTGTAGGTATAGATGAGAAACCTTAGGGAGAGAGTGAGTAAATTGAGGAAAGGGCTTGGGGTAAAAACCTGGAGAGCACCAGGATTTAAAGTGGGACAGGCGAAAAAGGAATGAACAGAGAGATAGAAGGAGAAATAGGACATAGTGGTGTCCTGGAAGTTGAGAGAACTGGGGCTTCAAGAAGAAAGAGGGCAGTGTTGTCACATTTCTCACTGGTTGCCTATCTCCCAAGATTATAAACTGCAGTCATTCCCTTTCTCTGTTACAGTGATGGGAGAACGAGACCCTGCGTTCCTTTCTTTATACATGTGGTGTGCAAAGTCAGCTATGAATGGTCTCCAGTCTCTTCCTGTGTTAATGACATATAAACCTAGCAATCCTACTTTCTTCTGACTTCCAGTTGGTAGTAATAATCACTTACTGGTATAACTGTTCATGGTATGTGAAACCTAGTGATCAGCAGCCTCTCATCAGCATAAGTAGCTTTATTCTTATGTGTTTATTTTCAAGTTTCCTCTAGCACTTCCTCTCTCAACCTTTCTGTGATATGTGTGATTTTTTTCCCTCTTGCCTGGAGATGCTGTGTGAATTTTGTTCTCCTCTATTACCCATGGTTTTTATTAGCTACATTGTCTTCTTTTCTGCTTCTATTCTTTATTTATCCTACTCTGTTCTTTTGTCACTGGCAGCTCCATTGCTGGTTTCTTGTCTGTCTTTCTCCTCTTTCCTTATGTGTTATGTGGCAGTATCTGATACTCATTTTTGTATTTCTCATTATTTATCTTTAATATTTCTGTATCTTATTTCCAGGACTAGATTATTCACTAAAGGCAAATTAGGAAGGGCATCTTTACTTAGAATTTGTTTAGCCCAAAAATCTTAAATATGTACATGCACGTATACTGTTGACTCCCCCAGAGCTTTGGGGATAAGGCGTAAACAGAACTCTCAGGCTTTTAGTTGGTCCTACTGAACACACATAGATGAAACAAGAAGCTTATTTTAGAAGATATCCTAATTGAGTTTTCTTCCCCAGGGTTTCTTGCACAACAGATTTTTTTTTTTCTCTTTGTCTAACCAAGTCAAGCTGTAAAGACCTCTGGCTATATTTTTCATCAGTTGTCTTGAGATGTTGTTTAGGATTTGCTTTAGGAACAGTACGTATGTATCCCCAAGCAATTTTTCTTTTTCCAGATTGAAAAGATGTAGGGTTGTCATGTGTCTTTTCTAAGGCAAATCAATTATTTAGGCTTAATGAAACTGTGTGACAGGAAACTTAGTTTTGCCACACTGTGAACACCTTAACTGAGTGGCTGAGTTTAGTCACCTACTTTGTGGTTTTGAACAGCTCTCCAGATAGCTTGGAAGGTTTTAGAGAGAGGAATTGGGTCCTGTATTGTGTGTCTTGCCCATAGCACCAAACCATATGTATTATATATGCTCAGGAAGCATTAATTAAATGAACAAATGGACTCATTAGTACATTATTCTATTGAATTTATGTAAGGGTAAATTTTCTTTGCTTCACTTCTTTTCAACACAATTGATGAGAATTCTGTGGTTGTAATACCACATCCTAAACATGTGAATTTGAGAACATGTATCTTAATAGATCATAGAAGCCAAGCTTTCTCTGACATGTGAATTTGAAACTTTAGGTGATGAATAGCTTTGTCTTCTTGGGACTACCTTTCTGCTTTTTCTGCTAGAATTGGCCTTTTCTTATCTTTCATCTCCTTTCAAATCGTGTATTTCAACAAGTGCTTTATGGAGTATATTTTTAGCATTACTGGTTATGTGGTTCTTTCTGGAATGACTTCTTTTCAAAAACATTTTCCTAGTTGTTGTTATAGGAAATTTGCTGTGTTTATCACGATCCTGTGGTAAACATTTTGTTTATAAGTGACAGTGTTTTACTTTGATAATGACTAATAGGTTCTCGAGGGGCTGAGTAATGTGAACCGGCACACTCTAGTATCCCTTACCTGCCTCTGACCACAAGGACCCATCACAATTAGATATTCTCAGGGGCCCTTTTACTTCTGATTGGAATCCCTTTCATAAATTTTGTGAAGAAGCTTTGATTTTTTTTCCCTAAGTTTCCTATTTATAGTTTGTAATTATCAGTTGAAAGCAGTGTTACTATTCATAATACAACTGCTTAGTATGTAGAGACTATAGGCATGCAGCCCTGGCAATAATGACCTCATTACTTACCCCCATTTTTTTGTGTGTGAAAATGTATTAATCTAACAATATTTGTAGCTCCAGAAGAGGGGTAACCCAGATGGAAAAAAACATTTTTGTATGGATACTTGGGTAGTTTTCTAGGAACCTAAAGAATGGTTGTAGCATTCTGGAACATTTTGATTTTTCCCTGACAGTAGGATCCTGGTGAGAAAGTATTCAAAGTTTAGCAAAACCTTCAATATAGTAGATATATGATTCATATTATCTGGCTTTTTTTTTAAAGTAACCTCTACACCAAAATGGGGATCAAACGCACAACCCCGATATCAGGAGTCACGTGCCTTTCCTACTGAGCCAGCCAGGCACCGCTATCCGGCTTTCTTTAAAGGGCTTTCTTCTTTCTTTCAGTGAGATTAGTCGCCTGGACCTGGGTCTGAGTGTGGAGGTATGGAACAAAGGACTGATCTGGGACACCATGGTGGGGACCGTGTGGATTGCATTGAAGACAGTTCGTCAGTCGGATGAGGTCAGTCAGTGCATTGCCCATTTGGAGGTACATTTCTAGCTCATACTTATCTCCATCCTACCTCTATTCAGCTAATACTCATCCATGTATCCATGCATCTCAGACTGTTCTGCCCCTCTTCCAATTAGTGAGCACTATCCTGGGAGCAGTCCCATTTAAACTTCCTCAGCCTGGGTCCTGTTCTCTGCTTTAATTCTTTGAGTCACTGGTTCCCAGGGAACTGATTTCAGTCTTCCGTCTTCCACATGTAACCCTAAAAGAGTTTAAGGAATTGCCATGCATGGCAGTTGTTATTCATATTGTCTCTGTACATTATTTCCAAGATTAATTTTCTACTCCATTTTTCCAGATAAATAAACACAGCATCATTTCCCCATAGATACATTCACTTTGAACCTAGGAGAAAATGTATTCTTGTTAGGCTTTAAGCTTGACAATGTGTCTTCTCTGGGAGTAGGGATATTGCAGATATTCCTCTATCTCCTAAATTCTTTTAGTTCGGGCTATGTCTCTACTTCCCCAGGCAGACTGAAAGTTCATTTTTATTGTGGCCTGAGTTCAGGTCTGCTTTAACTAGCAATGTGAGTAGCTCTTTACTGATTAGAAGTAGCAACATATTTTAAGTGATACTGTCATTAAAAATTGTGCAGATTAGATAATGATCCATGGATATGTTTGGTTTTTGGGTGTGGTACTCTGGACTTCTATCTTTAGTGGGCAGAGAGCTGAGCACAGTGAAAGCTGCTCTTCCACCAAAAGGGGAGAATGGCAGCCACATGCAGCAGAGACAGATTGTGACAGTGGTGTGTTTGCCTCATCAGGATGTGAGTGGTCCTCAGGAGCTCTGCAACAAGGAAATTTAGAGGAAACACCAGCTCTTAAACCAGGAGGAGAAGAGACATGAAGGAGTAAAGTTTAATCTCAGATCTCTGTTTCATAGGAAGGGCCTGGAGAGTGGTCCACGTTGGAGTCAGAGACCTTGATGAAAGATGATGAGATATGTGGAACTAAAAACCCAACTCCTCATAAGATTTTGCTTGATACAAGATTTGAGTTGCCTTTTGGTGAGTCTGTCAGGTTAGACTTTAAAAACCATTTAACACTTATTACCATATTATTAACCATTGTTTGCTAGTCTCATGACTGTATTTTTTGCCTTGTCAGCTATCTCTTTTGAGGTCATTCTGTCTTCTCCTACCCTATTCCCTCTAAAATCTAGTCTAGGTGCAGACTCTAGAATGGTGCTCATTAAAGAATCCACACTAAATGCAATAAGTTTTCTGTGACTGTTTATTTTAATAACTTAGGAAATACTTGCTTTTTAGAGAACATCAATGACTTATTCTTTTGACAATTTAACATTATTTTGAAGTGAATGTATGCCTTATGATTTATCAACTTAAACACTGAAGTAACATTAATAGAAAAGCTATTTAAAAATTTTTAGGGGTGCTTGGGTGACTTACTTGGTGGACCATCTGATTTCGGCTTAGGTCATGATCTTGCATTTGTGAGTTTGAGCCCTGAGCCCCGTGTTGAGTTCTGTGCTGACAGCTCAGAGCCTGGAGCCTGTTTTGGATTTTGTGTCTCCCTCTCTCTCTGCCCCTCCCCTACTCATGTTCTGTCTCCCTCAAAAATAAACATTAAAAAAAATACAAATAATTTTTAAAATGGAAAAATACATGTTTATGGCAAAAAATAGGTTTTTTACGTATACAGTTTTGCTAGGAAATGGATCTGTGGAGTTCCTCACACTGTCAGTCCATCCCTTAAATTAAATTAATTTATTTTTATTTTAAGTAGGCTTCATGCCCAATGTGGAGCTTGAACAGACCCCTTAGATCAAGGGTTGTATGCTCTGTAGACTGAGCCAGCCAGGTGCTCCCCCCTCTTCACTGTATTTTAAACAGACATTCTTCTCTTTCAACACTGCATCACTTATGTTGTCATTGGTGGCTGTGTACATTTCTGTCTAGATTTTGAGTTTCATGAGGGGTCTTGTGTACTTTGGTAACTCTAGAGTTTGCTTGGCACATAATAGGTTTCTGATAAATGGTTTTTTGAATAAATGTTAAGGTAAAATCTCAGATAAGTAAAGTCTGTCTTTGTGAGTTAATGTGTGTGTGTTAACATTGTGCCTCTGTCATAGCCCCATTTGGGATACAGTTTTAAAAACCTTAATGAAGAGTCCTTTTTTTTTCTTTTTTGATGTTTATTCATTTTTGAGAGAGAGAGAGAGAGAGAACATGAGCTGGGGAGGTACAGAGAGAAGGGGAGGGAGAGAATGGTAAGCAGGCTTCACACTGTCAGTGCAAAGTCTGATGTGGGGTTCAGACCCACAAACTGTGAGATCATGAGCTGAAACCAAGAGTCTGAAGCCAAACCAACTGAGCCACCCAGGCCTCCCTGAAGGGTCCTTCTAAGGAAGAGCTTGCAGAATACCATATTTTGGCGAAGGAATTTTCTTTTGGGCATTCAGAAACCTGTGAAATACTCTGTTCAGTTATATACTATTATCTTTTGGAAATAGTAATGTGTGGGGTGCCTGGGTGGTTCAGTCAGTTAAACGTCTGGCTTTTGATTTCAGCTCAGGTCATGATCTCCTGGTTTGTGGGTTCAGGCACCATTTTAGGCTCCATGCTGATAGCGTGGGATTCCTTCCCTCCCTCCCTCCCTTCCTTCCCTCTGTATCTCTCTGTCTCTCTCATCTGTGTATTCTCTCTCTGAATATAACAAAGAAATAGTAACATGGTTTTTTTATTATGTGGAAAGTTCAGAAGATACAGATTTGCAAAAGGGACATTAAAATTTCTAACCTTACCAATTGGAGATGTGTTTTACATGTTGATATGTTTCATTTCTTTAATTTTTTTATGCACATAATATAGTTTTTCCTATAAAATAGCACTGTATATATTACATTCTAACCTATTTTGTTAACTAATTATATAAATAAGTGCATATAAAATAAATGCTATTCCTTTATAATATTTTCCATGATTGATTTTATTTTATTGTAAGAATACACAATGATAATAAAAGTAAAATTTGTTGACCAATTACTGTGTGTCAGTAGGTATATCACTAAGCATTTTTTTACAGATTTCCTCATATAATCATCATTTTAATCCTTTGAGGTGGACCGAACTATTATCTCTGTTTTGGAGATAAGGAAGCTGAGGCACAGAATATTTAAGTCTTTTGCCCAAGGTCACATAGCTAGTAAGTAGTAAAACCAGGATTTAAACTCCAGTGATTTGGCTTTGGAACTTGGGCTTTTAATTTAAACTATAATACATTTAACCATTCCTCTTGCTAGGTATTTTGATATTTCAAAGTTTGTCCTGTTTTAAACAGTACTGCAAGAAACATCCTTGTAGCTCTGTATTTTTTAAAAACTATTTTGAGGGGTGAGGCAGTGCACAGTGGTTTAAAAATTTAAAAATTCTGTCTTCATCACAAATCTGATCTTTTCCTTATAGACTAACATGATTAGTACTTTCTTGTTTATCTTTCCAGAGCCAGTCTTTAAATAACAAAAGTGTATGTATAAATTTCAACCTCTTTTAAAAATACAAATAGTAGGGGTCACCTGGGTGGCTCAGTCGGTTGAGCATCTGACTTCAGGTCAGGTCATGATCTCATGGTTCGTGCGTTTGAGCCCTGCATCAGGCTCTGTGCTGACAGTTCAGAGCCTGGAACCTAGTTCAGATTCTGTGTCTCTATCTACCCCTCCCTGCTCGTACTCTCTCTGTCTCTGTCTGTCTCTGTCTCTGTCTCTCTCTGTCTCTGTCTCTCTCTGTCTCTCTCTGTCTCTCTCTCAAAAACAAACATTAAAAAAAAGGATATTCTAACACATTTGCTGCACCTTGCTATTACCATTTAACAATGTACTTTGGTGAATCATTATACATCAGAACATATAAACAGCTCTTCCTCCCCTTTCATCTCTTTTTAACAAGTGTAGAGTACCCCATTTTATGGATAAGAAAGAACTATATAAATTAGGTTGTAGGTTACTTGAAGGTTTTATTATAAAACTTTGAAACATTGCCACTAGTTGCTGAAGAGCTGTTTGAGGGGAAGGAGGTGAACATTTGGACCAGAGGATCAAAGGAGAAAGGGCAGGATTTGATTTCTTCATGTGGACTACTGGAGAATATATCTGTTTAAATATTTCTAAAGTTGATCTGATCCATATGTTGCCTAAGTGTTTCTCTTTTGTGTTAGATATAGAGATCTACTTGATTTTATTTTTATTATTTTTACTGAAATTTTTTAAGTTTATTGACTTTTTGAGAGAGAGAGAGAGAGAGAGTGAGCAAGCACGCGGGGGAGAGGTAGAGAGAGAGGGAGACCAAGGATTGGAAGCAGCTTCCCCCCTGACAGCAGAGTGCGGCACAGGGCTAGAACTCCTGAACCAGGAAATCATGACCTGAGGTGAAGTTGGTTGCTTAACCTACTGAGCCACCCAGACGCCCCTTACTTGATGTTTTTAAAAGATCTTTTTTTGGAAGTTGTCACAGTCTTATTTTATGGGTTGATTCTCAGTTTTAAATACATAGAAATGAGGATATAACATTTTTTCTTAACTCTTTTTTAAAAACCTTATTTATTTTTGAGAGAGCATGAATGCACCTGACTGGGCGGGTAGGGGCACAGAAGGAAGGAGAGAATCTCAAGTGGGCTCTAGGCTGTTAACACACAACCTGACCTGGGGCTCGATCCCACCAACCTCAAGATCATTACCTGGGCCAAAATCAAGAGTTGGACACTCAACCAACTGAGCCACCCAAGTGCCCTGAGAGAGAGAGAGAGAGAGAGAGAGAGAGAGAGAGTCTTAAGCAGCCTCCACGCTCACTGCAGAGCCTGAGGTAGAGCTTCATGGCCTGAAGTAAAATTAAAGAGTCAGATACTCAACCAACTGAGCCACCACGGTGCCCCCCCCCCTTTTTTTTATAGTAGCCATCCTAATGTGTGTGAAGTGGAATCTTCTTGTAGTCTTGATTTTTTTTTCCTAATGATCAGTGATGTTGAGCATCTTTCTGTATGCTTATTGGCTATTTGTAGATCATCTTTGCAGAAATGTCTATCAAGTCCTTTCTTGATTTTTGAATTGGATTTTTGTTATGTTTTGAGTTTGAGGAATTCTCTGTTCTGAACATTAATTCCTTATCAGATATATTTTGTAACTGTTTTCTCCCAATCTGTGGGCTACCTTTGGTTCTGTTGATTCTGTCTCTTGATGCAGAATTTTTTTTTTGATGCAGAAATTTTTTTAAAATTTCATGAAATCCAATTTGTTGGCATTTTCTGTCATGGCCTATTCCTTTGGTGTTCTTTCCAGCAGATCATTACCAGATCCAATGTACGCAGCTTTTGCCCTGTATTTTCTTCTAAGAATTTTATAGTTTTAGGTCTTCAGTTTGGCTTGATTCATTTTGAGTTAATTTTTCTATGTGGTATTAGATAAACGTCCAACTTCATTGTTTTGCACATGGATATCCAGTTTTCCCAGCACCATTTGTTGAAAGATGATTTTCCCTATTGAATGTTGTTTTTTGTTTTCTTTTAAGATTTTGTTTAAGTAATCTCTACAACCAACATGGGCTTAAACTTAGAACCCTGTAATCAAGAGTCACATGCCCTTTGGACTAAACCAGCCAGATACTTCTGTTATTGAATGTTCCTGGTACTCTTGTCAAAAAATCATTTGTAAGCAGAGAACTCTAGATGCTGGCGAGGATGTGGAGAAACGGGCACCCTCCTGCACTGTTGGTGGGAATGTAAACTGGTACAGCCCCTCTGGAAAACAGTGTGGAGGTTCCTCAGGAAACTAACAATAGAACTCCCTTATGACCCAGCAATAGCACTGCTAGGAATTTACCCAAGGGATACAGAAATGCTGAGGCATAGGAGCACAGGTACCCCAATGTTCATAGCAGCACTCTCCACAATAGCTAAAACATGGAAAGAGCCTAAGTGTCCATCAACAGACGAATGGATCAAGAAGATGTGGTTTATCTATACCATGGAATACTATATGGCAATGAGAAACAATGAAATCTGGCCATGTGTAGCAACATGGATGGACCTTGAGGGTGTTATGCTGAGCGAAATAAGTCAGGCAGAGAAGGACAAATACCATATGTTTGCACGTATAGGAGGATTAGGAGGAACTTGACGGAGGACCAAGGGGGAGAAGAAGGGCGGAAATGGTGGGGGAAAGGGAGAGAGGCAAACCATGAGAGACTCTTGAATGCTGACAAAAACTGAGGACTGATGGATGTGGGGGGGAGGGGGGGATGGGCATGAAGGAGGGCACTTTGGGGATGAGCACTGAGTGTTATGTAAAAACTAATTTGACAATAAACTATTTGTAAAAAAAAAAAAAAAAAAAAAAAAAAAAAAAAAAAATCATTTGTATGTGAAGGTTTATTTCTGGGCTCTCTATTCCATGTTTTCTATGTTTGTGCCATGTTGTTTTGATTATTATAGTTTTGTAGTAAGCTTTGAAATTAGGAAATGTGAATCCCCCAGTTTTGTTCTTCCTTTTCAAGATTGGTTTTGGCTATTTGGGATCATTGGAATTCCCTGTGAATATGATCTTTTTTTTTTCCCTTAGGAGTTTTAGAATGAGGTTTCCTATTTCTGCAAAAAAAAATAATTGAGATTTTGATAGTGATTGCATTCAATATGTAGGTCACACTGGGTAGTATTGACATTTTAACAATGTTAAGTCTTCTGATCCAGTGGGAATAATAGAATATTATTTTATTTCCTGTGAAATTCAAGAGCCTATTCATGTCAAGAACCAAGCCCACCGGTAAAATTAGTCCATAACTTTCTACCTTTTTAAAAAAATTTTTAATGTTTATTTATTTTTGAGACAGGTAGGCAGAGCATGAGTGGGGGAGGGACAGAGAGAGAGACACACACAGAATCCGAAGCAGGCTCCAGGCTCTAAGCTGTCAGCACAGAGCCTGACGTGGGGCTAGAACTTACGGACCGTGAGGTCATGACCCAAGCTGAAGTCGGATGCTTAACCTGCTGAGCCACCCAGGTGCCCCTGATTATTTGTTAGAATAAAGGATAATTGATGCATGATTATATTATTAGCTTAGTAATGTAATTTTTTCTTTTTCATGGTAGATATCCCAGAGGAGGAAGCCAGATACTGGACTTACAAATTGGAGCAAATCAATGTCTTGGGAGCTGACAGTGAGGTAGGAATTACATTATTTACACTACAGAGATGGGAGAATATTTCGTTTTTTTTTTTAATTAAAACAATTTTTTATTATAGTGAGCACAGCTGGGGGAGAGAGACAAAAGGAGAGAGAACGTTAAGCAGGCTTCATGCTCAGAGTGGAGCTTGACACAGGGGTTGATCCCACAACCCTGGGATCATGACCTGAAATGAAATCAAAAGTCAGATGTTCAACCGACTGAGCCACTCAGGCACCCTGGGGAAAATATCTTTATAGGACACTTTGTTTGTCAAGGGAGGGGGTACCCAGGAGCATGTTGAAGAATGAAAGAATTTAAGCTGCATTAAAGAAACAAGGCAGCTGGAAGATCACTGGACATTTAGAAGGATCTATCTCCCACTTTTTCTGTTTTTCTCATTGTTCTCCATTAATGGCTGAATTGGCACTAGTCTGGTTCTAGACTCTTGGGATGGGAGCTTATACTAGGGAAACTGTTCTCTTGTTACAGAGATGAGCAGAAGGCATTTCTTCTGCTAATTTCCACATGTTCGGGCATACAATTGACCCTTGGACAGCGAGATTTTGAACTGTGGGTCTAGTTATACAGATTTTTTTCTTTAAAAAAATTTTTTTTAATGTGTTTTATTTATTGTGGAGAGGAGGAGACGGGGAGAGGGGGAGAGGGCGCATGTGAGCAGGGGAGGGTCAGAGAGATAGGGAGATACAGAATCTGAAGCAGGCTCCAGGCTCTGAGCTAGCTGTCAGCACAGAGCCCAACGTGGGGCTTGAACCCATGAACTGTGAGATCATGACCTGAGCCGAAGTCGGATGTTTAACCGACTGAGCCTCCCAGGCACCACTACACAGATTTTTTTTCTGATAAATATAGTACTGTAAATGTATTGTAATGTGTGATAATGTAAATGTGCGTGATTTTCTTAATATCTTTTTTTCTCTAGTTTATTGTAAGAATACAGTAATATGTATAACATACAAAATATACATTGACTCTTTATTGGTAAGACTCAACAGTAGGCCATTAGTAGTTAAGTTTTTGGGGGATCAAAAGTTACATGTGAACCTTTGCTTGTGTCATTTGTTAGGGTCAATGTCCCTAACCCACCCATTGTTTGAGAGTGAACTGTAGGGGTTTCATTGATGGCTCAGTCGGTTAAGCATCCAACTTCGGCTAAGGTAATGATCTCACAGTTTGGGAGTTCAAGCCCTGTGTCTGGCTTTGTGTTGACAGTAAGGAGCCTGCTCAGATTCTGTCTCTTTGCCCCTCCCTCCCTCCCTCTCTTTCTCTCGAAATAAAAAAAACTTTTTAAAAAGTCAACTGTAAATTGTTATTTGTAGGTTCTTTCTAGGGATGCTTAGATGATTACACTGTTTGGCCTTGTCTTATCTCCAGAGATAGCTCTGGTGCACAACAGGGAAAACTGACAACTCAGTCTAGGCCGTCAGGAATGGGGAATGTTTTAGTTATTGCTGGTGGAGGGAAAAGATAACATTTTCACTTTTGGACATGTTGGGCTGTTACAAAATTGGTCTGATTATAAGGTAGAATTGGAGTGCCAGTAGTTATTTCAATGGAAATGTCTGGTAAGCACCTTCATGAAAGAAAGAAAGAATATGAAGCTCAGGGTTAGATAGGGTGAGGAGCTATTGACATAGGATTCATGAACATAATGGTAACATTTGAAGTCCCAGGAATAGAAGAACTCAAAAATGTAGAGTATGTAAAAAGTATTTTTTAAAAAATTTTATTCTAATGTGAGAGAAAGAGTGTGCGTGTGAGAGAGCGCAAGCGCACCCACCTGCCACCTGTGCAGGGGAGGGGCAGAGAGAGAGGGAGACACAGAATCTGAAGCAGGCTCCAGGCTCTGAGCGTTCGACACAGTGCCCGATGCGAAGCTTGAACCACGCATGGACCATGAGGTCATGACCTGAGCCCAAGTTGGGCACTTAATTAATTGATTGAGCCACCCAGGTGCCCCTGTAAAAGGTATTGAAGAACAAGGACAAAACCTTGGAGAACATCAAATATAGAATATGGAAGAAGAGATGGAGAAGGAACTGTCTGAAGAGAGCAAGTAGGAGGAAAGAAAAAGATTCATGGAATAAAGGGTAAAAGGGTTTTAAAGCAGAAATTCTTGATACTCTCGAATGTTAATGAGAACAAAGATGATGAGTAATGAAATGAGCTGTCACATTTGGCAATTACTGACCAGTATCTGTAGATTAGTGCAGGATGCCAAAATGCAATGTTTTGTTGAGTGTATTAGTTTCCAAGGGCCGCCATAGCAAAGTACCACTAACTAGGTGACTTAAAGAAATAGTTTATCCTCTCACAATTCTGAAGGTTAGAATTCTGAAATGAAGCTCTTGGCAGGGTCATTTCCTTATGGACATTCTGAGTAACTGTCCCATGGCTCTCTTCTGCCTTCTGGTAGTTTTCAGTAGTTCTTGCTGTTCCTTGACTTGAAGACCCGTTGTTCAAATTTCTTCCTGTTGCCACTGCCTCCTTGTGTGTCTCTATCTCTCATCACAATGTGTTCACTTTGTGTGTCTCTGTCCAAATTTACATTTATTTTGTAAGGGCAATAGTCACTGAACTAATTTGATTACATCTGCAGAACCTGATTTACAAATAAGGTCACATTCATAGGTACTGGGGATTAGAACTTCAACATTGTTTTGGAGGAACACAGTTCAGCCCACAGTGAGGTAAATCATAGGTAAGAAAATGGAATTTGTGACAAGGATCAGAGTTTTTTCTTAATTCACCTGAATCCTCTGTAGACTATTATTTAAACTATGTAATTCTTATGGCCAAGCCAGCACCTCAACTCTTCTTTGTTAAAAGTTCCAATCTTCTCTCCTTGAGATTGCCAAATCCACTCTATCTTTGTATCACTTTACCCTTTGTATTTTGTTTGTTTTCCCATAGCCTGGGTGTAGAGTGGTATACATTTTACAAATTCCTATCTTCTTTGTTTTCTTAGTAAAGAAACAGATTGGTGGGCACCTGGCTGGCTCAGCTGGTAGAACATGTGATTCCTGATTTCACGGTTGTGAGCTCAAGTTCCATACTAGGTGTAGAAATTACTTAAAAATAAAATCTAAAAAATATTTTGTACTTTTGATTTTATAGACTTTACTGGATATCACTAGAGAGAATCAGATGAAGAGGTTAAAACAATAAAAAACCAAACGTAACTTACACAAATACGGAAGAATTTTGTAAGTTCTAAAAATGGTGGTTCTTGGTCTGTGGTTCTCAACTTCCTCTAAGATTTTTGCTTTTTGTTTCTATTCTAAGATTTGGAGTTCACTAAGTTTACTTCTTTCATCCCTCCCTTTATCACCTGTTGTTAATGTTTTTAATAACTTTATTGAAACATAGTTCTTAAAGTTCACACATTTAAAGTGTAAAATTTAGTATATTCAGAGTTGTACATCCTTAGAACATTTGCATTACCCCATAAGGAAATCTAGTGCCCTTAGCCATCATACTCCCAATTCTCTTATCCTCCTTAGTCCTAGGCACACACTAATCTACTTTCTATCTAAACATTGACTTATTCTGGACATTGCATATAATGGAATTATACACTTCATGGTTCTTTATGATTTTCTTCTTTCATTTAGCATAATATCTTCAAAATTTCTTCTGTGTTGTGGTATGTATGCTACTTCATTCTGTTTCATTGCCAAATAATATTCCTTTGTATGATTATACTACATTTCATCCATTTATCAGTTGGTGTAACAATTAGATTGTTTCTACTTTTTGGCTGTTAAGGGTAATGCTCCTATTAACATTGATGTACAAGTTTTTGTTTAGACATATGTTTTCTCTTGGGTATACACCTGGGAGTAGAATTGCTGGATCAGATCAGATGGTAACTATATTCAGCTGTTTTAGAAATTAGACTTATTTCCAAAGTGGCTGTACCATTTTACATTCTCACCAGCAGTGTACAAGGGTTCCCTTTTCTCCATATTTTTGCTAACAGTTGTTGAATATAGCCATCCTAACAAATGTGAAGTGGTATCTTATTCTGATTGCTACTTTATTTAAAAATTTTGTTATTGAAAAGTAAGTAGAACCTGAAAAGTAAGTAGAATTACTTCTCTCTTTTTGCTGTAGTATTTTTTTTTTTTTTTTTTTATTTCTAGGAGAGAGAGAGAGACAGCCTGAGCAGGAGAGGGTCAGAGAGAGAGGGAGACACAGACTCTGAAACAGGCTCCAGGCTCTGAGCTGGCAGTCAGCACAGAGCCCGATGCGGGGCTCGAACCCACGAACTGCGAGATCATGACCTAAGCGAAAGTCGGACGCTTAACCGACTAAGCCACCCAGGCGCCCCTTTGCTGTAGTATTTTAAGACCAATCTCAGACATCATCTTGTCTCACTCACAAATATGTGAATACTTCTGCAACTTTAATATATAATGCCTTTTTTTAATGTAGATAAAAAAAACCATACACCTTGAACACATTGCATTTAATAATTTCTTAATGTCATGTCAAACCTAATAAGTTCAGATTTCCTTTGATCTCAAAGATGTATTTTCACAGTTGATTTGTTCAGTTCAGGATCCAAGCAAATTATTCACATTTAATTATTTCTTGTAAATAATTTTTATTCTGTAACTGTTTCCCCTTCCCTCGTTTTTTTTTTTTTAATTTTTTAAATGTTTTATTTATTTCAAGGAGAGAGAGAGACAGCGTGAGCAGGGGAGGGTCAGAGAGAGAGGGAGTCACAGACTCTGAAACAGGCTCCAGGCTCTGAGCTGGCAGTCAGCACAGAGCCCGACGGAGGGCTCGAACCCACGAACCATGAGATCATGACCTAAGCAAAAGTCGGACGCTTAACTGACTAAGCCACCCAGTCGCCCCTTCCCTCGTTTGTTTTATAGAACCCTGCATATTCTGGATTTGGTTGATATCCCAGAAGTTTTATTTACCACATTCTCCTATCTCTGTTCTTTTAAACTAAAATTATATCTAATAGTTTGAGGATTAGATTGAAACTTAGATTGAATTTGTTTTTTGGTAGGGACATGGTGTCTCATCTCACTTTAGTGATGTTAAAATTCAATAGTGGAGATGCACTTATTACTTGTGGTTACTTTCACAAGAAACATCCATGTGAAAAAAAAAATTAAAAAGTGGATTCAACTGGTGTCAGCCACTGTTCTCCATAATAAAGCTTTCCCACCAGCCTTCCCACTTGGTTTTAGCAGCAGATAATTATTATTTAATTAGGGCTTAGAAAATGATTTTCTAATTATATTATCCTTCCACCTTTATCTACTATGATTTGTGTATGAAAAAACTTTCTCTTACAGCTCTTTGGTTCACTTGTAATAAAATCTGTACAAGGAAAACCTTTGTTAATTTTTTTTTTTTTTTAAGTTTTATTGTTTATTTTGAGAGAGAGAGAGCGAGCATGAGCAAGACAGTGTGTGAGCAGGAGAGGGGCAGAGAGAGAGGGAAACACAAAATCCAAAGCAGGCTCCCGGCTCCGAACTCTCAGCGTAGAGCCCAATGTGGGGCTCAAACTCATGAACTGTGAGATCATGACCTGAGTTGAAGTTGGATCAGACACTCAACCAAGTGAGCCACCCAGGTGCCCTTCAATTTGCAAAATAATAGGCAACTTCTCAAGGCAATGAATGTGTTTTCTTTTTTTAGTAGTGTATCATTATGAATATGAGTTTTGATACTGATTTGTTTCAACCCATTATAGTCATTATTCTTTTCGATACTAAAATAATCTCCTCTTTCGTTAGTGGTATCTTCACGTTGGCTTCTGTGTACTTTTTTCTGTTTTTATCATGTAAAAATTTTAAGGAGGCATAAAAATAGAGGGAATAATAAAATGAAACCAGTACACTTATTCCCAAGATTCAGTAATTATCAAGAACTTGTCATATAATTTAAAAAACACGGTGTAGAATCTTATCTTATTCTCCGGTGTGTATTTAATAGTTCTCATCCACAGGAACCCCCTTGGGTCAGAAGTACCAAGTCAAGACTGGATTAGGGATCTGCCACTTGGCAGAGTTGGATTGTACCACTTTTTATTACTTTTCCTTCTCATGGACTGTTTTTCACTATTACAAATGTATGCTGCAGTGAAGATCTTTGAGCCTATTTCTCTGTGTTTATGAATGAGGGATTCTTTGGATATATATGCCCAGGAAGTAGAATTGCTTAGTTGTGGGATATGCTCTGTTCAACCTTACTAGATATTGCTTAATTGTTCTCCAAAATAATTGTACCAATTTACATTACATTTCCAGCTTCTTTATATACTTATACTTGCTACTACCAGATTAAAAGCATTTGCTAATTGGGGCACCTGGGTGACTCGGTTGAACATCTGAGTTTGGCTCAGGTCATGATCGCGCAGATTGCAAGTTCGAGCCTCATGTCAGGCTCTGTGCTGACAGCTCAGAGCCTGGAACCTGCTTCATATTCTGTGTCTCCCTCTCTCTCTTCCCCTCCCCTGCTGTCTGTCTGTCTGTCTGTCTCTCAAAAATAAACATTAAAAAAACTAAAAATATAAGAGTATTTGCTAATCTAATGATTGTAAAGCATTATTGTTTTCATTTCCATTTGTCTGTTTATTGGTGACATGCAGTCATTTATTCAACAGATAACTTACCAAACACTAAATATCAGCCACTGTTTTTAGATGCTTGGTAAACATCAGAGGTTAAACAAAGATCCCTGTTCCCATGGATCAAATAGGAGATAGACAATTAGCAGGAAATGTAGTAAATACAGTAAGTGTTAAAGTATTCCTAATCATTATGAATGGTATATTTAAAAAGTACATTTTCTAATAGTTCATTGCTGTTATAAGGCAGTGCTTTGTTCATATTTTTAGTATTGATTGTATACAGCGACTTTTAAAACTTTATTTTAATTTCAGTGTAATTAACATACAGCATTATATTAGCCTCAGGGGTACAGTATAGTGATTGAACAATTCGGTGTATTACTCAGTGCTTATCATGTTAAGTATACTTTTTTTTTTAAAAACATTTATTACTGAGAGACAGAGAGAGACAGGGCATGAACAGGGGAGGGGCAGAGAGAGAGGGAGACACAGAATCCAAAGCAGGCTCCAGACTCTGAGCTGTCAGCACAGAGCCTGACGTGGGGCTTGAACTCACAAACTGTGAGATCATGACCTGAGCCGAAGTTGGACCCTTAACCGACTGAGCCACCCAGGTGCCCCATACTTCTTAATCCCCTTCACCTAGTTCACTCCCACCCATTCTCTATATTTAAGAGTCTTTTTTTTTTTTTTGTCTCTTGTTTCTTCCACATATGTTGGAAATCATGTTACTGTCTTTCTTTGACTTATTTCACTTAGCATTATACTCTGTAGCTCCATCTATGTTATTGCAAATGGCAAGATTTCATTCTTTTTTTAGTGGTTGATTAACATTCCAGTGGAAATATATACTGCATCTTCTTTATTCATTCATCTATTGATGGACACTTGGGTTAATTCCACAATTTGGCTATTGTAAATAATGCTGCTATAAACGTAGAAGTGCATATATCCTTTTGAATAAGTGTTTTTGCACTCATTGGGTCAATACTGAGTAGTGAAATTATTGGGTTGTATGGTAGTTCTGTTGTCAGTTTTTTGGGGAGCCTCTATACTTTATTCCACAGTGGTTATACTGGTTTGCATTCTTACCAACAGTGCATAAAGGTTTCTTTTTCTCCATATCCTCACCAACACTTGTTTCTTGTCTTTTTGGTTTTAGCTGTTCTGACAGGTGTGAGGTGATATCTCATTGTGGTTTTGATTTGCATTTCCTTGATGCTCAAATGATGTTGAACATTTTTTCATGTGTCTATTGGCCATCTTTGTTATCTTCATTTTTTTTTTCTTAATTTGAACTTTATTTTTAATGTCAAGTTAGCTAACATACAATGTAGTCTTGGCTTTAGGAGCAGATTCCCATGATTCATCTCTTTCATACAGCATCCAGTGCTCATCCCAACAAGTACCTTCCTCAGTGCCCATCACCCATTTTCCCCAGCCCCCCACCCCATCAGCCCTCATTTTGTTCTCTGTATTTAAGAGTCTTTTATGATTTGCCTCCCTCTCTGTAATTTATTTTTCCTTCCCTTCCCCTATGGTCTTATGTCAAGTTTCTTAAATTCCACATCTGAGTGAAATCAGGGTATATTTTTCTTTCTCTGACTGACTTATTTCACTTAGCATAGTGCCCTCCAGTTTTATCCACATTATTGTAAATGGCAAGATTTCATTCTTTATCATGGCTGACTGATATTCCTGTGTGTGTGTGTGTGTGTGTGTGTGTGTGTGTGTACACACACCACATATTCTTTATCCTTTTATCAATTGATGGACATTTGGGCTCTTGCCATAATTTGGCTATTGTTGATAGTGCTGCTGTAAACATTGGGGTACATGTGCCCCTATGAATCAGCACTCCTGATTACTCCTTTACTTTGGGTAAATTCCTAGTAGTGCTGTTGCTGGTCATAGTGTAGTTCTATTTTTAATTTTCTGAGGCACCTCCATACTGTTTTCCAAAATGGCTGTACCAGTTTGCATTTCCACCAACAGTGCAAGAGGGTTCCCCTTTCTCCATATCCTGTGTATTCTTTTGGATGAAAAATTCTGAATATATCTGTTAGGTCCATCTGGTCTGATGTGTCATTCAGAGACATTGTTTCCTTATTAATTTTTTGCCTAGATGATATGTCCATTGAGTATGATTATTAAAGTCCCCTACAATCATGGTATTATCTATACATTTATTTATGTTTGTGATTAATTGATTTATCTCTTTGGTTGTTTACTTGTTGGGGGCATAAACATTTACAATTCTTAGCTCTTCTTGATGGATAGATCCCTTAATTATGATATAATGCACTTCTCTTATTACAGTCTTTGGTTTAAAATCTAGTTTGTCTGATATAAATATGGCTACTCTGTGGCTAAAATGAACAAATCACGAGACTCTAGATGCTGGCGAGGATGTGGCAGCACCCTCCTACACTGTTGGTGGGAATGTAAACTGGTGCAGCCCCTCTAAAAAGAAAAAAGTGTGGAGTTTCCTCAAAAAAATTAACAATAGAACTCCCCTGGGACCCAGTAGTAGCACTGCTAGGAATTTACCCAAGGGATACAGGAGTGCTGATGCATAGGGGCACATGTACCCCAGTGTTCATAGCAGCACTCTCAGCAATAGCTAAATCATGGAAAGAGCCTAAGTGTCCATCAACTGACGAGTGGATCAAGATGTAGTTTATCTATACAATGGAATACTACATGGCAATAAGAAAGAATGAAATCTGGCCATGTGTAGCAATGTGGATGGAACTTGAGGGTGTTATACTGAGTGAAATAAGTCAGGCAGAGCAGGACAGCTACCATATGTTTGCACATATAGGTGGATTAGGAGGAACTTAATGGAGGACCATGAGGGAGAAGAAGGGGGAAAATAGTTGAGAGGGAGGGAGGCAAACCATGAGAGATTCTTGAATGCTGAGAACAAACTGAGGGCTGATGGGGGTGGGGGAGAGAGAAAGGGGAGTAATGAGCACGGGGGAGGGTACTTTTGGTATGAGAACTGGGTGTTATATGGAAACCAACTTGACAATAAACTAAGAAAAAAAAAGTATGGCCACTCTGGCTTTCTTCAGAAATCCATTAACATGATAGATGGTTCTCCATCCCCTAACTCTTTTTTTACCTTTTAATTTTTTAAAAGTTATTTTTTAATTTACATCCAAGTTAGTTAGCATATAGTGCAACAGTGATTTCTGGAGTAGATTGCAGTGATTCATCCCCTATGTATAACACCCAGTGCTCATCCCAACAAGTGTCTTACTTAATGCCCCTTACCCATTTAGCTCATCCATCCTCCCATAATCCCTCTAGCAACCTTCTGTTTGTTCTCTGTATTTAAGAGTCTCTTATGTTTTGTCCCTCTCCCTGTTTTTATATTATTTTTGCTTCCCTTCCCTTATCCTCCTCTGTTTTGGAACTTAAATTTCTCATATGAGTGAAGTCATGATATTTGTCTTTCTCTGACTAATTTCGCTTAACATAATACCCTATGGTTCCATCCACATAGTTGTAAATGGCAAGATTTCATTAATTTTGATTGCCGAGGTATACTCCAATGTATGTATATACCACATCTTTATCCATTCATCCATTGACCATCCCCTCACTTTGAATCTGCAAGTGTCTTCAGGTCTAAAATGAGTGTTGTAGGCAGCCTATAGATGAAGCTTGTTTTTATATCCATTTTCATACCCTTTGTCTTTTGATTGGGGCATTTAGTCCATTTACATTCAGAATGATTGTAATAAGATAGGGTTTAGTGTCATTGTGTTATCTTTAGATTTCTTATTTATGATGATGTGTCTGGTCCTTCGTAGTCTTTGCTGCTTTCCACTCACAAAGCCCCCCTTAGAATTCTTAGGATCTCCTGCAGGGCTGGTTTAGTGGTCATGATCTCCTTTAGTTTTTGTATGTCTGGAAAAGCCTTTCTCTCTCCTTCTATTCTGAATGACAACCTTGCTGGATAAAGGATTCTTGGCTGCATGTTTTTCCTATTCAGCACATTGAATATTTCTTGCCACTCCCTTCTGGCCTGCCAAGTTTCAGTGGACAGGTCTGCTACTACCTTTACGGATCTACGCCTGTAGGTCAAGGCCCATTTGTCACTAGCTACTTTCAGAATTCTCTTTATCTTTGTATTTTGCCAGCTTCACTATAACATATCGTAGCATTGACCTGTTTTTGTTGATTTTGAAGGGAGTTCTCTGTGCCTGCTGGACTTGGCTATTTTCCTTCCCCAGATTAGAGAAGTTCTCAGTTATAATTTGTTCAAATAAACCTCCTGTCCCTTTCACTCTCTTCTTCTGGAACTCCTTTGATACAGATATTGTTTTGTTTTATTGAATCACTTAGGTCCCTAAGTCAGTCTCCCCTTGTGGTCTAGTAATTTCTTTTCCCTCTTTTTTTCAGCTTCATTATTTTCCATAATTTTATCTCCTGTTTAACCTATTCTCTCCCCTGCTTCTTCCATCCTTGCTGCCACTGTGTCTACTTTACTTTGCATCTCACTTATAGCATTTCTGAATTCATCATTATGACTATTTCTTAGATCTTTGACCTCTGCAGCAATTAGGTTCTTTTCTGTCTTCCATGCCATTTTCAAGCCCAGTTATTACTCTTATGACTGTTATTCTAAATTCTTGTTCACATATATTGTTTATATCTGTTTTGAGCGATTCTCTGTCATTTCTTCCTGGAATTTCATTTGAGGGGAATTATTCTATTTCATTATTTGGTACAAGACAAGGTTTCTGTCTTGTACGTGTTTCAGTAGCTTATGTGTCCTACACCTACGAGTACTACTATATTAAAAAGCTTTGGTTCAGAGAAAGTCCTGTACCCCTGGAAACTCCGATGTTTAGCTCCTAGGGCTAAACATTTTAAGGCTGTTTGCAAAGTAGATAGTGGCTCTCTCCATATTTTTCATTCCCCAGTCCGTGGTCTGGATTGGTTTTTCTCTTGTCCAAATACAATACCCCTATTCCACAGTCTTTCTTCCTTTCGTCTCTCTGCAGAAGGAGTTTCCCCCCCACACTCTGTTCCTATTCTGCCCGTTTTATCTCTCCAAAATTGCAAACATGCACCTCAGTCCTGCCAAGCTGTCTTCCTCCACCTGAGTCTCTAGGGAGGGCCCAAGTCAGGGCTTGCAGCTCCACTCAGCTACTGTATGTCATCTTTGGAGAAATGTCTATTGGTATCTTTTCCGTTTTTTAACTTTGTGCGTGTGTGTGTGTGTGTGTGTGTCGAGGTGTAGGAGTTCTTTATATGTCTTGCATACTAACTGCTTCCTAGATACATCATTTGCCAGGCACCTGGGTGGCTCAGTAAGTTGAGCGTCTGACTTCGGCTCAGGTCATGATCTCATGGTTCGTGGATTCGAGCCCCACGTTGGGCTCTGTGCTGACAGCTAGCTCAGAGCCTAGAGCCTGTTTCAAATTCTGTGTCTCCCTCCCTCTCTGACCATCCCCTGCTCGCTCGCTCTCTCGCTCTCTCTCTGTCTCTCAGAAATAAACATTAAAACAATTTTTTTAGATCCTTCATTTGCAAATATCTGCTCTTATTCAGTAGGTTCATTTTTTTGATTCTTTGCTATGTAGAAGCTTTTTATTTTTACTATTTTTATTTTTTAAAAATACTATTATATTGTTTAAGTTATACCTGACTTCTGATTAATCCCTATTGGAAGCAGTAATAGCAGTATTTACCTCTGATATTTGTATCATAGCTTATTGCTTGTAAAATACTTAACATATAATAGTATATTTATGTGCAAAAAGTGTTTTGTAGTTTGGATCCAGCTACTTGAAATGCCCTTTACTGCTAATACTTCTGTGTAAGTTGCCATAAACTTTTGTGTGGATTATTGCAGTAGTTAGTCTTTGCCTCTTATTCCCTCTGTATAGTTCACCTCAAACAGCAGCCAGAAGGATTTTTAGAGTGGAATCAAGTCATATCCATCTTGTGTTTAAAATTATAAGTGGCTTCCTGATACACTAGATTAAAGTCCAAACTCCTTACCATATTATACAAACTCTATCAAGACCTTTGTACATGAGGGGTACTCAAATATCTGTTGAATGAATGACTCATATATTGGCAGTGTTAGCTCTCTCTTGCCTAGTACGTCAGAGCATAGTAATTAGTAGAGTCAGGATGAGAACCTCAAATATTTTTTTTTTAATTTTTAAATGTTTTATTTATTTCTGAGAGAGAGAGAGAGCGAGCACGAGCGAGCATGAGCAGGGGAGGGTCAGAGAGAGAGAGAGAGAGAGAGAGAGAGAGACAGAATCAGAAACAGGCTCCAGGCTCTGAGCTGGCTGTCAGCACAGACCCTGATGCGGGGCTCAAACCCACGAACCGTGAGATCATGACCTGAGCTGAAGTTGGACGCTCAACTGACTGAGCCACCCAGGCGTCCCGAGAACTTCAGATCTTCTATTTGCAAATTGTTGGACCAAATTACATCTTTTCAATGGAATCCTCCCAGTAAGCTCTGAACCAAACTATTCTGTTTTCAGATTACATATCTGTGTTAACTTGTTTATGCCTTTCTCTTCTTGTTTTGCCTTTACAAACCCTGCCCATCCTCAAGACCTGCATTTAGTTCCCCCTTTTATAGAACTTTTTTTTTTTTTAAATGACTTCAGTACTCTATTTGTTTTTTCTAGTTGTGATGGTGGTGTTGGGTTGGGGAAGCTAGAAGTAAGTGGGAAGGGGACACTAGTAGGTATTAGATGTTGTATTACATGCTGAAATGAGTAATTTGACTTTCCACATGATCTTGTGAGGGACAAAACACTACTATATTTGTAAAGATGAGAAAACTCAGTTTCAGAGAAGTTGTCAGTTCTCTCACCCAAATGGGGAAATCAGCACATTATCCATAAGCCCTCTAAGGCTTCCAAGACTAAGGCTTCTACAGCTGCCTGGCAGAGCATGTTCCCTAGGTCAGAACAGCCTCCCCGCTATCCCGCTTTAGCCTGTTACATCAGGCCAGTCCCATATTTCATAGTCTGGCATATATATCAGGATCACACAGGGAAATCAGGATGATCTGTTTCTGTTCAATAAAAATTTGACTCTAGTCAAATGCTAAACCGTTTTAGGTGTAGCTGTGATTGTTTTTGTTTTGTTTTGCCTGTTTCCTGCTTTACTTGAGGCTCTTACCTGGGTTTTTTTTTTCTTTCTCCTTTCTGCTTCTAGTATTCTATTCAAGAAGAAAGCCAGAGGAAGCCTTTGCCCACTGCTGCCGCCCAGTGTTGTAAGTGAGAAATTTGTCTCTGAACCTCCTTAATCACAGCTTTCTTTCACTTATCCAAACATGGCTTTTTTTTTTTTTTTTTTTTTAATTGGGGAGGGTGGAGAAGTGATGTGTGCAAACGGAAGATACTCTGGAAGCACATGTATTCAGGCCAATATCTCCAATAGTTATCTGACCATTAGCTTTAGGAAGAGTCCTTTTGGTTTTGTGTGGTTATAGGCAGGGCATTGGTGCTCATCTTTAATCTCCATTTGTGAGCTTTTACTTCTGGAGGAATGTTTTTTCTCATTCTATCTCCTTTGTCTGTTACTGTTCTTTAATTTTTAAAAATGTTTTATTTATTTTTGAGAGAGAGAGAGAGTATGAGCAGGGGAGGGGCAGAGAGAGAGAAAGGGAGACAGAATCCACGAAGTGGATTCCAGGCTCTGAGCTGTCAGCACAGAGGCGGATGTGGGGCTTGAACCCACGAACCATGAGACCTGACCAGAGCCAAAGTCAGATGCCCAACTGACTGAACCACCCAGGTGCCCCTGTTACTGTTCTTTAAAGCTCCGTTTAAGTGTTATCACCCCTGGGAATTCTTCTTGCCATTTCCTCTTTCCCCCATGTCTTGCTTAAGCGTCTCACCTCTTCCTTTGGTAGTACTCCATCATATAACCTATTATGTATTGTAATCTATGTATATTTCTTTAACAACACAAAGTTCTTAGGGGCATAGACATTCTTCTTTTTATATTCCTAGCATCTTTCTCAATACCTGATATATAGTATAGTAAGTATATTTGATAAATGACTGAATGAGAGAACTTGTCATTTCTCTTGAGATTAATTTGCCCAGACTACAAAGATTCATTCTTGAAATGAGACCTGCATTGGCTACCTTCTCAGTTTGTCTCAGAATAGCTTGAGGAGACACTGACTTGGAGTCTATTACTCTCTTTCAGTTTTTCAACCTCTGTGTGTGTGTGTGTGTGTGTGTGTGTGCGTGCGTGTGTGCGTGCGTGCGTGTGCTCTGCTGCTTTTGTGTTACTGTAGTCTTTTTCTGAACCAAATGCCAAACTGTTAACAACTGCTGGTTGAAAGTGTGGTTGTAGTAGTTATTGTAGTAATATTAATAATAATAAAAACAAAACTAACATATTTTGAAGTCTTACAGTATGCCGGATGCTGCTATAAGAGCTAAAATGTACTAACTTATTTAATCTTCACAATAACCCTAAGACATAGTTATTACTATTATCCCATTTCAGATGAAGAAATGGAGGCGTAAAGAGGTTGAGTAATTTGCCTCAAAACACATAGGTAGTGAGTGCTGAAGTAATGTATGTTCTAATACAACCTGACTCGATAGTCTATGCTTGGAACCATTATAACCTTCATACTGTTTCTGAAAAGGAAAGCCTCCATTCATGGTTTGTAAATCCATTGATTGTCATCCACTTTATAGGCTACTTTCCGGATAAAAGTAAGGCTAATGACAGAGCTCAATGTTTTTTCTTCCTTCAAAGAAAATCTGCTATTTTTAATATGGTCTATTGCTAACTTTTATTGTTTTACTTTTTTGTCATGTAGGACTTAGAATTTATCATATATTAGGGGTCATAGGAGACCAGAAGAATCTGAATTTAGGACCAGTTTGTGAATTAAAGTCTATAGGTCCTTTCCAGAACTCATTGTAATGACTGATTTTGACCTTTTTAATTTTTTAAACCTTTTTCGAGGACTGCTAATAAGATGTGAAATGGAATGATTGATAGTTCACTTCCCATTCCTTCCTGCACCCATTTGATGAAGTGCAGCTGAAGTGATTAGAGAACAAACACCAAAAGAGCAGGAGGGAATAAAAGGCCATAAATAAGGTTATTAATTTTCATCTGTTTATGGGCTGATTTATTTTTCTGTGAATAGTCTGTTCCTGTCTTTTTACTATTCCCTCATATTTTTTTTGTTTTGAAAAATTGTAAATGGAAAAGTTGAACAGTTTAATGAGCACCATTTACCCGTTACTGGATTCAGTGGTAAACATTTTGTCATACTTGCTCTCCCTTATCACCACCTCTCTCTCATGTATCTCCCTCTGTATGTACATACACAAATATACACATATTTTCTGAATCATTTGGTTATAATCTTCAGACTTCATGACATATCAGCATTGTATCTTCTTAGAGTTAGGACAGTCTACATAACCAAAATACCATGATTAGAATCAACAAATTTAATGCTGTAACAATAATATCTAATATGTAGTGCATATTAAGAATTCCCCAATTGTCCCCCTAATATTTTTATAGCTGTTTTTCCCCCTACTATATGATCTAGTCAAGAATCACATATTTTATTTGGTTGTCCTAATTCTTTAATATCCTTTAATAATTATAAAAAACAATTCTTGACTTTTTGGTTATTTATAATACTGGTATTTCTTTTTCCAATTAGAAAATCACTTGATTCACAGTTGAATTTTTGGAAGTTTATCCTAAGTAATTGAGAAGCAAAGATTTGTGTACAAAGATATTGATTATGAAATTATTTAAATAATAAAATTTGAAAATGACTATAAACAGTAAATGATAATCATAAGGTTAACTATTATGCATTTATTTAAAATCATGCTTTGAATAATAAAAAGGACATTTTTATGAAACTAAGTTAAAAAGTACATAACTGTATATAAAAGTATATAAGTATATAAGTTTTATACTAAAAGTATAAAACTGGGGTACCTGGATGGCTCAGATGGAGGAACATGTGACTCTTGATTTTGGAGTTGATTTTGGAGTATACCATGTTGGGTATAGAGGTGACTTAAAAACAAAATCTAAAAACAAAGGTATATAAAACTTTGTGTGTGTGTGTGTAATTTAAGGCTTATTGCTATGGATTGAATTACACACCCCCAAAATTCATACATTGAAGCCCTAGGGTCCTGTAGGACTCTTTTTGGAGATTGGGCCTCTGAGGAGGTGATAAAGGTTAATGAGATCATAAGAATGAGACCTTAATCTGATAGGGTTGGTACCCTTATAAGAGAAAAGGGCAGCAGAGTTCTCTGTGTGAGAACACACAAATTTGGAATACAAAGTTTTGTTGCTTAAGCCACCCATTCTATTGTATTTTGTTATGCTGCCTGAGCAGATTAATAGAGATTTTGGTTCCCAGAGGGGGTGTGCTGCTGCAAATAAATACCTAAAAAATGAAGAAGTGGCTTTGGAATTGGGTGATGGTAAAACCTGGAACAATTTCCCAGTGCTTACTAGAAAAAGCCAAGATTGTTGTGAAGGGACTGTTGGCAGAAATAAGGATATTGAAGGCCATTCTGGAGTAGTCTCAGATGGGAGTAAGGAACAGTTTATTGAAAACTGGAAGAAAGACAATCCTTGTTAAAAAGTGGCAATAAACTTGGCTAAATTGTTGTGTTTGTGAAAGAATTTGTAAAAGGATTTCTAAGCAAAGTATTGAAGATGTGGTTTGGGTCTTCCTTACTGCCTATAGTAAAATGAGAGAGGAGAGAGATGAATTGAAGAAGGAATTGTTAAGTAACAGGAAACAGACTTTAGTTCTTTAGCCTATTTGTATCGTAAAAAATGAGAAAGTTTGTTTTGAAGAGAATAAAGAGATCATGGGTTTGGCTTATGGAATTAATCAGCAAACTCCGCAGAAGCCAGGAGTAGAAATGGGATATCAGCAGAGACACTGCCAGTTTCAACTAACAGGGACAAAGAAAAGGAGGCAGTGAAAACTGTAAGACTTCTTGGATTCTATAGGATCAGACCATGGTGTGATTTGGCTGTGAACATGTGTTTTTCTTGAGGAAAGGGAAGAATGACCTGGAAGGTGATTGATTCAGAAATTATCAGGGCTGCCAGTCCCAGCACAGTCCCAATGGGCAATGAATACCATTTCCTTCTGTTTCAGAGAGAGAGAGTGCACAATGAAGAGAGCCATGGGACAGGGCCATCCTATAGAGCTGTCAGGGTGATGCTGCCACTCCAGTGGGCCTGGAAGATGGGATGTCAAACCAAAGAGAATTATTCTACAGCCTTAAGATCTAATATAATTTGCCTTGCTAGGATTTGGACTTACTTGGGACCCATTGCCTCTTCCATCTTTCCTTTTTCTTCTAGAATGGGAATATCTCATTTATGCCTGCCCCACCTTTGTATTTTGGGAACACATAACTTGTTTGGTTTCACAGGTTCATAGCTGGAGAAGAGTTTTGCCTCAGGATGAATCATACCTGAAGTCTCACTCATATCTTTTTTTTTTTTTAATGTTTTATTTATTTCTAGGAGAGAGAGAGAGAGAGACAGCGTGAGCAGGGGAGGGTCAGAGAGAGAGGGAGTCACAGACTGAAACAGGCTCCAGGCTCTGAGCTGGCAGTCAGCACAGAGCCCGACGTGGGGCTCAAACCCACGAACCGTGAGATCATGACCTAAGCGAAAGTTGGACGCTTAACCGACTAAGCCACCCAGGCGCCCCAAGTCTCACTCATATCTAATTAGTTGGTATTAAAGTGATATTTTGGACTATAGAGTTGGACTTAAGACTTGTGGGGCTGATGGGATGGAAAAAATTTATTTTGCATGCAATACAATGAATTTTGGGGGGCCAGAAGTGGAATGTTGTGGGCTGAATTGTGTTCCCCCAATGTGATTGCATTTGGAGATGGAACATGTGAGAAGGTGTTAAGTGAAGTCATTGGGGGACCTTAATTTAATAGGGCTGATCCTCTTCTAAAAAGAGGAAGAAACACTAGAGCTCTCTCTGCTGTGTGAGGACACAGTAAGCAGGTGGCCATTTGTAGGGTAGGAGAGCTCTCACTAGAAATCACACCCTGCCAGAACCTTGATCTTTGACTTTTCAGCCTTCAGAAACTCTGAGAAAATAAGTTTCTGCTGTTTGAGCACCTAGTTTGATATTTTGTTATGACAGCCCAAGCAGATTAATACATGTATATCAACGTATTTATACAATTAGGGCAAAAAATATCTGGAAATAGAAGCACCAAAATATTAATCAAATGTGTTTCTGATATGGAGGATTGACTTTTTTTTATTCTTCCAGTTTTAATCTAAAAGAAATCAATATGTAGTTCCAAATGAAATTCTAGGAGGTTATTTTGAAGGATTCAAAGACTTACTATAACATTTATATGGTACTATTTTTTTTTCCTATTCAGTATAATTAACACGCAGTATTAGTTTCAGGTATACAGTGTAGTGATTTAGCAATCCTGTATATTACTCAGTGCTCATCATGATAAGTGTATTCTTAATGCCCTTTACCTGTTTGACCTCTTTTCCTACCTCCACCCATCTAGTAACAACCAGTTTGTCCTCTGTATTTAAGAATTTGTTTTTTGTTGGTCTCTTTTTCTTTGTTCATTTTGTTTTGTTAAATTCTGCATATGAGTGAAATCATATGGTATTTGTCTTTCTCTGACTTACTTCACTCAGCATTATATCCTCTAGATCCATGTATGGTAATGCAAATGGAAAGATTTCATTCTTTTTTATGGCTGAGTGATATTTCATTATGCGTGTATACTACATCTTCTTTATTCATCTATGGGATTATGACTGAAAAAAATTTTTTTAAATGTTTATTTTTGAAATAGAGGGAGGGCCAGAGAGAGGGAGGCTCAGAATCTGAAGCAGACTTCAGGCTCTGAGCTGTTAGCATAGAGCCTGATGTGGGGTTTGAACTCATGAACCGTGAGATCATGACCTGAGCCGAAGTCAGATGCTTAACTGACTGAGTCACCCAGGCACCCTTGGGATTATGACTTTTTATTTTTTTTATTTATTTATTTTTAAAAATTTTTTTAATGTTTTATTTATTTCTAGGAGAGAGAGAGAGAGAGACCGCGTGAGCAGGGGAGGGTCAGAGAGAGAGGGAGCCACAGACTCTGAAACAGGCTCCAGGCTCTGAGCTGGCAGTCAGCACGGAGCCCGACGCGGGGCTCAAACCCACAAACCACGAGATCATGACCTAAGCGAAAGTCGGAAGCTTAACCGACTTAGCCACCCAGGCGCCCTGGGATTATGACTTTTTAACCCCTTTTTGCATCTTAAATTTTCTAAGTACATTTAACAATATACCATCTTTTTTTTTTTTTTTTTTTTTTTAAAGTAGTCCCTGAAGCCAACGTGGGGTTTGAACTAATGACCCTGATATCAGGAGACGTATTCTCTGAGCTAGTCGGGTGCCCCTAACAATGTGCTACTTTTAATAGTTAAAATTTATTAAGAATAATAATGGAATAATTGAGTCCTTATTCTAGATCTGGGTTTGCTGCTATCTCTCTGAGTGCCTTTGGAAGTCTTTTTACTGTCTACTTCAGTTTCTTGATGTATAGAAGGGGGAAGAGTTGGTCTAAATGGTCTCTAGGTTTCTTTTAGCTGTCATAGGAGATGACCCTATAACTTCCTAGTCCTGAGATACCTTCACATGGATGATCCTCCACTACCCTTTCTTTTAAGGTTAGTTATCTGCAGTTACTTGGGAGATGTCTTCAGAATATTTTCAGAAATGACTGGACTGCTCCTTTAAAGAAACCCTTAGTCTTAGCTTTGATTTGAAGGTTTCTCTGGTCACAGTTATTTGGATATACTCTTAAAGGTGATAGAATTCTTCAGAATTATTGGGATAAACTATATACTTCCCAGTGTTTTTTTTTTTTTTTTTTTTTGTGGTGGGGGGGCAAACCTTTCTGATGGTGAATTAAATATCGAGTAATAACATTCTGCATTCACTTTTATCTTAGAATGTTTTAGTCTCCTTTGGTAACTGCGATGTATGTAGATATACCTATGTTTTTTTTAAATCCCATCTATTACTGCACGTTCAAGCAACTAGGCTGTCTTGTGCCCATTACTTCAGGGATAGATATGGAAGACAAAGAGCAAAAAAAAAAAAAAAAAAAGGTCTTCTTTAGTTTCCTAAAGCGTAGGACTTTTGGAGAACGTGCAAAATATTTTAGATGAATATTATGGGAGGAAGGAGAGCTTCACTCTAATCTGCCTATTCCTGACTAAGGAAAGACTTCTTGGAGTGACAGGAGAGAGATGCAAGGAAAATGACAGATAGTCACCAGAGTAGGCATATTGGGACTTTATCTTAAATTCTGGGTTAGAGTACTGGTGAACAGTAGGACCCCAAAGAGAGAATGGCTCAGGGCACTTGGCTGGTTCAGTTGGCGGAACATGTGACTCTTGATCTCAGGGTCATGAGTTCAAGCCCCCAAGTTGGGTATAGAGTTTACATCAAAAAAAAAAAAAAAAAACGAAATGGCTTGGTGCTGTTTCTAGGCAGATGAGCAACACCAGTAAGTTGCACATGCTGTGAATGAGTCCTGGGCTCTCTAGAAGTAGCAAAGTTAGACTCTAGTCCTCATGGAGCCACTTGGGCAGAATTAAGAGAAGTCTTAGAAGTGTTCTCTGGCGGGGATACCTGGATGGCTCAATCTGTTAAGCGTCCGACTTTGGCTCAGGTCATGATCTCATCATGACATGGGTTTGAGCCCTACGTCAGACTCTATGCTGACAGCTCAGAGCCTGGATCCTGCTTCAGGTTCTGTCTCTCTCTCTCTGTGTGTCTCCTGCTCGCACTCTTTCTCTTTCTCTCAAAAATAAACATTAAAAAAAAATTTTTTTTTAAAACTGTTCTCTCTGTACCAGTGACCAAAAACTAGAGAAGATCTAGGATATTTCAATGAATGCCAGTATACAAAGACCTATCTGTGCCATAAGCAATCACTTAACTGTGGTGTTTTATTTTCATACTAAGTCAATTTTTAGAATTGGTGGCAGATACCATTAGATGCATGTTTTTTGCATACTTGAACCTCATGCTTACTTTTGTAGATCTTAGGGGCATAGCATCTTTTTCATATTTGAGTAATTTTTGCTCAATTTATTGAAATATTCTGAAGCTGTGCGATTTGGTCTGCATGTTAGATACAAATCTCACATGCAACAAATGGTATAATGTGAATATTTACCTTAGCCATAGGACTAAACATAATAGGAAGTTGGTGTGGAGAGATAAACGAGTTTATTCATTTTCCAAATGTATTTAAACTTTCTAAGGTTTTCAAACTTCATTCTTTAGTAAGGATAGTTCTACCTGTATCTTGTTGAAGAGTGAAGCAGCACACCATGTTGCCACACAAAGCAGTCTTAGGACTACTAAGTTTTACAACTTTGTGCTATTTTCAATTTTTATACATGTCTGGCTATTACAAGCGCCCCCCCCCCCCCCCCCCCCCCCCCCCCGTTATATTATCAATGATGGCATTACTGGCTGTAATTGAGAAGTGAATCAAAAGTGATTTAGTATCTGGCAAGGATTTGATGAGATGATTACTCACATATTCTGCTAGGGTGTCTAAATTAACACAAGCTTTCTAACTCTGTAATTTCACTTTTAGGAGATATTCAAGGAAAATAACTTGATGCAAAAGAACATTTATGTTTAGATTTTAATTACAGTAGAGAAAAATGTAAAAATATTGAAAGAATGGGTAATTGTGGCATATCCATGTGATGGAGTACTATGTTTTTAAATAGTTTAAGACACAGGAGACATTTATGTGAGTAAGTTAAAAATAGGATCCGTAGGTGATTAAGTAGTATGATCTCAATTATCTAAAAAATTGTCTACACGTAAGCATAGGAAAAAAAACTGCCAAGGAGATCTCTGATAGTGGCTCTGAGTGGTAGAATTATAGGAAAGTTTTATTTTTATTCATTTATTTTTTTGTATTTGGGGATTTTCTCCAAATGTATTTTGTGTATGATAATTACAGAAACAATAAATATTAAAACATGGTCCCAGGCCTGACAGTGTAGAGGCAAGTCATGTAGATTTACTTTTTCAGTTTGGATTTGAGACTTGATTAAATAATAGTTGGTTGAAAAAAAAAAAAAATAAATAATAGTTGGTTGTTGAGGTTGACACAGTTTAATAATACTAGCGATTTCTTGATTGAGAGTTCTAAGTAGTTCTTAAAGTTTCAATGTCTCTTTTATTGGTGATATGCCTAAGGTCTCTTCTAATCAAGTACTATATCTGAAATAAAAAGATTTTGAGGTCTATTATTTTTTATTTGTATTAGGACCTCAAAGATAGTTTGAAGTTTTGAGATACAGCCCACAATTGTTGTTTCAGATATTTTTGATTGTCTGTGAAGGGTGTGTTTCACTGGTCTTATTACAATATTGATTATAAATAGTGACTTATCCTGTTATAAGCCAAAATTCCCTGAGAATGAATCAGTCTTTTAAATTAGTAAAACAGGGCATAGCTCAACATATTGTTTAAAATTTTTCTTAAAGTATGATTCAGAAGAGTTGGGTTGAGTCACATCCATAAATACCAGTGACCAAACATTGAGAAGTATTGTCAGTTAATATACAGGTTGGCTGCCAAGTTGTGACATCTTACTTGGCTACCACTAACTGCAAAAGGATTTTTTTTTTAACCAACCTATCCAAAAAAGAGGTGTTTGTATAAAGTGACTTACCCTTCAACTCTTTGTGTTATATTTCCTGATCTATCATTCTGATATTGTTGATTCTTTGACAGGAAGCTAGAAGTGTTCAGTGTTTCCCACAACTGTTTAAACATCACGTCTCGCATGCAGTATACCTAGTCTGTACTACAGTCACATAATCCTCTTATATATTACATTTGTTCTTGGTTTCCATCTAAAATTGTCTACTGCCATGCTATGTCTTTTTTCTAATATTCTACCTTTTGGGGGAGGCAGAGAAATGGGCCATTCTATACATGTAACCAGTTATTTCCCATCTGGAAGATTACATTCTGTGTACTGTACAGATGATAGTATAATTCCTTGACCAAAATCAACCAGACACAAAACTCTGGGCAGATACTGCCAATGCTGCTCTTAATCCTATTTCTCCACCTTCAATAAACAAGACTAACTTTAAGTTTATGGAGTATTATGGTTGCCTCCTGTTAGGAGCCAGGACTTGATTCTCTAGCCAGGAGATGGTGGATTGTAGTAGCTAGGAAATTTTTTGTTTCTGATTCGAATCCCCTTCTTCAATTTTGGACCCACCCCATGCCAGAAGGAGTGGACCCAACTGGCAAGTACTTACTGCATCAGAGTGTGATCATATAAAGTAGATGATGAGACTATCACTACAGTATTTTATTTGTTTTTAAATGTTTATCTTAGATTTTTAAGAGAGAGGGAAGCAGAAAGAGAGGGAGAGCAAGAATCCCAAGAAGGCTCTGTGCTGACAGCTTGGGGCTTGATCTCACAAACCATGAGATCTTGACCTTAGCCAAAAACAAGTGTCAGATACTTAACCAACTAAGCCACCCAGGCACCCCATCACCTCACTATTTTATTACCAGAGGACACCAACTTGAGAGGACCTTGCACTTGCTGATCATCAGAACTAACCACCTTGTACAGCTCCAGATTAAAAAAAAAAAAAAAAGGAGCTTGACTGGCATCAGATGCTGTGGCCTGTTCTCCAATAATTTTCTTTGCTGTATTACTATTTCCAGATGAGGATAGCCACCATGCTGATAGCCCCTGCCTATCAGGAGATCTGATTCTTTAGAGAACTTTGTGGCCTCACAGTCTGAACTAGGACTAGCATCCTTGTAGGAGCATATACTGGATGAATCCATTTTCTAACAGTGTCTTGAAGAGATCTAGAATTCCTCACTGTTAACTTTGGAAGGGACAGAAAACAGCCTGTGCTCTGTATCCTTTTGCAGTGCCATGTTGCTACTGTGTGGCAGGCACCTTCAAAACATTAGCACAATCTACTAGGACTTTTGATAGTCTTCTTAAACAGTGCCCTGCCCTGAAATTGGGTCATGGGTACCCATGATAGTTCTGGGAGACCCGAGAGATTACTGAACTCCTGTATCCCAGGTTCCTCAGGGACATTGTCACCTTGGATTTAATTACAAATACGTCCACTCCTCAACACCATAATACTTATGCTCTTCATTTAAATTCAAGGCCTGTTAAGTGGCTTTGTAGTCCCTGTACCAGCTGGCTTTTAGCTCCATCCATTGTAGTGCAACCTCATAAATGTTCTAACTCTGTAACTCCTAGTCACTTTTTATCATAAGGTGGCTTTAAATACATACCGTGAATTTTGAGGGTTATGTTCAGTGCCCTCAATGTCAAAATTTGGTCTCATTTCAAGTCATTTGTGATTAAAAGTTGTGCAAAGTATTGCTTTCCTTGTTATAAAGGATGTAAAGGATGTATTGCTTTCCTTGTTATAAATCTTGATGGCCACTTTGCATGGTATTGTGAAGAAAGCAGACTAGAGGCTTTTTTGTTTTGTTTCGTTTTGTTTTGTTTGTTTGTTTTTTAAATTAGGTCTTCCCAGCGGTTACCTTCTTTTGTGTCGCTTTTTTCTAGGAAGTGGGTGAACTGGGGATAAAACTTTGGTCTGTTTGTTTCTTAAGGTCCATGTTCTTTTCACTCTACCACCCTTTGATGGCAAAATCTCATAGGATATGATTTGTTCAGAAAAATATGCTTTTCTTATTTGCCTTTTGCTTTTTGTGTTATTTTTAAATTAATTCACTTATTAAGTAGAAAACATGTATAATGGCACATGAATTTTAAAATATTAAAGAGAATGCAGTAGAAGGTCCCCCTTCTATACCCAGATACTTGGGTTCTCTCCCTAGAAGCAGTCATCATAAGCAGTTTCTTATGAATCATTTGAGAGGTTTTACACATGACCAAATGTGTGTGTATATATCAGAGATACCTTTTGATTATTTATTCCATCCTTTGACTTGGTCTTAGAGTTACATACATTACAATAAAATGTTCACAGCTAATTATATTTCAGATTTGACTACCCCGTCATCAGTGTCCTTTTTGGATTCTTTTTATGTTTTAAAAATTTATTGAAGCCATAGGGAATAGATTATTTCCTGAGTTGCTTCCCATGACTAAGGTCTGTTTCCCTGAAATCCTGGCCTTGGTACACTAGGAATGTTTACTCTGTCCTCATTCACCCTGATAAATTGAGTTTCACACGTATGTTACTAAGTTAAATTCTGGCAGTCCATATCCAGATAATGTGTTAGAATTCAAAATTGGTGAGAAAACTGTGGTTACTTTGCAGAGTGTGTAAAGAATTGTCATTCACCTGCCCCAACATACTAAATTAGGCCCCTTTTAGGTCTAAACTTAAAACAAAAAAAAACCACGACAAAACCTAGACATGCATGTAACTATCTTCACTGTAAAAATTTTTAAACAGGGGCGCCTGGGTGGCTTAGTCAGTTAAGCGTCCGACTTTCACTTAGGTCATGATCTTGCGGTTTGTGAGTTCGGACCCCGCGTCGGGCTCTGTGCTGACTGCCAGCTCAGAGCCTGGAGCCTGTTTCAGAGTCTGTGTCTCCCTCTTTGTGACCCTCCCCTGCTCACACTGTCTGTCTCTCTCTCCTAGAAATAAATAAAAATATTAAAAAAAATTTTTTTTAAACAATTAAATGTATACTATAGAAAGTGATAGTTCTCTGTAACACTTTCCTCTCTAGTTGACTCTGAGATAACTACTTTTCATAGTTTGGTGTATACTCTTCCAATCTCTCTCTCTCTTTTCTTTTCTTTTCTTTTTTTTAATGTTTGTTTATTTTGAAAAAGAGTGCATGCGAGTTGTGGGGTGCAGAAAGAGAGGGAGACAGAATCCCAAGCAGGCTCCATGCTGTCAGCGTGGAGCCAGATGCAAGGCTCGATCTCAGTCACTGTGAGATCATGACCTGAGCTAAAATCAAGTCAGACACTTAACTGACTGAGCCACCCAGGCACCCCCAAATGTAAGTTACCTTTTTTTAAAAACGTTTGTTTATTTTTGAGAGAGAGAGACACACACAGAGTGTGAGCAGGGGAGGGTCAGAGAGAGAGAGAGAGAGAGGGAGACACAGAATCCAAAGTAGGCTCCAGGCTCTGAGCTGTCAGCACAGAGTCCGATGAAGGACTAAAACTTACAAATGGTGGGATCATGACCAGAGCCGAAGTAGGACACTTAACCAACTGAGCCACCCAGGCACCCCCAAATGTAAGTTACCTTTTTTTAAAAACGTTTGTTTATTTTTGAGAGAGAGAGACACACACAGAGTGTGAGCAGGGGAGGGTCAGAGAGAGAGAGAGAGAGAGGGAGACACAGAATCCAAAGTAGGCTCCAGGCTCTGAGCTGTCAGCACAGAGTCCGATGAAGGACTAAAACTTACAAATGGTGGGATCATGACCAGAGCCGAAGTAGGACACTTAACCAACTGAGCCACCCAGGCACCCCCAAATGTAAGTTACCTTTTTTTAAAAACGTTTGTTTATTTTTGAGAGAGAGAGACACACACAGAGTGTGAGCAGGGGAGGGTCAGAGAGAGAGAGAGAGAGGGAGACACAGAATCCAAAGTAGGCTCCAGGCTCTGAGCTGTCAGCACAGAGTCCGATGCAGGGCTTGAACTCACAAACCATGAGATCATGACCTGAGCTGAAGTTGGCCACTTAGCCAAATAAGCCTCGAATTTTTTACCATTTTTTACCCAGGCACCCCAAAGTTAACTTTTAATTTCGTAGTATTTGAATATGTGAAAGAATGTTTGTAACATATTTGAGTTTTGAAGAGGAATAATGGAAATAATACCCATGAGCCCACCACCCATTATTATCTTTTGGTAGAGTTTAGTGTAGTGTACTCTACATGTTTTCTTAGTTTCCTTTGCTTCCTAAGTGATAGGATTTTCCCCCCCACTAGACTGGTGAATTGCAGGAGTAAGGACTTAGTATTCTATTTCTTTTGGAATCTGTTCAGTTATATCTCACTGTCTGAAGTGTCAGTTCTCAAAGAGTGAAGCCTGATTTTTGGCCTCTGAGAGACCTCAGCCCATGTGGAGTTTTAAGGAAAGAGTTTTCTGGAAAAACAAAAAAAAAAAAGATTATTATTGAAAGAGTGTAATTTGCAGTGTTTGTTGGAAGAGGGTATTCTTTTCGGGGGGGGGGGTAAAAAATGTACTCTCTTCAGAGTGTGTCAATTTCCTAGGATGCTTCTGTAATTAAGACTGATTTAGAAATCTGGCCATTTGTAGTAACATGGATGGAACTCGAGGGTGTTTTGCTGAGCGAAGTAAGTTAGGCAGAGAGGGACAGATACCATATGTTTTCACTTTTAGGTGGATTAGGAGAAACTTAAGGGAAGACCATGGGGGAGGAGAAGGGGCAAAATACTTGGGGAGAGGGAGGGAGGCAAACCATGAGAGACTCAAACTGAAGGCTGATGGGGGTGGGGGAAGGGGAAGGGGGGTGATGGGCATGGAGGAGGGCACTTGTTAGGATGAGCACTGGGTGTTATATGGAAACCAACTTGACAAACTATTTATGAAAAAAAAACAAAAAAAATTTGATGTACAGTTTCTACTGAATGCATGTCACTTTCACATCTATGTAAAGTCAAAAAATCACAAATGGAACCATCATAAATCAGGGATCATTTGTACTTTAAAAAAAAAGAAANGGTGGGGGAAGGGGAAGGGGGGTGATGGGCATGGAGGAGGGCACTTGTTAGGATGAGCACTGGGTGTTATATGGAAACCAACTTGACAATAAACTATTTATGAAAAAAAAAAGACTGATTTAGACTCATAATCAGGTAACTGGTATGTGATATTGGTAATAATGAAACTCTTGTCAACTGTATCATAAGGTAATTTGTCAGCATTAAAGTGTTCATGTTTGTTCTTTGTAGAAATAGACTTTTTAGCAGATACTAGACAGCATGATATCTGTCCTACTTTTCTTAACTTTTCTTGTGAAAATTGGAAATTCCAGGTAAGCATCACAGAAAAGAAACTCAAAGCTTCTGCATACAAGTTTATCTATTACATCTTTTTGTGTCTTCCTCCCCAAAGACTTCTATATTTTCTTGCAATATTGGTGTTTTTAATGAATAGATACATAGACCAGAGAATATATTGTGAGGTTCACGGAAGAAGGGCAGGAGGATTAATGGGAGGATGGACAAAGAATCAGAAGATTTAGCTCATAAGCTACATACATATCAGAAGAGGACAAATGCAGTAACTTTAGTATGTTACGTGTGTGATGATACTCAGGGGTATAGCAGTGCCCTGGAAATACAGGGAAAGTTTTCTGGTGGCAGAGGAATAAGCAAATAGTTGAGAATACAATAAAATTTGTTCAAGAAGTCTTTCCAGAGAGATGAGTTTAGAGATGATATTTAAGTAGCAAATTAAAATGTGTTGATTGAAAGGAAAGATTATTCTTAGGATAAATTAAAGTATGGGGAGAGGATTAAAAAGATGGCGAATTATATGCTGACTATATTGGCCTAGAGAGAGTAGAATGATACCAAAGTTGTACTTGCTACTCAGCTGAAGAAATTGAGTCCCTCTGTTGTTTTCTTCAAAGTGTGAAGATACACAGAGCTGGACTAGTTTGACAGATTCACTCCTTTGAGAGCCCTTTCTTACTTTAGGAACCTGGTGTGTCTTATCACCTATTCTCTCTCCTTTCTAATTCAAGGATTGAAAGCTTTGTGCAACTTAAAATTTTGGTGTCTTATGAATGTAGACCTATTAACTATGAGCAATGGAAGCAGATCAAATATTGCATTCCTAATTACTTCCATTTACTTATCTAGAAGCACATGCCCTTCAGGAAAATAGGATTGCTTGACTAGCTGGACTCTATCCTAAAGATTCTCCTACCTCGTCAATTTCCTCTATTTTTCCCCTTCTCATTTCTAAAATCCCAGAAGGCATCTTTGCCATTTTTCCTCCACCATGTACCACACTTGAGTCTCCTATTGTGGCTTTTGTATTAAAGTATCCTAATCATGTTGGTGTTCGCTAGATAGCAGATTCTTGGTTACCTTGAACCTAGAACCCCTTCCTTTTCCTTTCATTTTTTAAAGGAACCACATGCATAAATTTCATTTTTGTGTCAAAAGATGCAGGGTATGCTATGAAAAACAATTTTTCCTCCTCAATGCTATCCTTCAGCTATTCAGTTTCTGCCTCAAGGCAGCCACTTTTGCCATTTATTGTGGATTTCTCTAGAAAGAGTTTATACATTCACAAACATATATAATATACTTAAAGTTCCCCTCACAAAAGGTAGTATGCTTTGCATAGTGTTAACATACCTTGTCTTTTTTTTCACTTGATATATTTATGTACTACATGTATGGAGCCAGTCCCTATTAATGGACATTTTGTTTATTTACTTATTCATTCATTCATTTTTATTTTTATTTATTTTTTTACATTTATTTTTTTGAGAGACAGAGTGAGACGGAGTGCAAGCAGGGGAGGGGCAGAGAGAGAGAAGGAGACACAGAATCTGAAGGAGACTCCAGGCTCTGAGCTGTAAGCACAGAGCCTGATGCAGGACTTGAACCCACAAATTGTGAGATCGTGACTTGAGCCGAAGTTGGACACTCAACTGACTGAGCTACCCAGGCGCCCCTGGACATTTTAAAAAATAAAGTGAAATTAATTTATAAAATTAAAACCATTTTATAGTATATAATTCAGTGACATTTAGTATATTCACAGTGCTATGTAATCATCACCTCTATATAATTCCAAAACATTGTCATCACCCCTAAAGGAGACCCTGTATTCATTAAGCAGTCAGTCCCCATTCTTCCCCCCACTCCCAGGTGCTGACAGTCACTTATCTACTTTCTGCCTTTATGGATTTACCTATTTTGGATATTTCATATAAACAGAATCATACAATATATGGCCTTTTGTGAATGCCCTCTTCAGTTAGCATAATACTTGCAAGGTTCATCTATGTTGTAGCATGTATCAGGATAGCCTTCTTTTGTTTTTTATTTTTATTTATTTTAAAATTTGATTTCAGTAATCATGGCCCCTGCACAAGGGTGACAAGCAAACTTGTGAAGCGTTCCGTATTTTAAAAATTCGGGGGAGTCTGGGTGCTTCAGTCGGTTAAGTGACCAGCTCTTGATTTCGGCTCAGGTCATGATCTCGAAGTTCATGGGACTGAACCTTGCCATCAGGCTTTGTGCTGACAGCGTGGAGCTTGCTTGGGATTTTCTTTCTCTGCCCCTCCCCAGCTCACTCACATTCTCTCGAAATAAACATAAATTTAAAAAATTGTTTCCAGCATAATTAACATTAGTTATATTAGCTTCAGGTGAGCAATATAGTGATTCAAGAATCCTATACATTATTCAGTGCTTATCACAATAAGTGTACTCCTAGTCCCCTTATTTCACCCATCTCTCTCAACCCCACGTCTCCTCTGATAACCACTAGTTTGTTCTCTTTATTTAAGAGTCTATTTTGTTTTGCTTTGTCTCCTTTTTTCTTTGTTAGGATATCCTCTCTTTTTGAGGCTGAATAATTGTATGAGTATACCACATTTTGTTTATTTATTCATCAGTTGATGGACATTAGGCTGTTTTTAGCTTTTGGCTGTTAGTAGTAGAGCTGCTGTGAATGATTGTTAAAAGTATTTGTTTGAATACTTGTTTTTGATTCTTGTGGGTATATACCTAGGATTGGAATTGCTATTAAAGGACATTTAAGTTGCTTCTGATATTGGCTAAAGTTGCTGTTTTACATACATAATTTTTTTAAAAGCTTATTTTTGAGAGAGAGCGTGCGCACATGAACAGTGGAGGGGCAGAGAGAGAGACAGACTCCAAAGCAGGCTCCATGCTGACAGCAGAGAGCCCAATGCAGGACTCGAACTCGTGAACTGTGAGATTATGAACTGAGTCGAAGTTCAATGCTCAGCTGACTGAGTCACCCAGGCACCCCATGTATAATTTCATACAAGTATATGTATTGGATCATAGCCAGTAGTGGAGTTACTGAGTCATAGCATTTTGTCTTTAACAATACATACAGCATTTTGGAAGATTTTGAAGAATTGTCTTCTATAGAGGCTGTAATGTTTTCACCCCTACTAGCAAAGTATGAGACTTTTTCCTCCCTTGGCCTTTAGGTATAGCCAGCCTTCCTATAAATCATATTTCAGAGAAGACAATGAAAACAGCCATAGGTGATAGTTCTTGTGTCTTGACTGACTTAGAATCTCCTTCCTGCTTAGCCTGTCTTTCCCTGTCTACCATCCTGATCCTTTTATTTCTGACTTCCTATTTTGGCTCTTAATAAGTGGTCCCTTCCTCTTTGTCTGGTGTGCTGTTCAAACTTCCTTCTTTGGTTTATCAACCTAGCTTTCTGCATATATTTTAATTTTGGATAATTTCTTTCAGCGTATTTTCAATAGTAATACCTTGGAAGTAGAGAGTAAAGTGCTAAGGTGGCTAGATAAGAAGCAAATGGTTAAGAATGGTTTGTTCAGGAAGTCTTTTCAGAAGAGATGAGTTCAGAGATGACTTTTGAAGAAGATAATTGGAATGTATTGATTGAAAAGAAAGATATTCATAGTAGGATAAAAGAAAATTATGAAGGGAAGATTCAAAAGATAGTCCACCCCACTCCTTCATTCCTGGCCAATAACTGGCTGGAACATCCTCCCTGGGTAGTGGGAGTAAAGGATGAGTCACTTCACAGTTTTGCAACCTTTAGTCCAGGATTAGGACTCTCAGAATCAGGAAAATATACTGGTTATAGTCTCCACAGAGTGTACAGGGAGTCTTATTTTAGTAGGACAGTGCAGTGAGTCTAGGACTTCTGTCAGTAAGAGTGGGTGCTGAATTTTACACTGTACATGTGGTATCCATATAAGGGTTGATACTGACGATTATAGGTGTTGGCAAACTAACAAAAGAGAAATTGTAACAATATGGTTTGGCTGATAAAAATAATGTTAATTGTAGTCTTCTGACTCATTTATTTCTATCCTATCTTTTTCCAGAAAGAATTTGTGTGGCTAATTGCAGTTATTAACATCAACTTATTATCATTTATGTTCAATTAATATGGCACACAATTATGTATGTTAAAAATGTCAGATTAATGTATTTAAGTTTCAGTTGAGCCTAGCTGGCTTAGGCAGCAGAGCATGCAAATATTGATCTTGGGGTTGTGAATTTTAGCTCCATGTTGGGTGTAGAGATTCTTAAAAAATAAAATCTTAAAAAAAAAGTTTACTTTAATTACAGTACTTAAGTGCCTAACCTGGGAACAGTACTTGTTATATATACACAACCATCTGTTATTCCGTAAAAACATGATCATCTTATGGTTTCTTATTATTGGCTTCATTGGTTCAGAGTGGTAAGAATTGAATTTGATTGGTTAAACATGATTAACAGAAACATTGTAGAGATCAACAATTGTTAGAATTATTCATTGCACAAACAAGTATTGGACACCTGTTCCTCATGCTAAGAACCATGCTAGCTAGGCACTGGGGGTATAGAGATGAAAGCTCTTGACCTTATTAGTGAGCTCAAGTCCAGAGAGGAAATACACTTACTACCATGTAATTAAGTGAAAGTAGAGGAAAACAACTGAATCCAAGTTTTGGATGGTTAGGAAAGCCTTCCCAGAGAAGATGATTACTTAAATTGAAAAAGAATTTAAAAGTCAACAAAAGTCCATAGGCTACATAATGGTTCACTGTTTGCATAGTGTGTGCTGTGGGTTTTGGCAAATGTATAATGACACATATTCACCCTAATAATATGATACAGAATAATTTCTCTTCCCTAAAATTTTCCTGTGCTCTACCTGTTGATCCTTCCTTCTTTCAAAACCTCTGGCATAAATTAAGTTTTGAAAGATGAGTAGGAGTCAGTTAAGAAGGAAAAAGGAGTTTATGGTAGTAAGACACTAACATAAAAAAGCGTGACTTATAAGCATGTTGAAAATTCTGGATGATCTCAGGGCAGGGGATAAGAGTGGGGCAGGATAAGAAATGAGGCATAGAGTCTTCATATCTTTCAGGATTTGAGAGCTGTAGCAAGCTATTTTTTATTTTGAAGACAATGAGGAGCCTTTGAAGACTTGAGGGGAATGAAACAATCAGATGGCAGTGATTGTAGTGATATACCCAGTTTGTTTGACGCATTAAAAAATCTGTTGTAGAAGATAACAGAGATACACAATTTCATAAAACAGACATTTAAAGTTTAATGAATTAATACAAGACAGGCAAAAAATAGGCCTTTGTCAGGCCCCCTAGAAAGCTCTCCACAAGCCCTTTCCCAGACATAATTTCCTTCTCCCTAAAAGTAACTACTCTACCAATCTTTCTGATAATGACTGTCTTGCTTTATATCTTATCACTCAAGTGTACATCACTAAAGATAATTTATTTTTGCCTGTGTTGTCTTTTTTGATACATCATATAGTTCTTTTTTAATCTTTGGGTTCCTTCTCCATCTCTTAATTTTTTCCTTCCAGTTTTTTATTGAAGCGACAAAGCCATTTAATTACATGGCTTTGTTTGACTTATAGTTTCCCATATTGTAAATTTTGCTCAATATATTCCCATAGCATAGTTTACTCTTCTGTCCTTTATAATTTTTGGTAACTTGGTGGTTGAACTGCAAGATTGATCAAATTCAAATTTGACATATTTCATTTGAAATGTACAATTTAAAATTCCTCCCAAATACGGATATTCGGATTTTTCCCAGATTTTTGCTATTTACATTTCATTTGAAATGTACAATTTAAAATTCCTCCTGAATATGGATATTCGGATTTTTCCCAAATTTTTGCTATTTAAACAGTGCTAAAGTGAGCAACATTGTACAAATGTGTTTTTTTGTAAATATGCATATGGATCTCCCTTCCCTATTATATATCCTTTTGTGTACCTTTATGGTACCTTTCCTTCATAGTTACTTAATATGTATGATTGTTTGATATTTTTGTTCTTCAGGCCATAAATTTCATGAGTAAGAGAAATGCTTATCTGTGTATTCCCAATACCTTTGCTCAATAGATACTAGTTGAATTAGTGCATTTCTGTTAAGCCAAATTATTGGATTAAGGGTTATACACATTTTAAATTGTGGTAGGCATTATCAAGTTATTCTCTAGAAAGTTTGTACCTATTTATATTTCTGCTGCTGATACTCATATTCTCACATCTAGCCACAATGCCCCTTTTCCCTTCCCCTTTTTCCCTCTATCTTTTGATCCTTCTACAAACATTTTAAAAGTTAATTTTTGGTAATCTCTACACCCAACATGGTGTTCAGACTCATGACCCCAAGATTAAGAGTCACATGCTTGGGGCGCCTGAGTGGCTCAGTCGGTTAAGCGTCCGACTTCAGCTCAGGTCATGATCTCACGGTTTGTGGGTTCGGGCCCCACGTCAGGCTCTGTGCTGACACCTAGCTCCGAGCCTGTTTCATATTCTGTGTCTCCCTCTCTCTCTAACCTTCCCCTTCTCATGCTGTCTCTCTCTCAGAAATAAATAAAACATTAAAAAAAAAAAAAAGTCACATGCTCTTCTGACTGAGCCAGCCAGGTGCCTTAAAAACCTTTTATGATACATTCTTGGTTCTGTTCTAGGTGCTTAGGATATATCAGGAAGCAAAACACACAAAGATTCTGGGTGGGAGGAGACAGACAGTAAATATAATGAATAAGGAAATTATATGGGAATTTAGAGAGTGGACCAATTAAAGAGTAGGTGGTTCAAGATAATTGGGAATGCTAGAATTGAAGTTGTAATTATAAATAAGGTGGTTAGTGTATAAACCACAGAAAATGACTTTTGAGTAAAAGTTGGAGATGGTTAGCAATGTGTCTCTCTGGGGGAAAGTGTGCTGGATAGAAGAAATAACTGGTCCAAAGGCTAGTCGAATGACTGAAAAGGGGTAGGAAGAGGTCTGCTGGGCATTGATCTTTTCTGTTCCTCCCTCCCTCCCTTCTTTCCTTCCTTCTCTTTTTTGAGATCCTAGATTTTTAAAAAATATTTGTTCATTTTTGAGAGAGAGTGTGTGAGTGGAGGAGGGGCAGAGAGAGAGGGAGACACAGAATCCAAACCAGGCTCCAGGCTGTGAGCTGTCAGCACAGAGCCTGACACAGGACTTGAACTCATGAACCAAGAGATCATTACCTGAGCCAAAGTCAGACGCTTAACCAACTGAGCCATCCAGCCACCCCTAGATATTAGATTTTTTTAAAATTAAGGATCCATGTCAGTTTCCAATGTATTTATGAATTATAATAAAGATGCTGCATATTAAAATTAGACTTCTCTGATCTAGATGCTTTATTTTTTTATTTTCAAATTTTTATTTATTGAAAAATTTTTAAATGTTTTGAGAGGGGGGGGGAGAGAGAGAGGGAGAGAGAGAGAGAGAGACAGAGTGAGAGACAGAGAGAGAGTGAGTGGGGGAGGGACAGAGAGAGGGAGACACAGAATCCGAAGCAGGTTCCAGGCTCTGAGCTGTCAGCACAGAGCCCAATACAGGGCTCGAACGAACAAACCTTGAGATCATGATCTGAGCCAAAATCAAAAGTCAGATGCTTAGCCAACTGAGCCACCTAGGCACCCCACAACTGTTTTGTTTCTTACATTCCACATGAGTGAACTCCTAAAGTATTTGTCTCTCTCACTGACTTATTTTGCTTAGCATAATAAATTCTAGCTCCATCCATATTGTTGCAAATGGCAAGATTTCATTCTTTTTGATGGCTAAATAATATATCATCGTATATAAATACCATATCTTCTTTATCCATTCATTAGTCTGTGGACATTTGGCTCCCTCTATAGTTTGGTTATGGATGATGATGTTGCTGTAAACATCCAGGTGCATATGCCCCTTCAAATCTGTATTTTTGTATCCTTTGGGTAAATACCTAGTAGTGCAATTACTGGATTATAGGGTAGTTCTATAGAATGGGAGGAGATATTTGCAAATGACCTATCTGATAAAGGGTTAATATCTGAAATCTATAAAGAACTTTTCAAACTCAACACCCAAAAAACAATCCAGGTAAGAAATGGGCAGAACATGGGGCACCTGGGTGACTCACTCAGGCCTCCAACTCTTGATTTGGTTCAAGTCATGATCCCAGGATTGTGGGATGGAGCCCTGCATCTGGCTCCATTCTGAGTGTGGAGCCTGCTTGGGATGCTTTCTCTCTCTCTGTCTCTCTCAAATAAATAAAATTAAAAAAAAAAAAGGGGGCAGAAGACATGAATAGACCATTTCCAAAGAAGATACCCAGATGGCTAGCAGACATATGAAAAGATGATCAATATCACTCATCATCAGGAAAATACAAATAAAAATCATGGTGAGATACCCCCTCACACCTGTCACAATGGCTAAAATTAACACAAGAAACAAGTGTTGGAGAGGATGCAGAGAAAGGGGAACCCTCTTGCACTGTTGGTGGAAATGCAAACTGGTGTAGGCACTCTAGAGAACAGTATGGAGGTCTCTCAAAAAGTTAAAAATGATCTATTCCTGTTTGTTGATCTGTGCTAGTTACATGAGTGTGTTCCTAGTAATCATTGAACAGTACCCTTATGATTTGTGTACTTTACTGCATCTTATACTTCAGTAGGGCTTCTATATTAAAAATAAGGAAATGTTGAACATTTCAAAATGGCTATTACCCAGTTCAATGTGATGAGTGCATTAATCAGTTTCTAATAATAAATCATCTTTGCTTTCCTACAATATGCCCTACTTGATTATGGTAAATTATTCTTTTACTATAATGCTGGGTTTTATATTTTAATACACATGTTCACAAAGAAGTTTGGTCAATAGCTTTTTTTTTGGTTTTTTAATTCTCTTAGGTTTGAAGTACTTTTCTTAATATTTTTTTTTTGTTTTTGCTTCTGTTTTTTGTATTTTTAAAAAATTATTTTCAATGGAAAGGGAAGTTCTATAGTACTTATATAATCTACTGTCTTGAAAGGGAGAATGGAATAATTTCTAATGGTTGACTTTATTGTCCTTTGTGAGTTACCTGGTAATTACTACAATTTAGTAATTGGTAGGTGAGTCCTGTCATTGCCTAGACAGATGGCTGTTCACTTGAAGTCTGAGGTTCAAATATCCTGTCATTTCATTGTCATGGAAAAATTGACCATCACTGGACTAATTGGTGATATAACAGTTGCCTGGGGGTGTTTTGTTTGGTAATTATAGATCTTCTTTTTTAATGCGACTATTTCTGATTTCTAATGTTTTCCACTAGAAACAAGATGAAATAAACAGAACAAGAAGCCTGTGAGTATGTTGCTGTAGCCCAGTCAACAGGGATAATTGAAGAAACTTTGCCTTATATTAAAGAGGATTCATTTTTAATTGGGTCCTGGACCTACTAGAGTTTTTTCATTTACCTATGCTCACTTTGGTTTTTTTTTTTTTTGTTTTTTTTTAATTTTTTTAAATGTTTTATTTATTTCTAGGAGAGAGAAAGAGACAGTGTGAGCAGGGGAGGGTCAGAGAGAGAGGGAGTCACAGACTGAAACAGGCTCCAGGCTCTGAGCTGGCAGTCAGCACAGGGCCCGACGCGGGGCCCGAACCCACGAACCGCGAGATCATGACCTAAGCGAAAGTCGGACGCTTAACCGACTAAGCCACCCAGGCGCCCCTACCTATGTTCACTTTGAACTTGTCTTTGTGCTCTGTAGTATAGTCCATCTGGCTGCCTCCTTCCATCAGTGCAGGAGCACTAGGCTTTTGACTGAGAGACTGGTTGTTCATATAGGAAATTATAGCTTTATTTTTCAAATTGTAATTGAGCATCAGTAGCATGAGAGTCCCGGCTTCTCCCTGAAAAGGCAGACTCAAACGAAGACAAATACAGATTCTTAAGCTACTTCTGGCGTTTTGAATTAGAATTTTTGGGAATAGGGTGGCATTTTATAACCTGAGTCTTATTATTATTTTTTAAGTGTGTTGTAGGGGCTGGTGCCTGGGTGGCTCAGTTGATTGAGCATCTGACTTTCGCTCAGGTTATGATCTCACTATGAGTTTAAGCCCCACGTTAGGCTCGCTCCTGTCAATGCAGAGTCTGTTTGGGATTCTCTCTCTCTCTCTCTCTCTCTCTCTTTCGCTACAATAAAACATTTATTTATTTATTTATTTATTTTTATTTTTTTTTAATGTTTTATTTATTTCTAGGAGAGAGAGAGAGACAGCGTGAGCAGGGGAGGGTCAGAGAGAGAGGGAGTCACAGACTGAAACAGGCTCCAGGCTCTGAGCTGGCAGTCAGCACAGAGCCCGACGCGGGGCACGAACCCACGAACCGCGAGATCATGACCTAAGCGAAAGTCGGACGATTAACCGACTAAGCCACCCAGGCGCCCCGCTACAATAAAACATTTAAAAAATTCTTTTAAAAAACAAAGTGTGTTGTAGTTTTCTTTTAAGGTTTTATTTTCAAGTAATCTCTACACTCAACCTGCGGCTCCTACCCAACCTCAAGATCAAAGGTCGCGTACTCTACCGACTGAGCCAGCCAGGCACCCTGTCAAGTAATTTTATTAAATTTTAAAGACCCTGCTTTCTAAGATTAAGAGGAATCTGCTTTTATTCATTTATTATCTTCTTCAGTTCTGGATTTCTGTGCCAAGCATTAAGAGGAATATAAAGGAAATATAAGACTTAAATCTTACACTCAAGGAACTTATAGCCTAGGCTAGGGAAGGGATGGGATGGGATGGAGAGGTTGGACAAAGGCAAGCAACAAAATAAGTTCTAGAACAGGTGTTCATTTTCTTTTTCTTTTTTTTTATGTGGGAATGGAATTTTTTATTTTTTAAATTTTAGTAAAACAGGTGTTTTTTAAAAATGAACTTTATACAAAAGACCCATTAGAAGTGCACAGTTTGATTAGTTTTGATAGGTGTATATACCAGTGAAACTGTCACCACAGTCAAGATACAGAACATTTCCATTACCTCTAAATATTTTCTCATGCCATTTGTGTAGTTCATCCTTCTCCCCACTCCTGGCTCTAAGCAACCACTGATAGGCTTTCTATCATTGTGGATTTTAAATTTGGTTTCCTAGAGTTTTCCTAATGTGTATTTTTTAAATGTTTATTTTTTGGGGGAGAGAAAGACCGAGCATGAGTGGCAGAAGGGCAGAGAGAGAGGGAGAAATAGAATCCAAAACCGGCTCCAAGCTCTGTGCTGACAGCACAGAGGGGCTTGAGCTCATGGACCAGGAGATCATGACCTGAGCTGAAGTCAGATGCCCAACATGGAGCTAAGTGCTACATACTTGATTTTCTATTTTTATGCAAATTTGAGAGGTGTTTTTAACTCTTCATTTCTTATAGATGATGAATAGAAGGGCAGAGAAGTTAACCAGCCTAAGACCACATAGTAAGAGATGGCTTTGAACCTAGGTTTATCTGGTTCCAAAACTCAAAATCCTTTTTATTAAACCAACAAGGAGTAGAAATGAAGTGCATTCTAGCTTCAGAAGTTGAGGGACAAATAGGGGAAATCAGGCTCATTCCTCTATCTCCCAGGTGTGGCAAGCATAGGAACTATAATAATACCTGTTTGTCAGTAACAAAGACTGCTTTGGGGAAATGGTTGACAGTGAGATTTAATATTTATTTGGTATCAGATTATAGAGGGCTTTAAAAGCTGAGAAGATAAATACACTCTTTTTACAGATAATGAGAAGTTATAAATTACCAAAAGGGTAACAATGTGATCAGAAGCTGGACTTAGGAAAATTAGTTTAGTTGCCATCTGCTGAGTGGACTGAATGGGACAGAGATTAGAAGGTCACAAGTCCAGCCAAAATCTGCAATAATTCAGGCATGAGATAATGGATTCCTTGATAAGGACTGAGAAAGGGACAGTAGGAAGGAGACTTGAGAGTGGAATTAACTATTAAGCTTATTGACAGGTTGGACTTGGGAGATAAGTAAAGAGGCATTTTTGAAATGTTTTTGTGGTTTCTGGTTTTGAAGTGCCAGGAGTTCAGTGGTTTGGGGCTTGAGGTACACTTGGTAATGCTAATCTGCCCAGAGCTCATAACATTGTAAAGACCATGTCATTGCCAGTAGAGGCTCTTGTTTTCTAGACTGCCTGACTCTTAGCATCAGGTGCCACTGAACTACAGAGCAGTTGGTTATTCGCTTGTTAAGTATGTGAACTGAAGAGGTTTGAGGCTCTAGGGAGGTGGGAAACATTAGCATACTCATTAAAATTGTCAGTTTGACACACATTTGATATGTGCAAATGCCCAATTTGAGAATGTTGCTGGTTTTATAAGAGGCTCTTAGTGTACTTAGTTTTTTTCTGTGACACATTTGGCCACCGTCTGTTCCCTGCTTGCTTCCTTTTTTGCATTCTGTGATAAGCAGTATCTTCCACCTTGCTCACATTCAATGTTTTACTGTAGGAATTGTGGAATCTTTTGATACCTCCCTTATTCCATTGTATGTGCTTCCATTTGCTTCTAAGCAGTCTATATTCCAGCTTTGACTCATTAACATTCCTATCAAAGTTTTTAGTAACCTCTTTATTTCTAAATCCAGTAGGCCTTTTTCAGTTTCATTTTGTTTGACTGTTCTGTAGCAGTTAACACTTGTTGACCATTGCCTTCTTGAAATCTTGTTCTTTTGGGGTTTTTTTTGTTTGTTGGTTGGTTTTTGTTTTTTGATTCAGAGATGATACTGCCCTGGTTTTCTTCCTCTCTGGCTTCTTCAAACCCTCCTTCATGGATTCTTTTCTTTTCTTTTCTTTTCTTTTCTTTTCTTTTCTTTTCTTTTCTTTTCTTTTCTTTTATTTTCTTTCTTTCTTTCTTTCTCTCTCTCTCTCTCTCTCTTCTCTCTCTCTTTCTTTCTTTTTTCCCTTCCTTCCTTCCTTCCTTCCTCCTTTCTCCTCTCTCTCTTTCTTTTTTAAAATTTTATTAAGATATAATTTACATAGAGTATAAATCTCCCTCACAGTGTACAGTACTATGTTTGTCAAAACACACATACAATCTTGTAACCACAACCATAGTTAAGATATACAGCAGTTCCATCAGTCCTAAAAGTTTTCTAAACCCCGTTGAAGGGGTTTAGAAACACCTCTAAACACCTCTTCCACTTCTGGCCCATGCAAACCCTAATTTGTTTTCTGCCTTTGTTGTATTGCCTTTTCCAGAAGTCATATAAGTAGAATCATGTAGCATGTAGCTTTTGTTTTGTCTTTTTTGTTTTTTATTGTTGTTGTTGTTTCATTTATCATACTGCATTAGAGATTCATCTGTGTGTTTCAGTTCATACCTTTTTATTCCTGAATAGTACTCAATTATATGGATATACCATGGTTTATTTATTCATCAAATGGATATTTGTTTACAGTTATTAGTGAATATGAATTAACCAACTGTGAACATTCATGTATAGGATTTTATGTGAACATGTTTTAATTTTTTTTGGGGGGTAAATACATATGAGAGGGTTGCTGGGTTTTATGATATGTATATATTTTAATAAGAAATGCCAAGATTATTTTCCAAAGTGACCTACCACTTTGCATTCTTGCCAACCATGTATAAAAATGTCAGTGTCTCCACAGCTTCACCAACATTTTTTGTCCTTTGTTTTTTCTCTTCCCTTCCCATCCCTTCTTTGTTTGCTTTTTAAATATGGCTGATTTGTAGGTTTCCCTCATCCCCTCTGTACAGTATTCCCTCCCCCCTTATCCTGCATTCTGCCTCATTGTTCCTATATATTTATATTTTAATTTGCCTACATGATTTACACATTTGTTGAGCTCTTATTTTGTGCTAAGCAGTGTTTAGGGACTAAGGATGTAGCAAGGAACAAAGCAGGAAAATCTCTGATGTCATGCCACCTTGTATTCTGAAAACTGACAACTCCACATATCTTTCCTCAGCTCCACAACCATATATTCAGCTGTCTCCCAGACATTTTCTTTTGAGATATCACATAAATACCTTAAAGTCAATAATCTAATTCATCATTTCCTTCAACCTGCCCCTCTCTTGTATTTCTCGTAATGAATGATGTCATATCCACCCAGTAGCTCAAGCTAAAAACCTGGGCAATATTATTTAGACTTTATTCTCCTCACTTCCTACATTCAATTACTTATTAAACCCTATATATTTTATCTCACAAATGTACCCACTCTCTCCATTCCTTCTGCCACTTTCCTAGTTCAAGTCATCATCAGGCCAGTGTAGTAGCTTCCTTACCAGCCTTCCTGACACCCAGTTTCCAGTCCACCTACCCTACAAACTTTTGACCACATTGTACCACCATTCTCTTTCTAAAATGACAAATCTGATTCTGTCTTTCTTGTGCTTAATTCCATATTATTTCATTCCTATGTGGAATTTAAGAAACGAAGCAAATGAGCAAAGGAGACAAAGAGACAAACTAAAATACAGACTGTCAGCTGTAGAGAACAGATTACCAGATGGGAGCAGGGTGAGGGGGATGGGAGAAATAGGTGAAGAGAATTAAGAGTATACTTACCATGATGAGCACTGAGTAATGTATAGAATTGTTGAATCACCATATTGTACACCTGAAACCAGTATAACACTGGATATTAACTGTACTGGAATTAAAGGAAAAAAAAGACTGACAGCTCTGCATTAATCTCCAGATAATTCCAAATTCCTAACATTGTTAAATTTCTAAACATTACCTAAGACCTCCTCTGATTAGGTTCTTTTCTAACCCTGCAGGCTCCTATTCAGATATGCTAGAACTGTGTTTCAAGTTCACTGAATGTACTTTTGCATGTATAATTTCCATTTCCTGGAATATCCCTCACCCCCTTTATTGGTATTTATGCTTAGCAAAACCTAATGATTCTCAGTATTGTTCTACTGGCTAGTGAGACGTTTTAGTGCATTTTTGGAGTGGGGAAGGAATCTTGCTTAATTAAACTGGTGTTGTTTCTTTTATAATGGTACCACCTTGAGTGACAATAGGGAACTGGTTGGTCAGAGAGTATAACTTATTTTCATGGCTTAGGGTTGTACCTAGTAGATGACATCAAACTATTCATTTGGTTTATTCATAATAAGAGATATCTATTGAACACCTACTATGTACAGGAAACTGCTATGCAGTGCTGTGGTACATTCAAGGATGAGGCAGTGTCCTTGAATGAGAGGCTCCTTTGGGTCCAGAGTTTCTGGAGAAATAGCATTGTCACTTGCCTGGAGCAATCTAGGGTGATAGGCATGTTCTGAAGTGCTATGTGATTTTTTTTTTTTTTTAAAGAAGCAAGGTAATTACTCTCTCACAGTTGTTATGACAACCATGGTGTAGCCTGGAGGATTTTCTTTTAGAGTGTTAAATAAATTATTAAAATTATAAAATGTCGTAGTAAGCCAACATATTCTTTTTGAGGGGTGAGAAAAAGAGGGTGGTAGTAGGAAGAAGATAAGTATAGGAAGAAAACTGATTTCCAGTGTATAGTTAAATTAAATACTGTGACTGAGTAGTAGTAGGCTCATATCCCCAGGATTGGGAGTTGGCTCAGGTAATGAAACCAGCCTGTCTTGACATCATTCAGTGCTTCAAGAGTTTTGAGTCTTAACCACAGATTTTCAAGGGAATTGTATCCTCAGAAATCTGAACACTTTCGGGGCGCCTGGGTGGCTTAGTCGGTTAAGCGTCCGACTTTCACTTAGGTCATGATCTCGCGGTTCGTGGGTTCGAGCCCCGTGTCGGGCTCTGTGCTGACTGCCAGCTCAGAGCCTGGAGCCTGTTTCAGTCTGTGACTCCCTCTCTCTCTGACCCTCCCCTGCTCACGCTGTCTCTCTCTCTCTCTCTCTCCTGGAAATAAACAAAACATTAAAAAAAAAAAAAAAAGAAATCTGAAGACTTTCTAACCCAGACATTGACAATCCCTCAGCAGACATGAGAGTTGTCAGTGTATGGATCCTCCTGCTATTTATTCATTAGGAACTTAGAAGGCAAACAAAGACAAAACAACAAGAAATGCCCATTGCTTGCCCTGTTCCAAGGACCTGTGCTAGGTACTTTATATGGATGATCTTTTATAATCCTTCAGTAACCAATGAGACTTGTACTTTTCTTATATTACCTGGAGGAAACGTCTGTAATAACTTCTTCAAGACCATATAGCCAGTAGTGGCAGAGCTAAAAAGAACTTAGTGTTGGCGTGAATACTCATATTCTTAATTACAAAGCTAAATTACTCCTTGTTTCTTGGGATAAAGACCTATTTTTAGTGATTTTGTGTGTGTGTGCATGCATCACATTAGTTGCCTCAAATTCAGTTTTGGGTGTGGAATAGGATTTAGATTTAAATTTAATTAATGTTGAAGTTTTTATTCTGAAAAATGAGTAGAAAATGTCCAGTTTTCTCTTGTCATTCAAAGCTTCTGTGTTTTAATGGATTTTATTAAATTCTATGTGCAGTTCAGAAGAAAAAGTGGTTCTCTCTGAGCATCTAAAGGGTTTAGTTTTAGATGGTCAGTAATAGTGTTTTATTACATATTGGAAGATTAGAGGTTAATGCCATTCTTTCGCCTTTTAAAGAGTGTCAAAATTGGACATGATCGCTCCCAGACAAGGGAATTACTCTCTTTTCCACGGTGTTCGGTCTGAGATTCTCAGGGATATACTATGGTAGGATCAGATTTGGCAAACATCAAGAGAAGGAAGGATTTCTTAGAGACAGGTTGAATTTTTGTCATTTTGAATAAGGAAGGTTATATTTGCTCCTAAATGATGATGATCTGAGACCTAGGCCAGAAGGAGGTTTTAAATAGTGTAGAAGCAAGGAGTGCCTGGCTGTCTCAGTCAGAGGAGCATGTGACTCTTGATCCCAGGGTCATGAGTTTGAGTTCCATGTTGGGTATAAAGACAAATTAAATAAACAAAACTTTAAAAAAAAAATGCAGAAGCTGTTTTTTTTTTTTTTTTTTTTTGTTATTCTCTATATAATAAATTATAGAGAGCCAGGGGTACTTTGTAGATTTGTCTCATGCTTGATAGAAGACAGAAAGCTGTCTACATATTATGTGAAATTAATGGGCATGCTCAAGCAAGGTAAGGTGTTTAATAATTGGTGGGTTGGGGAATTTATCTTTGAATTATTCCTAAAATTGTCTCTGTCACTCTTCTTTTTTGCTACCATTTGCGGTTTTCTTAGGTCACTGGACCTATTTGGGCTGGGGAGAGCAGCAGAGTACGTAAGAAATTGAATTCCTTATAATTTTCTTGATTTTATCCTTAAAAAAATTTTTTTTATCTTACCCTTTAACACACTCCCTCTGAACTATGAAGCAGGATATTCATGCATATAAGCATATATAATTCCATTCCCCCCTTCTCCCCTACTTAAATCTCAAGAGACCATTACTTGCAGTGGAATAGCATATCCTTTCAGGTTGGGTTTTTTAAAGAGAGAGAGGGAGGGAGGAGAGAAAGATATTTCAAACAAAGTCCTAGTTATAATCTTAGCAGTATCTCTTGATTTTTCCTTCCCAGAGATAAGTAATACCATCAGTTCCTAGTATAGGAAACCCTCTTTGGTCTCTTGGCTAAGGAGTGCAGTGACTAGAAGAAAGTTCATTATGGAAGTCTTTTTGTGAACAGGAGACTGAGGACAGGGTTTGACTTTTCTTGAAGCAGCCCAGCTAGGCGGGAGGCCAGCTTCATTCTAGAGCTTTGAGAGTGGACAGTCAGCCCTTTCCAGCAAGACACACAGCCTTAGGCTGACGTTACTGGCTGTGACCTTTCTTACAGGGGATTTGGTTGTGCTTAGGTATTCAGCAGGTGCTAAAAGGGGCCAAATTTTGTTCTGTCGCTGGGATTTCTCATGAATATGTACATTCTGCCATTTGAATCCTGAGTATTTCCATTAGAGAAACACTGCTCAAAGGTAGTGTAAGAAAGCTGAGATAAATTAAGATTTTCAAGTAGAGAAAAGTAACTAAGCCATGAAAAAAAATGGTTTGATTTCTTTTTCCTTTTTTCTCAGGCTGATAAAGTTCTATCTGTACTCTGGATTTAAAGACAGGGATTCAATCCAGGAACACCACATACCAGAAAGCCTCATTGTTCAGTATTTCATTCAGTATTGTTTGAGTGCCTTCTCTGTACCTGAGGCTCATTTTTGACCCAGCCTAGATTATGTTCCCTAGGTTTATTTTCTATCATTCCCTTCCATGTCCTTTTATGTGACTACCAAAGTGGTTTTTTTTAAAAAAAAAAATAAGCTTTCTCACTTTCTGGCCTTTACTCATGCCATTATTTTGATCCAGATTCTAGTAGGTATTTCCCTCCCAACTTACCTTGTTGAAAACCTACCAGTCTTTCACAGTCATCTCCATAAAACTTTCCCTGCTCACACTAATGGGAAGTGACCTTACCTTCAACTGATATAGCATTGGGTTGTACTGTTCTCATGATCGTTATTTTCTTGTATTTGGATCCATATTTTCTCTCTCCTGTTAGAATGACTCTATACTCTGAATCTTCTGTGTTGTTTACCCTTGTACTTCTAGGCACTCAATAAACACTTGAATGAGTTAATTTTCCCAGCCTTTTCTATTTTTGCCCTCATACTAGCTCACAAGTCCTCCTTAAACTGAATAACCAACCCTGCACACAGGTTCTCTTTCTCAGTGAAACCAGGAGTTTTTTTGTTTTAGCTGCAGTGGTATTGTGGAAGAGAGAATAGAGCCAGTAAGAGATCATCACTGCCACATTAAAAGCACAATTCTTTGATTCAAGCCTTTTCCTTAATTTCCCTTTTTAGTTTCTAATCAGCCTTGGTGGTGCCAGGAGGTTTACTTTCTAGGGAGATTGAGGATGGTGTCAGGGGAGAAAAGCTGGTCTTTGCTCTCATCTACCTTTTTTCTGTTTCTCTCCTGTTGTCTCACCTCACTTTTTTGTATTTCCTTTCTCCTGTCCCCTCCTACTTTTCATATTCTCTTCTACTCCTAACCTCTTCTTTCCATAAACGCTTTGTTTCTTAATATTTGCCCTTTATTTTGTAAGTTTGTTTATTTTGAGAGAGGGAGGGAAAGAGAGCAAGCATGAGCAAGGGCGGTGGGTGCAGAGACAGAGGGAGAGAATCCCAGGTAGGCTCTGCATCATCAAAGCAGAGCTCAGCTCAGGGCTTGATCTCACGAACTGTGATATCTTGACCTCAGCTGGTTAAACATCTGCCTCTCTTGATTTTTGCTCAAGAGGCAGATGTTTAACCAGCTGAGCTGCCCAGGAGCCCTGCCCTTTATTTCTTTAGTACAGAAATGTCAGCCTTTAGGAGAATTTGAGTATTCTTCCCTTTAGCCTAGCAAAATAAAAAAGCAGAGCATTATTTAGGAATAAGAGGTCAGATAAAGTGAAAAACTAAGGGTAGTTTCTAGCTCTGAGTCATGGGCTCCTAACTCTGGCCTCAATCAGTAATATTGTCTATCACTGCTTCCTCTTTGGTTCTCTGGGTTATGTGTTGATACTTTTCCTGATGGAATTTAAGTAGGCTTTTTGGCTTTGTCTCCTTTGTTGCCCCTGTCCTTCCATCTGTACCCAGGAAAAATCCATCTGTAGTTTCTGAAAGACATGCTGGTTTTTATCGCTTGATCCTTTCTTTCTAGTTTTCAGAACAACAAATGTATCAAGATCTGAAACCAATGCCTCTAAAAGTCTCTTTTTCCTAATGTGTGATCAGAATGCTTTCTGAGGAGAATGCTGTGTATTCGCCATGGTTTGACCAATACTATTCCTGACCATTTTAAAGTTAGTCTCTTTTTCATACTAATTTTTTTCTCCTGAGGTTATGATCATTCTCCTTTTCTTGTGCTCATATGTTGCCTTAAACTCAAAGGGGAAAAAGCTCATGAGATCTTCTACACCTACTCCCAGCTGTACCCACAAGTGTTGTCTGGAATCCAGTGTTCAAATTTTCTTCCTTGCTTGTAAAACTCCCATGTTTGTGCTTCCTTGTCTCTTTTACTGGAATTACTATCCACCATGTAGTCCTAGTGTGCAAGCCAAGGTGTCATTTCCCTGTTACCATCTATTTGTCCCCAGGTTTTATCACTTCTGTCTGGATTTTTTTTTCCAGTTGGTTAACTCTGTTCCATTTCCACTGCATGAATGCAGGTTATTATCTCCTACATGAGTGATTGTGAAAGCCCAATCTTATGGTCTTCAGAAGCCTTTCACTGCCCACATAAGAACCAAGATTTTTAAAAAAATTACTAATAGGAGGAATCCATCTCCATTTTGGGATGATAAATAATTCCTTTTCCTCACTGAGCCAAATAGGAAATTGGCAAGATAGGACATATGGGACCTTGTTAATTGAACACATATGGGAATTGTGTCAGAAATGGCTTCTCTATAAAATAAACTATAAAGCACTATTAGGTTGATCTCCCTTTATAAGCATAGAGTTAAATATTTTCATTTTTGCTTGGAGCAGGATTTGTAACGGCTATCAGTTCAGCTAATACCAAGAACAAAACTAGCTAGTCAGGTGCTGTTCTGAAAAGCAGACGTAATTTTATGAAATTATAGTCACTGTTGTTAGATAAACTTGGCTGCATTGTCAGCAAGATTCCATTGGCAGTGCTTATGTTTTCCTCTTTAGACCAGGCTTCAGATGGAAATTCTGAGTCCCAGGGTGTAGGTACTTGATAGGAGTTGTTAGAAAAACCTGTTGAAGCAAGATAGACTGTTCTGGAGTGTGTGTCTGGCTCAGTCGGTAAAGCATGTGACTCTTGATTGTGGGGTCATGAGTTCAAGCCCCACAGTGGTGGTGGAGCTTACTTAAAAAAAAAAAAAATTAGCATGGTACTTAAAAACAAAAAAACTGCTGCTGTTCTTAGTCAAGCTTTTGGCTTAACTGCTGAACCTTGGCTTTGACCTTACTGATTACCTGACCAGCTTCTGATGTTGGACCTGCTTATTGGGTTCAGCTGTATATATATATTTTTAAATGTTTTATTTATTTCTGAGAGAGAGAGAGAGAGTGTGAGCAGGGGAGGGTCAGAGAAAGAGGGAGACACAGAATATGAAGCAGGCTCCAGGCTTTGAGCTGGCAATCAGCACAGAGCCTGATGCGTGGCTCGAACCCATGAACTATGAGATCATGACCTGAGCTGAAGTCGGATGCTTAACCGACTGAGCCACCCAGGCGCCCCTCTGCTGTATATTTTTAAAGTCTGAAATCAGCAAGCCAACTTCAAATGAGAATTTCTCTTCTGCCCATTTTTATAATAGTAAATACTAGAATCTATGACATTTAAAAACAGATTTTTACTAGAGTTATGATAGCTAGAGAGTCAGAATTCCATAGAACTCTGAACTGGGAAAATGCAACTTGGAACTCCTCTTAAGAATGAGCACTAAAATGAAATCTAGTGTCTTGTCTCATAAGGAAAGAAACTTGTATTAACTGAAATAGTTTTCTATATGGCATTGAGGTCACTTGGCTCATGTGTTCTTGTCCTCATGGTCCAGGCTTGTGGCTACTTAAGTTAGAAGCGGGAGAAAATTCTGAAGAACTAAGTAAAGCTGGAATGCTTTGTGCTTATTTCACAGCTTTTGAAGATCCTGATAGTGCCGTTGATGACCGAGATAGTGACTATCGCAGTGAAACCAGCAATAGCATCCCACCTCCTTACCATACGACTTCCCAGCCCAATGCTTCTGTGCACCAGTTTCCTGTGCCTGTGCGATTGCCACAGCAGCTGCTACTTCAGGGCAGTTCCCGGGATTCTTGCAATGACTCTATGCAAAGTTATGATCTTGATTATCCAGAGCGGCGGGCCCTCAGGTAGGTATTGGAAACAAAGCATTTTCTCTTCCTAGTATGTAGTCTTGGAAATACAACTGACAATATTTGGATGCTTTAACCTGAGGTGGTAGTGGAAGTATAGCAACCTGAAAAGCCAAGCTCCAGCCATTCTGTATAGATTATTAGTCTTTTTTTCCCTCTTTTATACTTTCACATTTAGACATTGCTGTTACTAATATTTCTCTTTATGATCAGTGATTTTCACCTGGTGAGAGCATGCTCACTTGGGGTGGATGGCTAAAAAAAAACCAGCTCATGCCTCTGCCCAGCGCAGTGATTCTGATACACTTTTCATCAAGATTAAAAAAAGAAAATCACAGATGTTAAATGTTTGGATAATCCTTTCTACCTAAATATTTCCCTGGGAACTTTAGATGATCTCTTCATAGCAGATTCAGTACTTTTGCTGGAGCTTTAGAAAACTTTTAAGTACACAAAACATGGTTACAAAAGTGTTAAGGTGTAATAACGCATATAGTGAGGAATCTCCCACTCACACCTGTCCTCCTCTACCCCATCCCTTCCTGTCATCTAGTTCTCACACCACCCTTCCATAGACTACTCTCATACATTTATGAGTATAAAAACAAATATATACATGTATGCTTCTTGCCCTTCCCCCAACTTAAAAAATCCAAACAAAATTTTGAAAAATACTACAATCAACACCCATATTCATGTTATCTAGATTCATCAATTATGTTAACATTTTGCCACATTTACTTTTTATTTCATTCTCTCTAATGTAGGTTCATAGGTGCATGCATTTTTTTCCTGAACTTTGTGAAAGTAAGTTTCAGATACCATGTTACCTTACCAGGAAGTACTTTAGCATATAGATCCCAAGAGAAAGAACTTTCTCTTACATAGTCTCCATACAATGATCACATTCAAGAAATTTAATAATACAATGATACTATTTAATATATGGACCATATTTAAATTCCTCTAGTTGTCCCAATAATCTTCTGTGTATTTCCTTTTTTCCATTTTGATCCAGGATCCAATTAGTGATCATGGTACATTACATTTGATTTCCTATTTCTGTAGTCTACTATAATCTAATAGTTTTTGAAGAGTCCAGCCAGTTGCTTTGAGAATATACCCTATTTTGGTTTGGCTGATTGTTTCTTCATGTTTAGAATCAGGTTAAACGTTTTTGGCAAAAACATTACAATAGATGTTTCCTTCATAGTGCATCAGCAGACACATTATGTTACTTTGCCTTTTTATTGGTTATGTTTAGTTTGACCTCTGAGTTAAGAAATTTGGTATATACCAGATTTTCCAATGTAACGTTGCCCTTTGTAATTAGGATATCTGGGGTGATACTCTAGATTGTGTCATTATTCTGTTTCCCCAACAATATTTTATACATTGATGGTAGCGTTCATTGATGATCCTTGCCAGGTTAATAATAATTAACCTGAATTAATTATTGGTTGGAGGTTAATATTTTAAAAAACATTCCAGTTTAGCTCATACTGTTGGTTGCTAAAAATCACCATCCAGTAACATAATATCATTTCTTTTTGCTCACCTTGCCAAACTGGAGAATATTTATCCCAAGCCTCAGATAGTTGCCTACCTGCTATACAACATTCTGTCTCAGCTTACTGTCATCTGTGGGAATATTTTAAATGAAACTTTTTCACATATCAAATATCGCATAGAATTTTTACTCTTTATAATCTGATTTTAAAAAGAAACATGCCAGGAATTCTACTGTAGTTGGTCTTTACTCCTTGCTGATTTATCAATGAACATTTGCATATTTTATTTGATTTTAGTTGTTTATACTCTCCTACTTTAAGAAAAAAATAATAGCAAAAATCCACGACTTTTGACCTTCTTTCCCTCTGTTTCCAAGTTTTAGATGTGTAGGCCAGCAATAATGTTACATCAGCCTAAATGACTACATTTTATTTAATTATTACCCTATGATTATTTTGATTACTTCTTGGACTACTGCTATAATAATGCTTAGATGAGTATTAGTAATATACTTCAAATTACAGATTATTTCCCAAAATGTTTTTAACTTGTTGCCATATAAATTTGGTTTTATTGTATCAGTATAAGAAATGAGGTTAAAGAGTAAATATTTTTTCATCTCCACCAGAGAAAAATTAATGTAATTTTTAAGTAAGCTTTTATAATAGACATTTTTAACTTAAATTTTTGAAATGATTTATCCTTTAAATATTTTTGAAGAAATTTTATCACCAGCATTTTTTTTTTAAACTTCTCTCTTACTGTAAATACTAAGTTCTTAGAGATGGTCTGAGTCCTTAAGTTGCACAGTTTTTTAGTAAGAGTATTTAAAATCCTGAGGGAACAAACATGTTCTTAGTACCTGCCAGTTAATTAGAAGTGTAAAAATAAATAGCTTAATTCACTATAGCAATGGCTATCTATTGATTAAAGTTGAAATGTAAGACTTCTAGGCTGAAGTTAGTTTAGTTTGAGTTTTTGAGGATACTGGAGAATAATGAAACTCCGTGTTAAAAAAAAAATGTTAAATTGGATTTCCTCACTCAACCACATGGCTTTTTTGAAAACTATTTTATTTTTCAATAATCTCTATACCCAATGTGGTATACAGGACTTGAACTCACAGTCCTGAGATCAAGAGTTGCATCCTCCACCTACTGAGCCAGCTAGGTACCCCAGTCAAATGGGCTTTTACCTAATGAATCCAGAATAACTGGAAACTTAAATAAATTATATAAAAGCCCATAATTTGAGATTTGAAAATAGAGTTGGACTCTATTAGATATAGCCAGAGTGTCTCTAGTGTTCAGAGGGGCCAACAGAATATCTCTTTAAGTTTATTATTAATACCTCTTCAGTCTCTCCCTTGAAGATTTTTAGTGACTAAATGACCACTGTCATCATCTTTCTGTTTCCTAAATAAATACAGTTGGATGTTAGATCTATAAAAGAACATACTAGGCTCACAGGCTTCTAGTCTGCAGGTCCTCTGTATACCCCGACTTGAGTACACAGGAAGTGGGCAGTTTCTAATGTAACTGAAAGAAAGGTCAAGTATCTTAGGTATTTATTGACTTAAGTTGGAATATAGCTTCTAGTGTTATAATCAATATAGGGAAAGCTTGTCATTTCACGGTGATCCTCAATGCCTGTAGCTCTAAATTTCACAAACAAATTGTCATGCTTTAAATAATATGCTCTTGTTGCTCCTGTAATAGAGTTTGCCTTTTGACAGTCAAAGATTTATTATGTGGAAATTTTTTCTTTTTAAAAGAAATATATTTGATCATATTCTTGACTATATTGCCTCAAATAATAACTTTCAGTAAGTTAACAGCTTGACTTCTTTTCAGACCCAAATTCATCAACAAATTTAGGTTTCTTGAAATCCCTTGATATATTTTCATCAAATACTTAGCAGTTCTAAACTTGGGCATTGCAAATACATTCAAAATATTGAGGAAACATGTTCATTTTGTCTCTATCTTTCTTAGAAAATAAAAGGATCCTAAAAAGCTATGGTAGCAAGTGAAGTACAGTATTTTAAGTTATCATTATAGCAGTTCTTTTTTGAAGTGGAAAAAACTATTTGACTAAATTGCTTTAATGCTGATTTAAGAACATGTAAATTTTTTATCATATGTTTTTAGTCTGAATGGTTTTTGTCAAACTATTTTAGTTTTCTCATTGAATGTGCACTAAATGTTATAATTTGTTTCTTTTCCCTGTTTTCTTCTTTTTTCTTTGTCTTACTGTTCCTCCAATTTTTTCCTTTTATATCAGACAAGGCTTGCAGGCTAAAAATGACAAAATTAGGATTATTTCAGCTTTCTCTGATATTGACTATGAAGAGCAAGAAGGTATATATGATGAGATAGAGGGGGAAATATCACAAGAGTTTCTAGAACACCGTAACATAAAGGAAGCAGAAATAAAAGAAATTAGAACTCTTTCAATAACTGATAAATCTTACAACCGACAAGAACAATGGAAGTATAAGAATTGGAAAAAGATACCAACACAGGGCCAAGAAACTGAATTCTGTACTGCCTTTAACTTTGACTTTAAGTATGAAACATCTGTGTTCTCCAGTTATGCTCAGAAATATGATACGGTAGATAGGAGAAGAAAAAATAAGCCCTTATACTGTGATTTTGAAGACAGTCAAAGAACACAGTACAATGATAGATCGGGAACTAACACTGACTTCAAAAGTACATACCCTGAAACTGAAAATTGTAACATTTGCCACACTGAAAGGAAGAAACAAAATTACCCAATTTTGCACCCTTATAAAAATGGCTTTGTGGTCAAGAGTGGCATGTGGACCACTAAGTTGGAAAATCATGATTATGATCTTTCTGGTGATTATAAGAACTGTGAAAAATCATCTGGCTTAAACCAGCATGTCACTAATTTCACTCCATTAGATAATCTTGAAGATTCTACTAGTAGTACTTCTGAGGAACTTTTGAGTTCTCCTCTTACTGATAAGCAGGAAAGTCTGCTGTCACCAATAAGTCATCCATCCAGTATCCATCATATTGGAGGCTGTTCTGAAGAATATGATGTTACAAATCCAGCATCCCCATTACAAAAGATGAATCGTGATGCAAACACACTTGTAGATCTTTCTGGGTGCCCCATGGAAGAGATGACCCCTTCCTCTCTTGAGGAACCCAAGGAGGACTATGTTGATACAATGGATGAGCTTCAGTGTTTGGTAGAAACCGTGTCAGAATATTTAGCAGAGAAGGAAGAGGAGATTAATAGATATGGTTCCCTTTCAAGAGATAAAAAATCACTTAAACACAATAGTATTAGTAATAATGCAGAACAGAAAACGCCTGGGGATCAAATGCCACCTTTAACTACTGTCAAGAATGAGAAGGACAAGACTGTCTCTTTCCCTGAGCTGAACGGAGTGAAATGTGCTGTTGGTTCTTTGTTCAGTTCACTTACAGAAAAGGTAGGCTCAGGCACAAAGCATCTAACAAACTCTGTGGAAAAGCTGGTTTATTTAGGTTCAGAGAAAACAGAAACTCTTAATCAAATAGAGATGACTAATTCAGGATCTAAACCCAGAGCCAAGTCTGTTTTGGGGAAGGATCTTTCCATGCAGTCTCCATTATCTTCTCAAGCAGTTGATAATAAAGATTTTGGCAGAAATGACAGAACCTCTGAAAATGAGCACATAGGTAGTAAAACGGGAAATTTAAGCTTTCAGGATGCAAGAGAGACTATTGGAAGGGACTACACTCCACAGAGTCAGAGTTCTGTTATAAAGTCTGTTTTCAGCATGCTAAATCCATTAAAGATCTTTTTGGAAAAGGATGAAACCAAAAAAGATAATGACCAGAACACGGCAACAAGAAAGGAAAGCTTTGTTGGGTGTGGTTTGGAGTCACATCAAAGGAAAGACACCCTCAGCAATGATGGTAACATCATCACTGTAGATAGGCATGATGGAGAAACTACAAGCTCGTCTCAAATGTTCACAAGTAAAGATTTGTTGTCTTCCCAAGTGGCCAGTGAACCTTCAAACTTAGATGGTTCTGCAAACAAAAAAGATGATATTGAGAGTCTCTTGGAAAGAAAACCCTGTACAGATTTGTCTCTGGTACCACATCAACCAAAAATATGTGCCTCAAACACTCAAGAACATCCTTGTATAGCTGGCTGTGGAACTGCAAATAAAGAGTCTTCTTCAAAGCCAATAGAGGGAGAAAAAGTTACTGGTGATGATGATTTTCTTGAGCCACTCAGAAAATCCTTTAGCCAGTTTTTGCTCACTTCACCTGAGACCTGTTCAAAGGAAACTTTGCCAGAATCTATGAAAATTCACCAGTTGGAGGAAGATGAATGGGAAAGAGGCCATGAGAAAAATGGGCATTCCTTTTCCTTTAATGGAAAACTACATATTCCATTTTTCAGAGTTCTTAGTCATTCTGAAAAGCAGCAGGATTTAAGAGAGAAAGGAAGCATTTTTCCTCTGTTTAAATCTCCTTTCACTGATGGTCATACCGCTGTCAATGACCAGAGTTTTCCTGACTCAGCAGTAACTGTTGATGAAGAGATCCAAAGAAACTGCCATGAAAATGCCAAACTTAATTTAATAAAATCTAGTTCAGTTCCTAATATTCATAGTAATTTAGGGAAATTTGATGATACAGAAACAACTAATAAAAATGACCAAATAAATTGTCCTGAAGATACCAAACTTAATAAAATAAAGCCTAATTCAGTTCCAATTATTAGCAATGATCTTGGGAAATTTGGGAATATAGAGAAATTAAATTCAAGTGACCACAAAGCAGCAGAGAACTGTCAGATAGATACCTTAGTCATCCCTGAAGTTGTGTCCAAAGAATATAGTCCTTCAGATTCTTCAGAAGAAATTAAGACTGTTACACAAGTGACATCTTTAACAGTATCAGACTCATTAACATTGACTTCTACTATTTCAAAATCCACATTGGTTAATGAAATTAATGAAGACAGATTTGTAGATAAAGTCTCTAAGAAAACCCAAGGAGGCCTTCTTTCTGGGCTATTTAACAGGTTTTCTTCTCTTGAAAACTTGTCTAGTCAACAAGAATTAAATCTGAAAAGTGATGACTCTCACCATAAGAATAATACCCCAGGATTACTCTCTGGAATATTTAACTTGATATCCAATAACAGTGTGACTGATTGTAAACCAGATGAAGCAAAGTCCATGTCTTTAGGCAATGTAAAAAGTTTGAAGGGAAATAAACATTTATCTGTGGATGAGATCCCTGTTACTTCATGTGTGACTTCTGAGACTCAGAGGAACCATATTGAAAAAGAAGAAACATCTGGCTTAATAAAAAACTTTTTATCTTTACCTAAAGAAAACATACCATTATCTGATGCCTGGGTTGAAAATCATCATTGCTCTTCTACATGGAAAAACCAGCAAAGTGAAAAGAATTGCCCCTCTTCTGAGGACAGGATACTTCACTGTGCTCCAAGCACTCAGCAGGGCCTCTTAGAGAAATCTTTGGCCGAGAGACTGACACCACACCATGTTCTTAAGGAGGAAATACATGAAGATTCAAAGAAGTTAAACCCACACATATTAAATACTAACATTCTTAATAAATCAAACCACTATCAGACTTTGGAAGAAATGAATAATCCTTTCTCTTCTGAATGGGACTCTGATATAAAAGATTTCTCTAAAAATTCCAGAAAACCTCAGCCAGTTTATTATATGCTAAATCAAAATACATTCCCATCAGCTGATGTTTTCTTGTGGCTTGACTCAGAAAGCTCAGCAATAAATTTTTGCCAAAAAGGCCAAAATGCAGATATCTTGGAGTGGAAAACAAATCAAAACAGTGTCATTTGGCATGACTTACCATATGAATCATTGGAGCAGTTAGCATTTAATGAAGATAACTTATTAAGAAGTGATATGTGGGCAGCTCACTCATTATATGGAAATTCATATCTTCCAGTTAGTGAGACTAAGAATTCACTAGAAGAATTGCCCATTGACTTAAGTTTTTCTGCAGGTTATGAGAAGAGGTTATATTCCATAGTAGATCAAGAATCATTAAGAATGGATGAAAACTTTGTTTTTTCAAGTGTCAGTTATGAATACCAGGAATGGTGGTCATGTCTTGAAAATGGAGTGTGGTGGCCATCAGAGAATGGAGATTATGGATATTTTATGTTCCATGATGGTCAGTATATATATTATGTCCTTACTGATTCTACTGGGCAGTATGCCTATTTATTTATACCTGATTGTTTTTATCAAGAGTATTTGAATTGTGATACACAGACAAGTGATCTATCAAGTATTATGTTGGATGACAGCATTATATCAGCCTGTAGTTTTAAAATACTTGACAAGGAAGATGAATTATACTGGTGTGTTGAAGAGGAACCAATAGATGACCCTCTTGATTTATCTGTAGTTTTGCCAAAAAGTGAAGGACCAGTGTATCTAAATTTAGGAACCTTTTCACAGGTACTTGAAGAGTCAAATTATGGCCAAAAAGATCAACCATTAGATTTTTCAGGCTATAATCTTCAAAAGTGTAAAGGAAATTTTACATCTTTTGAAGAAAGGGTGTATGGTTCTGAAGACTTTGAATATATATTGGATCTCAGAAATCAGCCCCAAACTATTGGTAATCATGACTTAAATAAAAGTCTTGCTATGGAGAGAGGTAAGAATCAGTTTCTAGCTAAGGATTCATCAGTTTACCCTTCCAGTTTCCATTGGATTCAGTCTTCTGAAGAAGCTACCTCTTTGGTTCATCTTGATAATATGACTAATAGCCTACAGCAAACAGGAGAGATATCATCATTGAACAGAGGAACTTCATTATTTTCTGCTTTGGGTGCTTTGGTTAGAAGTACTTTGAATTTTGATGAGAATCAATCCTTGGAGTCTTTGGTCATGAAGAAAATGGATCAGGAGTCAGACTTAGCAGAGCTCACAAATGGTGGTGTTCAGTCATTAATCCTGAATAAGCAATTAGAGAGTAATTCCCGAAATGAAGAATGTCTTCTTAAGAAGAATTTAGAAACACATATAGTATCCAATGTTCAGCAACCAGAAATTAAAAATATGAAGCAAGAATTCTCTTTAAATAAAAGTATTCATGTGAAAGAACAAAGTTTGTTAAAATCTGTTGTGGAAGTAAGCCAAACAACTCCTCAGGCTAAATCAGATACAGAAAATGAAGAAGTCATTACAGTTGACACTGTTTCAGTTCCTTTTACATCACAGTTGAGTAGGGATGAACACAAGAACTGTGAGCTTCTCCATGACCAGTCTTCCAAAGAGGCTGAGAGAACATTATTTAAAAGTGCATTAAAACTCTTTGGTCGGGGAGAAGACTCTTCAGTAAGTGTGGTTTCAAATGGAAAACAGGCATCTGGATTTTTGAACCTTTTTAAAACCCAGGTGAATAAAGAAGGATCACCAAATTTAGAAAAGAATGAAGATAAAAATAAAAAGATACCTTCTCAGCAAAAGAATGAATCTTCTGGTGTTTCAAATTTTTTTAGTACCCTTGGGGATTTATTTAAAACCAATGTATCTTCAATGCAGACAACTGAAAATAAGTCAATTTCCTCGATGGTTAATAAGGATGAAATAAAATCAAGTCCTAATCTTGCACAGCTAAATAGCCAGGACGTTGGGAACTTTTCTGATAAGCCAGTTGCCTCTAAAAGGAAGGTTCGAGTTAGGAGTCTGAACAAGCAGGTTACTATTGATGACAGTGGGCTAAAAGAACCATCAACTTTGGATGTACAGAGTAATAATTTGACCGAAAAAGAGGTACCTTCCAGAGACCACCCAATTCAGCAATCACCAAATCCGTCTTTCTCAACAAACTGTCTCAGAGGGTTTTCTGGAGATTGTTCAATAGAAACTAGTGTTGTGTCTACAGTGACAGAAGTTTCAGGAAGTAATAAGTTGTCTTTTGATATTCTGAGCAGAAGAAATTCAAATGAACAAGATCATTCTTCTGACCAAGGCCAGAGTTTTTCAACTGCCACAACATCTCCGTCTCAACCAGAATTGCCAACCAGAAAGAGTATATTTTCTTTCCTGACTGGATCTGAAAAATCTGAGAATAGAACCTCTGCTACTCTACCAAGAACCAAATCTCAAGCAGAAGGGCTATTCACACTTCCTTCCTTTTTTTCCACTACTAACTCAAGCAGCAAGAAGGATGCCTCTCATAATAGACCTTTTAGTTTCTTCAGCTTGTCCTTTTTGGATGAAAAGCAGCAGACTCCTGGGGAAAAACAGAGCCTTTCAACAGTTGCTCCAGTGACTTCTCAGCCCTGTAAGAAGCCAAGTGTTTTTGTAGACATGAATGGCACAATGAATAGAGAAGGTTCCAGTGGCAGTAGAGATCGCATAGTCCAGGAGACAGTTCATGAACAGCAAATGGCTCCTTGTGTTTCTATTAGCAACACTATTGAGGTTACTTCCCTTACAGATGTGCTCAATGTAGAGAAGGACTATCAGGGAAAATTAGATTCTAGTAATGGACCAGGGACATCTTTAGCAGATTTCCAGAAGTTGCAAGACAATGTTCCTCATTCACCAGAATTTCAGGTACAAACTGAAACACTGCTCATTGGTCCAGAGACCCTTGGGGTAGCTTCCTATGAAAAAGAGCCTTTCATACAGGAAGCCTTCCCTAGTGATTCACTGGCCAAGTCTTTTTCGCATGATAACCATTTGACTGAAAAGCTCAACAATTTAGACAGTTGTACTAACTACCATCACAATGAAAGATTTACTAGTGACCCTTTGAACTTGCCATTAGAAAAGGCTCCTGATGATGTCTTAACACAGATCCTGGAGCCAGCCTCTCCCTCTGTGGAGCAAGGGTATACAGGGCACGTCCAGAGCCTAGAGACAGATAGAGAGGAGGACAAATCAATGTTGGGCTCTTCAGTAGAAATGTTTTCAGGGTTTGTGACAAAAGTGAAATCTTTCTCTGAGTGCTTAATTGAACCTCCTAAAACTTTCTCTGGACTTTTCTCATCTCCTAAACCTCCAACAAAAACCTCTTTTTTCTCCCTTTCTTCTCGTGCATCATCTCAGTCCCTCAAAGGTGATTTACTTGGAATTTTTAGAAGTCCCAAACCAGAGACTCACAAACAAGAGTCACCTATCCCAGCTACTGCATGTCCTCAAAATGGTAGCTGCAGAGATATTGGAGGATTAGTACCTCCAGAAAATTTGTGGAGAGAAACTCCCTTTCCAGCACTCAATTCAGAATCTACTCTCAGTGACTGTAGAATGGCTGTGGTTAGTGCAAAGTCAGAGATGCTGATAGATGATACTAAACTAATAGCTGAAATGGAAAACAACAATACTCATGACAGTATTCTAGAATCTCAAGATTCTGAAACAATTAGGGCTGCACCTTCTGTTTCAAGGGATGATACAGGACAAGGAGTATTGTCTCTGAGTGATGAAGGAGACATGGGGTTGTTGCAGGGCACAGACACAGAGACATCATTGGAAGCAGAGCACATTTCATTGCCATCACAGTTGGATCCAGATCTTACCTGTGTTGCCAAAGAGCTTCCTCCTCCATTCCAGCCACCTTTTCCTCTTGAGCCAGAGCCAGCTATGCAATCTGCCTCCACAAACCAAGGCTTCGTGGAGCTACAGGCATCTGATTCAGTGGAAGCCAGTACTCCACTGTTCAGTGAGGCAAGTGTTGGCCAGAGTGCCACACCGGAAACTCAGGGATACCTTTCTCAGCCACTGCTGGAGGAACCTGTGCTTTGTGCGAAAAAAAGTTGTGAGGTACTTGATACCCACAACCCTGAAGTCCCCCAGGAAACAGAGCAGCCAAGACCTCTTTTTGAGATCCCAAACATGACCAACTGGCCAAAACTCCATTTCCCATCTTCTGCCACTAACTGTGGGAAACCACTGAAGTCTTTTTTTTCCCCACCTTCCTCTTCTGGCAGTAGAGCAGCTGAGCCTGGTTTAATGGGCAGTTTTAAGAAGATGTCAAATCTGTTTGAGGGAGGTAGTGAGGGGAAAGGGAGTACAGTGGCAAGTGATCTAAAACTAAGGTTTGGAAAGAAGTTGGATCTTTCATTCACGTGGCCAAAAGAGAACAAAGGGGGCCCTGAACAAATGCCCGCAGAATCCTCTTCTTCAGTTGTGGTTATCAGCAATGATCAAGACCTTAACTCTAGTAAGGCTGACCAAGCTTTAGAGTCTTCTCAAATAGCTGGGGCTAGTGCTGATCCAGCTGCTCAACCATCTGAGATCTCTGAGCAGCTGAAGACCAAGACAAGTATATGTGCTGATGGGCTTTCAGGAACTGGAGAAATGGAAAACCAGCAGGAAATCTCAGCATCTGGAGATCACTGGGGTTCCAAAGGTAACCTCTCTAGCTCCACCTGTCCTTCAGAGAGTCATAAGGAAGAACACTGCACTGTCACTGAGCTACTTCACCAGCCTAAAACACAAGAGGAGGTGATGCCTGAGTCTCTTTCAGATGTACAGCAGCCAGTTACCCTGCATGGCACCAGAGAACCAGAGACCAACAGAGGGCCTGTTCTCACTGAGCTACTTCACCAGCCAGAAACACAAGAAGCGGAAGTGGTACCTGCTAGCACTGAGTCTCTTTCAGATATACAGCAGCCAGTTACTCTGCATGGCATCAAGGAACCAAAGACCAACAAAAGGCCTGTCTCAACTAAAGCATCATAAATGAATTAAAGGAATTGAACATTTATGATGCAATGACTTAGTGGTAGATTAATGGTAGCCTGCTTTTTATTCTTCCTGTGTCTTTCCTAGCACTTGAGTTTCGTGTTAACTAGGGGTTAAGTAACAAGAAATCATGTGTGGGTCTTTTCATTCTTTGCCATCTCTCTAGTGCCAAATGTAATTCATTTATTGGGAGAAGGAACTTAGTGCTAAAGGAAAGGCTTGGCCCTGATATTTACTGATTCTGGTTTGCTCTGCCTTGTGTAAAGTGGAATAGAGAATGATGGATAGGAAGAGGCAGCTAGTAGTCATGTGGCATGTATTAATTACAGCTCCATGACAGGCTAGGATGCTTTCTTGGGCCTTCAGCACTTTTTTCTATACTAGCTAGGGAGAGACCTACTTTGCTTTGCTTTTAAAAGTCTTCTAAGATACTTTCTCCAGTGGCAATGAGTAAAATGCAAAATGCAGAGGTTGGGATAATTTATATGTTCTATATCCTATTCTACATGGATCTGCATAGCTTCTTCCAGTCTGCCTTTTTGTACCCTTGAGACTGGTATCTGGTAAGTGCTTTGAATAAAGTGTCACAGGAGCTCAGGGCTATCATTTGTTATAGTTCTTTATACTGGAGCATTGTGCAGGGTTCATTGGAAAAGATACTATTTCCTCTCAGAAGAAGCACCATATATAGTGCAGTTTAAGAATATTACCATGACCTCTCACCCAAACCTGTCCAAAATGGCTGTTCTTACAGATTGTGTGTGTGTGTGTATGTATGTACATACGTGTACCCATTTGTTAGAAACTATACAGAACAGTGACCTGGTACCTGTCCTGCTGCCATGGGAGGAAGGATCAGTAATTAGCCTGAAAATATCCGGTAATTGGGAGGAACCAAAGGGAAAATATCACTAGAAGACAATAATGATTTATCTTCATTTGGCCAAAGGTAAACATAAGCCCTTTAGTTAAAGGTGTGACTCTGTGGCAAGGAAATTCTTTGTCCTTGGGCATGGAAGCTTTCCACCAGGATACAGAAGTGAAAGGAAGGCCCCACTTGGGATAGATCTGATAGATCATCACCTAGAATCTCTATCTTTTTTTTTTTTAAGTTTGTTTATTTTCAGAGAGTATGCATGTGAGCAGGGGAAGGGCAGAAAGAGAGGGAGAGAGAATCCCAAGCAGGCTCTGTGCTGTTAGCATAAACAACATGATCATGACCTGAGCCGAAAACGATAATTATATCTAAACTGATTGAGCCATGCAGGTGCTCCTAGAACCTCTATCTTGAATAGGACTGATTCCCTTAAATTCAGTATATGCCTCACAGGAATAACTTGTGGATACTGCTCTTCTTTCTAATCATGATTCATTGCCTCTTTCTCTGCTCTAGGTGCTGTCTCTAGAGAGCAGGGAATAGGAAATTTGCAGGGGAACAAATTTCCTTTCTGGGTATGGGAATTGAGGTGATTGAGAATGGGTTGGGCTAGCCTTTGTTCAGGTATAAAATGCATTAATATGGCCCTGACCTGGATCCTGGAGTTGGACTTTGTCCACTTTATCCAAAACTGAGCTATGTCCTGAGAGCAACTCAGTTACAGATGGGCAAGTTCATCTTTGGGTCATTCCCTGTGCTGCCAGAGATACCACTGTAACATTCCTCTTGATGAGACCATTCCCCTGAGGGTTTTGGTTTTTATTTTTTGGTCATAGACTTCATCTCCCAGTGGCTTCCATCACCTCATCATGTAGATAGCTGAGGAATAATTGAAGGCATGTCTCCAATCTCCTTTGCTCATCATAAGGAATAGACCTTCACATTTACAGTTGTAAAGGAAGAAAAGTGGACATCAATTTAATAATAAAAAAGGGAAGTAGAGTTCATCCATTTTACTTTATGGAAAATAGAAAACTTTAATCACAGCCACTGGACAAGTTTCTTTAGAAGTCTGAGTAAAGGGGCACCTGGGTGGCTCATGGTAAGCATCCAACTTTAGCTCAAGTCATGTTCCCATGGTTTGTGGGTTTGAACCCCGTGTTAGGCTCTGTGCTTACAGCTCAGAGCCCAAAGCCTGCTTTGGATTTTGTGTCTCCCTCTCTCTCTGCCCCTCCCTCCCTCCCTCCCTCTCTCTCTCTCTCTCTCTCTCTCTCTCTGTCTCTCTGTCTCCCTGTCTCCCTCTCTCCCTGCTCCCACTCTCCCTCCCTTGCAAAAATAAACACTTAAGTTTGAGTAAAGAATTTGAGGCATAAACAACAGACTATTTTAATAATCTTTTAAAAAAATTTTTTAATGTTTATTTTTGAGAGAGAGAGAGAGAGAGTGAGTGAGCACAGGTGGGGGAGAGGAACAGAGAAAAGGAGACCAGAATCTGAAACCAGTTCCGTGCTCTGAGCTGTCAGCACAGAGAGCCAGATGTGGGGCTGAATCCATGAACCATTAGATCATGACCTGAACTGAAGTCGGATGCTTAACAAACTAAGCCACCGAGGCACCCCTAATCCTGTTTTTAATGTTTTGTTTATTTTTGAGAGAGAGAGAGATATTGAACACAGATGGGGAGAGGGCAGAGAGAGACAGACAGAATCCAAAGCAGTCTTCAGGCTGTGAGTTGTCAGCCAGAGCCCAGCGCGGGACTGAACTCATGAATGACAAGATCATGACCTGAGACAAGTCTGATGCTTCACTGACTGGGCCAGACAGGCGCCAGACTATTTTAATAATTCTTAGTCCTACTTACATAAATCACATTAAGATAAAGTAGGCTTCAAAGTCAAATGCAGGTTAAGCCCTTTTGGAGAACCCAGCATATTGTATAGTTTTTCACGTTATGTTTCTGCTGACTAGAAACTAGTTCTTCTGTGAAGTTTGGTCCTGTCTTCCCAGGAACCTCCTGTTTGTGATTCTTGCCATTGATAGAATCTTTATTTTTGGATTTATCAGTTACTTTTGTCCTGGTTGCTAGCTTGCATGTAACTACTCATCTGTCTTCCTCTCATTCTCACAGCCCCACCAGCAGTAGTAGGTATGGCTCCTCCTGTAATGTGAGTCAAGGAAGCTCTCAGTTGAGTGAACTAGACCAGTGTCATGAACAAGATGATGATCGTCGGGAGAGGGACTCGATTCATTCATGCCACAGCTCTGGCAGCTTTTCCAGAGATGGCCAGGTGGGCTTTGGAGAACAAGAGAAAGCCTTGGAGGTAACAGGTGAAGAGGAAAAGGGGACAGCATGTGAACCCAAGGAGAGGAAAGAAGATACCGCAATCCATCCTCCCCCCGATCTGGTGCTACACAAGGACCATGTCCTAGGCCCCCAGGAGAGGTAGGTGATGGCTGCTTTGAGGAGTTCATGTGGTTTCCCCAGTATCTGTCTGTGGATAGCTAGATATAAGTGCTTTTCATTTGTTTCCCTATAGCTGGGTATGGTAGTGATCAGAATAATGAGGTTTAGCTCTGTACTCCTTCCTTTGATTTTTGGTGTAACTCCCTAGATGTTTTGAGGATCTCTGAAGATCACTTGGGTTCTTTGTAGTTACCTGCAGTGTACCAGGCCTTCTTGAGTCTGCAATTCTTGGCCTACTAGTTGACCTATATATGGTAGCCTCTGAATCTGGAACCGATCTAAGCCGTGCAGCTTAGTTCATTCAGAGGAGCTACTTTGGATGAAGTAGGCTTCCCAGTCTATTAATAGTGAAACTTCTTTTGTGAACATTGTTTTGTTTTTTCCTGGCTAAGAAAATCAGGACATATTTAAGAAAGAATTGGTCTAAAAGTCAGGTGTAACTCTCCCTTCTGCCTCCCCCAGGGTCTAACAGTATATCTGGAATTAAATGGTACCCATAAGAAGAAAAATTTTAAACTCATCTTTTAGAGAGAGAGAGGGAGGGAGGAGGGGGAGAGAGAGAATCTTAAGTGGGTTTCATGCTCAGTGTGTAGCCCAATGTGGGGCTCAATCACATGATCCTGTGATTATGACCTGAGTCAAAATCAAAAGTTGGACATTCGACTGACTATGCCATCCAGGTGCTCCTTTAACAGTCTTGCAATAAAGTTTAGTATAGCCTTTGAGTGTTACTGTTACTGAATTAAATCGGTCGGTAGAGTTGCAGAAAGATTGGGGCAGAGCACAGTTTTTCAGTCTTGGCACTGTTGACATTTGGGCCCAGATAACTGTTATGGGGAGCTGTCATATGCACTGTAGAATATATAGTGCAATCTGTACGCTATATACCAGTAGCAATCTTCAGTTGCAACTGACCAAAAATGTTTCCAGATGTCAGATTTCCTGTGGGACGCAGAACTGCCCCCAGTTGAAAACCACTAGGGTAACATGATAAGAGCTAGGTGTGACTTAGATTCTCAAATTTCAGGTCTAAAAATAAAGCCTCTTACCAGAAGATCAAAGCAGTGAGTGCTATTTATGTGATAGAAGTTTGAGGAATGGTTGGTGTATGTACTCTACCCTTGAAGGTACAAACTTATTTTCTATTCCTACTTTTTCTTGATTTTTAGTCTCTCTCATGGCTTTTCCAGTAAACAAGACATCCAGGAGGCTTGGTTGACAACCAACTAAAAGACTGCTCTTTATAGACCTTAGATTTGTCAGATACCATTATCTGGGTAGAGTTCTTGTTAGAGCAACACAAGTGCCAGCACAAGTATTTCTCCTTCTCTCCTTGCTGTGTCCTCTCAGATCCTAACTGTGCAAGTTAAGTCCAGTTCTACTGTGGTCAGAAGTGTCCACAATGTTTTAAAGTAGTTGATCCAGTTAGATGGCATCAGAGCCAACATCTGTTTTAAGTATCTAGATGGTGGATGCCTGTTTGCTGTCTTGGCACTAGACCTAACTGGAAGAGAGAGGAGAAACATTATCATCAAAAATTGACCACTATTCCACAGTAAAGAACCTGGATGATGATTTGTTTTTGTTTTTTTTTTTTAAGTTTATCTATTTTGAGAGAGAGTATGAGCGAGGGAGGGGGAGAGAGAACCCATGCTATCAGTGCAGAGCCTGATATGGGGCTCGAACTCATGACCTCATGGTCATGACCCGAGCCAAAATCAAGAGTCAGAGGCTCAATTCACTGAGCCACCCAGAGGTCTCAATTTGTTCTAATACAGCAAGCATTTCTGTCCCAAAGCTACTTTGTTATATTTATTGTTTGTTTTCACTGAGGGTGCCCCTAGGGCACCTCAGGGAACAAGATCATGGCACGAAAAGGGCTGTACTTTTTTCCTTAGCACTTTTGAGGTAGTGTAGAAATTGGTAAGCCTTTCAGAATTCTTAGTGGAGCAGAAAGGGTTCACAGGAACAAAATTCTGTCCTGAGGATGGATGCTATGTAGATCCCCCAAGGGAGAATGGTAGTCTTGAGAGGTAAGACAGGGATTAGTCCCCATGTCCTTAGTTTAAGGGCCCTTGTCATTGCTTTTACTAGAATCCTGAAACTTGACTGTCCTAATGAGCTGACTCATTGAGTGAGTGAAAAAAAGGGGAAGGAAGAGAGGGAATGGATTGAAAAGCTAAAAGGGGCACCTGAATGGCTCAATTGGTTAAGCATCTAACTCTTGATTTTGGTTCAGGTCATTATCTCACATTTTGTGGGATCAAGCTCCGTATCTTGCTCTGTGCTAACAACAGGAGCCTCCAAGGGATTCTCTCTCCAACCTTCTCTCTCTATCCCCCATCCCCTGCTCCCTCATGTGCATATGAGTGCACATGCTCTCTCTCTCAAAATAAAAAAAGCTAAAAGGAGTTGTCATTTTAGAGAGAATTTTTTTTCACATTGGCTATTTAGGACTATGCTGTTTAGTGGCCTGAATCACTAAACAAGTATAGTCATGAATACAAAACACTTCAGTTATTTGGCAGTTTTGCCTTGAGCACTGTCACTCTGTCTCTGTGGCCTGGGCTATTTTTAAGGAACATTCTTTTCTTTGTTGCAAGTTTTCCCGAGGAGAAGACTTCTTCACCATTTACCCAAGCCAGAGCGCACTGGATCCGAGCAGTTACCAAGGTTCGACTCCAGCTGCAGGAGGTAAGAAATTTGTTTTTCTAGTACTAGTTGGGACAGTTTTTTCTTTGAAATTGGGAGACATATGGTGCTGAAGAAGCAGTCAGTGATTAGTCATCTTCTTATAGTGCTTTTGGGAATGCATGACAAGTAAGCTAGAGCCTTAGATGGGAGGTGGCTGTTGGCTCCCTTCTATGCTGATTAATGGAAATCAAAGAGACTTAGTGGGTTGAGAGCCTGAAGGCTAAATTAAATGCTATTTTCAGTACCATTGTCACTTTAAGGCCATTTTATTTTGAGCTTAGGATAGGGAACCATTACAAGGCCTCTTAGGGACAGTTGTCTCCCTTGGCCATGCAGTTCAAGGTCACTGGCTGACCTATTATAGAGGACCTTTCTGACGTATACAGAAAGGATGTTTCTAAATGATGAAAGGTGACTGTCAGTAGTATAATACCTGGCAGATATTTAAAATGCAAGCATGCTCATATATATAAACACACTTAAAAATAATTTATTTTGAAATCTATTCAAACTTAGGGAAAGTTGTCAAAATAGCAATGTAAAAAACCTTTCATATCTTTCTTACCAAGATGCCCCAATTGCTGACATTTTACCACAATTGCTTCATCACCCTCCATCCATTATGATTAATCTTTTTCTGACCCATTTGAGAAAACATTGGAGAGATACTGTGCTACTCCTGAATAGTCCTATTTGTATTTCCCAAAAAACAAGGCTACTCTCCTGCATAACTCTAATGTAGCCATCCACATCAGGAAATCAGCAGTGCCAACACTATCATCATAACCCCTTACAAATTTTGCCAACTGTCCCAACAATGTCTCTTTTCTTTCCTGGTCCAGGATATAATCCAGGCTAACATGTTAGTAGTCGTATCTCTTTAGGCTCCTTTAATCAGGAATGGTTCCTCAGTTTTATCTTTAACAGATGGTACCGGCCTTTTATTTTGTAGTGTGTTCTTCCTTTGGGGTCCATCCAATGTTTCCTCATGTTCAGACTCAGGCCATACTTTCTTGGCAGGAATTACACAAAAATGATGCTAGGCTCTTTTTAGTGGGTTGTATGAAGAGGTACATGGGTCAGCCTGTCCTGTCCTTGTAGTGTTAACTTCAGCCAACTAGTTAATTTGTTTTTATTGGCCAGGTTTCTAACCTGTCAAGTCCCCTTTTTTCCTTTCATTATTGATAAGTGTTTTGTATACTCTGAGGACCCATATCTTATTCCTTATCAAATCTCTACCACTGAGCTAAGCATCTGTTGGTGACTCCTATCTGAATCTACCACCACTAATGGTGACTGCTAAATGGTTAACTTTCTATTTCCATTATACTTTCTATGTTTCTTAGCTGGCATTCTATAAGGAAGAGATTTCCCTTTTCTCCCATCAATTTATTTATATCACTATGGACTCATGGATTCCCAATTTATTAAATGAGTTATAATCTATTACTGCCATTTATTTTGTTGGTCAAATAGTTCTAGCACTGCTTATTTGACTTGGGGGGAAGATAATGCTTTAATAATGATTGAAAAGGTAGCTGCTTTGGAAAAAAGCATTTTGAATACAGATGTTTAAAAATGCTTTCTTTTGTGTTTATGATCATCTTCCTCTTCCTCTTCTCCTTCCTCCTCCTCCCTATTCCTCCTTTCTCCCTCCTCCTCCACCTCCATTATCCTTCTCCTCCCTCATTCCTCCTTTAAATAATTGCTACCTAGGTACCAATTGCACATCTTTCATTTGACTATATTATCTGTAACTTTTTGACAACTTTGAAAACCATGTATTGAAAGAATTGAATGTGGAACCAGACCTTCAAATAATTCTATAACAAAAATGTTAAACCAAGATTTAAAAAATGAGAGAGATTGTATCACATTGCTTTCACTAAAAATATCACTACTGCTACTATTTTCAGTGACAGCAAGAAATATTTTTATCATTAATAAATTCTAAATGTCTATTTCTTTATGCTTTTTATATTTTTATAATGTAATGAATGTATTAATAGTTATATGTATTTATAAGCTTTAAGTGAATAATATATATATATATATATATTGAGAGAGATGCTAAAAAAGATTTTTGTGGATAGGGTTGCCTAATCATACACACTTGGAGTCTTGTTGATCTAGACTGACATGAGGTAAACATTTAAAGTAAACATTTATGGGGGCGCCTGGGTAGCTCAGTTAAGCATCCAACTCTTGATTTCAGCTCAGGCCATGATTTCATGATTTGTGAGATTTAGTCCTGCATGGGGCTCTATGCTGGCAGTGTAGAGCCTGCCTGGGATTCATTCATTCTCTCTCTCTCTCTCTCTTTTATGGGGGTCAGTGTTATAGTACTAACTACTTATTTCTAATTTTTCAGAAGTAAGGATTTAAAAATCTTACTATAAGGGAAAGTAAAACAACATCCACATAGAAATTCTGAATCCAAAAAACAAGAATATATTGCAGCAGACAGTTTGTTATGATTTTTTCTTTTTGAGAGGCAGTTTGGAGTCTCTCAAAAAGAATATCTAAAAACAGTTCCAAAGCTTGGAATCATTTAGGAAAAGCATGGTTTATTTAAGAGTAACTAAAAGCCATTCTACTTAACTGAATAAGAGAACAATAGTAAATATATTCTTAACACAGGTGATGTAACTGGAAGCTGATCAGATGTGACCAAGAGGATAAAGATAAGCCAGAGTTTAATGAAGGGTGTGAAAACAGTTTAAGATAGAGGCAGAAGTATACTATTTATATTTACCATGAGATTTGCTTGAGTGATTGAAATTATGGCAGTAAGAAGTACAGCACTAAGGATTTTTTTTTTTCGTGAGTACTTGGAAGTTCCATCTAATTACCCTTTAACACTCTGCCCAAGGTAAGAATTGTTAGCTGCTTCTTCTGGAATTGCTTTGTACAAGTGCAAGATTTATGTATTGTAAATCCCTCACTGTTTAAAAAAAAAATTGGTATCTTATACATACTCAGAGGATTTTGTTTTTTCATTTGGAGATCCTTCCCTACTTATAGGAGAATTTTTTCTTAATAACTGCAGATATTTTTCTGTATGAACGCACTGTATGTATTTAGTCTTCTATTGATGTTAATTTGGTTCATTAGGTAGTTTCTAGTTTGGTTGTTATTTGCTATAGCAAACCATGTTGTAAATGAGCACTTATTACATACATCATTTTGCAGGTATATTTGAGGGAATATGCATTTGTAAATTCGATAAATATTGCCAAATTGCCCTCCATTTATCACTACTTTAAACAATAAAGGTTTATTTTGCTCATGTTGCTTGTCTTCCTGCATGTCAAGGAATTCTGCTTTAAGTTGTCTTCACTCTGCTGTCCAGGCTGATGGAACAGCCTGCATCTAGAACAATGTCAGTATGGATACTAGAGGGAAAGAAAAGATAAATGAAAGAGAATATAGCAAATTTCACTCTGGCTCTTAAAACTTCTGCCCACCACCTCACACCTGTTAGAATGACTAACATTAGCAACTCAGACAACAACAGGTGTTGGTGAGGATGCAGAGAAAGAGGATCTCTTTTGCATTGATGGTGAGAATGTAAACTGGTGCAGCCACTCTGGAAAACAATATGGAGGCTCCTTAAAAAATTAAAAATAGAACTATCCTATGACCCAGCAATTGCACTACTAGGTATTTAATCCATGGGATACAGGTATGCTGTTTCAAAGGGGCACATGCACCCCAGTGTTTTTAGCAGCACTGTCAACAATAGCCAAAGTATGGAAAGAGCCCAAATGTCCATTGACGGGTGAATGGATAAAGAAGATGTGGTGTATATATATACAATGGAATATTAATTACATGGCAGTCAAAAAGAATGAAATCCTGCCATTTGCAACTATGAGGATATTATGAACTGGAGGATATTATGGTAAGTGAAATTAGAGGAAGACAAATGTCATATGACTTCATTCATATGAGGACTTTAAGATACAAAACAGATGAACATAAGGGAAAGGAAGCAAAAATAATACAAAAACAGGGAGGGGGACAAAACACAAAAGACTCTTAAATATGGAGAACAAACAGAGGGTTACTGGAGGGGTTGTGGGAGGGGGGATGGGCTAAATGGGTAAGGGGTATTGAGGAATCTGTTCCTGAAATCATTGTTGCACTATATGCTAACTAACTTAGATATAAATTTTAAAAAGAAATTTAAAAAAAATCTGCCCAGAAAATACAGTGTATCACTTCTTGCTCACATTTCTCTGGCTAAAACAAACCATATAACCATATTTAACTTCAAGTGAACAGTATAGTATACCATGAAAGAGAGAAGGATATTTGTGAGCTGCTTTAATGATCACCCCAAAGCGTATCTGCCTTTCACAGAGATTGTACCAGCTTATACTCCTAGTAATGTCATGGGGGTGCTTTTTTCCCCCCTTCCCAAACCCACCAGTAGAGTGACTTGGCCAAACTTTTGGATATTTGCTAGTATGGTAAGCATTGGTATCTCAGTAGAATTTAAGTTTATATATCTTAGTACAGTTAAGCATGTTTTCATACAAGTAAAGGCTCTTAGTATTTACTATTTTGTGAACAGTCTATTCCTGTGCCCATTTTTCTTTTTTTATTTATAAATTTATAATATATTATTGTATGATTTTATATTATTATTTTTTTTCTTAGTTTATTGTCAGGTTGGTTTCCATATAACACCCAATGCTCATTCCAACAAATGCCCCCCTCCATGCCCATCCCCCCCCCCCCCCGTCAGCCCTGTTTGTTCTCAGCATTCAAGAATCTCTCATGGTTTGCCTCCCTCCTTCTCCCCAACTATTTTATCCCCTTCTCCTCCCCCGTGGTCCTCCATTAAATTCCTCCTAATCTTCCTATACGTGCAAACATGGTATCTGTCCTTCTCTGCCTGACTTATTTCGCTCAGTATAACACCCTCAAGTTCCATCCACATTGCTACACATGGCCAGATTTCATTCTTTCTCATTGCCATGTAGTATTCCATAGTATAGATAAACCACATCTTCTTGATCCATTCATCAGTTAATGGAAAATTAGGCTCTTTCCATGTTTTAGCTATTGTAGAGAGTGCTGCTATGAACAATGGGGTACATGTGCCCCTATGCATCAGCACTCCTGTATTCCTTGGATAAATTCCTAGCAGTGCTGTTGCTGGATCCTAGGGGAGTTCTATTGTTAATTTTTTGAGGAACTTTCACACTGTTTTCCAGAGGGGCTGCACCAGTTTCCATTCCCACCAACAGTGTAGGCAGGTGCCCGTTTCTCCACATCCTCATCAGCGTCTACAGTTTTCTCATTTGTTCATTTGAGCCACTCTGACCGTGTGCCCATTTTTTTCTATTGAATTTTTGATTCCCAGGAGCTTTTGCGGTTTTAGGGAAGTTAACCCTTGTCTGTGATATGAGTTGCCATATTTTTTTCTCAATGTATCATTGTGAGAAAGTGGTTTTCTTTTTTCTTCTTTTTTTAAAAAAGTTTATTTATTTACTTTGAGAGAGAAGAGGGAGGAGCAGAGAGAGAGAGAGGAAGAGAGCTAGAATTCCAAGCAGGTTTTGCACTGTCAGTGAGGAGCCCAACATGGGGCTTGAACTCACAAAATGTGAGATCATGACCTGAGCTGAAACCAAGAGCTGGACACTCAACTAACTGAGCCACCCAGGTGCCCTGTGAGAAAGTTTTTTTTTTAACTGTAATGAGCCACATTTTCCTAATCCACAAGATGGTGAGAATAATTATACCATTTTCTTAGGATTATAAATTATCTAGTAATAAAACTATAGTTTAAGAAAGAGGAAATTAGAGAAAAATATACTACAGTGACTCCACATTGCCTTTCTGACCAAATAAAACCTTCATAATCTATCTAGCTCAATGTGACTCACAGTGTGCTCCATGGACCAACCTAGTCCAGGAACTGTTTGTTGCCAGTCTTTGATGAAATAAGTACTGACATTAAGATAAGTACTGAAAGTGAGCATTTAGAGGCAGTGTCAGTCTACGACGTATTGGGAATAAAAAACTAGATCTTCTACAAAATGAATTGGAAAAGCACTGATACAGACCTTATATGCCTTTTCAGTCTTATCTCTTTTTGCTCCTCTGTTTAGTCAACACTTCCAACATACAGAACTATGTTTTTTTCAAAATCTCAGAGACTTTACACTTGCCGTTTGCCATGCATGAAATACTCTTTTTCTTTTTCCAGTTAGCTAAATTTTTATTTATATTTAAAATCTAGTCAGGTGTCAGTTTGGGGGGTTAAGCTTCCAGACTCTGTTGCATACCATTGGATAGTTTGTCTAGATTGGCATTTATCATGATGTAACGGAGTTACTTGTTTCCTCTTTGATCTAACTTTTGCATATACTCATAAGATCTTTGATTTCTGGAGTTATGTTGTTTATTGCTAGTATTCTAGAGCTCCGTATAGAACCTGGCAGAGTGGTTAGCCAACTTTTTATAGATGCTTACCTAGCCAGAAAAGCCCGTCAGCATTTTCAAAGAAGTCTCTATTGGTCTCTTCATCTCTCTTAATTCTATTTTAAAATTTTTCCAAGGCCTAAAAACTGTAAAATACTAGCTAATAGCATTAGCTATGTTTTCTTATGTAATTTGTATATACATTAAATATAAAAATACTGAATTTGGACCATAGTATGTGTGCATTTAAAAATTTTCTCACTTAGATTGTTTTTGTGAGCATTAAATATGTTTTGAAAACATTATTTAAGGTGTATTAATAGATTAACAATATTCCGTTAGGTTGATGTTCCATAACAACTTGTACTTCTTTATAATTATAAATAATGCTATGATGAGCATATGATGAATCTACTTTCTCAAAGTAGATTCAAGTAGATTACTAAGTTAAAGAGTGTAAATACCTTTTAAAGGCTTCTGATTAATTTCTATGTGTGTTTACAGAAAGCTTTTTCCGAGTTGTACTTTCGGTATTTGAAGGTGCCCCACCAACACTGAGTATTATTATTTTGGAAAATGTTTGCTAATTCAGAAGAATGGTATCCCCTTGTTTTAATTTACATTTCTTTTATTGTGATTTGAATATTTCCCATAAGTTTATAGGACATTCATACTTCTGCAGCCAATAACTGCATTCAGTAGACTTTGAGGAACTACCATAACCTAACTATCCTTAAGCCATTCCTATCAGCAGCTTGAGGGAAGATACCCTGTAGGTCATCTCTGTGTCTGGGCTGGCTGAGTACCTGGCCATATGTACTTAATAAGTGTTTGATGACATTGCAGTAATGTTAGTAGTGTGGGTGGAATGGATATGATTCTGTACCTTATTTGGCTTAGCTGCAGAAAAATCTGGAGGAGGAGGTGAGACTTTTAGCTCTAGAAACAGAGACTGTGGTGGCAGCAGGTGGGTGGGTGTTCCAGGTGGAAGGGACAGTGAAGGAGAAGACATAGAGGTAGGCCGTGAGGAAGCCTTGACAGAAGCTCTTAGGTTGCTAAAGAAAGCTGAAGAAGGAGAGACTTATTTAGTAAGCAGAGATGGAACTGAACAAATAGAATAGAAAGCCTGTGTTTAAATGAAGAGCAATCTCAGGAGATCCAAGATTGTAGCTGGTCAACCTGAGAGATGGATCAGCATTTTCTCAGGGAAGATCATTAAGAAAGAATGAATCAACTCTCTCCCACAAAGTTCTTTTCTGTTCTTTTGACTCTTTCCCTAGCAGAGACTTCCTTCTCAGGCAGTTATTGAAGGCCTGAAAAAGATATTCTTCTTGGGGAAAAATGGTGCTCAAGGGGAGCACCCTTGAGGGCCCCGTCTCTTAGACTTAGTTGCATTAGGAAAGCATTCTTTCTGTAATTTTAACTTGCAGGATTTTGTAGTAATCACAGCCGTCTGAATTAACTTTCACTATTTCAGTTCTTTACCTTCATGGAGACCACCAGTTATACCCCTCTCTCTAACCATCACTATTCTAACAATTAAATGAAGGAATGTTTGGAATAATTGATAAGTATAAAAATATAAAATTATACAAAAACATGTGTGTGTACACATGTGTGCATGTGTATATTACACACATCATCCTTTACCTTTTTATTTTTATTATTTTTTAAGTTTATTTATTTTGAGAGAGAGAGCACGAGCAGGGGAAGTGCAGAGAGGAGAGAGCTGACAGCGCAGAGTCTGACTCGGATTGATCACATGAACCGTGATATCATGACCTGAACTGAAATCAAGAGTCTGTCGCTTAACCAACCCAGGTGCTCCTAAAGCCCCTCTCCCCCTTTTTAAACTCTGTCCCCAATATGGAACAATGTGGAAACTCATGACCCCGAGATCAAGAGTCTCATGCTCTACTGATTGAGCCAGTCAGGCACCCCACTGAAGCCTTTATGATGAAGGTTCTGCCCTTTTCATGCCCCATTACTGGGTCAGGAGTGAGGCTTAGTTTACTCTGGCTCTCTTTGCCACTTCCAGGCCATTATTAAATCTTTACATAACCTATTCTTATACTCACCTTCCTTGTGGTAATTAGGTCCCAACTGTTTGTTAACTCCTAATTCAGTGAAAACTTTATTACCTACTTCACAGTTTTCCTTTTGATCTCAGCTACTCCTCCACCACCACCACCACCACCACCACCACCACACTTACTGGATACTACTCTTACTATAAGTATTTTACATGCATCATCCAAATGAATCCCTCACAATACTTTTACAAACCACTCTTATGTTATTTGGCCCATTTTATAGATTAAGAAGTTTTAGAAAGATAGAAACTTGTTCAGGATCACCTAGCTGATAAGAGGACTGCATTCAAATCTAGATCTAATTAACTCTAGAGCCTAGCTTTTAACGCTTTTTCCACCATATTACCACCATAATCTTAGAACTCTGTTTTCCAGAGTGTGGAAAACTCTGTTCCACAGGACTCCAATTTCTAGGTTCACTTAGGTAATAGAGTTCTATGGTCAAAGAAATTTAGGAAATAAATTTGGTTCCAGTAGAGTGTAACACCAACAGATTGCTCTGTTGTAGGCTTGTTATGATTCTTAAAGAGGAGAATATAATGTGCACAGTGTTACTGCAGCTTATTTGACCATGAAACTGTTCTGGAGAAGCATCCTGTAGGACTCATTTTCCAAGGCATACATTTGAAGAAATTATGTCTCATTTGATTTCATTATCATTTCATTAAAACTGCATTTGTGAGGGTCATCAGTGAGCTCATAGCTACCTGATTTAGTGATTGCTTTTAAACTTTAATGGGCTTCTCTGCAATATTTGATACACCGAACACTCCTTTGTCTTTTGACACTTAAGAAACCATTCTCAATGCCATTCTTCTCTGATCTCTCTTCAGTTTCCCTTTTCTGATTTCTCTCTTTGCTCTCTTAAATGTTGGTCTTCCTGGGTTTCTTTGCTCAATCCTCTTTTCATATAACTCCCCTTACATTCTTTATATGAAATCTTATTATCTCAGTTACTTCTTCACTTGATCTTAGCCAAAAAGCCGAGAAGCGATATCTCTCAGTTACTTATTATATGTGGATTGTTCTCCTGTCTGTCTAGCCCAGATCTCTTCCCTGAACTCTAGATCCATATTTCTAACTACTTCTTACATACTTACTTGTCCCATCAGCATCTAAAATTCAACATGTTTAGCCAAATGACATCATCTCTCAAAACCTGTTTTGTGTCCTGTATTTTGTTCCCATGTTTCCCAAACCAACCCTGAACCCACTAAAAGTGATTGGGCTCTTGAAAAGTAAGATAAGCTAAGTCATCCCTTCTATAATGTAGAACAGTTAGGAGCAGGAGTTTCACTTACCTTTGGAGGGAGGGAGAGAGGGGCTCCTGGGTGACTCAGTTGGTTAAGCATCCGACTCTTGGATTTTGGCTCAGGTTGTGATATCACAGTTCTTGAGTTTGAGCCCTGCACTGGGCTCTGTGCTGATAGCGTGGAGTCTGCTTTGGATTCTTTCTCTCTCCCTTTCTCTGCCCCTCCCTCTGCTCATATGCTCTCTCTCTTTCTCAAAAACAAATAAACTTAATAAAGAGAGGGAGGAAAGGATAAGATAGCTGTCTTGTGCACATAGTAGATATTCCATAAATATCTGTTGACAGGATGAATGCAAAGGATGTAGGTAGGAAAGCTAGTCCTTTTTCATTCTGGGAAATTGTTTTATGGAGAGGAATAAGGAGGCTTCTCTTGCCTAAATACTTAATAAAAAGGAAGAGGTCATACCCATACTTGGTCACTTTGGGTTGAGGAATTTTGTAATTCCCAAATTTCATCATTCTAGCCACCTGTGACATTGGCTCCTTCCTCTCCTCACACAAAGCTTGTTTCTGTATCCCCTCACTGCTCTAAGATGGAATAGCGACAAATAGAGTGTGCTTTTTGTATTCTTCCAGCCTTTTCATCCAGCCCTACTTCTACATCCTAGTTCCGTTATTTTAAAGTAATAAATATCTTTTTATTGAGCTATAATTCATTTAACATTATAATTTGCCATTTTAAAGTGTACAATTCAGTGTTTTTAGTATATTTACTAGGTTGTACAGCCATCACCACCATCTAATTCCAGAACATTTCCATCACTGCAGAGGAAATGCCATACCCATTAATAAGTCACTCCTCATTCTCTGTTTTGCTTTAGCCTCTGGCAACTACTAATTTATTTTCTGTTTCTATGGATTTGTGTGTTTTGGACGTTTCATATAAATGAAATCATATAATATATGGCTTTTGTATCTGGCTCCTTTCACTTAACATAATGTTTTTAAGGTTCATCTGTGTTGCAGCATCTGCCAGTACTTTGTTCCTTTATATGGCTGAATAATATTTCATTCTGTGGATATACCACATTTTGTTTATCTATTAACCTGTTGTTGGATGTTTGGATTGCTTTCTGCTTTTGGCTGTTATGAACAAAGCTGCTGTGAACATTCATGTGTAATTTTTTGTGTGGACACCTGTTTTCAGCTCTCTTGGGTACACACACACACACACACACACACACACAGAATTGCTGAATCATATGGTATCTCTATGTTAAACCCTTTGAGAAACTGTCAGTCTGTTTTCCAAACAGGTTGCACCGTTTTACATTCCCATAAACAGTGTATGAGGGTTCCAATTTCTTCATATCCCTACCAATGCTTGTTAATGTTTTTGTTATAGCCATCCTAGTGGATGTGAAGTGGTATCTCATTGTGATTTTGATTCCCATTTCCCTAGTGACTAAGAATGTTAAGCATCTTCTCTCATGCTTATTGGCCATTTGTACATCTCCTTTGAAGAAATGTCTATTCACATCTTCTGCGTTTTTAGGTTGGGTTCTTTGTCTTTTGTTGTCGAGTTGTAAGAGTTCTTAATATATTCTGTGTTGAAGTCCCTTATCAAATATATGATTTGCAAATATTTTCTCCCAGCACTGTTCCTTCCAAATTTCTTTGGACTTTTCTTGAATTTGCTACTTTCTGCCTTAATTGTTAATTAACCTACAACCTTTCTTTCCCCTCTTTCTCTTGCACATATATGGAGAAATTGGCAACATCACCTGAGCCTCTGAAACCATAAGAAGCTGTTATTTTACACAGAAGTAGCATGCTCAGTTGGTCAGTAGTAAATGCATGTTCTTGAGATGCCAGTTTTTCCTACAGCCTGACTGTCTCAGGCCCTCCTTGTCTGATCCTCTAATACACAGTCTTGCTCAGACCTTGGGATTCAACTGCTTTGGTAAAAACTAAAATCTTAGGTAGAAAGAAGTTCCAAAGATGAAGCTGAGTGGGTGATAATAGGGGCATCCGTAAGAAATTACAACTTAAATATTCTTCTGCATTGAACATAGGCCCTCTACCTTTCCCACCCCCATTTGCACTCAACAGAGCAGGAATGCCCAGAAAGGACACACATGGTTCTCCTGCCCGTGTTCTCCATGTCTATTAGGAAACAGGCCAGAGCAGAGAGGGAAGCTGAGACTGGCCTAGTTCTTTCTCTAAAGCTACCAGCTGGTATGTTTCTTATATTTCATTCCAAAGACTCCCTACAAAGAAAAGGAAAACACCAGAGTACCTGGCGTCTGATTCTGGATCGTCTTCTTTCTTCCTCTGCCTTTTAAATCCCTAATACCTCCAAAACTCTGATTTCACCTTTTCTTCCTGTTATGGGCTGAATTGTGCCCCCTTCTTCATATGTTAAAGTCTTTTTTTTTTTTAATGTTTATTTTTGAGAGAGAGAGACAGAGCATGAGTAGGGGAGGGGTAAAGGGAGAGGGAGACACAGAACTCAAAATGGCCTCCAGGCCTTGGTCTGTCAGCACAGAACCTGATGTGGGTCTTGAACCCATGAACCAGGAGATCATTACCTGAGCTGAAGTCGGATGTTTAATGAACTGAGCCACCCAAGTGCCCCGGGTATCTTGAGATCTTAATACCCAGTATCTTCTAATGTGATTGCATTTGGACAGAGTCTTTAAAGAGGTAATTATGGTAAAGTGAGGTCATATTGATGGACCCATATCCAGTCTGACTGGTATTCTTATAAAAAGAAGTTAGGACTGAGATGGAAGAGCCTGTGTAGGCAAAGATGGCCATCTGAGGCCAAGGAGAGAGGCCTCAGAAGAAATCAACCTTGCTGACACCTTGATCTTGGACTTTTAGTTTCAAGTATTGTAAGAAAATAAATTTGTTTCTTAAACCACCCAGTCTATGTTATGGCAGCCCTGGCAAACTAATAACTCTTCAAGGTAGAAGGGGAAAGAAGGTGACATAGAAGCTTCTGTGCTTGTCACCTATGAGTCTTTGTATTCTTTGTTCCTGAGGTTTAGTTGGTGGGACATATGTTCTCCAGGCTGGCATATTGAGACCCTGTTCATGATATCTAGTGTGTTTTATACCTGTTTACTATTATCCCTCTTACTAATAAAATGTAGGGCTAAACTAGAAATAGAAAGAACTAGATCCTTACAGTAGATTAATCTTAAAATCTGAGAGAACCTGAGCAAATTACTTTTCTGTTTTCTATTTCTCAGTCTCCTGAGCTGTAAAATTAAGGAAGAACTCTCTTAGAGTTCTGGTGATATCAGAGAAAAATGCATTTTTAAGTGTAAAGCTCTAGAAATAATTGCTTGAGAGTCACCAACGGGCTGCCTCTTACCAGAACATGTGGTTTTCAGGCCTCTCTCATGACCTTGCTGGCCTAGGCCCGAGTGACCTGCCAGAGGTGTTGTTGCCCAGAGCTGGAGCCTTTGCTACTGAGTGGGAATACAAGTGAAACTGTTTCTATGGCTAAAGTAGCAAGGTGCCAGTGCCACAGGATTTCAGATTTTTATAGGGATCTAGACTCCTTAGTGGCATGGGGTTCCTGGGATAACTATATGGATCACTCAGAGGAAGCTATTTATCTAGTGTACTGGTGCTTCTCTAGAGCCTGGTAGGAAGAAGTTAGTGGAATGCCTTACCCCAGGAGTCTAGAGGAGGAATACAAAGGCTGTCATGGACACTGGTGGGAACATTTTCCCCAAGAGCTGCTTTTGTGTGCTTTTCAAGAGAAATGCTTAATGTTTCTCACGTTTTCCACCCCAGCCCCCAAAATGTTCTAGACATATTTGTGGCCTGGATCTGGATATTTATCAGTGGTTGGTCTTCTGTAAATCTTAGATTTGGCTCGAGGCTGTGTCTGAACCTTGTGAATGATAAGATGTCACATCTGTGCCTGGGATTTGGGGCAGGTTGTTTGAAGGAATGGAGTTTGGTTTCTGAGGCACATATCAAAACACCTCTGAGGAATGCCATGATACCATTGACTTGCCTAGAGTCAAAGGAGAGTATCAGACACTGGTAGTAAGCTTAGTTCCAACTGGCAGTATTTTCTGGGCATACTATCTGTAAAGAGAGGTACTGTACTTAATAAACTCTGATGTAACTGGTCTGATTGACACCTCTGTATAAAAATAGAAATTACTTGTTTCCAATTAAACAAAGCTTCTCTTCTTGCTTTCTGTTACTTTCTCTGACTCTTCCTGCTTTTTTTTTTCCTAAATAGTTTAGTGTCAAGTTGGTTTCCATATAACACCCAGTGCTCAACCCAACAAGTACCCTCCTCCATGCCCATTACTCCCCTTCCCCCCTCGCCCACCCCACCAGCCCTCGGTTTGTTCTCAGCATTCAAGAGTCTATCATGGTTTGCCTTCCTCCCTCTCCCCAACATTTTTCCCCTTCTTCTCCCCCATGGTCCTCCATTAAGTTTCACCTAATCCACTTGTGCATGTAAAACATACGGTATCTTTCCTTCTCTGCCTGACTTCTTTAGCTCAGTATAACACCCTCAAGTTCCATCCATGTTGCTACAATTGGCCAGATTTCATTCTTTCTTATTGCCATGTAGTATTCCATTGTACAGATAAACCACATCTTCTTGATCCATTCATCAGTTGATGGATACTTAGGCTGTTTCCATGTTTTGGCTATTGTTGAGAGTGCTTCTATGAACGTTGGGGTACATGTGCTCCTATGCATCAGCACTCCTGTATCCCTTGGGTAAATTCCTAGCAGTGCTATTGCTGGGTCATAGGGGAGTTCTATTGTTAATTTTTTGAGGAACCTCCACACTGTTTTCCAGAGGGGCTGCACCAGTTTACATTCCCACCAACAGTGTAGGAGGGTGCCCGTTTCTCCACATCCTCGCCAGCATCTAGAGTTCTCTGATTTGCTCATTTTAGCCACTCTGACTGGCGTGAGGTGGTATCTCAGTGTGGTTTTGATTTGTATTTCCCTGATGAGGAGGGATGCTGAGCATCGTTTCATGTGTCTGTTGGCCATCTGGATGTCCTCTTTGGAGAAGTGTCTGTTCATGTCTTCTGCCCATTTCTTCACTGGGTTGTTTGTTTTTCGGGCGTGGAGTTTGGTGAGTTCCTTATAGATTCTGGATATTAACCCTTTATCTGATATGTCATTTGCAACTATCTTTTCCCATTCCGTTGGTTGCCTATTAATTTTCTGGGTTGTTTCCTTGGCTGTGCAGAAGCTTTTAATCTTGATGAGGTCCCAACAGTTTATTTTTGCTCTTGATTCCCTTGCTTTTGGGGATGTGTCAAGTAAGAAATTGCTGTGGTTGAGGTCAAGGAGGTTGTTTCCTGCTTTCTCCTCTAGGGTTTTGATGGTTTCCTGTCTCATGTTCAGATCCTTTATCCATTTTGAGTTTATTTTGGTGTATGGTGTGAGAAAATGATCTAGTTTCATTCTTCTGCATGTTGCTGTCCAGTTCTCCCAGCACCATCTGTTAAAGAGGCTGTCTTTTTTCCATTGGGTACTCTTTCCTGCTTTGTCAAAGATTAGTTGGCCATACATTTGTGGGTCCAATTCTGAGTTCTCTATTCTATTCCATTGGTCTGTGTGTCTGTTTTTTCTGCCAATACTATACTGTCTTGATGATGACAGCTTTGTAACAGAGTCTAAAGTATGGGATTGTGATGCCTCCCTTTTTGTTTTTCTTCTTCAACATTACTTTGGCTATTCAGGGTCTTTTGTGGTTCCATACAAATTTTAGGATAGTTCTAGTTTTGAGAAGAATGCTGGTGCAATTTTCATTGGGATTGCTCTTCCTGCTTTTTGCATCAAGCAATGGAACATTTGATACTGGCTAAGAAGGAACTCTTCCTCTGTAAGAGAAAATCCTGTTGTTAAAGTTTTCCAAAAGGAAGCAACTGATAAAATTATTCCATTTAAAATTTTTTAATGTTAATTTTTGAGAGAGAGAGAGACACAATGTGAGTAGGGGAGGGGCAGAATGAGAGGGAGACAGAGAATCCAAAGCAAGCTCCAGGCTCTGAGCTGTCAGCACAGCCTGATGTGGGGCTTGAACTCAGACTGCAAGATCATGACCTGAGCCCAAGTCAGATGCTTTACTGACTGAGCCACCCAGGTGTCCCAGAATTATCCCATTGTAAATCAAGCCAACTAATAAGTGGGTACCGTTGGGTGTTTTGGGACTATTTTAAGACATTTTCTTATCATTTAGGAGCTTATAGGCCAGAAGGGAGATAGAAATAATTACATTAAGTATTTACATTTCTCCCCAAATACTTTTACTCAGTCTTTATTGTCATTTTTTTCTGCAGCATTCCAATGTGTGTTTTGAAACTCCCTATTTGTAACCTTCTATTTCCCTAGCTTCTGTTATCCTAGATTCTCCCATTCTCTTCCTTTCTTATCTTGCCTATATCTGTTCTGCCTGTCTCTTTCTGCAGTTTTCCCCTCAGGCATTTTTTCCCCATCTCAAATAGGAGAGGCTTCTACTCAGCCTCTAATCCAGAATCCTTAACTGAGCAACTGCTATATGGCCAATTCTGTGCTTGATCCTAGCTTTTGTGTTAGAGAGCCAATTGACTTCCAGCTAGCCTTTCTAAGCAAATAATTCCCAAATCTGTACTTCTAACCCTCCTTTTTTCCTTAGGTTCTATCCTTCATGTCTAGTTATCGAATAGTTATTTTTACCATAACTTCCCAGTGTTTGAAACTTCCCTCCTAGGCCTATTCCTATTCTTTGTTCTCTGTATTAAAATCACCATCATTCTGCTAATCACCCACTCAAAATCACAGTGTCATTCTTCCTCTCTCTTGCCTCCCACATTGGATCATTTGCCAGACCTTGCTCTTTTTCTCTCCATGATTTCTTTTACAAGTCTTTTCTCTGTTCCCTTTTGTGTTCAGGCCTTTATTGCTTAGTCTATAGTATTTGTCTTCTGAATGTTTCCTTGCTTTTATTTGTCTTGGGATACCTTGTGTATACCAGTGCCAGCATTATCTTCCTGAAACAGAGCCCTACTCATGGCTCCACTTACACTCAGGGCTCAACTTAGATGTCACATCCTTTGAAGCCTTCCTCAAAGTTCCCAGGTAGTTAGATACTCATTTTTCTATAGCATTTCATATATAGTCAATTTTGGTGTTTATCGTATTATCTTGGAAATGTGTGAGCATTTGACCCCAAGGTTTTGTATTTCTTAAAAGAATAAATACTATATGATTCCTTTTGTATTAAGTTTAGAAACAGGTCAAAGTAATCTGTAATTTCATACTGTAGGATAGTGATGACCTATGTGGGGAGGGTGTTGGTAGTGACTAAATATCGGCACAAGGGACTTCTGGAATTCTGATGATGTTCTGTTCTTGATTGGGAATCTGTTAACATTGACATACTTTTGATTTGTGCACTGTATGTTATAGTTCAATAAGAAGTTTAAATAAAAGCTAAATAAAAATAGCATGGGAACGCTTGGGTGACCCAGTCAGTTAAGCAACCAAATCTTGAGTTCAGCTCAGGTCATGACCTCCTGGTTCATGCATTTAAGCCCCTGCACTAACAATGGAGAGCCTGCTTAGAATTCTGTCTCTTTCCTTCTCTCTCTGCCCCTCCCCCATTTGTGTTCTCTCTCACTCAAAGTTAAAAACATTTTTTAGAATATAATGGAAATACAGAATATGGCCCATTTATTTATTTTAAGATTTTATTTTTAAGTAATCTCCTCATCCAACAAGGGGCTCAAATTCAAAACTCCAAGGTCAAGAGTCATGCTCCACTGACGGAGCCAGCCAGGCACTCCCAGAATAGGGACTATTTAACTTTGTATCTCTAATGCCTGGCACCCAGCAAGCTCTTAACATATATCTGAGAGTGAATGAGTGAATGAATAAAGGTTTTTTTCAAGAAAGGGAGGAAGGAAGGAAGAAAAAAAGGAAAAAAGAAAAGAAGAAAGGGGGAAAGAGGGAGGAAGAAAAGGAAAGAGGGAGGGAGGAAGAAAGCAAGATTAACAGCCCCCCTCCCCCTTCCCCACTTGTAGTTAAGTTATAGTTTCAGCTTTTTAGCCTGGCATCTGTAACAACTAATTACTTAGTCTAACCTATTTTCTAACCTTATTTTTTTTTTTTTTTTAAACCCAGTGGCCATATTGTACAGTTAGAAGATACTGGGCCTTGGTGTCAGCCAGAGCCAGAGTTTGAAATAGGGCTCTATTACTTACTACCTGTGTAACTCTAGGCTTAGACAAGTCACCTAGCCTCTTGAAAACTTAGTTTTGTCATTTCTGAATTGGATATCATTTCCTCAGCAGATGGATATGGATTAAATAAGATAATACATATAGAGCAGGGCCTGGCATGTTTTTAGTATTCACTAAATGTTCATTTCCTTTACTTTCCAACAACTCATCTTCCTTTTTCTCCTTTCCATATATTTGCTCATCTTGTATCTCTGGCCTAATGCCTTTTCTTCTGTTCAGTTTCCACATATCCAAATATTATTCATCCTTTAGGATCAAGCTCAGATATCACTTCTTTCACAGAGCCTTTCCTGATTCCTATCCAAACCAGGACTTGAAAGCTGGAAATATTTTCCTCTCTAAAATTCTCCTACATTTTATCTGTGTCTTTTATGATAAATATTAGTCACTCACTCTAACCTTTAAAGAGTTACTGAAGGCTGCTGTCTCCAGACCCAAAGAATAGGCAGTTTAATTGGACTATAATGCTGGAGGCAGAAGCGCTGCCACTTGGAATAAACTAGGGTCATGAAAAGGCAGGTTGAGAAAACTGCTGTGGGCCTTTGTTTGTTTATATATATATCTTCTCCTCTTGCACCGGGAGAAATTCAGATGTCTAGGCAAGGGCGTGACTGGAGCAAGGGGTCAAGTTGCAAACTGCTTGACCTGTATTTTGAATTGGTTTTCAGTTAAAGAGGTCTTTATAGCCCAGCCTGGCTTATCAAGGTAGGAGGCCATGTAGGAGTTTGAGTCTGAAGTCTTAGGAATTAAGAATAGATACTTACCTGGAGTATCTTCTCTGCCTAATATGCCTTTGGGGCCTAGTACATGTAGGTAGAAAACAGTTCAAAGATTTAGAGATCCTTTCCTGGCTACTTAGTTACTTTTGCTTTCTACTTGGATTTCAGTATCCATATATATGCTCTAACTTCTTTGTTAGATTGCACGTGAGGTCAGGAACTGAATACAATTCCTAGCATAGTTTCTGATACTTAATAAACACTAAGCAAAGTTTTGTGGAACCGTTGCTTAAAACTATAAAGTGATATTACCAGACAATATAAGTAATTGTTGCAAAAGAAATGATTAACACTTATAACAAAAAATGGAGGGAGCAAACCCATTGAGTTAGGGTGCTCAGAGAAGTCAGAGGAATTCCCAGAGGGTACTGAGTCAGCAGTATGTTATAAAGTATCAGGAAATGTCCAAGAAATAAAATAATAGAAGCTTAGAAAGATGGAAATCAAGGGATAACTTGCTTTCTGTGTTTATAAACATGTCATTAAGGAAATCCATGGCTCCTTGTAAGTGGCATTCTTTCTATAAACACTGCAGTGAGATTTGCCATTCCAAAACAGACACATCCTGAAGTACTGTCATAGTATATAATGCTTCTTGAAGCCAAAACATAGAGGTAAATTGTAGTAAATAACTTTCCCTAATTCCTTATGCTTCTACTTCTCTTTGCTGGTTGTCATCTTCAAGCATGCTAGGGAAATGCCTTTATTTGGTCCACACCTGAGGACATTCATACATAAATAGACAAAGATGACAAGTTAGGAAGGGCATTCTAGGTGTCCTTGGAGTTGCCTGGAGCATTTCTTGCGACAGGTGAGATAAAAACTGTTGACTTGTTTCTCCCTAAAATACTCTTCCCTGTTGGCATTTGTGATATCTTTACCTCCAAGTCCTCTTCTTATATCTGACAGCTTCATCTGTGTTTCCTTTATAGCATTTCTGCTCATCTGCTTGTCCCTTGAAACTTGGTGATTCCTAGGGGTCTTTTTTTCTACCTCATTCTCTACCCTAGATAATCTCTCCCATGTCTTTACTGTAAACTGATGGATTCCAAATTGTTATCTCTGCCTCAGTCTTCTTTCATGATTTCCATACTCACATATCCAACTGCCTATGGATTTTGTTTCAAGAATTTTCATACGCACCACCTACAGTATGTTCAAACTGTACTCATTGTCTTTTCTTTCTCCTCCACCTCATCTCCTGTGTATCCTTTCAGTAAATGGTACTACTAGTCACCCAAGCACAAAATCTAATACCCTTCTCCCTTAGAATATATAATATGGATTTAACAACACCATGCCATAACATTTCCCTTGTTAGATTATGAACTCCCTAAGAGTAAAGATCATATATTTTCATCATGCCTGGTACAACACCTAGGTACTTAATAAGTATTTATTATTTAAAAAACATTTTGGTAGCATTGTATTAGTAATTCTTAAAGGCACTGTATTTGTTTGCTAGGGCTGCTATAACAAAGTACCATAGACTGGGTAGCTTAAACAATAGAAGTATATTGTCTTATATTTCTGGATGCTAGCGGTCAAAATCAAGATGTCAGCAGGGTTAATTCCTTCTAAGGACTGTAAAAGGTAGGTATTCTTCTAACAAATTGTCAAAAATTGATAGTAGGGAGGTGGTTCTAAAGGAAGGTAGACTAGGGAGGATGAATATTTCGCAGTAACTCAAATGAAAAATAATGAAGCCCAGACTAAGGGTTATAGAGAAGAAGACAGACTTTATATATAGGAAGGTAAAACAGATTAGACTTGGTGACATGTGATGGGGGGGGGGTGTAGGGTTTTGCAGGGGATTCTATTGATGGAAAATTAGAATACAGATGTTTTAAAGTCTTGTGTGTGAGCAGGGAAGTCATCTCCATGTGTGATTGGTATGGATGAGCTGGCAGTGTAGGGGCTCCAATGCCAATGCCGCCAACAGGCTTTCCCTCTGCATTCCTTGCTTTCCCAGCTAAGTTTCCTTCTCTCTCTTGCCTCATCCAATTGAGTACTTCCTTTTCTCCTCACTATACTTCCCTGTTATTTGTCAGAGATCCTTAAGAGATTTGTCTCAAGTCTTCTCTTCCCCTTTGAACATTAGTTACCTTCCTATATAACTCAGTGCTTCATACCAGATATTTTGAATATATGGAGAACCCGATGGGAAAAAGCCCCCTCTTTGAGGTCCCTTCATTGATTCTCAAGACACCTGAGATTCATATGCTAGTTAGGAACATATTTTGAAAAGCTTGTGGAAACAGGGTCCTGCACCAAGAGAATTCTCCAGATTTGGGTTTACTCTGGGTATATTTCAGAACAAAAGACAACTGAAGGAAATATTTGATCAGTATTAAGCCAGTTGGAATATAGTCTTCTTATAGCACAAAGGGTTAATTTCTTTCTTTTTTTTAATATTTGCTTATTTATTTTGAGAGACAGTGTGTGAGAGAGCAAGTGGGGGAGGGGCAGAGGGAGAAAGAGAATCCCAAGCAGGCTCCATGCTGTCAGTGCAGAGCCTGATGCAGGACTTGATCCCACAAACTATGAGATCATGACCTGAGCAGAAATCAAGAGTTGGACACTTAACCAATTGAACCACCTAGACGCCCCTCATGAAATTTCAAAATTTGGATTTTCATTAGAGAATCTGCTGCATATGGCCCCTTGGCTTCCTTGAGGTATAGAGATTGAGGCAGGACCATTATACTTTGTGGATTGGACTGGGACATATATAAGCAGGTACTAGTTCAGGAGTAGCCTTAGTTCTAAATCTGGGAGCTATGAGTTTTGAACAGGTTTATGTAAGAGGGCTGTAGACACATAGATGACTTTGATTGAGTATTTATTTATTTAGAGAAAGCAGGGGAGGGGGTGGAAAGAGAGAATCCCAAGCAGGTTCCGTGTTGTCAGCGCAGAGCCTGATGTGGGGCTTTTTCCCAGGAACCATGAAATCATGAGCTGAAATCAAGAGTTAGATGCTTGACCAACTGAGCCACCCAGGTGCCCCTGATTATGAGTCTTTAATCATTTGGTCCTTGGATGGAAATGGGGCCACAGCCTTTGGAGGTGAAGGCTAAAATCCTGTTTAGCCTGGCAGTACTGAGTTTATCCCTGTTCATGTTTAAGTTTTTGCTAATTAGGAATGGTACTTGACCTGATTATAGGACTGAAATATGTCAGCAATTTGTGACTCCTTAGGCCTGCCTTGCAGCTTGTCAGGTCTGATTTAGTCTGTGTAGCAGCTATGTCTTAGCACATCAGTAAAGTCAGTACATCTCTGCCAGGCTCATAACTCCCTTCGGGTGGCATGCCCCTGAGGGAAGGAGGAGATTCACCTCTCATTGCCCGTCATTCTCTGCTGCATGCAATCACTCAGTAATTTATGGAAGGCATAATTGTACTGGAGGAAAAAAAGACTTTTCTCAGCCACCAGAACAAACCATTTTTCTCATAAAACATATCCTATTTGTGTGGCCCGTGTCAGCCTCTCATGTGTCTCTGGCTTTACTTGGTGGTAGAGAAGGAAAGGAGTGACAGACTTACTCTGATGTAAGTCAGACTTTGGCTCCACCTATCCTTTGTATCCTCATATGTGATTGTCAACATTGGGAGACCAGGTATGTACCTGCTGGTCCTGACCCATCAGTTCTCTGACAAGGACACCTGAAAAGTCAGGCCAAGTTTGGAGCAGGCACATTCTTTGCTTTTGGACCAGTTGTATCTGGCCCAAGGGAGACTTAGACTGGTTTGTATGAGAGGGGAGAATTGTGGTTGGTGAGCCCCTCCTCTAGTATCCCTGTGACTCCACTCAGATGCTTTAACCGAGGATGAAGCAGGATGTGCCAGGTGGTCTTCTGACTAACCCACCCATTCGGTTCCCCTTTAGAGCTCCTGCAGCTCTGAACCTTCCCACAACTCTGCGTGAGTGTCAGTGTCTCATGTTGAATTTCCATCTTGACTCATCTATCTCTAGGCGAAGATCCCTGCAAAGATTTAAATTGGGAACCAGACCTTGAGAATGTCTGTTCAGAGCATTTCACAGCTTCTGGATAAATGCCTTTTCCTTCTTAACCCAATCTGTTTCTCCAGTTCTGCCCAGCTAGCTCTTGAAAAGCCCTGCTTTGAGGAAGCTTCCCAACTGAGGTGGGTGCTTGTGCTATTTCTTACCTCTAAAAAGCACTCCCATCCTTTAAGCCTGCCTAGGATTCCCAAGAGCCATTTCCACTGTAACAAAGGGACTGCAATGTTGCTTACATGGCTCAGGAAACAGAAATTGTGTGTCTATCCCAAAAGGCTGGTCCACAGAGGAGATCTCTCCTTTGGTCATATGATGACTGGAAGTCTGTGGGCCCTCTCTGGGCCCTGTTGAATGGTTAAAGAAGGAGTCTGCTTTTTTACCAGAATGTATACTGACTGCTGCTTACCACTTTCCCACTTACTCTTTGTGCTTTTGCTGAAACATGGAAAGTTGGAAAGATACAAATTTATGGTCAAAGTCATATAAGATGTCTTGTGAAGTTTGAAGACCATATCTAGAGATTGCAGATTTGTTGTGCCTCATGTCATAAACACATCTTCTCTTGTCTCAGCCTTGATTTTTCTGGAAACCAGAAGATGGGCTGAATGTGTTTGACAAGGCAGATGGACACAAGACAGGGTCACATTAGCCTCAGGTATAACATCTAGAAGCCTCAGCCAGATCTTGGAGCCACTGGTGGATGCGTCAGGAAGAAGTAGGTTCTTTAGGCAGTGTCCTACCTCTGAGGATCATTCCTAGTCTTGAGAGTTTGAGCTTCTCAGAATAGGAATCCCAGCCCCAAACCTGGTAATGACAGCCACTTCTCTGGGCTCTTTATGAGTGGGAGGGAATTCTGATTTAATCAGCCTTCCCTATATTTCTTGTTTTAAACCCTTTACCTCTTCTGGCTGAAATCTGGGAAGCTCCTCTAAATTGGCTGTGGCTTCCACTGAAATTTGACACTTTTCAAGTGATTTTTTTTCTGTATTTAGATGTGGTTATAGTTGCGCTGTCAGTCCTTATCTCTTCTGTCACCCAGCCAGCTCCCGACTGGGTTAGGAGGTATTTGCTCTGCTGTTAGTCTTGGCTGCATAATGAGGTGGATGGTTAAGAAATGGGTTGTTTAGCATCTCTTGGAATCTAAATTTTCTTCCTGGGTTGAGGGGGAAGCAATGTTATTGGAAGAAGGCAGTAGGGAGGCAAATGTTGGCTCTGGAATCAACACTTTCTCCTCAGGATCTTGGATAAGCCAAGGAAATCATTCTTCCTTTAAAAGCTTATGTTATCTACCATATAGAGCTGCCTGTTCCACAGTGACAGTTTTTAGGGTTGCCCCTGTAGCCTGACTGCCTGATTCCTGGCTAATAGGGCCATGTTTTATTGTAAATTGTTATGAAGAATGTTGCAGGCAGCAGAAGTAGCAAGATTTGACAGCCTGGATTGGACATGCTGACTGAATCAAACTTGTCCACCTTCTGTTGGCCTAAGGAAGAGAAGGGCTTTCTCTCATTAGATCAGGCTCAGAGGAGGTAGAATAGGAATGGCTTTACTGGATTGTTACTGGTTAATTGGAGCCCTATATTGAGAATAATACTGAGGTTCTTTGGACTCAAAACGATGGGGGGGGGGTTTGTTTTTTGTTTTTGTTTGTTTGTTTGTTTTGCTGTCCTGTGGGTACAGAATGGAAAGAGGTATTATATATTTGATGTATTTGGCATTTTAAGCTACAGGGCTTCAAGGGTCCCTGGCTTATGTTTGGCATTATGTTGCAATGCTCTCTGAAGGTAAGCACATTCAGTTTCCTGATGAGTCCCAAGTAAAATTGTTGAGTTATTAGGAATTAGGGCCATGTGAGAGCCACCTGACTAGCAAGTGTCCATGGAGATGGGGCTGCCATTGGCAAGAAGGGACTGGGAAATTTGGGATCATGAAACCAGAGCCTTGAATCTTAAACAGCTTTTGGTTAATGTGATTTCACTTGAGGCTATACTAATTCTGGATCCCCAAACAATCTGTGGTCCAGACTTCTGTAGTAGAGGGTCTGTGGTAGCCCACCCAGTTTCCCTTACATCTCTCTAACCATTGCCTTGGCACAGCCTAAGGGACTTCTTGTTTTCCAGTTGTTTTTTTTGCTGTGGCTGTTCAGGAAGAACTGGACTAGGTATCTACTCTGAGAACATAGTGCTATTTGATGTTAACTGCAGGTGGGCACTTCACCTGTTTTCTAGCTTCACCAAATGCAGATAGCAGATTATATAGATTCAAAACAAAACGAAACGAAACAACCAACTAAAAAAACCCTAGAGTTTGTGTCAGTAGAAGGCAAGACTCCCTTTGTATTATGCTCTGGTAATTTCTTGCTGTGTTCTTTATTCTTTCTCTGAGACTAGGAGCTCTTCAGAGTATAGATTTCTGGTCTTATGTCTCTTTATATGCTATAGCCCAGACTTGAGAGAGGTGGGAAGGGAGGGGGGAGGAGAACAAGAGGAAGAAATGGGGGAGGGGAGAGAGTAAGATCTATATTTAGCAAGAGGGAGAGACACTCACCAAGGGTGTGTGAGTGAGATTGCTGGCGAGGTTTGTGTGTGCGTGAGTGTTCTGGGAAAGGGGGTGTGTGCGCCAGGAATGTGTGAGGAGGGCTGGTGCCCTATGGGAGGTTGCAGGCAGGAAGCAGCTGGAGAGGAGGAGGAGCAGCAGCAGGAGCAGTAGCTGCCCTGCTTTCTGTCTCAGTCTCAAAGCCTGGAATCGATTGGGTTAGAATTCCACATCCAGTTGAAGTTTGGCTGCGATTGCCTCCAGCAGGCTGGTCATCAGAGTCCCCCTCAGCAGAGGTGTGGACCAGATTGGATTCCTAGATTTGTAGCCAGCGAGACTCCTGCCCAGCCTTTCACTGAGGGGATTTCTCTGCTGGGCATTGTTCCTATCATCAACTTTGCACCGTGGAGCCAGCCAGCTGGTGCAACTGAGAATAATAGCTCCTTGGCTCTGTTTGTCCGTTGGGCAAGCAGCCATGCTGTGGGTTAGAAAGTTCATCCTCTGGCTTCTCTGTCAAACCAAGGAGTACTTCTGAATGGATTTCCTCTTAAAGACAGCACTTGTATTCTAAAACTTGAGAATCTTTTTTTTTTTTTCCTTTTCATTTCCTTAACTCTTCTTTTGGTTGCAGCAGCAAGGTAAGTGGTATCGAGTGTATGACTGACTCTGAACGACAAGCAGGGACAAAAGCAAAGCATTTGTGGGTGGAATACAGAGGAGCTACATTAATTACATAACTACTGGAGCCAACTTGCTGGTGGGGGTCATTAGAATGAGTGAAAAATAGCATACTCAGCACTGAGGGTAGAATCTTCACATGCATGTGTTTCTATGCTGATAATATGACTATCTGTTCTTGGTACTTTTACTCTCCTGTATGTATGTAAATAACTTAGCTACCCCTCTGAATATGTGCATACTTGTATAGAAATAATCTGTTTCCCCCTCTTGATATGTCCATATGTTTATAAATAACCTTGCCATTCCTTCCTGTGTATACATACATAATAGAAACTCATTCAACTCATTCATTCATTTTAAATGCTTATACACAAGCCATTTCTCCCTCCATGTGCCTATATTTATATCTATATCTAGATATATAATCTCTTATTTCATGCATGTGTGTATTTACTTAGGTAACATTTCTCTTTTGGTATATGCCTGTGTATATTAAGAAACCCTTCTTTTTTTCCATTGTGTGAGTGTGTGTATACTGTCCCTCTGTCTGATATATTAATTCTTCCCTCTCATGTGCATATGCCATATAGAGAGAAAAGTCGTCTTGGTTTCCTCAATCTTGAGTGTGTATACACATGCATAATAATCTGTCCATCTGCGTCATGCATGTATGGTTAAAATAGCACTAACTATAGATTGTAGACTCCTTTTTAAATCTTAGCTCTACTCAGTGACCTTGGGCAAGTCATTTAGCCTCTCTGAGCTTCTTTTTCTCATTTATGAAATCAGAATAATCTTCCTCCCTGCCTCACAAGGTTCTGATGATAAAACATGTCATGATAAAATAGGAATCATATAAACTATAAAATTCTAAACAAATATAATTTTACTATTGTTACAGTTTCCTCTAGTGTGAGTTGTATAGGATAGTCTATCTTTGACTCTGCTGCATTGAGATTATGCTCTTGTCTGTTAGAAGTCTGTCTTCCCTGTAAAGGATAGCTTCTGTTGAAGTAATTAGGTTTAACCTGTAGTTTTGCCAAAGTATTGGAAAGAAGCTATATATTGTTACAGGGGATTTAGAAAGGGTCAGATTGAAAGAGAGAAAAGGTCTCATCCTCTGCAGTTTAGGGCCTTAATATTTTGTTCTTTGTAGCCTTGGGGATTGAGCCTGTCACAAAATGGAAATATGCTACCTCCAGCTAGGATCAAAGTGAGCAGGTGAAAAGATGAATGAAAGAACAGAGCATTCTGCTGCCCCTGGGATGGCAGCCTGCAAGAAGCATCTGCTGCCAGGTTTTGAAGGCTATCCAGAGTGTCCCCCATTCCAGCCTTCTAGACCTGTGTGTCCAGTATGGTAGCCACTGGCCATATGTGATAGTTGAGTACTTGGCAGACAGGCTAGTTTGAATTAAGATGGGCTGTAAATGTAAGATACGTAACGTAATATAAGGATTCAGCATGAAAGAAAGAATGCAAATATATGATGAATAGTTTTTGTATTGATTGCTTGTTGAAGTGATAATATTTTGGATAATGAATTATATAAACTATATTAAAATAAATTTTACTTTTTTTTTACTTTAACGTGGCTACTAGAAATTTTTTTAATTTTTTTTTTTTTTAAATTTTTGAGAGAGAGAGAGAGCGACAGCATGAGCAGGGGAAGGTCAGAGAGAGAGGGAGATACAGAATCTGAAACAGGCTCCAGGCTCTGTGCTGGCTGTCAGCACAGAGCCCGACGTGGGACTCAAACCCACGAACCGTGAGATCATGACCTGAGCCGAAGTCGGATTCTTAACTGACTGAGCCACCCAGGCGCTTCTAGAAATTTTTAAATTACATATGTGGCTCACATTATATTTCTGTTGGACGGTGCTGCTCTAGACCTATCTTCAGCACAAGGATCAGGGCAGCTCTTCCAGCTGGAAGAACAAATGGAAGCCCCATGATAGCAACTATGGGATGACAAGGAACCGTGACACAGCCTCTTGATACTAGTCTCCTATCCTAGGGAGATACAAACTAATTACCAGCCTCTAGCAGAGGCTGAGGCTGCCACTGTCCTCTATTTGTCTTGAATGAGTCTCCAGAAAAATTTAAGTATATTTAGGGAGGAGGTTCCAACTTAGTTTTTACAATAAAAAGGGGTGATAAGCCATCAATCTAGAAGTAAATCTAGAATTGGAAGGCAGCATATTGTGAGGGAAACAAAAGTGGACTAGAAATTAGGAGACTTGTATTCTAATGCAGCTCTGCCATAACTCATTTATTGTTTCCACGGCACTGAGTTCCCACTGTGTGTCAGGTCGTATGCTTGGCATAATAGTGCCCTGTGCCAGGCATTGGGAGATCAAAAAAAAGCACAGCTTCCATTGTAATGGAATTGACATCCACTGTGGGTCTTCAAGCAAGGACCTCCCATTTAGGGGTCTGCCAAAGTAAAACAGATTAACAAAACAAGGGTGTCATTTTTGGTCAAGGGTTTAAACTTGGGTGATAGAGCTTTGAGAACCTAGAGTAGCTATCCTGCCTAAAAGACTGCCACATTTAAAATTTAGGAAAACACTGTGATAGCTAAACAAAACTACTCCATAGGCTAGATTACAATGTAGTATGAGATTCCAGGTCTAGTATTCTATAAAAGACTCTTTCAAATCTAAACTTTTCTGATTTGGTGTTATTTCTTTTATTCAATGGCAAGATTTAATGTGTTTGTTTGTTTTGAGCACATGTGCCAGGCATTGTTCTAGGTGCTGGGGATATAGCAGTGAGCAAAACATAGTCCCTACTCACATTCCAGAATAAAGAGGTGGGGGAAAGAGACAGATAATAAACAAGTGTATGATCTATCAGGTAGGTGGTAATAAGTTCTCTGAAGAAACTACAGCAGAGTAAGAAAATAGAGAATGTGGGATTTTTTTGTGGGGAGGGGTAGTATTCAGAGGCTAGCTAGATTCCTGGTCATATGCCTTCTTCAGTCTGCTCATGAGAACCTTGAAGTAGTATGGAAGAAAGTATAATGAGTGCTTAAGAAAAAAAATATTGTGGCATTTGTTAAAGGCTGTAAGGCAGACTTTATTCAGTATGATGACTACATTGGGATATTGCAGTAGGGGAGAGAGATTGAGCCCAACTCTGAATACAAGGAAAACTGGGAATTTATAACCAAGGAACAGGGTGAGGGTCAGTGGATAGAAAATTACTAAGAGGAAGCATCAAGGGTAAGGAGAAGTCTGGCTAAACTGACTTGACAGGAGTTTTGCTGGAGGCACACCAAGGTGGTGGTTAAGGGATTTGGTCAGTTATCAAAGGTGAAGAATTTTCACTAAACTGACCCAGAAGGATTCTTGCTAAAAGTGGACTAAACAGAGCTGAAGGTCAGGGGCTTTGTCAGAAAGAGGACTCAGAGCAACCTGACTCAGGTTTGGTCAAAGGAGTCTTTGTCATGAGTATCTGATTCTGGGTGCATATGTATTTGCCTTATGGTTGGTTATATTCCTTGGTATAGTAAACCTTGGCAGTACCAAGGGAAGCACTGAAAGGGAGCGGTGGGGAGGGCAAGCATACCCAGCTCTCCTGACTGGCATTCATTCTTCATTGTCAAGTCTTGGTATTCCAACGCTTTGAAGCTGCATCCTCCCTCATGTTACTGTATGTTACCAGAGGTTCTGTCTTCCTTCTTTTGTACAATGTTTGAGGTTTTCTTTCTTTTACTATGTCCTGCTTCTGGCCTATAAATGGGGCTCCTCCTAATGCTGATGAGAAGGATGTCTCATCCTAGGAACCGTAGTACTAGGACCTTGCAATGCATTTGATCAAGGGCATTCTTTATTCCCTTTGGCTAATCTCACCCTTCATGCCATGTGACCCTGATCACTTTCTCTGACAAGAATCTTTGTAAGCCTGATTGATTCGTTCCCAAAGATTAACATCCTAAAAGTACCCATACCTGTTGTAGCTCTAGAAATCCATTCCTCCCACCATATTAGCCATGCAACATAGTTGGTAAATGGCCTAGGAATGATCTGACCTCTATAGCAAGGGGGTGGGAGGTATGCTCAGAGTTCTTAGCTCTCTGCCTTCTGGGCTTATTTCACACAAAGTGAAAGGCTGCTTGATATATATATACAGAGAGTCCTGGCCTGTTCCCAGAGGTCCCCAGCTGTTTCCTCCTAGCCAAGATTTGGGTCAGAAGCAATTTTACAAGGAATACTCACATTCCAATCACATTTATTTGGTAAGTCAGAGAAAGGGACAAAAGAATCAGCCATTTCAGAGAACTGGGAAGTTTTTTCTTCTTGACTTTTTTTGGTAGGCTGGTGCTGATGTGATTTAAGGGTTTATTCCCTGCCATTGTTGAAGCTTACTCCTTTTGATTCATTTATTTTGATGTGTTCCCTTTTCAAATGGATGTATCCCTTGAAAGGGCTGCCTTGTTTTTGCTAGGTTTAGTCATTTCTTAGGAAGATAGCAGAAAGCTGTAGTCATTTTTGAGAGTGCGTGTATGAAGTTTGAAAAGTTGACTAGAGTAGATAGGCTAATAGGACAGGGCAGAATGACAGCTCTGGATATCTTGAAGGAGTCCAGAGGGTCAGGTTTGAGCTGGGTGGACCCCAATTTCTTTATCCCATTCTGGCTCAAATAAAACTTATTCTCTATGGCTTTCCCTACCCTGGTTTTGCTGGGCCTCTCACTGCCTTCCCATTCCCCCATCGTTGGAATTAATGTTTATTATTTATTACATCTTTCATTATAACATGTTTTGCTTTATTTTGTGATGGTGAATATGCCTATTTCCTTCTCCAAACCTTAATATATTGGAAGCAGGGGCTGTGTCTCATATTCCTGGCACATAGCTCGGTGCCTGACAAATCAGTTGAACTGATTTAGAGATCAAACTGTCCTCATTCTTTGGCCCTTGTAATTTCATTCCTGTGAACAGTAATAGGGAGGCTGGGGGAGGAGGTGGGCTTGACTTGGGCCTCCTGGTCCTGAAGGTTGCCCTTTTAGCCTATTCTGGCTTTTGGTATCCTATTAGGTTCTGAGAGAAGTGCCTGGTTGATTGGGCATTACATAGAACCCTGTCCTCTGCTTCAGAACCTAAATATCTGGATGACTGAATGGATTTGGTACCTTTGGGGAGCCCATATCGCCAGGAGGTGATTCTTAAGTTTATCCAGGGCAGTAGTTACCAATTCATAAGAAGCTTTGGGGAGAGTTTATTTGTTTAATATGGAAGCAAACCTCTTTCTTTGAGGCTGGGAGAAGTTGCTATGGCAGCTCTAGTTGGAAATTTCCTATTTGTTAGTAACGTAGGAAACCAGGCAGCTTTGCCTTTGTCCTTTAGGAGACTGTAGGGAAAGGCTCTGAACAGAGTGACTGTGCCATTTGCCCCTTCTCTGGCTGGCCAGACAGTGTTGTAGGCGCTGCACTCTTGGAGGGGACAGCTGGCAAGACTGACTAGGAAGTTAAACCAAGCCTATCTGGAGTATTGATCTGAAAAACAGATAGGCCTGAAGTTAACCTGGACTACACTGAAGCAGCAGGAGAATCGGTTTCATTTTTGTTCCTGAAAAGTTGCCTTCTCTGGACCTAAGTGGGGCTGGTCTTGGAGCATCTGGCAATGAGTGCTGGGCCTCACTAGCATTAGAACAGAAAAGCTTGCCTTCTATAGGTATCTGCCCCTTCTGCATGCCTTCAGACTGTCTGAGGGAGCATGGCAAGCCTCTCGTCACCTGAGTGAAATGTTGGGAACGGAATGTTTTGCTTCTTTTTTTTTAATCTTTAGGGGAAAAAAAGCTTCTAAATGAAAACAGGATTAACAAAGAATGACACACACCAGTGGTATGGTTGCAGGCAGTGCTACAGACCATTAGAAGAGACTAGGAAAAATAGGGGTTTGGGGCTAGGATAGAAATCATGGTTTACTTGGGGCGCCTGGATGGCTCAGTTGGTTAAGCATCCCTCTTTGGCTCAGGTCACGATCTCCCAGTTTGTGTGTTCAAGCCCCCCATCAGGCTCTGTGCTGACAGCTAGCTCAGAGCCTGGAGCCTGCTTCAGATGCTATATCTCCCTCTCTCTCTGACCCTCCCCTGCTCATGCTGCCTCTCTCTCTCTCTCAAATAAATAAAACATTAAAAAATTAAAAAAAAAAGAAATCATGGTTTACTCTAATCATGCCTTTTATAGGTGGTTGCATGTTTGGCAACATTCTTGTGACTATTTTCCCTACTTTACAGAGAGGAAATTAAGGAACAAAGAAGTCAGGTGTTTAATCCAAGATCATTGGTGAAGCAAGATCTGACTTAAGTCTTTTGATTCTCAGTCTAGTAGAACTCACTCATGGCTTTGTGTGGTCATACATAGAACTTCATCTTGGTTAGGTAAGCATTGTTTCCCTTCAAGACAAACTTGAAAGGCTAATTAACAGTTCCAGTCTTTATTGGGCCAGGGACCTTGTTCAAAACTAATACCAGGTACCAAGACAAAATCAGAGGAACCTAGACCTTGCAGCGTTAGGGAAGTAAAAGGGGGTCGCTTTGGAAGTAGAGACGTGCACTTGTGGAAGGAGAGAAGGAATAATTTGATGAGTCAGCCTTAGAATTGGGAACTTTGCTGTCTAGGCAGCTAGGCACTAATGCTAAGACCCAGCAGTTCAGATTGTGCATATAGAATATCTCCTCTCTCTTCCTCTCCCTCTCCCTCCCCTTGTCACAGAGTACAGTGAGTTGACCCGATTAGGGGTATAGCTGATCCTGGCCCCTTGAGACATATGATTAAATCAACAGTGCTTAAAAAGCATTAATTTGGCCTCTGCAGTGCCTCACAGAATGGGAAACATTTTTAGGTGAGGAATTTCTAGATGAAGTAGAGTTTTTAGATGAGCTACAGGGAAGGAGGAAAGAAATGAAATGGGAATTAATCTAGTTTCTGTCTCTTGGTTCTTGGCCTAATTATTTCCAGTAAAAAGGGTCAGTTTGATCTTTATCCCAAGTCTTGCGACTCATGCTTCTGCTTCTTTCTAGCCTAGGAAAGCACAGTGCTTTTAATTTTTAAGCCCACAAACTATAGATGGTGGCCTTTCCTTAAAATGAATTATTGTGGGAGCTGTCAGCTTGTGCTCTTCACAGGCAATTTTCCCTTTTTAGGGTTAACTTGAGTACTGGGAAAAGAAAAGGAGGCAGGAGTTTAGACAATTTAGAAATACAGATCACATCTAGAAAATGGAGAAACCATCTCTGACTGAAGAACAGGAAGGATTACAAGTCTCTTACCAACTAGTTTTACCCCTCCCAGGGTAACCTAGCAGAGGCAGGAAGTATTGGCAGTCCCATGTATTCCTGGGCTCTTAGCTTTTCCCTTTGTACTTTGTACTCTGCTCCTTCCCTACACTTTGGATGTTCCCAATAAAAAGGAAATGGATACCCACCCCATATAAGGTAATAGTTATCTTTACCTCTGTAGTAGTCCCTGATAGCTTAGGATATTAGGGGCAAGGCTGGTGGCAGGCTATCTTCACCTTTCTAGAGAACAGCAAGGGACCTTGGAGCCCTCTGTGATACATCCAACTTCCTTCCTGTCCTATGCATTGTTTTCTCTAGGCCAGAGGGCTAGAACAATCTTCTGTTACTCTGGAAAATCACTTACCCTGGTGCTCCGAAAGAGGCACTTGACGAGATGCCTAGTGGAAGAGGAAAGCCAAACCTGTGTGTTGATTAGGCTGCACCAAGCCCTTGGGGACTATTAAATGGAGTTCAGGACTCCAGGCTGTTCCTGAGCCTCCTTCATTCCCAGCTGTGTGTCCACCATATGTGTGTCGTTGGCCACATGCCCCTCTAGATCCAAACATGCTTAATGTACCTGAGTCTGGACAATGACTATGCTTCTGTTTTCCACCGTATTCTAGAATTAAGTTTAGAAAACTTTTCCCCTCCAACTTTGAAATACTTGCCATGGTCTTTTCTCCAAGTAAAGGGTTGCTGTTACTAAGCAAAAGGAAAACACGTTGTGCTATAAGCATAGGCAGGAACCAACCTCTGAGTTGCAGAGTTTTCACCAGAACAACCAACTGGGAAAATAAACATTTCATGTCTTGTCTTTGTCTTTCACTGTGTATGTAATTTGAGCTTTGGTAGTTAAACATCTATTTGTTCATTCCTGAACCAGACCCTAGTGTTGAAAGGTTCAGTCACTTACTGACCTTACCCACCTACTTCCCAGGAGTTGGTCTTAATCTTGATGTTTTTGGGTATTTGCCCAGAACACAATGACTTGATACATCATTTCTCTGATGGGAAGCCAAGGAAAGAGAAGTGACTGCCTACAGCCTTTAAGGCCAGCATTGGGAGACAGGTCAGGGTTGACTTCTACAGTCTTAGAAGGTAATGTTCTTATTCCTGCTTGACAGTTTGATTCAGATTAAAATTATCCTGCTGCTTTCTGACCTGAGTGAATTATTTTCCTTTTTTATTAGCTACAGGATAAGAATCAAGCCAGGATCCAGGGGCATGTGCCAGGTTTGGAGACTACACATGGGATCATTCCAGGCAGCACTGAGGGCTAAGCCCAAGGCATCAGCCAGCCTTAATTGCTAGAAATAGACTGAAAAGAGTAGGGCAGGGTATTGCCTTCCAGGACAATCTCTGTTAAGCGTCTGACCAGAAATAAAAGAAAGAAACAGAATCCCCCAGACCCGGAGGGAGAAAATGAAACGATTATTGCAAGAGTCAGAGGAGGAGATCATGGTCACCTTGGGACCCTCCTCCAGGCTTTCCCCAGATAAGGCTAAGCCAGAGACCCTGTGTGGCATCAAGAACAAGTCCTCAGGCCCTACTGAATCCTTACCAGAGGACAGCTCTCTGCTCCCTCACTGTGGGTCAACAGCCTCAGCCATTGGTGAGGATAGAGATGGAGGCCTGGCTCAGCATTGCAGCTTTGAGCAGCAGGCCAGCAGCCAGCTTCCTCTGGGCTCCACTGCCTGTGCTTCAGGGGCTGGCTCTCAGGACCTCTCATCTGTCAGCATTAGCACAAGCTGTCAAGAGCCCTCAGAAAGGAATCAAGCCAAGTCCCTTTTGTCCAGAGGCCTTCGCCAAGGCTGCAGCTGTGAACAGCGAGAGCCTTTGGGGGATGTAGTAGACTATATAATCAGAGAGCTACAAGGCATCAGCCGTCTCCAAACTGAAATAGCTGAGCTGCAGCAGCACTTGAGCCAAGTCCGGGGTTCAGTGGATGAAGTGTCTAGCTGTGTAGACTCAGTTCTGAGTGAAATAGAAGGGTTGCAGGTGGGCAGTAGCTCTCTGGCTAAGGTGTGTGTGGGGGAAAAGGCCCAGGAACCCCATGTGGACAGACCCAGTGAAGAAGCCATTCTGTATCTGTATGGACTTCCAGAGCAAGATGGGGAAAATACCATGGAACTGGTGCATAGCTTCCTGGCCATGCATCTCTGTGTTAATGGCATGCAATGCAACAGGTACATCAAAGAGGCTTATAGGGCAGGCAAAGCCCCAGCTCCCAGGCCTACTGTTGTGAAACTTGCCCATCTAGAGCACAGAGACTTCATCTTGCAGAAATCCATCCTTTTGCAGAGTGTAGGGGTCCGGATTGCCACCAAAGAAGAACCAAGCTGGCCACAGTGCTATAAGAATCCCCAAAAGGAGTCTCTGTCATTTTCGCAACAACTTCAGGATCATAATTCAAATTCTTTAAACCAGCATGAATCCCTTCTTCAGATGGAAACAAGGGACACAGGACCTGGAACAGGAGCATATCAAATGAGGGCTCAGAATCAACACAGAGAACCTCAAACCCCTGAGCAGCAAGGCCTTTGCTTCCCACTCGAGAATAATTTCACAAAGTCAAGTGATGTGTCTAAGCCAGGAGATGAAGTAAAAGGAACATTAGGAACCTCCCAAGTTATCAGTGACCACTGTGGTGAGCTGACAGGGAAAGAGGTTACTCTGTCCACCTTCCATCAATTTGAGGATCCTTCCCTAGTGTTAATCTCAAAAGAGGAGGGTTCTGGGAAATCCCAGGTTTTCAAACAGTCCAGGCAAGGATTTGAAGTATGTAGTATAGGAAAAAGAGAAAACCATTGCAGCAATAAAAGTGAGGCTGGCAGCTGCCTATCACTCTCTGGGTTGCTGAAGACCGAAGACGAGCTCCTGGCCTCTGAAGCTGCGCTTGATATTCTGAGCTCAAAGCAGCTTGAGGACCTTTTGACAGACAAGTCCAGAAGGTTTGCAACTCTGAGCTGTGACCGCATGATGGAGGAAATTATCATAGGGCCTGAGACTTTCAGTGACATGGTTCATATTGACTTGAATGAGGAAGAGGAACATGCTACTCAAGTCCTTAAAGATGTCTTTGAAAAGTCCTCTTGTGGTCTGGTTGGCTCACAGGAGGATGAAGATCTAGAAATTAAGTTTTACAAAAGCAAACTGGGCCGAGCAATTCATCACTTTCGCTCTGCTCTGCAGGGAGTGTTTCAGAAGCTCGAGAATAGTGGGTCCATCAGTCCTGAAGACCTAGAAAGCAATGAAAGTGGTTCTCAGTCAGAGAACAGTGATAGACTTCTTGGGACAGTGAGTTCAGAGGGTGCTCAGGATCTCTCTGTGGAGAGCCCTGGGAGTCAGGAGAGCGAGAGCTTGCTCAGTGTGGTCTCTGTTGGAGTGGGCATCTCTACACAGAGAGACCAAACCTTTCAGGATCCCAGCAACTTCTCTCTGGCTTCTAACTCCTCACCTATTGCATATGCATTGCCAGGTTTTGCTCTGGCTCCATGTCTGGGAAATGAAACTTGTTCCAGGCCTGAATCTCCCAAGCAGGGCACACTAAGCCTAGAGCAAGTGTGTGCAGAGACAATCTATCTCAACAAGTGCATCAACAACTTTAAAAATGTTCTGAGAGAGAAAAGACTGAGACAGAAAAAACTTTTGCACGAGCTAGTACAGAAGGCAAACCATCTCTCAGTAGAAGACCTACACTCAGGTATTCCAAATCTATATTTAATGGGGTCACAGCTGGCTGGGTATGGTCTCCATCAGGCAAGCTTGACACCAGCTTGCTGGTGAGTTTCCAAGGTGATGGGGGAGGTCCACAGCTTAAATCAGTATAAATTACTTGAATATAGATTTTTAAGCTAATCCTGTGGGAATTGGAGTAAAAGAGGGTTCTAAAGCAACAGGAAAGGAGTTCCTGTCTCTAAGGGAACTTCCAATCTTTTGGGGGAGTGTGTGGGGGTGTGGACTTTTGAAGTTACCTTTTTAAAAGAGGGAGGAACATGTGGGCAGAAGTAGTTTATAGCTGCAGGACTTTTAGGATATGCCAGTGTAAAGTGGTGTAGGAGGCAGGAATGGGCATGTTGCTCACATGCATCAGTGCTGATGCAACCCTACATTGCATCTTAAAATTATTCTTTGCATGGATTTATTGGTAAGATAAGATTGCTATTTCCCCAGTAGTTGATGGGCCATTGTAGGAATTTCCCTTATCCTGGCCTTTCTTCCCTCCATTACTGGACTTTACACAGAACCTTATTTTTGACTTGAAGCTGTCCAGTGCTTTCCCTACCCAAGAGCCATCTGCTTTTCACAGGTCATATTCCTTTTCTTCCATCTCCAGCTAAAGGCTGCTCACCTAAATTGGAGAACGGAATGGTTTTGAGTCAAGAAATGAGAGAACTTTTTTTATAGGCAGCATGGAGATATGTAGTTTTAAAATTCTCCCAATCAAAATTAAATTTATCCAAAGAGCATATGCTGTATTCATCCAGTTTTGAATGTAAATGGAGTTGTCCTCTTATGCATATAACCTGATTAATGTTTCTAAGGGAGAATTAAAATTGTGAAACATCTTGTGTTGACAAAGGTGTGAGGGAACAGGCACTCATGCGTTGCTGGTGGGATGGGAGTGTAAATTGGTATAACCTCTAAGGAAGACAATTGGCAAAATGTATCAGAATTCTATATACCCATTGAGCCCCCAAATCACTTCCAGGAATATATCCTGCAGGTTTATTTTCACATGTGGAAAGGACATATGTTCTGTTTTTGAAGCATTATTTTTATTAGCAAAGAGTGAAAACAGTGTTTGTTAAGAAAGACTGGCTAAATAACTTATGGGCACACCCTAACAATGGAATACAGTACCATATAGCTATAAAAAGAATGAGGTAGCTCTTTCCTCAAATGGAGATATCTCCAAGACATATTGCTACATGAAAAAACAAGGTGCAGAACAGTATGTATAAGATGCCCACACTTGTACAAAATAGAAGGGAAAGAATACATAAACCCATAGTGTCTGTGTCTGTGTAGGATATCTAACAAAGATACATAGGAAATTGATACCTGATTGCCCATGGGGACAGATACTAGGTGAAAAAAACTAATGGGATGAAAAGTAGATTTTTTTTCACTGTATACCTTTTTACGCTTTTTAGAATCTGAATAATAATTGTAATACCAACTCATAAAGTTAAATTTAAAAAATTAAAAAAAAATCACATTATGTTCCTTTCAAATATCCCTAGATCTGCTACTTGTAGCTTATCCAGAAAGTCTAGAGGCACCTGGGTAGCTCATTTGGTTAAGTGTCTGACTCTTGATCTCAGCCCAGATTTTAATCTCGGGAGTTGTGAGTTCAAGTCCTACACTGGGCTCTTCACTGGATGTGAAGCCTACTTAAAAATAAATAAATAGATAAGTAAGTAAGTAAGGCTTTCACTTGGCATTCAGGACCACTGCAGTTGATCTCTAGTTTACATTTGCAGGCTTATCTCCCATTGTCCCACTATACTCCACCCAAAAGGAAACTTTGCTGTCTCAGAAATTCACCTCGTACTTTCTATTCTCAGCATATTAACATATACATGCTTCCTTCTAGCCTAAGATTCTGTGTTCGTCAAATCAGCCTAGGAAAATTTAGTCAGTTCTTCACTCTACAGCCCAAACATCACCTCTTCCAGAAAGCTTTCTTTAATTCCTCAGCTGTAAGGGATTTCTTTCTCCCCTGAACTTTGCAGCCCTTTTTCCTTGTCACTGGGCATTTAGAAATTTTTACATTACAGCAGCAATAGAAACAACAAATATCAAAGTAGTACTTCTTTACCAGCTCCTTTGACCTTGGTGGTCTGTCGGTGTGTGGTTGATGTTAGCATGAACACCCAGCAAGCACACTTGGGCTGACTTTTTAACTTGCACAGTTTCCCTTCTGAGTTGATACCCTGGTGGGCAATGCAGAAGCTTGTGGTACCTGTGGAGAGCAGGTGGTGGCAACAGCAGTGATAATGAGACAAAATAGGTTTTCAGAAACACCAGTAAGAAAGCAAGCTGAAGTTCTGGGTCCTGGCCAAGATCAAGTCTGGCCTACAGGCTGCAGAGGGAGTGGTGGAGGGGTGCTGGGTCTAGGCCTGACTCTAGCAACATTCCGTAGTGCAAGAAGAATAGAGCAAGGTAAGCACATAGAACAGCCTTTCACCAACACACTCTTGTTACAGAGCCCAGAACAGTAGTCATCCTAAGCTGGTAAACTGATTCAGTATTAGTAACAGTGGCTACTACTACAATGAAACTTGTAAGGAATCCCCTTTCTTCACTGCTCTGCTTGGAAACTTTTAGCATCTAAGGTTACTAGTAGCTTACCATTGAGTTCTTATTTTTCATCCCTTATCTTCTCTTTTGGAGAGTACATAGGCAATGTTTTAAGTACTGTCACATGCATTACATAAAAATTCAATTCTTTTATTTCTACTACACTACCAAAATAACTTTGTTCAAGTTATGACAGATGACCACCAAATTGCCAAACTCCTGGTCCATTTTTGGCCCTCCTCTTAATTGGCAAGTTGACACAATTAATTATGTCCTTCTTTTCATTATAACAGCTTTATTGAGTTATAATTTACATGCCATGAAGTTCACCCTTAAAAAAATGTACAATTAATAGTGTTTTTAAGTATATTCACAGAATTATGCAACCATCAACTCCAGAACATTTCTATCACCCCAAAAAGAAACTCCTTACTATTAGTGGTCACTCTTCAATCCCCTTTGCTTCCAGCCGTTAGCAACCACTAATTGACTTTTTGTTTCTGTGGATTTGCCTGTTCTGGATATTGCATATAAATGGATTCATGTAATATGTGGCCTCTGTGACTGGTTTCATCCACTTAGCATATTTTCAAGATTTAACCACGTTGTAACATGTATCAATACTTGTGGTTGGACTAATATTCCATTATATGGATATACTATATTTTGTTTATATATTCATCATTTGATGGGCATTTGGTTTGTTGTTCTTTACTACTTTTTTGGCTATTACGAATAACATTGCCATGAACATTTGTGTACAAGTTTTGGTGCAGACATGTTTTTATTTCTCTTGGATATATATTAGAAGTGGAATTGCTGGGTCATATAGTAACTCTGAGTTTAACATTTTCTCAGAAATTGCCAGACTGTTTTCCAGTGTGGTTGCACCGTTTTACATTCCCATGAGCAAGGCATGAGAGTTCTTTTTTCTCCACATCCTTGCCAACACTTATTAATATTTGTGTTTTTTATTATACCCATCCTACTGGATGTGAGTGGTATCTTACTGTAATTTGGTTTGCATTTCTCCAGTGGCTTATAATGTTAAGCATCTTTTCATGTGCATATTGGCCATTTTTATATTTTTTTGGAGAAATGTCTGTTCAAATTGAGTTGTTTTTTTGTTGTTGAGTTGTAAGAAGACTTTATATTCTGGAATGTGTCCCTTATCACATATATGGTTTTGTGAGTATTTTCCCCCAATCTTTGTCTTCATTTTCTTAATGGTGTTTTTTGAAGCATACAAGTTTTGTTTAGCTGGGATTTTTTTTCTTTTTTAATTTGAGAGAGTATGTGCGAATGGGGGAGAGGTATAGAAGGAGAGAGACTGAGAATCTTAAGCAGGCTCCATGAGGAGCATGGAGCTTCAATGTAGGGCTTGATCCCGTGACTCTGGGAACATGATCTGAGCTGAAATCAAGAGTTGAATGCTCGATCAAAACCACACTGAGATACCACCTCACGCCAGTCAGAGTGGCTAAAATGAGCACATCAGGAGACTCTAGATGCTGGCGAGGATGTGACGAAATGGGCACCCGCCTACACTCCGGTGGGAATGTAAGCTGGTGCAGCCCCTCTGGAAAACAGTGTGGAGGTTCCTCACAAAATTAACAATAGAACTCCCCTAGGACCCAGTAGTAGCACTGCTAGGAATTTACCCAAGGGATACAGGAGTGCTGATGCATAGGAGCACATGTACCCCAGTGTTCATAGCAGCACTCTCAACAATAGCCAAATCATGGAAAGAGCCTAAATGTCCATCAACTGACGAGTGGATCAAGATGTAGTTTATCTATACAATGGAATACTACATGGCAATGAGAAAGAATGAAATCTGGCCCATTGTAGCAATGTGGCTGGAACTTGACGGTATTATGCTGAGTGAAATAAGTCAGGCAGAGAAGGACAGATACCATATGTTTGCACATATAGGTGGATTAGGAGGAACTTAACGGAGGACCATGGGGGAGGAGAAGGGGAAAAATAGTTGGGGAGAGGGAGGGAGGCAAACCATGAGAGACTCTTGAATGCTGAGAACAAACTGAGGGCTGATGGGGTGGGGGGGAGGGAAAGGGGAGTAATGGGGATGGAGGAGGGACTTGCTGGGATGAGCACTGGGTGTTATATGAAAACCAACTTGACAATAAACTATGAAGGGAAAAAAATAAAAATTAAAAATTAAAAAAAAGAGTTGGATGCTCAACCAACTGAGCCACCTAGGCACCCCTAAATTTTTTTATTGTGGTAAAATATACATAATATAAAATTTATCATTTTAAACATTTTAAGTTCATTCATATTGTTGTGCAACCATCACGATCATCCAATCTCCAGAACTTTTTCACCTTCCACAGCTGGAACTCTGTACCCATCAAACTAACTCCCCATTCTCCTCTCCCACCAGCCGCTGGCAACCACATCTACTTTTTGTCTCTATAAATTTGACTGCTTTAGTACCTCACATAAGTAGAATCACACAGTATTGGTAATTTTATGGCTAACCCATTTTACATGGCATAATGTTCTTTCAAGGTTCATCCATGTTGTAGCATATGTCCTTCCTTTTTAAGGCTGAATGGTATTCCATTGTATGTGTATATATACCACGTTTTGTTTATCTATTCATTTGTAGATAGACACTTTGGTTTCTTTCACCCTTTGGCTATTGTAAAGAAAGTTGCCATGAACATAGGTGTATAAATATTGGTTTTGAATCCTTGCTTTCATTTTCTTTGAGTATACAATGAGAAGTGGAATTGCCATATTGTTTTCTACAGTGGCTGCACCATTTTGCATTCCTACCAACAGTACACAGAGTTTGTAATTTCTCTACATCCTCGTCAACAATTGTTACTTCTCTCTCTCTCTCTCTTTTTTTTTTTTGTGATACCCAATGTGTATGAAATAGAGTACAAAAGTTTTAAGTTTTGATGAAATTCAGTTTATCTGTTTTTCTTGTGTGCATTGTGTTTTTGGTTTCATAGTTAAGAAACCATTGTCTAACCCAAGGTTATAAAGATTTACTCCTATGTTTCTTTTTTAAAAAATATATTTTTTAAAGTTTATTTCTGAGAGAGAGCGAGGGAGAGTGCATATGGGGAGGAGCAGAGAGGGAGACACAAAATCTGAAGCAGGCTTCAGGCTCTGAGCTGTCAGCACAGAACCCAGTGTGAGGCTTGAATTCATGAACTGCAAGACCATGACCTGAGCCAAAGTTGGATGCTTAAGCCACTGAGCCACCCAGGCACCCCTCCTATGTTTTTTTCTAAATGTTGTTTAATTTTAGCTCTTTTAGGTCGATGATCCATTTTTAATTAATTTTATATGTGTGTGTGAAATAGGGATCCAACTTGATTCATATGCACATGGATATTCAAGCACCATTGGAAAAAAAAAAAACTCTCCATTGAATGGTCTTAGCACCCTTGACAAAAACCAACTGACTGTAAATTTTTTAGAGTTTATTTCTGGATCAGTTCTATTCCATTGGTCTTTTAGTCTCTCCTCTGGCCTCAGTTCCTTTTTTTTTTTTTTTTTTGAAACATTTTCTTCACTTTGTTTCCAGACCATCTCTCTGTTTTGGCTCTTCCCCAGTACTATATTGACCATTCCTTCTTAGCCATCTTTGTTGGTCCCTCCTCATCTTCCCAACCTTGTAGCATCCCAGGATTCAATCTTGATGTCTTTTTATTCATACTCATGGTCTAGGTAATCTCTTTCAATATCATGAGTTTTGTAAGTATTCCCAGATTTACGTCTCTGGCCTAGACATCTTCCATGAACACCAGACTTTAAATCTACTTAACATTTCCATTTGGAAGAAAATAGGCATCTCAGATTTGACATACCAAAACCAAACTCCTGGTCCTTTTCCCCAACCCCCTGCCAAACCTGCTTTTCCTGTAGTCTTCTTACCAATAAACGACAACTTGATTCTTGCAGTTGCTCAGGCCAAAATCCATACAGTCATTATTTGACTTTTCTTTTTTTTTCCTCATAGCCCACACCCAATCATTTAGTAAATCTGCCTGCTCTACCTTTAAAAAGTAACCTAAACCTTAACCACTATCTCTGCCTTCACCACTACTTATCCTTGTCTAAGTCACCATTTTCTCTTATCCAGATGATTTCATAGCCTAACTGGCCTCTCTGCTTCTACCCTTGTTCTTCTACAGTCTGTTTTCCCCACAGCAATCAGAGTAATCCTTACAAAACATGAGTCAGATCATATCACTACTCTGTTCAAAAACTTCCATTGATTTTTCTATATCAAACTCTAATCGTAAGTGTAACATCACCACAGGGGGCATTATCTTTTACCCTTACCTGAATTTTGCACCAGAGTCTCTATGGATCCTGGCACCAAATGCCTGTTTTGAATTCTGGGCTTTGCCACTTGCTGTAACTTTAGGCAAGTTTCTTAACCTCTGTGATGATCTTCAGTTTAATCAACAAAAAAATGGAGATAATAGTATTTACCCAGTAGAGTTGTTGAGAGAAATAAATGAGCTTACTCTGATAAATGTCAGGTACATGATGTGTTCACTTAATGTTAGCTACTCTCTTTGTCTTCATGATTATTAATCATCAGCTCCTTCTCTAGAATAGAAGCTTATCAACATCAGGGAGTTTGTTTCATGCTCTGCTGCATCACCAGTACTGAGAACAGTGCCTAGAGTGTAGTTGGTTCTCAACATATACTTGTTGAAGACATGAATCCTTGCTGTAACCCTAGGAGGGTTCTTATTTGCTTTTTACAGGTAAGGAAATGGAGGCTGAAATCAGTTGAGCACCTCAAGTCTTTTCACTCCCAACTACAATGGAGTTAAGATTGTTTTAATGATGAGGAGATATGTCACTTCCTTATAAAATGGACTGTCTGGAAGAGTGCTCTCATTCTTAAGGTCAGGGAATTTATTTTTATTTATTTTTTGCAAAGCAAGTGTTCTCTAGATATATAGCACTTAAACTGAAAACTAAAAATGACTGGAAAAATATTAAGGCAATTTAAGAAGTTAGGAAGCACAAAAGTTTGACTCTGAACAAGAAAAGTTTTGGATGCCTGGGTGGCTTAGTTGGTCAAGCATACAACTTTGGCTCAGGTCATGTGACCTTATAGTTAGTGAGTTCCAGCACTGCATTGGGGTCCTCTATTGTCGGGGCAGAGCCCACTTCTAAGATCCTCTGTCTCCTTTGCTCTCTGCCCCTCCCTCCCTCTCAGGACTGTCTCTGTCTCTGTCTCTATCTCTCTCTGTCTCTCTCTCTCTCTCTCAAAAATAAACAAGCATTTTTTAAAAAAAGAGGGCCACCTGACTGGCTCAGTTGGTTAAACGCCTGACTTTAGCTTGGGTCATAGTATTGTAGTTGGAACTTGCATGAGGCAAGTTCGAGCCCCACATCAGGCTCTCAGCTGTCAGCATGGAGCCCACTTGAGATCTTCTGTGTCCCTCTCTCTGCACCTCCCCTGCTTGTGTGCACACACACTCTCTCAAAAATAAATTAAAAAAAAAAAAAAAGGTTTTGTTATATTTGTTCAGTGGGTAGAACAAACTGAAGAGCTAGTACTGCAGTTCCTTGGAGTCTGGCTAGGAGACCTATGTTTTATCTGGTGATGGGCAAAAGATACATTCTGAGAAACTGTTTTCTAAGTCGTCAAAATTCAGTTCCTTTAACTACATACAAATGCTAGGAGATGTGCTAAACCCTCAGGCTACAAGGGTAAAACTATATATATATGGAGAGCCTTGACAGCCTCGTCAGCAGATTCTTAGGTATTATGGGGAACTCTGGGAAGAACAGAAAGACACAAAGTAACTTTGACATGATGTGTACAGTGTATTTTCAAGATAGTGGAGGCGGAGAGAAACCTTTCTAATTTGAATCATAGGGTCAGTTAAAATGTTCATTACCTAATTTTCTTTTTCAAAGACAGCAAGGATATAATAGGGCAGGTGGGTGTAGATGTAGAAGTGATATTGCCCATTCCAGCAAGTGTCTTTTGCATCTCATCCACCTTTCTATAGCTGCACTATTTTGGAGGATTCCTATTCTTTTTTTTTTTTTTTTTTTTACAAATAGTTTATTGTCAAATTAGTTTCTACATAACACTCAGTGCTCATCCCCAAAGTGCCCTCCTCCATGCCCATCCCCCCCTCCCCCCCACATCCATCAGTCCTCAGTTTTTGTCAGCATTCAAGAGTCTCTCATGGTTTGCCTCTCTCCCTTTCCCCCACCATTTCCGCCCTTCTTCTCCCGCTTGTTCCTCCGTCAAGTTTGGAGGATTCCTATTCTGAGTTAACGCCTCTGTCAGGTCAGGTGACCCCATTAAGTCATCAAAAATAGCTGAAAAATTGGAAACTTCGGAATTAGTTTCTATGATTCTCCCTTTTACTTGTTACATAATATCAGTGGATCTTTAAAAGGGAGGGAAAAGAAAGAGGGGAGCTGATCAGCCCAGATGAATGGATTTGCCTTAGAGAAGGAAACTTGTGGAGCTATCCATATGTGGCCTAGAGGCAATGTTGTCTGATGAATAGGAGAAGGAGTAATTTCTGGACTTTATCTTCCTTTACTGTGATTTGCTAAAGCCCTTCTGGAAACATCAGTTTCCTTTGGAGAATTCTTCTAGATTTAATAGATAATCAGGCCTGGAGTTGCCATCAGTTTTGTCCTCCAGATCATGGTAACTTCGGTGAGGTCAATGGCCAGTTGATGCCCCCACCTATTCCAGTCCTAGCCTTAAGTCCAAGCCTTAACATGGCCTAACTTGGGAAAACAAGCCAGGGTTGCTGGGCAAATGCATGGCCAAGCCTGCTTTGGGAAATGGAAAGGGTTCAGTCACTAGGCTTTGGGGTTTGAGGACAGCTCCCAGATCCAGAATGAGCTCCTGTAGCTTCCAAGGAAGGAATTCCATCTGTTCTTAGCCCAGCTCAGATATCCTGTTGGAGTGGCCCTTGATAACAAAGTGTGTGGCACTGGTTTCCTTGATGCTGCATGCAGACCTCTTTGGAAAAGGAAGAAAGGTGACTGAAATCCCGAGGCAGGCTTTGTCCTTTAGTTTGAGTAGCCAAACCAGGACATGGTCTAAACTAAAAGTGGGGACTAGCCAATACAGGAAGTAAGGATTCTGGGAGTTAAGCTCTGTGAACTAACCAGTTGTTCTGAGGACCTCTTTCTTTTCTCCATGTCCCTTAAGGTTTAGCTGGCATTTTCTTTGGGTTCCGTGCTATGGGACTGAATCTACTAACCTTTTCTGCCCTTTTTTCCCTGCTCTTTCTCTCCTTGCAGAAGGAAAGCGAGGAGCCGTTCAGGTTGTGCCTCTGGCCCTTTGGGTCCTTTGTGTTGTCTATTTTCTACCCTTCTCTCCTGAGCACAGAGTGTGTGTGCACACATGTGCACACACACATGATCTGTGCCTCTGAGCTTTGGCTCATGTAGATAGTCTGTTTTTCCTAAAAGCAGTTTGTGGGCATGCTCCATTTCTGTGTATGCTCCTGCAGACATCCCTGGAGCGCAGTGTGAGAATGTGTGTGCCAGCATGGTGCACATTCAATGTAGCATGTGTGTGCTTATACTTGTACTCAGTTTGACTCCCCCAAATACTGATTGCCCTTCTCTTCTATTTTGCACAGTGTTTGTCCATTTATTGCTTGTCGCTGCAGGTTGGCATATGCTGTAAACCCTTGCTGAGCCCAGCATGCACACACTTTGTATTTGAGAACAGGACTTGCTATAGGCATTTTGTGCCTCTTGCCTGGGGCTCTAAGTGTGAATGTGCTTTGTGCTTCTGAGCAGGTTTCTTGGTTTGTGAACACAAGCTTCCGTAGACCTGTGATGTGGTTCCCCCATGCCATGTGAATGCATTGTATCAGTCATGCTCTCTACTTGTAAGTAGGCACTGGTTCTTGAAAACCGTGAGGTTTGCTTTTGCCTGTGATATAGGCCCTGGTGAACACTGAATCCTTCTTCAAATGGGTGTGCACACATGCTTTATCACCCTGTGTGATAGGATCCATGATCACCTTGTGTTTCTCTCAGGCATAAGTTGTGTCTGTGAGTATACCTGCTGTAGGTACTTTATCTAGACCTCCTTTTACTCTCACAGCCCTCCTTCAGTACCTGTGTGTGCATGCTCTATGCTTTTATCTGCAGTCTTCTACAGACCCACTATCCCCTCTAAGCACAGAAAATGTGTATGATCTGAGCTTGTTGAACCCTGGTTCCCAGAGACTTTTTGTGACTTTGTTTCCTTAAGGTCAGTGGTTTCTGGCAAACATCTAATTTTAGGTAGGAAATAAAAATCTGCTCAGTACAGTGACTGTTTCCAAAGGGAAGGTAAGTTCTGGCTGGTAGGATCTGGGGATTAAGGGATAGGCTACCCCTCAAAAGCAACCTTAGGGGGCTGGTATTATCCACTTCTGGTTTCCTTTGGGGCCTAGCTGTCCTTTTGCCAGGATCATCCCACCCACAGAACCATGGAAAGAGCCAGATAAGGTGAAATGTGTTCATAAAGGGCTGTAGTTAGTAGACAGGCAACCTGAGTCCCGACAACCTGAGAAGGGTCTAAGAAGGGTCTTAAATCCAAAGTTCATCTTGAGCCTACTGCTGAGCCAGGGTAATTCTTACTTAAGATAATTATATCAACCTATACCACGCCTATCCTACCTCTCCCTTTTCCACCATGTTTTGCCTAATTTTGCCTAATCTATAACTTCTCCCATCTGGGGCTCTCCCAAAACTTTACCCGCTGTACAAAGTTAAATACCATACTCTTGTCTCCCTTGTCCTGGAGCTCATTTGGTCCAGGATAGTTAACTGGAGCCCAGGTTTTAGGAGGCAGGAAAGTTTTGGGGGGTTCAGGGGAACAAGGAGGGGGCAGGAAGCCCCAGACCTGCTAGCACTAGATCTGTTGACCCTAAACAGCATTTACCATTGGTTCTCTAGAGAGCCCTAGAAGCTTTGGAACTTTCTGTCTACACTGCTTTGTTTTTGGGGTTTTTTTTCTGTGTTTTGTTTTTTATGTTTCTTGTTCTGGGTTTTTTTTGGGGGGGGGTTGGCTTGTTTGTGGAGAAACCTTTAAAAACTGTTTTCAGGTGGTTTCTTCTTTGAATTATTTGGTACCTCAGTTTTCAACTTCTCATTATAGAGCTCATAATGTGTACCAGAATGATAATCTAAGTATCCAATCTGCCCTGGGTTTTCTTGTCACATATATAGAGCTTATCAGATGTAGAGTGTCTGCGAGTTATGGCTTCAAGGAACTTAAGTAAAGTCAAATCCCAAGATGAGATGGGAATCCAGAAGGACCAAATCACTACTCTGTGACAGCTAAGGGAATTTAGGAATATAACTAGAAAGAGGCCAGACTCTATATAAAGTGGTCCTTTTGCTTAAGTGAGGCCCAAGTAGATTTTTTTTTGGGGGGGGCCCTTGGCTTACTGTTACATACACCAGTGGATTGTATGAGGGGGTGTAAGTTCTGGTAGTTCTCACACTCCCAGTGGACCTTAGCCTTAGAGCTTGACCTTGTATCCTTCCTATTCACTGAGGAGAAGGGAGACAAAGTAGTGCTCAGTTTGGCAACCTGCTTATTGCTGTGGCTGATCAGGGCATTTGCTTAGACATTAGTCTGGCTATGTCACCACATTCTGTATATGACCTATACTTCTCTGAGATTCCTACTTTACTACTCACTGCCTGACCAAAGAAATATGGCTGTCTCCCATCTTTTCTAGGATCTAACTTTTTTTCTGTCTCTCTTTAAAGATTCCAGATGATGGTAACCCCTCTCTGCCCCAGTGGCTCCCAGGAGGGTAAGTGATTCCCTACAAGGTTTCTGTGGATTTTCTAGTCTCTCATGCTGCTTCTAGTTTTTCCCCTGAGGAACAGTAGAAAACACTCCGTAAGTTGAATCCTGGGAAAGAAGAGGCTCTGCTATAGAGATTGGTTGGTTCTCTGAGGAGAGGAGAGAACTTTGCACATTGACTCCTCAGAGACATTAGAGAGAGCTTTATAGCATGGTTTCCGTGAGGCAGGGGAGGGAGCTTTGGGACTTCCCTATCTTTGCCTCTAGAATTTCTGACTCATTGTATTATAGTTAGTGATAAACCTTTTAGGTAGAAGAGGAAACTAGAAAAATATCTGCATTTGACACACCTTTTTATTCTGTTGTTGATAGTATATCTGATTAGATTATTCTCTGGTCTCTGTCCTGCTTCAGCTGTTGTGAGTCACCTACTTATTCTGTTCTACTCTAGTCAAGGCATAAGTAGCATCCCTTAGGAGCTCTATGTGTGCTGTCTGTGCTTCATGTTTGGGAGTTTCAGACCCATGTGATTGCAGCAAAGAGTCATTTTAAGCTGCTCAACTTAAGAGAGAGTTTAAGTGCCCTCCCCCACATCCCCCTGGCACATACACTGTCCATTATTTCTCAGAATCTTCCTTCTCTCCTTGTCCCATAAAGGCCTTTTGACATGAGAATTCCCAAGTAGCTGCTTCTCTTTCTCATGATCAGGGAAGAAATAAGAACAGATCATAAAATTATCTACTATATTTTTACATGCTCTTTTTCCTTGTGATTTTTTTTAAATAGGTCATGTGAATGAGCTATCCTTTTTTCTCTTGTCTAAAGCTCATTCATGTTGCAAGAACCTTTAGTGGTGCATACTATAGTTTTTAGAATTAGCCACAAACTTGCTTCTTTAACAGCCCTTCTTCAGGACTTCAGCTTTTTTCTTCTAATGATTGTAAAATACATACATGACAATGGAACATATCTAAGCTATTTTTAAATGAGGCCATACAGTGATTTTCTAAATGTCTCCCTGTCATCTTTCCTTTCCTTCAGCTTAGTCCTTGGAAGCTGTCACAACTTTAGAACTTCCCTAGGTCTGGTAGTCTCATTGAAAGCAAAGCTCATTTCCTGTGCTCAGGAAGCTAATTTATTAGACATCAACATAGCAGGTTGTCTGTTCCACCTCTTGGCCTTGATCTAATTTATGGCTCCATTCTTTGCCTATATAGCTAACTGACAGTACTTTTCTTATGCAGCATGTCTCTTTTCAGATCGGTTATGGTGAACCACCTAATTACCTTACCACCTTCCCCATCTCCTTCTTTTCATTAGAGTCAAGTATATGAGTTCTTTTCATTGAGATTCAAAATGACAGCTTCTAAAAGGCTGGAGAAATTTTGTAGTTTATTCCCCTTGTTTTATTGAATTGGCATCAAGACCCAAAGAAAGGAAGGAATTTTGGCAAAGGACATAGAGTGAGTTAGAAAAGTTGGGTCTAAGGGATACAGAAATGCTGAGGCATAGGAGCACATGTACCCCAATGTTCATAGCAGCACTCTCCACAATAGCTAAAACATGGAAAGAGCCTAAGTGTCCATCAACAGATGAATGGATAAGAAGATGTGGTTTATCTATACCATGGAATACTACATGGCAATGAGAAACAATGAAATCTGGCCATGTGTAGCAACATGGATGGACCTTGAGGGTGTTATGCTGAGCAAAATAAGTCAGGCAGAGAAGGACAAATATCATATGTTTGCACGTATAGGAGGATTAGGAGGAACTTGATGGAGGAACAAGGGGGAGAAGAAGGGCGGAAATGGTGGGGGAAAGGGAGAGAGGCAAACCATGAGAGACTCTTGAATGCTGACAAAAACTGAGGACTGATGGATGTGGTGGGGAGGGGGGGATGGGCATGGAGGAGGGCACTTTGGGGATGAGCACTGAGTGTTATGTAGAAACTAATTTGACAATAAACTATTTGTAAAAAAAAAAAAGAAAAAAAAAGAAAAGTTGGGTCTAAAACCCAGGTTATCTCATTGTGAGAATAGTGTTGTAAGACATTCTCTGTAATTTTATTCATATAGTTATGGAAGAAATGGCAAAGAACAACGAAATTAATACGCATAGAAATGGTATAAAGTTTTAGAAATCTCTAGTTGCTTCAGCTGTAATTTTTTTTTCCTGGTCCCTACTGATGTATCCACAGGGCTAGGCCAGACTTAGAGTCCTTTTGTTGTTTCCTTCCTAAATTTTCTTTGTTTCCCCCTCTAAATGGTCTTTTGGAAGTTTCCTATCCCACTTTCCCTACCTCTGCTTGGTTATGCAAGCTCCTCTTTCCACGGAAACCTTTTTCTTCAGGAGGCTTGAATGGACAGAACTGGTGACTCTCTTACTCAGGATGGAGAAGGTTACCTTCTACATGTCATTAGCAGTCTTTCTCACCTAGGCAGCAGCTCTTCTGTAGAGCTATTCCTGTGGTTTCTGTTCTAGCACAGGCCAGGAAACACCTTTGGGGAGGAGTGTCTCTGCCCTGAGTGTAGGGAGGGGCCCTCTTAACTACGAATTCCCTCCTTGCAGTATGCAGCACTAGGGCCTTCAAATATACAGAGGTGCCTTAAGTGTTGTCGTGGGATAAAAGATCTCCCTGTTTTTGACAAAAATTATAGAAAGAAACATGGAGGGGCACCCTGAGAGCAGATTCCATTGCTCATCATTCCATGGCTTTATTTCCTCTCACTTTGTGTCTTCCTTACCCCTCTCAAAGGCACATGGTGGAAATCAGTTCGTCTTCCTCTGGGGAGAGAGTGAGCAAGAAGAATAGAACACTGAACCTGCCAGTAACAAGCCCTGACATGTTTTCTTCTCTCCTTAGGCCAGCTGGAGGGCTCTATGGCATTGACAGCATGCCAGATCTACGGAGAAAGAAGCCACTGCCACTTGTCAGTGATCTGGTGAGTGACTCTTTGCAGACTTAGGCTGTAGGGTTGCGATATCCCCCATTAGGCCTTGGCAATTTATCAGGACTGGTACTGGTACATTTAGTGATAAAAATTGGTCTGAAGATCAATCACTTAAAGCTTTACTGAGACTTAGTGATGAGACCTTAGTTGGACCTTATTTCCTCATTAGAGCCCCAGGTTCTTCATTAGCTAAAGCTCCTACCTGGAACTATAGCTTGGGCCCTCAAAGCTAGGTTCCAGAGGTGTCTTCTAGGTATCTTGTTCCTCTGGGTTTCTCTACAGCCTCCTTTGATGACCCGGAATGGAAACTGCCTCTAGCCTTGACCTAGATCATTGAGTTTAGCGATAAGCACCACTGATGCTACTCCTTAGATATAAACCAATAATCTTCTCCCAAGACATAGACTTGCTGGAGAATTTTTGTGTCCCTAATACTTAACTCAGAGTCTGGCACTGAGAGGTAATGATAAAAAAATGTGGAATTGAATTGAAAGAGGCTTAGGAGTTAAAGCTGATCTCAAGACCTCCAGGATGACTGGAAGCTCCCATCTTGGATCATACCTCCTGCAGCAGGACCAACTCAAGGAATTTTGCATAGCCTAGTGGGTAGTGGGAGTATCTATCAAAATCGTAGATCTCTAAAACTAGAAGTTCAGTAAGACTTGAACCCCTTTTCTTATTACCATTTTCTGCTCTTGTTTTCTGTCCTCCCCCCCCATTCCGTCTATTTTGCTTTTTCTGTGCATTCTTTTTCCCATTTCTCTTCCATTTCCTGCTTTCTCCCCTCCCCCACCAGTTTCTCTCTTCTTAGTTGACTGAATGGAATTATCCTCTGCCATTTTCTCTTTATCATTTTTTACTATCCTTCCTTCCTTTCTTTCCTACTGCCTGTGTATCTTTTCCTTTCTCTTTTTCCTCTTTTCTAAGGTGCCTTTCCTCTTACCATCAAGCTGGTTGGATGAAGATGAGTTCTAATACCATGTCTTCTTATTACTTTCTTTATCTTCAATATCTTTTTTCCTTCTTTTTCTCTGCTTCTACCCCACCCCCACCTTCTTACATACCTGCTCTTCTTTGCTTCACTAGTTGGATAGCAGTGTCTTTGTCATGTCCTGCTTCTGTCCTCCATATTTTAATTTGCCTATATTTTACTTTCTGGTATAACTCTCCTTAGGGTAGAAGCTCTAGGCTCTGGATAGCTGGCTGGGTTGAAGATAATTTTTAGTGGATAGAGGCAGAGGGGGTTGGGATGTTGTTTCCTACATTGATCAGCTACTGGGAAGAACCTCTCAGTTGCCTCTACAAGTTTTTTTCATGCTTTTGGGGGTGACTTTAACACCATGTTGTTCCTTTCTCTGCTCTCCTCTGCACAGGCTATGGTGAGTGTCTCCAGAGCCCCTTTCCATCCTCTGTAAGAATCTCAAACTACCTGGGCCCTTCCCAACAGTTTCTCCTGTTTAGGCTGATATACCTCCTATCTACCCAATACTCACTCCAGAGGCTGTCCCTAAAGCTTGGGCTTAGCAGATAACATGAGGCCCCTCTACACAAGAGTTTGGCTAACAGAGCAGTCCCAGCTCTCAGACTTAACCCCCTGCCCTGGTTGATTTGACTGAGGTTACGTTGCCCCTTTGGCTGAGTGTCTTGTTCACTTGGGCTGCTGGCCTCTATAGCCACCTGGGATTGTGTGGGCATGGGGTGGTACCCATGGATAAAGGATAGCATGGAATTGTTCTCAGTAATGGTTCTTAAATGTGACTCTGATATAGTTTATTCTATTGTGAATGACCTATTTCCTACTGTAACTCTAAACTTGTCATTTTTCTTTATATTCCTATAAACAAAGGGTGGGAAACCTAAAAAGAGTGAAGGAAAGAGAAAGTTTTTGGATGATAGGTACCCTAAGAAAAGTGTCATTCTAACATTGTTAGAACAGTCTCCTGAGGGCCTTGTGTTTTGGATCTTAACTTGGGAATCTTATTACCGATTACCCATGGGCAGTTCTTGTGAATGACAATAAAATTAGAGAGAAGGTAGTAAGTCAAGTAGTCAAATCACTTTGGTCACTGAAACTCCCTTCCCAGGACTTTGCCAGCCCTTGGCAATAGCCAGGGCTGACAGCAGGTCTTTTCTCTTAGTCATTGGTCCAGTCCCGGAAGGCAGGAATTACTTCTGCAATGGCTACACGCACATCTCTCAAGGATGAAGAGCTGGTAAGTGACCCATGGGCTTTCATGAATTCATTGGCCTAAAGACTGATAGCGGCTCTAAATGAGAATTCATCAGTGTTAGGCACACTTTATTAATGAAACATATAAGTAGAAGACACAAGGGGCCAGAACAGAGGTAAGCCCAAGTCTTACGTTGCAGTATGTGACCACTGAACTCAGGGTTTTATGATGAGCCTAGGACTCTCTGTTTTCCAAGAAAGTTGGAATGCTGAGAAAAGGTTCAGACATAGCATTCAGGTCAGATCTCTCTTGGATGACCTGGAGCACATGACATTGACAGGCTTCTTTCTTGGCTGTGGGCTGGGCCAGGCTAGAGTATCTCCTTTATTGCCAGAGGAGAAATCAGGGTCTTGATTACCCTGCAGGGGTCTCAGTTCTGGTATCTCTTTGCAGAGACCTAAAGTTGCTGGTGGGTGATGGGGTATGTGTCTTTCAGAAATCCCACGTGTATAAGAAAACCCTGCAGGCCTTAATCTACCCCATCTCGTGTACCACACCCCACAACTTTGAGGTCTGGACAGCGACTACCCCTACCTACTGCTATGAGTGTGAAGGTCTGCTCTGGGGAATTGCCCGGCAGGGCATGCGCTGCAGCGAGTGTGGAGTCAAGTGCCATGAGAAGTGCCAGGACCTGCTCAATGCCGACTGCCTGCAACGTGAGTGTTCCTGTGGGATGAGGGGGCAGCACGGCCTCTCCCAAATAGTCTTGCAACAAAGAGCTAGGATGGCTGGACTATCATTACTCTAGTCTACCTGATTATGAAGTTCTTTCTTTTTCAAAGAAACTAGGGCCCTGAGTCAAGGGGCATTACCTTTCCAAATAACAGGTCTTACAGCACTGTCTTAAGCACCTTTAGGAAAACAGATTTTGAGCTTTCTATGCCCCTCTGGCAGAACTAGAATCTCTTCCAGGATTCAGATGATCCCAGAAGCTGTGCTTGAGTAGTGTACACACTGCAGTGGCCATATTGCCACTAGACTACATATTGCCAAATGACTAGAGCATGTTTAATTGGGGACCGAAACTATTGGGAAGAGAGAGTTCTGTGAGGTTCTAGGCTTCACAGAAGAACCTCTTGAGGTATAGACCCTAGGACCCAGGGAAGGCAGCATTATTCCTGGCTTATAGATGCAGCTTTTAGACAACAGTGCTGGGAACAGAAGTGACAAATGGATCAGGCAGAGGTCCCAGAGGAGAATGTGCCAGACTCCCAATGCCCTGACCAAATATGTGATTCATGCTGCCATCATGGACTGGGGAGAATAGGAGCAGAAAAAGCAACAAGTTTCTGCCAAAGGAGTTAGTAGCCCTCCAAGTTCTTGTCTCCTTGCTCTGCTCCTGCAGGGCTTGTAAACACTGTGGCTGGCTCTCAGTGGGAGCAAGGGTTAGAGATGTGGGAAAGTATTGCCTTGCCCCTCAGGTCTTCCACTTGTTACTCAGAGCCAAGTCATAGCAATGAAAACTTCAAGGATTATTGTAGGAGAAAGAAAGGTCACCTTTAGACTCACAAGCACTTCATTATCCCAAATAAAGATATGTGGCATAAATGGGGCCCAGGGAGAGGCCTCAATGAATTGTTCACTAAAAATGTCTTTGTGTAAAGGGCCCTAGATTGGTGCTGGCGCCATGACTATGAAGAAACAGGTAGAACAAGTCAGTGGAAGAGATGGGGCTCTGAAAAGACGGAAGATGAATGCTGGTGATGACTTTGCACAGATCCATCATAAGGGGGTGCAAGCACAGATGCCAACAGACTCTTGCTTTTTTTTTTTTTAGTTTTTATTTAATTTTTTAAAATGTTCTTTTATGTCTTTATTTTGAGAGTCAGAGACAGAGAGCGAGCAGGGTAGGGGCAAAGAGAGAGGGAGACACAGAATCTGAAGCAGGCTCCAGGCCCTGAGCTGTCAGCACAGACCCCAACACGGGGCTCGAACCCATGGACTGTGAGATATGACTTGAGCTGAAGTTGGATGCTTAACCAATCGAGCCACCCAGGCGCCCCAGCAGACTCTTGCTTTGATTACTAAGAACTAGCAGCCAGGCAGGCTGCATAGGCTGCTTGCTGGAAACTTTCTGAAATGCTGCTTCATAGCAAAGGTGTCAGCTTTTTCCTCAAGGGCCTTCCAGAGGTCCCAGTCCAAGGAAGTAGCAGTGTATGGGATGTGGTAAATGGCAAGACTAGGGTGCAACCCAGGTCATTTTTTTAATTTATCAGGAAATCTCTTTTTGCCTAAGGCTTCTGTAAAGTGCGGAGTAGAATAAAATGCCCTTTTATGGGCTTCCCTGGACAGATCTGCTTGCCATCTTTGCAGGGTTAGGACTCAGATGTTGGTCTTAATTTTTGCTCCAGGTCTTGTAGAAAAGGCCTAAGTCTTTGGAGAAAAGAGAGAGATAACCAATCTGCAAGGCCAGTAAAGGAGAGATTGGCCCCTTTATGACAAGCCCATATGGTGAAATACATCAGAGGAGTGTGCTCTTTTTTACCATACTACTATACTACATTATTCTTACCATACTACATTATTTTATGAGATTAAAGATATTAGAGCCCTGAGGCAGAATCCAGTGAATAATTAATTCTGAGATCTATATCGTGTTTTGGAAGTTGAATGAGATTGGTCGAGTTGTCAGGCCTACTCACCAACCCTCCCTCATAACTGCAGTACCCATTGGGGATATTTTGGCCTTAAACTTGAAGGGTACCTCTCAACCACCACCTAGTGTAGAAGAAAGACCAGGCCAACTGCAGGCTTAGCTACACTGTTTTGTTTTCTTTTTTAATGAAAAATTCAACATATATCTAAGTGGAATAGTGTAATAAACTTCCATAATAATTACCAAGTTTGTGCTGCCCTTTGAATTGCCTTTTGAATTCCACCAGCCAGGAATTATACTTCAGCAGGTCCCATATTGATGAGCTCTTCTCAGAGCTATCCCAGTCTTAAGCTTCTTCCACTTCTCAGTGACCTCTCATAAGTCCCATTCCTCAGCCTGACCCTTTGTCTGGTGGGTGGCCTATTGGTTACTTTACTTTCTGTCTCTGGCCATCCTTCAGGGGCTGCAGAAAAGAGTTCTAAACATGGAGCTGAGGACCGGACCCAGAACATAATCATGGCCATGAAGGACCGCATGAAGATACGAGAGCGGAATAAGCCAGAGATCTTTGAAGTTATCCGGGATGTCTTTACTGTGAGCAAAGTTGCCCATGTGCAACAGATGAAAACAGTGAAGCAGAGTGTACTGGATGGTACCTCCAAATGGTCGGCCAAGATTACCATCACTGGTGAGTAGGCCAAAGTTTGAGGGGACAGGAAGGCCTAGGCTATGGGGAGGAACCTGGGGAAGAAGCATCCTGAGTTTGAGGGAGCAGGGGGCTGGGGAGAAAGAAGATAGAATTAAGAGGAGGGCCTCACTAGTCATCACCCCTCCTCTTCTAGGCCCTGGTGCCATCGGGTGTTGGGAGAGCAAGACCAGCACCTACAAATGATATGAATTATAATGAAGGATTTGTAACAATCTGATGTTATAGATGTGGTTGACAGTTTGATATTACAAGAGCTGGGGGAGGGAGAAACGGGATCAATAGGAGATTAATAAACAAGCTAGTGCTTTACTAGCTGGGTGGGTGTGGCTGAAGCACGTATATATCAGTGTGTAAGGGTAGGTGACCAGTTAATGCACTGCTGAGGAGGTGGGATTCTTGGGCCAGCCTTTCAGAGAAAGACTGGTAGCCCAGGGCTAAGCATAGATGTGGAAGAGTGAGAAGATTTGCGTTCCTGTGCAAGGAGCAGATGACGCTGCTCTAGATGGAGAACATATGAGTAGTGCTATGGAAGACTTCTGACTTCTGGAGCATGCTCTAAAGCCTCCTCCTCTGTATTTGGATTCCAGTGGTGTGTGCCCAGGGCCTACAAGCCAAGGACAAGACAGGATCCAGTGACCCTTACGTGACTGTGCAAGTGGGCAAAACCAAGAAGCGTACCAAGACTATTTTTGGGAATCTGAACCCTGTTTGGGAAGAGAAGTTTCATTTGTAAGTAACAGAGGGCTTTGTCTTACCTGAGACTATAAGTATTTTAGAAGTAGCATTAAGTCCTATTATCCTTGGCTTGGACCTTAAGATGGATGAGGCAGGGCACCTGGCTGGCACTGTCAGTGGAGCATGCAACTCTTGATTTCGGGGTCATAATTTCAAACCCCACATTGGGTGTAGAGATTACTTTAAATACTTTTTTTTTTTTTTTTTTTAAGAGGGATAGGGCAGAAACACTGGAGAAAATCTATTTCTCATAGGCTTCAATTGGGCAGCAGTCATTTATTTTCTGGGTTTCTTCTCATGGACTATTATATCAGGGTTACTTTACCCAGGCGCTATTTTAACTAGGGCTGTTAAAGGGGCTCCAGGGTATTACGTACTGCTTTTTCTGGTGTTAGACTTTACTACTGCTCAATAACAGAGCCAGAGGCTGGCCACCCTGTTGTGTCCACTTCAGCCTTGCTATTCTGCCTAGGAAGGATTAGAACCTTCTGGAGAGTTGGGAAGGAATGCCCATGTCCTACAACTTGGTAATTCTGGCTTGAAGATAGAAATCTGCGATCTGGAAAAGCTTCTGTTTCCCTTAAAAAGCTCTGCTTTTTTTTCTTTCTCAGCTTCCACCCCCACTCCTTTTTCCATTGTCTTACTTTCTTACAGACTATTTCATAAGACAGTACAAAATGGTTGTTGAAAAAATGGCAAGCTCTAGTCTAGGACACAGACTAATGTGTGGAGAATCTAGATGCTTTGTCACACACCTAAGGCCTAGGACCAGGACTTAGAGCCTGAATTACCTAATGAACAAGTTAGTTTATATAGAGATAATCTTCCCATTGGCTCCTTGGAGAACTCATGTGGAAAGGGATTGAGGCCTAGTAAAATTGGCCTTCAGTCCAGAGGCAATAGTTACTAGGAGAAGCACCTACTCCTTTGGAGAATCTAAGAGGTTTCCGCTTGAATTTTTCTTATGATGGATTTTAAATGAATTGAGTCTGTAGTCAATTTTGTCTGTTTTCATCCATTTTAGTAAATGATTTATTAAGCCCCTATTCTGTACAAGACACTGTAGATGATACTGTGTATCTAAAATGTGTAAGACAATCTCTGCTTTCAAGAAGCTCCTTGTTGATTTGGCTATTTTTCAGTAGACCAGCAGTTATACTATAATATTTTAATGGAATGTGCAAAAATAGTATGAGAACACAGAAAGAAGTAGAAAATTTTGTCAAGTACAACACATGTATGAGGTGATAGGATCCACCAAGCAACTGTGAGGGAAGGAGAGCATGAGGGGGGTTCCTGACCAAACTCCCTTTTCCAAAGCAAACCTCATAGAAATGACAGTTCACCTGGGTTTTAAAGAATGATTGAAGTTCACCAAGCACATACCTAGATGGATGGGGGAGCTAGATGGAAAGCTAAGCAGATATGACCAGATGGACATATCATGAACATTGACACCTTTACTGACTCTGGGAAGGGAAATGGCAGTCACTTCTTGTGGCTCTGTAGCATTTGTCCATCTGTTCTCCTGTTAGTGTTGTTGATACAGCTAGCAGCACAGGAAATCAGAATTGTCTCTAATTACGCTTCTATCTACTCCTTTTTTGTGTCAAGGCAATAAAGACTAGATAATGGTATATAGAGCCACCCAGGCTGACTAGGCTAGTTTGGCTCACTTAGAGCTTTAGTACCACTGTTCCCTGATTCCTTCTCTTCCTCTGCAAGGCCTCAAGTACAGTTGATGGAGTTTTCGGAGGGAATTAGAAGTAATAGGAACGGGTGCTACTTGGTTGGTCCCAATCAGAGCCTGCCTATTTCTCTCACAGTGAGTGCCACAACTCTTCTGACCGCATTAAGGTACGTGTATGGGATGAGGATGATGACATCAAGTCAAGAGTAAAGCAGCGGCTTAAGCGAGAGTCTGATGATTTCCTTGGCCAAACCATTATTGAGGTTCGGACACTGAGTGGCGAGATGGACGTCTGGTACAACTTGGGTGAGGAAACAGGACCAGAGAAATTTGCTGGGAAGGGAGAGCATAAATGGGAAATCTGGGGAAAATCCTGTCTACCAAAACCATCACTCAGTCCCTAAAGCATACAGAGTCTGTCGTACCTCCAGATAACTGACCATGAGTAAAGATGGGGACAGAGGAGTGGAAGTGGCTAGAACTCACTCTGGCTAGACCCTCTTCAGATTTCAGAAGGGCCCTTTAATCTTCATGCTCATCTCTAATGGCTTTAGCTCCCTATTCTCTTATGGAATTAATATTGGGGATATTTGGGGTATTTGTAGACTATGTGGTCTCTGGAGTGAGTTCACTCTGTTAGGTGCACCTTGGATTAATGCCTCTTTTGCCTTGGATTAAGCCAATATGGGGGCTGTCTGCACTATCTATAGTTGCATTGGTGTCAATCTCTGGTCTTCTTTTCTTCCTAGAGAAGAGGACAGATAAATCAGCTGTCTCAGGGGCTATCCGACTGCAAATCAGTGTGGAGATCAAGGGGGAGGAGAAGGTAGCACCGTATCATGTGCAATATACGTGCCTTCATGAGGTGAGCCAGCCTTTGGTAGATGGGGTGTCAGAAAGCAGTGCTGGGAAGACCTCTGACAATAAATGGGATTGCGGGATGGTTGAAGATCTGGGGCCTGTTTCTTATTCGCCGTGCTACCCTGGACAGCCCAAGAAAGAGTCCCAGTCTTTGTTCTTTGACTCATGTGAAGGCCTATTGAGCAATGACTCAAAAGAATTTCTTTGGAACCCTATTCACATTATCCTGGACTTTACCACCAGATTTTGGTTTTATTTTTAATATGTATTTAACTCTTTCCTTTGCTCTGTCTCCTGCAGAACCTTTTCCATTACCTCACAGACATTCAGGGTAGTGGAGGAGTCCTGATCCCTGAGGCTCGAGGAGACGATGCATGGAAGGTGTACTTTGATGAGACTGCCCAAGAAATTGTGGATGAATTTGCCATGCGCTATGGCATCGAGTCCATATATCAGGCCATGACGTGAGGCTCCCCTGGGGTTTTGGGAAGTGGCTGCTAACTCTTGGGAAGGCTAATGAAGGCACACTGACAGGGTGAATAGGTCCTTAAGTGGGGTAGTATGCAGTGATTTGTTGCTTTCCTCTTTCAGCTGAGGTGAGGTGGGTCTATGCCCCAAGGCAAAGAAAATATATGTATAAAGGGAATATGTGTATCAGTAATTCAGGGAGAAGGTATTTATCTGTCTCCCCCAGAGTTCAGAGATAGGAAGGGCAAAGGGTATGAGAGGGTATACCAGGACAAACTTGCCCAAACATCACAGGCCTAAGGAGATACAGCATGTGTGCTTATGTATATGTGTGTGATAGACAAGCTTTCATAGATTGACCTGGATGTAGAAGAGGGCACTAAACTGTAGGAAAAGCAGCTGTGTCTGGAATTGACCAAGACTCCTATGCCAGAAAATTGTGCCTACTATGAAAAGAGTTTGTATATACTACTATGTAAGAGTTTATTGTTTGTTGATGAGGCTGCCACTAGAGCTGTAGCAGAGAGTTACTGTTATCCTAGATATGCTTCATTTATTCTACAGATTTTTGTTGACTTTCTTCTGTGTGTCATACATTGTGCTAGATGCTGAAAACACAAAGATGAAGTAAGATGGGGCCTCTGTGCTTGGAGAACCCAGTCCTGTAGGAAAGAGAGAACAGTAAACAATTACAATGTAATATGATAAGTGCTGTAGTAGAAGTAATAGCAGGGTATTATGAGAGCATCTGTCTTTTAGGGGAGGCTTGTGAGGGAGGCCATTGAAGACTGACACTTGAATTGAGTCTTGGAATACAGGAAAGGTAGAAGAGCATTTCTGGTAGGACATGTGCTAGGGTTCTGAGATGCAGCAGACAATAGAATATTCAAGGAATTACAAGAAGTTCATTATAGGCAGAGAGAAGAAATATGGTGAGAAATGAGGTTTGAGAATGGCCTCCGTGTCATTTCTACTCTGTTCATTCTCCCTAAATGATCTCATCCAAACCTATGACCTTAACCACTACTTCTGGGTTGAGGACTCCAATTTCTTTTTCCAGATAATACCTTTTCCTGAATTTCAGATCCATTTTTAGCTGCTTTCTTCTTCCAAATCAACGTCATTTCCACCAAGTTTGTCTAACTAACTTCCTATATTACCTATTTTAGTAAATGGAACAATTTTCTATGCAGTTGTCCACACAAATTTAGGAGTCAGCCTAAACTTTTTTTTTTTTTTTCCTTAATTTACTACTGCCCTTTGACTTCCAACATCCAGACTCTAAAACCTCTGGATTCTATCTCCTAAAAATGTTTTTAATCTATCACTATTGCTATAGTGCAATAGTAACAATAACAATAATAATAATAACAACAATGACGACGACAACAGCTCCCTCATACATTTCTTTATGTTCCAGGCACTGTTCTAAGCACCTTATGAATTTTAACTTATTTATTAGGGGGTACCATTATCTTTCCCATTCTACAGGTAAGAACTGAGGGATAGAGAAATTTAGGTTATTTATCCAAAGTCACTGAGTAAGTGGTGGAGCTGAGATTCAACCCTATTCTTTCTCTAGAGTCTGTATGCTTAACCATTTCTCTGTTCCATTTAGTGCTTCAGTGCTTCTTTTCTGAATGATTATAGTAACTCTCCAACTGCTCTTTCTGTCCTAGTCTTTTCTCTCTCCAAGTCTTCTTCCAATTTATCATCAAAAGAGCCATTCTGAAAGATTAATCTGATCATACTGTGCCTTCATTTTAAAATTTACTATAGTATTGAGGATAAACTGTTCTGTTAACTACTTCATGCTTCTCTTATTTCTTGGTATTCCTATATCAAATACCTGAACGGGAGCCATAAGTGGGGTTTCCCAAATGAATCAATCTCCTATGAATATATTTGTCTTTGCAATGGAATTTCCCTTTGTCTGAACACTTCTCCATTTGAATATTTCCTGCTAGTGCTTTAAGATTTGGTTCAACCATGTTTTCTTTGAAAAGCCTTATTCTAATCCCTTCTAGCCCTCAACCATTCTGATTTAGGTAATCTTGTGTGTTTCTACAGTGGTTTTGCAGAACATGCCTTAGCTTATTGACTTTCTAACTGTTGCTTTCTCTGCTAGGCTATCCCATTTTTGGGTTCTAGCATATAGCACAGTGCCTGACACATGGTAGGCATTCACTGAATGTATATTTGAATGAATAAATTATAAGGATCGTGGCATGCCAAAATGATTGGAAGCTTCATACACACCAGTAAGCTCTTTTAATTACTTGTTTTTTGCTGCAATCCCTGAAGAGTCTTTGAGGCCAGCCTTGCTGTTTTTCAGGCACTTTGCATGTTTGTCATCCAAGTACATGTGTCCTGGTGTGCCAGCAGTGATGAGCACCTTACTGGCCAACATCAATGCCTACTATGCCCACACAACTGCCTCTACCAATGTCTCTGCATCTGATCGTTTTGCAGCTTCCAACTTTGGGGTGAGTGTGATGTAAAAACATACCTTCTCATTTGTTATCAGCAAAGTTTAATTTTTCATAGTAGGTACCATAGAGTTGATTGATAAGCCTAAAATTCAGAGAGCTGCCAGTTAGATGAACTTGTTTCCTTATGGGTATATAGACTATGCTAATGGGCTGTCCTTATTTCATTATGGATAGGTAGACTTACTAATGGACTCTCCTCAGACATGATAAATGAGAGAACGAGGAATATCACCATTATGGTTTGGGGAGTGCCACACAGAACCTCTCTAGACCAAGAACTTGATTGAGTCACCATGTTCCTTAGTCCTGCAGGTCCACAAGTGGACCCTTCCTAACATTACTCAGTTTCTCTCTGACTCCTACCATTCAAATTCATGAGACTGATATCTAGGTGATGATACCAGGATATTCCTGAGCCTATCCCTTTTCTAGTGTTGGACTGTTTACCCTATCCAGGATGAGCCCTTTCCTGGTTTTAAGTTACTTGAGAAGTTGAATATTCAGAATATCACTTGACATAAGTTCAATATAAACTGAATGAAGTATATTTGACCTACCACAAAGATTACCTTTTTTTAATTTATTTTTTTAATTATTTTATTTTATTATTATTATTTTTTTTACAAATAGTTTATTATCAAGTTGGTTTCCATATAACACCCAGTGCTCATCCCCACATGTGCCCTCCTCCATGTCCATCTCCCCCGTCCCCCAAGATTACCTTTTTAGGAATGACATTTTTGATACTCCCAAATCTACTGGGTCTCTGAGTCCTGTTTTTTTATAGTAACTTCCTTTTCTTATTTTAATAGAATTTTTGTATGGTTGAATTAACAGCAGTGATTAAGCCACTCAAATATGTATTCCATTATCTCATCTCATTATATATTGACTTAAGACCTAATGATCTATAATATAATCAATATATGAATTCTAGAAGGTTCCTCAGGAAACTAACAATAGAACTCCCCTATGACCCAGCAATAGCACTGCTAGGAATTTACCCAAGGGATACAGAAATGCTGAGGCATAGGAGCACATGTACCCCAATGTTCATAGCAGCACTCTCCACAATAGCTAAAACGTGGAAAGAGCCTAAGTGTCCATCAACAGATGAATGGATCAAGAAGATGTGGTTTATCTATACCATGGAATACTACATGGCAATGAGAAACAATGAAATCTGGCCATGTGTAGCAACATGGATGGACCTTGAGGGTGTTATGCTGAGCGAAATAAGTCAGGCAGAGAAGGACAAATATCATATGTTTGCACGTATAGGAGGATTAGGAGGAACTTGACGGAGGAACAAGGGGGAGAAGAAGGGCGGAAATGGTGGGGGAAAGGGAGAGAGGCAAACCATGAGAGACTCTTGAATGCTGACAAAAACTGAGGACTGATGGATGTGGGGGGGAGGGGGGATGGGCATGGAGGAGGACACTTGTGGGGGTGAGCACTGAGTGTTATGTGGAAACTAATTTGACAATAAACTATTTGTAAAAAAAAAAAATACATATGAATTCTAGAAGTGCTATACCAATAGCCTATAGACATGTGATTCCACATTTAATTAAACTTTTTCTATAAAAATCAACTATTAAAATGGTGTGTGTTATTTATTTTAACATTTAAAAAAAGTATAAACTAAGAAAAAATATGTAGAATGTGTTGTAAAGAGAAGTCCTCTCAGATCTGTTTGATCACCTTCCAAATGAATGACTATCCCTCCCTCTTATTACTGCTAGGCTGTGGCTACTTAACTGTTTTGAGCTGCCCCAAGCTAAGTTAGGAGACCATAGACTCAGGAACAAATTAGAGAATGTGTTTTGAGTTTCCTTTTATTTGACTAAGAAGAATTAGAGTCCCAAAGGAATGGAGATGCATGGATCATCTCTTATTGACTCTTATATAGAAAGAGCTGTTTCCTCTCCCAGGCACTTCCTGTCCCTGTGCTAATGTGAGAAGATTTCCTAGTTTGAGACAGAGCCACTAAGAGATGGAACAGAAGCCATATATCCTACTTTTCCCTTACATTGGTTGTTCTTCTCCTGGGTAGGGATGAGATAGGACATGTCCCCAAACCAGCATATCCTTCTCTGCCAGAGATGGTTCTGTTTCTGCTACAGTCTAAGGAACTCAGATTATTTGTCTGTTCCCTGTTATTTGTATCTTACCCTTAGAAAGAGAGATTTGTAAAACTACTAGACCAGCTGCACAACTCGCTGAGAATTGACCTCTCCGCCTACAGGGTGAGTGAAGAAATGACTGTGAGGTGGGATAACCTATAATATCAAGCTCTTTCTAGAGAGACTGTAGTCCAATCTTGGCTATAAAGTTTGAAGGCAAGGAAAATTGGTCTGTGTCATCACACTTATGTACATGGCCAATGCCACTAATGTCTGTGGTTCTTCAAACTCCAAGGACCATGCAGTGTGTAAATAGCAGCAGATGTGGCTAATTTTTTATAGATTCTTTCCAACCCCACTGATGTCACTCCATCCAACTCACTGATGACAGTCTCATTAGGGAGTCTGTTGAGGATAATCTCTTCCAGAAATGCCCCTTTAACAATTAGATACTCAAATTTCTTTTTTGTATTTTTCCATACTCTCCTTATTTTTCAAGGGAGGTCTGAGAATCTGGCTAAGGGGAGAGAGAAAGTAGCTTGGGTTGGGCAAGTAGCTTGGGTTGGGCAAGTAGCTTGGGTTGGGCAAGTAGCAGGGGTCATATCCATTCCTAGGATGGAGGGAGGAAATATATATATTAGGAGGGTGGAAACCTGGGACAGGACAGGACAGGAAAATGGGCAGTTTCCCAGTTGTTCCTAAGTTAGATCTTCTTAGAATGGCTTCATTACTTGCTTTAAAGTGTCGTAAATTTCCAGAACAGGCAATATACCCACGTTAAAAAGTAAGTATAAAAATAACCTCAAAGTCAAAAAGAAGTGGAGTTTTAATTATCTTGAAATTTCAGTGTCCTCTATTTGCATGAATAATGGAGAGTTGACTGTATATCTTATATTTGGCATATAAGTAGCCATTTGAAGTTTAAAAAAGCAATCCTTAAAATGGAGAGTGGCTCAACATCTCCCTTCAGCTCTCCTTGGCAGCTTCCTCCTAAAACTCATGCCAAGGGGAATGAAGTGAGGCGTGGTGGGAAGATCTTAAGGAACTCACTCCAAAAGCAGTTCTGCTCAGAACTCTGCCATCCTCTGGCTCTAGAATGTGGACTAGCTGCGGCCCCTTAGGCATCTTCAATCTCAGTCTGGTCTGTAGTGTGGCTCCACTTATATTCCAGAATATACAGTTAGATTATAACTTTTGAAGTACTTACTCTTTGGGTCTAAGAATCTTTACCTAAGAAAAAATGCGTGTATATAAATGTGTATGTGTGTGTATGTATGTGTCCATGTGTTCACTTGTGCATTTGCCCACACATTACATAGGAAGTAGGGTTGGTGTAGGAAGTGATGCTTTCCAGGGTGGGGATTATTAACCCCTGCTTTTGGCAAGGGCCTGTTTGTGTCAGCAGAAAAGAGACCTGTAGTTTTACAGCTTTTTTGTTGAGCTCAAATGGGGGAAATCCCAGTGATAGCAGTTAAGGAAGCTTTTGATTTCATTGCTTTTGGCAGAGAAGGCTTTCATATTTCTCTGTTCCTTTCTTAAATTTGCTTGGTTTGCAACAGAATAATTTCCCTGCTGGAAGCCCTGAGCGGCTTCAGGATTTAAAGTCAACAGTGGATTTGCTGACCAGCATTACTTTCTTCAGAATGAAGGTAAGAGATGAACTGGGTGGGGTGGTGATGGACTGGGGACCTGGCCACAGGACCATGGCAAATAAGAATCATTGCGCATAGTCTGAAGCTATAGTATTTGTCACCTCTAAGACCACATACGCTGTGGGCTTGTAGGCTTAGAGGTGACAAATATACACTGTTCCCTGGGTTACAACTGAAAAGACCATGAATCAACAGGGATGGGATGGCAGTTCTCCCAATCAGCTATTCTAGCAATTTCATCCTTGAGCAAGGTTCAGGGACACATTGAGGGGTGATGGGATCTGGAATAGTTTGAGGGGAGTTCTAGGAGGAGATCCCACACAGGACCATGGACCCATATTTTTTTATTAATTGGCAGGTGCAAGAACTGCAGAGTCCTCCAAGAGCCAGCCAGGTGGTAAAGGATTGTGTGAAGGCCTGTTTGAACTCCACGTATGAGTATATCTTCAACAACTGCCATGATTTGTACAGTCGCCAGTATCAGCTGGTAAGAGGTTCAGGATCAAGTGGGACCAGTTGTCAGTGATTCTTGGATCCTTAGCTTTTGTATACTGTGGTTATGATGGAAAGTTGCTCGGGACAAAGTCATTGATGTTCTTGAGGTTGAGTAAAGTGTAGAGTGAGGACCTTCTAGACCATGTGAGACATTTGTGGATTGATAGGGACCATTGGATGAGATGCGACATAACTGAGTTGAATACAAGTGGCAACAATAAGTTTTGGTTTGGTGCTAAAGTAAGTGACCAAATTTTGAGCAATTTTAGGGGTTGAGTAGGTGAATTCTCTGTCCATCTCAGAATGTTTTTTGCTCTTCCAAGCTTAATTTGTTCCAGGCTGCCTTCTTCTGAGATCCATAGCTACCTCTATGAACTACTGGCTCATGGAAGTTTAACTTTTACCTCTGACCACTTCTCCCTGCACTACATGGTTTTCTGAGATATATTCATCAGCTAACTGTCAGGGTTGACTCTATCCTTCTGTGAGGCTGAGCAATTCTACTTGTTTTATACTGACATCCTAACCTAGTACCTGGTGACTGTGTACATTTTTCTAGATCCTTTCAAAAGTGTCTTTTTTTCCTTATTTCAAAGCCAGGGCTTCCTTTTGGGTCTAGTTAGTCAGTTACAGTTTCTGTCTTTAATAACTCTGCAGAACACACATTTGCAAAACAGATTCCCTTTAGTCCAACAAATATGTATTGAATGAGCCAGGTCTGAGGAAAGCATAGTGCTCCTTCAATTAGTTCTCAGTTCATAAGCATATATATAATTCTAATCAAAGCAATCTGTTAGAAGTGCCTTGAAAAGGAATAAAATTGCAGGATTCCAGGAAAGAAGAAGTCACTCTTGATCAGGTACTAGGAAAAGCTACATAAAATAGGGGCATTTGACATAGACCTTAAAAGGCAGTAGGATTTGGACAGCAGATGGTGGGAGGACAGCCTAAATCTCTTGGACATTTACCCATTGGTGAATACATCCAATTTGTAATGCTTCCTAGGAGCACCTCAGTAAAAATGAAAATCTTGTTCACACTGCCTCCTCCTATTCCTAAATGTATTTTTTGTGCCAACCTTATCTTTAAGGCTTCCTCCGTTTAAGGTTTTTAAAACCTGCTGTTGATTCTGAACTTCATTGGAGGTTTTCCTGAGGACTTTGTTCAGCTTGCTACTCTCTGTCATCCATCTATGGATTCATTTTGGTTGGGGAAGACCCTGTTCTCAGCTTTGCTTTTTCAACTATGCAGGGGTCTGAGTATTTAGTCTCTATTCCCTAACATGAGATGAACCTGGACTTTGAAAAAGGGCGTATAAACCATTCAGGCACTTTAGTTAGCTTTTGAATTTTGCTGCTTTTTACTATTTTCCACTATTATTTTATCATTATTCATTATTTACTTTGAAGTAAACCATTGGTATCTTTATTTCCTTCTATTCACCTTCAGTCTGGTTCATTCATCCATCTATTCCCTTAACAAACTGAACATGTAACGATTTAAAGTTGATTAAGACACACCTCTGTTTTTGGCAGGCTCATTGGTGAATGTGGGGGAGGATGCAAATTACTAGAAATACTGGATTTTTAAATTTTATTACTACTGCATTTCATTGTGGTTGTAGTTGCCTATTACATCTATACCAAAGTTCATAGAGTGTATTCTGGGAACCCAGAAGAGAGTCATCTCGTCAGACCAGGGCTATCAGGGAAAATTTTTCAGAAAAGGTAAAACTGAACCTGAATTTCGAGGAATGAGTAGGTGTTGGCCAATGAAAGGGGTTGGGGAAGAGAGGGATACCACACAGAGGAAATAGAATGTTTAGAGACACAGAATTGTGAGTGAGTGTGTTAATTTGAAGAAATATAAGCAATTTAATTAGGGTAGTTACAATGTCAAGCTTTGGAGTTCAGCTATTTATGATAAGATCTTGGTTCTTCTATTTATAGCCACATGACCTTGGGCAAGTCTTGAAACCTCATTGCTTTCAGTCTCCTCTTCTGTAAAATGAAGGTGATAATTTCTACCTGGTGAAGTTATGAGGATTAAATGAGATAATGCATGTAAAGTTCTTAGCAGAGTGCCTGGCACCTAATAAGCACTAAATACGTGGTGGTAATGGTGGTGACGGCTGGAAGGGATTGATAAGGTATGGGGTTGAGAGGTCATATTCTGAAGGTCTTTTGTGTCAAGCTATGGAATTGAAATTTATTGAAGGCCTTGACTGAAGGCTTTTGAAGGGCAGAAGAGTCACACAAAGAGATTCTCCTTACAGAAAGATCACTAACAACTACCATTTAGGAGATCCTTGAATGATACGGATAGGGTAGTGGCAGAAAGAGTTAAAGGAAGAGATAAATTTAAGTGATATTAAGCAGGCAGAATCCACATATTCTGAGGGTTTTCTCCTAGTTTCTAGTAACTTCTTGATAATGCAGGCTTATTAAGGACTCTGGAGACTGTGATGACATCTGGCACCCCACATAAAAGTCCTATCCCTGTTCTTTTGGGTGATTTCAACTTTGTTTTTGTCCCAGTAGGAGATAAATGTCGATTCCAGCCTCTGTGTAGTGACCCCTACTTGTCCTGTCTGTGGTCTGAATGTAGAGTTGCTTCTTCTTTCCTGAGATTCACCACTGTATTCCTTTACCTCTTTGCAATCAAGTCCTTTTTCGTCCTCCAGCATTACAGGGATGTGATTGATGTATTACATTGTGTAGGTTAAGATGTGCAATGTGATGATACAAGTGTATGTTGTGAAATGTTTAACATAGTAAGTCCTTCGCCTCACATAATTATCATTTTGTGCTGTGGTTATGGTAAGAACATTGAATCTGTACTATCATAGCATCTTTCCAGTATATAGTACAGTATTGTTAGCTGTAGTCAACCATGCTGTATGTACCTTAGATCTCCAGAACTTACTCATTGTAACTGAAAGTTTGTGCCCATTGACAAACATCTCCCCATTTCCTTTGCACCTCATCTGCTGCCAAACACCATTATAACTCTGTTTTGATGGGTCGGATGTTTTTAGATTTTACATATAAGTGAGATAATAACGCTATTTGTCTTTCTCTGATTTATTTAGCATAATGCCCTCAAGGTCCATCATGTTGTGTCAAGTGACAGGATTTACTTTCTTTTATTTAAAATTTTTAATGTTTGTTTACTTTTGAGAGAGAGAGTGCAAGCTGGGGAAGGGCAGAAAGAGAAGGGGACAGAGGATATGAAATGGGCTTGGTGCTAACTAGCAAAAAGCCCAACATGGGGCTTGAACTCACAAACTCTGAGATCATGACCTGAGCTGAAGTCAGAGGCTCAACTGACTGAGCCACCCAGGAGCCCCTGGGATTTCCTTTTTTATGGTGGAGTAATAATCCATTATAGTTACATACCACATTTTTAAAACTTTTTTTAAAAACTGATTTATTTATTTTGAGAAAGAAACAGACTGGGGGAGGGGGCAGGGGCAGAGAAAGAGGGAGACAGAGAATCCCAAGCAGGGATTCAATGTGGGGCTCAAACTCATGAAACCATGAGAAAATGAACTGAGCCAAAACCAGAGTTGGATGCTTAACTGACTGAGCCATCCAGGCGCCCTGTACATTTTCTTTATCCATTCATCCACTGATGGACACTTAGTTTGTTTCTATGTCTTGGGTATGGTGAATAATGCTACAGTAAACATAGAGGTGCAGATCTCTTTGAGATCGTAATTTCTTTTCCTTTGAATATATACCTAGAAGTGGGATTGTTGGATCATAGGTAGTTTTCTTTTTAATTTTTGGGGGAACCTCCAAACTGTTTTCCATAGAGGCTATACCAGTTTCCTGCCAACAGTACACCAGGATTCCCTTTTCTCCATGTTTTGGCCAGCATTTGTTATCTCTTATCTTTTTGATAATACTCATTCTAACAGGTATGAGGTAGCATCTCTTTGTAGGTTTTATTTGCATTTTCCTGATGTTTAGTGATATTAAATACTACTACTTGTACTTGCTGGGCATTTTTATGTCTTATTTGGAGACATGTCTATTCAAGCCTTTTACCTATTTTTAATCAGATTGCTTTTTACTTTGATGAATTATATGAATTCCTTATATTTTGGATATTAATTCCCTATCACATCTATGGTTTGCAAATATTTTCTCCCATTCTGTAGGTTCTCTTTTCATTTTGTTGATCGTTTCTTTTGCTCTACAGAAACTTTTCAGTTTGAAGTAGTCCCATTTGTTGATTATTTAAAAAATATATTTGTATTTATATTTTTAAAAGTTTATGTATTTTGAGAGAGAGAGAGAGAGAGCAAGTGGAGGAGGAGCAGAGAGAGAGAGAATCCCAAGCAGCCTCTGTGCTGACAGCCAGCCCTTACACTGGCTCTTAGGTCCCTTTTCTCTGACACAGTGCTCAATCTCATGAACCTTGATATTATGATCTAAGCCAAAAATCAAGATCAGATGCATAACTGACTGAGCCACCTAGGTGCCCCTCCACTTGTTGATGCTTGCTTTTGATGTTTATGCTTTTGGTGTCATATCCAAAAAATGATTGCCAAGACCATTGTCAAGGAGCATTTCCCCTATGTTTTCTTCTGGAAGTTTTATGGTTTCAAGTTTTATACTTAAGTCCTTAATCCATTCTGAGTTAATTCTTGGAGTGGTATAAGATAGGGATCCATTTTCATTCTTTTGCATGTGACTATCCACTTACCCAACAGCATTTATTGAAGAGACTGTCTTACTACCCATTGAGTATGCTTGGGTCCCCAAGACCTTTTCTTATACTGCTAGGTGAAGAGCTTTCTAGTTACAGTTCTTCCTCCTAATAGCATTCATGAGTTTAAGGGACATCCTTAACCCACTGAGGTTAGACCCACTTCATTGCTAGGTCTGTTCACTAGCTCCTGCAGAACTTGAAGAATGTATATGTGTGATGATGTAGGGGAGAGGTGTCAGAGGAGACTGCCAAAGTGGGTCACATTGGATTAGATCTACTTAGTAAGGCTGGAGGGGCAACTTACTGTGGCCAAAGAGTTACTATATTCATAGCTACTGAGAATGAAGAAGGGGGATGGGCATCCTTATGTCCTTTAGACTGACCAAGCTTATCACATCAGTGCCTTCGAGCTGGGGAGAGAAGTTCTCTGGGATGGACTCTGGGTATAAGGATCTCCCAACAGTCACCCCTCTGACAGAACATGGGCAGTGTTATGGAAGACAGGCTTTAGGAGAGGAAGGGTACCTGATTGTAGAAGAGGGGTGTGGGGAGGGAAGAGAAAGAGTACGATTGGAGACATTTTGCATATTCTACTCTGACTCTCATTGTCTCCTCTGGAACAAGAAACAGGAGCTACCTCCAGAGGAACAAGGACCCAGCATTCGGAACCTGGATTTTTGGCCCAAACTCATCACGCTCATTGTGTCAATCATAGAGGAAGATAAGAATTCCTACACACTCGTTCTGAACCAGTGCGTATCAACCCACTAGGCCCTGTGTGGTTGGTGGTTGGCTTGTCCATCTGTCTAACAGTCTCTTTCTTTCCTATCTCTGTGTGTTTGCAGTGCCACCTCTTCCTCCTGTACGTCCGTCTGTCCCTCTGTCCCTTGTATCTGTCTGAGTAACTGTTTCTGGAGACAGGTGTGGAAACATAATGGGGGCCCCTGCCCAGACTGAGCCAGCTTCCCTGGAGTGAGAGGCCCCTGGGAATGGCTGCCATAGGAGTCCCAGGGGGATTCAGAGACCATGTGTGTATGTGTCCGTCCACTGTGAATAAAGTGGGATTTCTTATGCCCGCCTCCTTGCACTTTCTCCTCCATCTTCTTTAACTTGGGCCTTCTAGCCTCAGCCCTTCTCTGGGTCTCAAATTCCTGCCTTCTGGGCATCCTCTCCCCTGTGCCCACCTTGCTCGAGGGGATTCTCTACCCCCACTTGTCCTTCTACTGGCTCCTGGGTTCCTTTTCTCCAGATTGAGCCAGCCCTGTTTCCTAGGCTTCTCCTCTCTTCAGTCTGACCTCTAAGAGATTAGGCATGTTAGCTTTGGAATCAGTCAAATCAAATAGCTCTTGCTTTGTTCTCTGACTGTGGCTTCTTCCATCATCCAGGTTTCCTCAGGAGTTGAATGTGGGAAAAGTCAGCGCAGAAGTGATGTGGCAGCTCTTTGCCCAAGACATGAAATATGCACTGGAGGGTAAGGGTCTGCCCAAAGCAGTGGGCCATAGGCCCCTAGCCCAAGCACCTTGTTTGCTGTCCCTTTCTTCTCCCCAGACAACTAGAAGATCTGGGTGGATGGTACAGAGAAACTAGAGGGATTTTAGGCATAGGCCTCAGGAGTCCTTGGGTAGGCAACGGTTCAGCCAAAGTAATTATGGAAATGGCTGTATGGATGTGGATCTCTCCTTCCAGCTTTAGAGCAAGTGCCTATTTAAGACATTCCCCAGCCCAGAGAGTAACCTTCCCATGCTGGATATTCTCAAGTGGCCCACTCCTTGCAGTATGAATGGTCATATGAAGTTTATCTTTACAGTTTTAAAGAATCATAGAACCTTAAATACACAGATAAGATTATTTTCTCTTATTGGAGTCTACCTGGCCTGGCTTTCCTTAAAAGCTATCTGGATTGGTGTGACAGAGACAAAAAGATACTTCTTCCCTCACTTTTCCTATAAAGCAGTGTGATGGACAAATTATTATTCATCTTGTTCATTCAGCTTATTTCCTACTTGGTCCACAAAGATATCACTGTCTGCTTGTGTCCAACCTTCCCATTTGTACCCTTCTGTTTTCACTTATTAAGCTGCCTTTCCCACCTGTTTATATATGTTAGTCTGTATCCTCAGTCTGTGTGAATTGACTTAGAAAAAAAAAGGGTAGCAGTCTGAGGGCAAGGACAAAGCAGAGTCTGTATCTGTTATTCTGGTGGAGTGGCAGGACAGTGGGTAACCCTCAGACTTAAACTTTTGAGGTTTAGGAGCAGTAAGTTTTGAGGTTGAAAGAAATCTTGAAGATGAGTGTTTAAGTTTGAGACAGCCACAGACTGTACATGCATATTCTGGAATTCTGCCCCAGAGCAATGGCTGCCTCTTGCCCACACTGGGTCAAGTCTGGGGTGGTAGACCAGGCTTTAGCCTTTCATGCCAGTGAGGAAGACACTTGTCCCTCTCCAAGCAGCACTCAGCAAGCCTAATGGGGGGGGAGTATGGTCCCAGTTCTTGAAGAATCCAGCTCTGGTGGGTTTTGAGGGAAAAAAAGATAAATAACTATGAAAAGTGAATCTGTTTCACAAGGATAGTATGAGGTGAGACAGAGGTTTTCAAACAAAGGTATCTTAGGAGCTAAATGAAAAGGGAAAATTGAGGCAGAGGGAGATGGGTGCTGGGCTCCAGGCTTTTTACCTGCTGCTAGTTAAGTCAGTTCTGTTTTTTACCAATCTTATATGGAGTTCTAGGTAAGACTTCTGTTTAAAGGGGAGTTCTGCTAATGTTTACAACAAACACAAAAGAATTAAAAACTGCTTTAAAAGAAAGAATGTTGACCTGGTTTCAAATCTCAATTTCACCACCTAATCAGCAGTGTGTTCTTAGACCAATTTTTGTGAGCTCGCATTTTCTCATCCATAAAATGGGAGTGATAATACCATCTATTTTACTGAGCTAATGAAGAAACTAATATATTAACATAGTCAGCATACTGCTTGGCATTTGCTCAGCACTGAATAAATCTTGTTAAGGATAGTAAGAAACCATTATAGGCCCATGAGCAGAGATGCAGTGTAAGCAAAGTAGTATTTTTATAAGATTTCACCTCATTAGAAAATGGAGGCAGGTGGAACAAGGAGAGAGGAGAAGTAGGGACTGCAGATAATATTGTAATCATTTAGGGCTGAGGGAATGGGGCTGGGGTTAGAGCAGAGAATTGGAGAGGGAAGAATGGGTTTTGGTAGCCCCTGGAAGGAGGTTCTAATAAGGACTTCATGACTGTCAGAATGTGGAGAGCAAGAGAAGGGGAGGAGTTTGGAGACCTGGATGATAAAAGGATAGTGTTAATTCCAACTGTGAAAATGTTGCCATTTACCCATTTTTTAAAATTTTATTTGAGAGTGAGTGAGAGCGAGAGAGCATGCACACATGCACCCAGGTTGGGGAGAGGCAGAAAGAGCAGGAGAGAGAGAGAATCTCAAGAGAGAGAATCCTGACTCAGGGCTTGATTCCACAAATTTTGAGATCATGGCCTGAGCTGAAATTAAGAGTCGGACGCTTAACCATCTGAGCCACCCAGGCGCCCCTTCATCCAATTTTTTTAAGTCAGTTTTATTGAGGTATAATTTAAATATATAAAATAAAAAATTTGATTAGTTTTGACAAACACACCTGTATAACCACTACCCCAATTAAAATATAGGACAGAAAGTTTCTTCATGCCCCTTCACAGTAGATAACCAGCCTATTAACCAAATGCTTGTTGAGTATTTTCTTTGTACCAGGCACTGTGCTAATTGTTGGAACCCCAATGAGATGAATGAGGCATAGGCCCAGCCCTTTGAGAAGCTCACACACCATTCTAGACAACAGACATATGAATTGGCAGTTACGGTTTAAAGTTCTAAGAGCCACAAAGGGAATAAGCATAGGGTGCTGAGAGAACAGTGTAATCCACACCTGGGAAGGCTTCTAAGATAACCTGAGAAAAGGACCTGGAAAGGCTTCCTGGAGGACATGATACACAAACTGAAACCTGAAGGATGGTAGGACTTAGCCAGTGGGGAGTGCAGGTAGTAGTGATGGAAAAGGGAAACACAGAACATTTTAGGCAGAGGATACAGTATGTTCAGAGATGTGGGGCCTAGAAAGATCTGTCATGCTTGGGAAACTGAAAGGACTAGTTCAGTGTGACTAACACATTACAGTGTAGGGGAAGAGATAAATAGAAGATGAAGATAGAAAAGTAGGACAGAGCCAGGTCATAAAAGAGGTGGCAAGCCATGTTTTAAGCTTTTGGATTTATCCTAAGGCAGTTTGGAGCCACTGAATAGCAATCCCTTGTTAAGAAATTGACATGCTCAGGTTTATAGCATAGAAAGGTAACTCATGCTGGCTGTGACATGGAAAATGGGTTGGAGGAGGGATGCCTGGGGGACTCAGTCGGTTGAGCATCCAGCTGCGTCTCAGGTCATGATCTCACCCTTCGTCGGTCCGAGCCCTACATGGGGCTCTGTGCAGACAGTTCAGAGCCTGGAGCCTGCTTTGGATTCTCTGTCTCCCTCTCAGCCCCTCTCCTGCTCACACTCTGTCCCTCTCTCAAAAATAAACAGTTTTTTAAAAAGCTTTTAAAATTAAAAAAAAAAAAAAAAAGGAAAGAAATTGGATTGGAGGAGGAAAGACCAAGTTGGAGACTATTGTAGTAATCCGGGTCAGAGATGGTGGTAATAAAACCTAGGCAAGTGACTGTGTAAAAGAAATGGTTAGATTCCAGAGAAATTTTGGAGGTAAGATCAGCAAGGATTGGTGATTTAACTGGATGTGAATAAAGAGGAAGAAGGAAGACTTGAGGATTATGGTCAGCATTGAACAAGAGGCTATGATTAGTTTGTATACTCTGTTCAACTTCAGCCAGAGATTTTGGATGCTAAAAGATGGGGACTAGTGTTAAACCCTGGCAAAGTAAGATGTTCCATTAAAGCCTTATACAGATATTATCAGAACTAAAGAGAGATTTGGGCGAGATATCAGCAAGCTGAATAATTGAAATCATGAGGTTGAAAGAACTCTTTAAAGATCAAAGATGAATGGAGGGAGGACCGTGGAAATCAGGGGCAGGAGAAGGTTTAGATACTTGATTGTCCCTTTTGACAGTTTAACCACCCCATACTTCTACCCCCCAACAACAACTTCAAGCAACTTTTTTAGAGCATGACTCCGCAGGACTTGTTAGAATAAAGTGTAACCAGCATTTTACCAGTCATCCTGTTAGTTTTCGTACCACAGAAGTTAATATAGAAATTGGGGGTTGGGACCAGAGTACAGATAACGGACTAACAGAGAAAGTGGTAATTAAATAAATACGGTACCTTGGTCTCTATAAGAAAGCAGTTAGGGAGCTCTGGAGTGATGGAGCAGCACTGCCTCCACTTCTAGTGGATTACTGAACAAGAAGGAAGGAAAGCCCTCTTTCTGTTACCTTTTTATGTTTCTGGGTTCATGGACTGTTTTAAGGACTGCAGAGTGTGAGTAGAAAGAGAAGGGGCAAGCCCTGAGAAGTCTCTCTGATGTCCTGGAGGTGGTGCTACCTGCTGTGTCAGGAGATGAAATTTCCTGGGACTGGGAGCCTTTTGAGACTGATCCCAGCCTCCCATATCCTCTTCGAGTGTGTGTTATAATAATTCACAAGGGCCAACTGCCCCAGACTGGATTTCTGCCTTGACATGAAGAGCATCACCCATAGCAACTCAAAGTTGCGCAGTAGAGTTCACAAAGACCCTGACCTTTTTTTCTCTGTTGCTCAGTACTATTCCCTATTTGCCTGCTTTTACTATTATGTTATATATATGGCTTTTATTCAAATTAGTGCCAGTGCTCTGGGCATTTTGGGCAAGCTGTGGGAGACATTTGTCCTGAATTTTCCAGAAGGCTCTGGAGATCCAGCTAAATGACCTTAAAACTCCATAATAAGCATCCCACTTTCTGCAGCATGATAGCTCTTTCTGCAGCATGATAGCTGCGTTTCCATGGTTTCCAAACTGACTATTCTTATTTACATACTTCTCTGAGAGTTCATTTTGTCAGTGTCTCAGCTATGTTCTGGGGCCCTTTAGTTTACTTCAACATGCTGTTACACACTGGCTGCCCAGCTGCTCTTTCTATCAACTTGGGCCCATTTTGGTTTTCCCTGTCTCTGTGTAGTTGTCACTGACCCATTCATACCATGTATAGCTACTCATCTCTGCATCTAAGCTCATCTGAGGGAATGGCCCAGCTACTAGGATCAGTGAAGTCCTAGGGAATCTCCATCCCTCTCTAGTCCTGGACAGTCTCCTTACTAGTCAACATTAGCACCCTCTGCCCTTCTTTACCAGAGGCCAGTTCCTCAGTGGACACTTCCAAAAGCTAGAGCAGCTATAAGACTGTAGGCCTTATCTGAGAGTCCGGCTTAGTCTCTACAGGAAGATTTAGGCCAGGCTCTTGGAGAGCAGAGTACTGGTAGGGGGAGATGGTTGTAAGGATGTGGTTGGGAGTCACCCTTGTTCTAAGACATCTGATAGAGCTGCCCAACTGGATCTGCTGCTTTGGGAAAGTTAAGGAACCATGGCTTCTACTGCTGGGACCTGACCCCAGCCTCCTTCCCCACCACTAGAGCATGAGAAAGACCGGCTGTGTAAGAGTGCTGACTACATGAACCTACACTTCAAGGTGAAGTGGCTCCACAATGAATACGTGCGAGATCTGCCTGCCCTCCAGGGGCAGGTGCCTGAGTACCCAGTGTGAGTCATCATGTGGGCACTACAGAGGGAAGGGAAGGGGGCCTCTCCATTTTAGGGGGTGGGCAGAACTGTTGTCTTTAGTTCAGTTCATTAAGCCAGTCTTGAGACTGCCAGTTCTGGGCTCTGTTGTAGAAAGAGAAAAGCATCAAACCATGCCCTACTTTCCAGAAGACCTCAGTATGGGGTAACTGTTAGGCACATGGCATATGCCAATCACTTGCTCCCAATTCTCCTGCCTGGCTGCAGGTGGTTTGAGCAGTTTGTCCTGCAGTGGCTGGATGAGAATGAGGATGTGTCCCTGGAATTCCTGCGTGGGGCCCTGGAACGAGATAAGAAGGATGGGGTAAGTTGGAAGCTTGGACTGCACCATGGGTCAAGCCAGGTCTCCCAGCAATTAGCTATTAGCAGAAGTTCCAGGGCTTTAGTTCCTTGCCTTGTGGAATTCACAGGGAGGGCTTTTGAGGGCCAAAGAGCCATTCCTCCTGGGCAGAGTCCTTTTGAGTCCTGCACACTTGGGAAAAGGTGGTGGCCAAAGATGATGATCCTGTTGTTGGCCTTCCTTAGTTCCAACAGACTTCAGAGCATGCCCTCTTCTCTTGCTCTGTGGTGGACGTCTTCACACAGCTCAACCAGAGCTTTGAGATCATCCGGAAGCTGGAATGCCCAGACCCCAACATCCTAGCCCACTACATGAGGAGATTTGCTAAGGTGACCATGACTCTCCCTTCTTTCCATTTGCCACTACCAGGCTCATGGCCCTGTCACAAGCCCAAGATCAATTTCTCTTTTTCCTTCAGGGGAACTCTGGCATTACCCCATTATCATCTGCTTGTGTCTGGGGCAGACTAGGGGGGTTTTCTTGGTGCTGTTCTGGGGTTGGGAGGAGGCTTTGTCCCTTTATTGTGATATTCCCCTCTACCTTCCTGTTGTTATTGTTCTGGGATGAGGGATATCACCTCAGGCAAGATCCTTGTGGGGAGAGCTAAGGGTTCCCTCTCCTTTCCTTTCTCCTCTTTTTTCAGACCATCGGGAAGGTGCTGATGCAGTATGCAGACATCTTATCAAAGAGCTTCCCAGATTATTGCAAAAAGGAGAAAATGGTAAGGGTCAGGCCCTGGGACCCTAGAGGAGAGAATGGAAGACATTTGAATCTTCCTTGCTTTTAAGACTATCCTCAGAGCTGAGGGTGGGGATGATACTCATGACTTTTGATTCCTAGTAGGGCTTTGCTTGAGATTATGCCACATAAGAAGAACTTGACTAGGAGTTCCTCAGAGCCTCCATTTGGTACTTTATCTTATACTAAGCTAGATCTTTACTTAGTCTTTCTTTTTTAACAACAACAACAACAACAGCAAAAAAAACCCTTTAAGACATTTAAGGAGTTAATAAAGGATAATGAATACCTGAGGCCACCACCCAGTTTAAAAACAGAAACATTTGCTTCTGGTCTTCATTCAAGGAGAATTATCTGAATTGGTTTCACATCTCAGTGATTAGGAAGGAAGAGCTGTATTTGGTATGTGTCATAAATTCCCTGTGGCTTTTGGAGTAGAGAGAGAGGTTCAGTAGGCTGGTAGGTCCTGTGCTGAAAGGAGCCAAGACTCAACAGCTCCATCTGTCTCCAAAGCCCTGCATCCTGATGAACAACATGCAGCAACTGAGGGTCCAGCTGGAGAAAATGTTTGAGGCCATGGGAGGCAAGGAGGTAGGTCTCAGGGTGTAGGGTTGCTATACTTTCCCTTTGTTCCTGAGCTTCCTGGCTATAGATCTCTACCCTCTCCTGATGAGGTAAAGGCCAGGAATTTAGCTTAGGATCTGGGCTGCTTTAAGCTGAGGGATTTGAGCAGGTTTCGGGGTAAAGGCTCTATGAGGGAGGAATTAGGGGTACAGGAGGGAAGAAAAGGGTATGAAAAGAAGCTTAGCCAAGCACGCCCTCTGTGGATACAGTTGGACCCTGAAGCTGCAGATAGTTTGAAGGAGCTGCAGGTGAAACTGAATACGGTTCTGGATGAGCTCAGCATGGTATTTGGAAACAGGTCAGTGGCCCCAAAACACACAGCCCTCAGAGCCAGGTGTTGTCCCTGGCCAATCCCAAAACTCCTGCCCCACACCCATCCATCCAGCTATATGTGCATGGATCTTCTCTCTTCTCCTGTTGGCTGTCCCTGCTGGAGCTGCACCAGAGTGTGCTGGAGTGGGATGGAATAGCTGGTGTTGCTCCAAGGACAGTGTGTGTTTGGGGAGGGGAGGGCTGTACTGCGGGCACATGTATAGTTTTCAGGTGCGGATTGATGAGTGTGTTCGACAAATGGCTGACATCCTGGGCCAGGTGCGGGGCCCAGGGAATGCATCTCCCAGCGCCAGGGCCTCAGTGGCTCAGGATGCAGATAGTGTGCTCCGGCCTCTAATGGACTTCCTGGATGGCAAGTGAGTACAGCACTCAGGACTGTCCTTTGGGACAGGCAAGGCAGAGGCAATCAGAGAAGCCTCTCAGGGAGGGGTGACTCTCAAACGCTCAGTCTTACCTGTTATGTGGGCCTACAGCCTCACACTCTTTGCCACCGTGTGTGAGAAGACAGTCCTGAAGCGTGTACTGAAGGAGCTCTGGCGGGTGGTAATGAACACAATGGAAAGGATGATTGTTCTGCCCCCACTCACTGATCAGACGGTAAGGACACTCCCCTTCACGTCCTCCTGCTGTCTCCCCTACCTTGCTCCACACTTCCTGATCGAGTTTGGAGTCCTCTGCTTTTGACTGATCCCCTTTCTGCCCAGGGCACCCAGCTGATCTTCACTGCTGCCAAGGAGCTGAGCCATCTTTCCAAACTCAAGGTACTGTGGATGTATGGGGTCTTCTGAGGCTGGGGGTGAGTGGAAGCCAGGAAGAAGGAAGTTTGAGCTTTGGAGACTAAAGACGAAGGGAGTAAGAAGAACATGTAGTGTGGGCTGACAGGTGGGGGAAAGACATAACAGCCCCAAGTTTTCCTGATGCTGTTGCTTTCTCTGGGGTTTCAGGATCACATGGTTCGAGAGGAAACACGCAGTCTCACTCCAAAGCAGTGTGCCGTCCTTGACCTTGCTCTGGACACCATCAAGGTGGAGACCTTCCCCTTCTCCAGCCATACTACCTCACCTCAGTCATACTACCTCTTGACATTGGCATTCTACTCCATCAGACTAGATGTTCTTTGGGCTCTTGCCACCCTACATCCAGAAGGGAGTGATTTTTATGTCTGTTTCTTTCTTTGCTATGCCCATATTCCTGCTTGGGAGCAACCAAAAGGTATCTTCTGTATGGTCTCAGATGACTTACGATGGACCCAGAGCACTTATTCCTGGGTTTCGAGTACAGTTCAGTTCACTTAGTTCCTCATTGCCATTCCTGAATGTTTTCCACGGGGAATTAATCTTCTAGATCCTAATACCCCAGGCCTGGCTGAAAGTTCCCACTTCTACTTACATATATATTCATTTGGGTTTTCAAAGGATTTTTTTTTTCTATTACCTGTTTATTCATTCAACCAGGAAACCTATGCACATGGCACTGTGCACTATGAATGATACAGAGAGAATCAGATATAGTTCCTAGCTTTAAGATGCTTATGATTTGATAAAGCTGTAATAAGGCAGGGACATATGAAGTGTGATGCAGGGCACTTGGGAGAGGTATACCATAAGTGTAATGTCCTCTAAGGGTTCGGAGGGATAAGAGTACTTAAGGTTACTCTCTCTGCTGGAAATACTTCTATTCCAAATCTTTGCCTGTCTAGATAGATCCATACTTCAAAGATCACATCTAGAAATGTGGCCAATCCTTACTGCTCCTACCCAAATAATACTCTTCACCTGAGAGATTCTGACTCTACATGGTATTCCTCATCTTGTTGTTTATTGAATGGCTTATTGTCCTCATCCTTTTTTGGCATCTTCATTGAGCTTCTGCTCAAATGTGATTTCTCTGAGGACAGTGTGGAAAGCTGCCTCTGTGTAAGGGGATGGGGCTGTAGCAGGTATTCTTTTGTCTTTCAGCAATACTTTCATGCAGGAGGTAATGGGCTGAAGAAAACTTTCCTGGAGAAGAGCCCAGATCTACAGTCCCTACGCTATGCCCTATCTCTGTACACACAGACCACAGACACACTCATCAAAACCTTTGTTCGCTCACAGACTGCCCAGGGTAAGGCCTAAGGGCTTTAGGTCCCTATCTCCCCTCCTTGATACATTTCTGCTTCTAAGGAGTCAGTATCTCCCAGCCCATAGGGAGGATCCAGGTACTTCTTAAGAGAGCCTATCAAACTCAGACCCTAGGATTTCTTGAGGGACCCCAATACTCACTTCCACACTGTACCCATACCAGACAGGAGAATCACAGGGACCTGGTAAATGTTCCTGCAATTCTTTTCCCAGACATTGCCTGGCTATCACATGTTCATTGAGCTCAAGGAGCATACCCTGTTAGGAAGTATTTGTCAGGAAGCCTTGAGAATAAGTTGTGGAAACACTTGTGAAGACTCGTAGTTTTGGGAGCCTTGTTGGAAGCTGTCCTGCGGAGAGAAAGCAAAAAAAAAAAAAAAAAAAAAGACTTTACAAATTGTCTAGTGTGGATGAGAATTAAAAAAAAAAAAAAAGCTAGGAAAGGCAAACCATGGGAGCATTTGAAAAGAGGGTGTGGATTACAGGGCTCTGTGCATAAATGATGCTCCATCCAGCCTCATGGGTTATGCTAATGCACAGGGACCCAGGCAGCTGGTTTTTTTCCCAGTGACTTCTAGTTCTCAGAACCCCTCCCTGCTCCAGGCAGGCCTCTCTTTAACAAAACACATCTACATAGATATGGTTCAGACTGAAATTCTGACCTTGACCCAGGAGCCAGGCCCTCCCAGGAAAGACTTTCAGGCACATTTGTTATTGCTTGTTCTGGGAAACCTAGGTGTGCTGCCTGGAGGAGAGAACCTGATGGAGGGAATAGGACGACTTAGGCCTTATTGAGCTATCCATCCAGAGCACAGAGCTGACCTGGAGGGGAAGTGGGATCCAAGTAGTTAGACTAGAGTTGATGGAATATGAAAAGATGCAAGGGACTTGCATTACTGCTCCATTTTCCACATCTGTTCTTATTTCAAGTCAAGGATGGGAAGCAAAGAGAAAAATTATGAGCCTTGTTCAAGGGCACAAGGAGATCTTTTACAGAGTTGTACATAGAAAGGCCTGTAATATCAGGGGAAGTATCTGAGTTAATCCAAAAAGGCTTTTTAGAAGTATCGAGTTTTAGGCTAGACAAAGATGAAGAAAGGCTGAAATGGGCACATATGAGGTAAGAGCAGTGGTGAGGACTGCAGGGAGAATCGAGATGGATGTGTGTACCTTTTATACCCATTGCTTTATCACTTAAGGCCAAGAAATTAGAGCCTGGAATATCTCTCCTGCCCTGCTGGTTTCAGATACCTTCTCTCTGTATATTCTGCTTTTCCCCATGATTATATTGATCTTTGACCCATGAAGTCTAATTTGGAGCATTCAGGCACTGACCTCAGCTGTTTGACTTCTCTCTCCACCTCATCTCTGTACTCCCCAGAATATGTGTAGAGTTGCTCTGAATGGCTCTTAACTCCTTAGATCTCTAACTGATTCTTCTTTTCTGTCCTACTGCTGCTACTACCTCTTGACTTCCCTGTCCTCACTCAGTGCATGATGGGAAAGGTATTAGGTTCACTGCTAATGAGGACATTCGGCCGGAAAAGGGTATGTTTATGTTGTATACCTTGCACACATGAATCTAACATTGGCTAACACGGTCCCCTGTGAACTAGAATGAGCTGCTTAGGCTGGTTGTAGGGGAGCCATGTGTCAAAGTTCAGAAGCTCTATCCCAAGTATCAGAGATGAGTGATGTATTCATATCAGAGATGAGTGATGTATTCATACAGTCCAAGACGGGGTTAACAATAGTTCTGTCCTCGGGATTCTCCCACCCCTCCACCTTAGAATAAAGAAGTTTTATCTGGAGTGCAGCATACTGGTATTTTCTCAAAATAGAGTGAGACTTCTGCTGAGGGGAGCCTACAGACTAGCCAGAGATTGGGACTGGGAAGTTGCTTGTAGAGGGCTCCAGGTTGTGAGTAGAACAGAATCTGAGCAGGGTAGCCTTCCAAGCAGGAACCTCCAGGAATCTGAAGATAGGTGGGAGGGTACTGTTTTTGGCTTGAAGGGACCCACATTGTTCAATTGAGACACCAAGGGGTGGACTTAGTTCCCAGACAAAGATAGAGGGTGGCAGTATGTCCTCCAGTATCTTTCAATGAAAAATTCTTCAGCCTAGGAGATAGGAGGGGTTTGGGGAAGCTGTCCTTGTGCGTTTCTGGAAGACCTTTCACCTAAGATGTTGTTAGCCTAATGTACTTTAATACGCAGCCTCTCTTTTTATCCCCTTCCTTTCCCTTCTCCCACTGCTTACTTCCCTGTAGCTACTTTGGGTGATTGCTTCATGCTCTAGGGTGTAAGGTGGGCCTCCTAACTCCTCAGTTTTACCTGGGATAATTAGGCCTGTTGTCTTAGAGTTGTCCAATGAAGGATCAACTGTCCATCTGTCCTTCAGGGTCTGGTGTGGATGATCCTGTGGGAGAAATCTCCATTCAAGTGGATTTGTTTACACATCCTGGAACTGGGGAGCACAAGGTCACAGTGAAAGGTGAGTGGCACAGACTTACAGGTAGGTCTCAGACCTTTTCTTATGCAGTGGCCGCATCAGGTGAAGGCAGAGGCTGCTTATCCCAGTCCTCTAACTTAGCCTTCCTCCAAGGGGAATGCCACCTAGGGCTCAAGAACTGGGAACGCTTGGTAGGATCCCTCACAGGCTTCTCTTGTTTGGGCAGTGGTGGCTGCCAATGACCTCAAGTGGCAGACAGCAGGTATGTTCCGGCCCTTTGTGGAAGTGACCATGGTTGGCCCACACCAAAGTGATAAGAAGAGGAAGTTCACAACCAAGTCGAAGAGCAACAATTGGGCTCCCAAGTATAATGAGACATTCCACTTGTGAGTTATAGGGTGGGGAACCTGCAGGACTCTGGGATGGGGGTAAACTGGGGGGTAAGACTTGGGAAAGGAGACGAGGGATGGGTTGGATAGTGGCTGGGGTAAAAATCATTTGAAGGCTCTTTCAGCTCTGGCCTCCTCCCTCCACCCATCCTGTACTCACAGCCTCCTGGGAAATGAAGAGGGGCCAGAAGCCTATGAGTTGCAAATATGTGTGAAGGATTACTGCTTTGCCCGGGAGGATCGTGTTCTGGGGCTGGCTGTGATGCCTCTGAGGGATGTGGCAGCCAAGGGCAGCTGTGCTTGCTGGTGCCCCTTGGGCCGGAAGATTCACATGGATGACACAGGCATGACTATTCTCCGGATTCTGTCTCAGAGGAGCAATGATGAAGTGGCTCGAGAGTTTGTGAAGCTCAAATCGGAGTCTCGTTCCATGGAAGAGGGGAGCTGAGCACTGAAGTTCCTGTGCCAACTAGATGGCATCAGTTTCACAAATCAGGGCCAGTGAGAGTGACTATGTATCCAGCTTAGGGTCCTCATAGTCAAGAGGCTGACTCTTTCAGTTTAAAGGAAAATTTGGGGTGGTATCAATATGGCTTTTCTCAGAAAGGCTCAGGAGTCCCTGACCAGCAGGTCTGTGGTGCTAGGAGCTGGGCTGTCAGGGTTACTGCATAGGGAAATTTTCCATAAAGAGTAGGACATACATTTCTGAGAGTGTCAGCCATTATTCTTGGTAGACACCCCTTCACCCCCTATCCCATCTCTACCCCTCTCCATGCCATACCTTATTTAGTTAGACCCATACATATAAACCATTAGAAGAACAAGTTTAGAGAGTCTGGAGCATATGCCTGGTTAGCTAGTCAGTTGAACCTACAGTTGTCACTGAGCCCAATAGTCTGGATTGGAGTATGGCCAGAGCAGGAACATACAAATTAGAATTTAGACTGTCCATCGAGCAGTCTAAAACCAGGATCCACTGGTTTTGTGAAAACAAGGCTTTGAAACTGAACAAGATACCTTCTAGAAATGAGCTGTGCTAATCCTTTCCCCCAAATTACATGTCATGAATATAATGAGGTTCACTTGATACTTCAGAGCCCTGAGCAAGAATATTCTTTGGAACCCAAGCACCACAGGCCACCTGCCCAGGAGTCCCCCTCCCTCGCTCCTATAGGAAGGGGAGCAGTGATGTTTCAAGACGTGAGCAGCTATTCCTTTGTGTATGCACCTGAGGGCTAGTTGAAGGATCCAGGAGAGAGGGCTGTATTTTCTTCTTGGGTAGGCCGTGAACAAAGCCAAAAATTGCAGAAATCGGTCTAGAAAGAGTCCTCCTCACCTATGGCCACTGCCTTCTGTTTGTCCTCCCCTTTGCAGAAAGAATCTAGTCTTTGGCCTCACTCCCTTTCATCTAGGTCAGATGCTGTTCCCCTACAGAGGGAACTTGGACTGTGATTCCTCTGTACAGGCAGGATGGAGAGGGCTTCAACATTCCCTGGGAGATCAGAGACTAACTCTTTCAGGAGGTCATATGGACTTCTCAGACCCTTGATCAGAGATGTGACACGGTTCTTGGATATCCTTGGTAGCAGCCTCCTGGACCTCCTGAGGACTCTGTGTTATCCACAACTTTGCTGGCCATTCGATGAAACAAGAAACTAAGCATCTTTGCTGTTGTTAATTATTGTATGTGCCATTGTTACCGGACATTTTTAGCTAGTGTGTAATAAATTATCTTATAGCAGTCTCTTGGGTCTGGTAATTCTGCTAAAGTGTGGAAAACTGTAGAAGTGACCGTCCTGTATAATCCTATATAATGGTGGATTTTGTACCAGTGGCCCTTCGCTGCCTCCTCCCTGTCCCCCGTCCCCCCAAGTGGTGGAACCTAAAGTAATTCTGGATAAGCACCATACAGTAAAGCAGGTAACAGGCTAGCATCTTGGCCTGGACCTGGGACCACCAATCCAGTTAACAGAGTCATGGGATTCAGGGCATCAGCTTCCTGCAAAAGGTCCAGAAGAGTAGCAGATGACATCTGCTAATGAAAACTAGTCCATGTTGTGAAGACAAAGTAAGGGTCTTCTGGGGAGAGGTGTGCTTCTGGGAATTGGTAGAGGGCTGAGTCTGCCAGTACAGGACAGAGGAGTAGGCCTAGGAGAGCACATTGGCCTTTCATTTGGGAAAATTCCAGAAGAAAAGCTGGAGTAGAAGTCTCGTCCTATATGGGAGGAAACAAGGTAAAAGTGAGGCCTCCTGGCCTGGAAATCAGAAGCTGATGCAAGAAAACTGCACACCTAGTCTCTCAGCCCTTGTGGGGTGGTGGCTGAATGGGACCACAGGACAGATTTTTCCATTTCTTGCTAAATAAACCCTTGCAGTTCAGTTCCCCAGTCATTTTTAAACTTCCTCCTCCTCCTTCCCCAAATGATGGAGTTGCCCTCTATCATTTCTGCCTCAAACTCAGGTATTAAATCCACAGTCTCACCTCATTTCCCAGTACCACAAGTTGAGTAGTGGCCTTCAGTTCCTCTTCTCTGGATTACTGTGATAATCACCTGCCTCTGTGCTGCCTCTTGCCCTCTTCACATACTCTGGTAAGTCTCTCCTGTTAAAGCTGTTCAGTTGTTATCTATTATAGCCTTCAGGCTGATCTAAGACCCTCCAAGACAGTGCAGACACCCCCCACCATTCTGTAGCTATTCTAAACCCCACGTCCCTAAGGTTCTCCCCCCTCCCCACCACCACCAAACTGTGTACTCCTACCGCTCTGTGCCTTTCTTTGCACATTGTGTTCCTCTTTGCTAGAATGGGCTGCAGCCTTTTCCACTGCCTCTAGGTTTTGATACTTATGGGCAGTCTTTAGGACCCAACCAACCTGAACCCCTTCACACAACACAACTACACAACACAACTACACAAGTAGTTACAGTTTTCTTGTCTGTCTTCCCTCATAAGACTGTGATCTGACCAAAGGCAGGCTGAGTATTTCTAATCTGTTCCCCAGCAGCCTGCGCAGAGGGCGCTCAAGTACTTAAAGACAACTACTCCAGGACCCCTTCCGGAAACACTGGCAGGGAGGGGCGGTTGGCGGGCTCCTGAGGAGAGGGGTGTGAGCAGGGGCGGGGCTCTGCTCTAGGCTGAACCTGGGGCTCTAGGGCGCCTGCGCAGGAAGCGTTAAGATGGAAGCCGGTGGAGTTGACGGCTGCGCAGCAATGGTAAGCAAGAAATGCCCGAAGGTGGCGCCGTAGTAGAGGTTATTGCCTTTTCTCTCTCAACATTAAAGAGATTGTACGCCCATACTACCCGACATTCGTACATCTCTGTACTCCCAGTAATACCTGTCCATCCTCCACTTGTAAACTGTTCTCCCGATACTCGTCGAGGTTATTGCTCACTCCCCGTACTTGAGTATACTTAGGGTTTCCCAGACATTCCAGGGAAGATACATTTACCCAGACGCCCGTCAAAGGGGATCTTTATCCCCCACCAGATACTTACCAAAGTGGGGCACATTTATTCAGTTACCTTATGAAATAGATCCCCAAATTCCTATCTAGGGCACATTCCTATTAACTCATGGAGTTTGTTCATTTTTTCAGCACTATACACACTCACTGAGAAACATACCACATTTGATTTGAAAGTGACACATTTGCTATCATTCTTTCATATGAGACAGGAGACCTATTCCATAAAGAAAAGTCAAACTCTAGCTAGCTACCCAAGGCTTACAACAGGCTTATAAGTTTGAATTAGTAGGTTTTCAAAGCCAACTTCACACTTTAAAAATATGAATTTCCAGGAGTGCCTGGGTGGCTCAGTCGGTTGGGCGTCCGACTTCTGCTCAGGTCATGATCTCACAGCTCGTGGGTTTGAGCCCCGTGTCAGGCTCTGTGCTGACAGCTAGCTCAGAGCCTGGAGCCTGCTTCGGATTCTGTGCCTCCCTCTCTCTCTCTCTGACGCTCCCCCACAGCTCACGCTGTCTCCGTCTCTCAGAAAGAAATAAAACATTAAAAAAATAAAAAAAGATATATATATATATGAATCTCCAATTCTAAAAATTAAAAACAATGGAAGATATGCTCTTAGCTCACATTCCCCTCAGAGCAACTGGTGGTTGGAGTTGAAAAGCAAGTGTTAATTTACTGTAGTTCATTAGACTCCATTACTCCTTGATTGCTTACAGTAGGCTTTGCTTTATTTGCCTGGCATCTGGTAGGCATTTGAGTTTGTGACACCTGATGTAGGATTTTGGTTTGGGTCATTTTCTGAGCCAATACTTTGAGCTGTTGATGGAAACTGAAATCCAGAGAAGATGGATAATATATGTTTTATGTTGTCTTTGGTTTCTGTAATGCTTTGATTAGGATCAGAAATCATCCTAGTAGCTAAAACCCAGAGTGAACTCTGTACCAAAGTGTTTGTGGTGAGAGGATGCAATAAAAATATTTGTAGGTACCTCTCTGGTGCATTTGATCTTGAAAGCCAGTGTGTCAACCCCTCTCTAGTGAGGTCAGGCCATGGACAAGAGGTTATTTGTTTCTCTTCCAATACCTAGTTATAAAATCATCTGGCTCTGTTGGGATGAGCAAATGGATGTTGTATGGAAACCAATTTGACAGTAAATTATATTTTTTAAAAAGGCACCTGGCTCTGGTCTATACAGGAAGTGATGTCTCAAAATGCTGTATCCCTTGTTCTAGAACACAACAGATGGTAACCTTCCTGTCTGAAATAACAGGCCTTGTAATAATCAAGAATGGTGATATTCTGCAGACTGTATCTAATCAGAAGAAGTACCTTTAACAGTGGATTTTTAAAGGGACAAAATAATTTCTTTGAGAACGATCGTATTATCTACCTATTCATTGCAAATATTTAGACTAATTTTGTAAATGAACCTGGTATAACTAGATGCAGAATAGCAAACCTGAAGAAGCAACATGGAATAGTAGAAACGGTATTGAAGTTGAGAGAAAAAAACAAACCATGAATAGTGGTCTCAGCTCTGCTACATAAAAGTAAAGGGATCTTGATTTTTAACTTCTCAATGACTCTGTTTCCTGCATCTGCTAAAATAGACTAATAGTTCCTACCATCTATTTTCTCTAGGTGTATAAGGGATTATTATTATAAATAATTCTCTGAGTTATGATCAATCTCCAAGAAATTAGTCTTTCATCGCAGGTTCAAAATTAGCAAATATTTGCTGAGCACATACTATGTGCCAGTTAGTTATCTAGGTACAGGGCCTAGCATTTAACAAAACAAAAATTGAATGCATTTAGGAGTGAGTCACCAGCATATTGGATGTCTGCTAAGTACCCAGTGCAGTATCACAGCATGATGAAGCAATAGGAAGAATCTGGATTACGGACTTCAGTTTGCCACTATTGTATAGCTGTGTAAACCTGAAATTTCAATCTATAAAATAAGGAAGTTAGACAAGGTAACCTCTAAGGTTCCTTCCAGCTAAAATATGTTTGTCATTAGAGATTCTAATTGCCTAAGTTCCCTACACCTAAGGAGCTTATTGCCTTGCAGGTATGGTCAGACTGACACAATTGGACAATCATAGAACTAGAGGACAATAGTGGTAACAAAAGTATTGTTCTGTAGGCAACAGTATTTGTTTTTTAATGTTTATTTTTTGAGAGAGAGAGAGAGTACGAGCATGAGAGGGGCAGCAAGAGAGGGAAACACAGAATCCAAAGCAGGCTCCAGGCTCTGAGCTGTCAGCACAGAGCCTGATGTGGGACCTTAACTCAGAAACCATGAGATAATTACCTGAACTGAAGTCGGACGCTTAACTGACTGAACCACCCAGGCGCCCCTGGAGATAACAGTATTTAGAGAAGTTTCTTGGAAGATCAGGTAGTCTCAGAAGGATGGAAAACTTTGGATCAGAGGAAAGGAAGGAGACTCTATTATAGATAATAGAAATTGAATGAATGAAAGTACAGGAACATACCATTTATTGTTTTCCTACTTTATCAGTCAGAATGCTTGCAGAAAAACAGCTGATGCATTCAAAAGAGTTTAACTGAAGAGAGTTTAAGCAAAGGGCTATTTACAGAAGTATAGTCAGTATTAACAGAAACTAGAAAGGAATGGTGAAACACACCAGCAGTGGCAAGTCAGTAGGACTCCTAGGCCTGAAAGGAAAGGGGAGGGAGTATTGTTACCAGAGTCCACCTACAGCTACAACTTGGAAGAGGTACTGCCTGATAAGAGCTATGGCCCTAAGGGCTAAGCAGCTGCAATAAGCAGAAAGGAAGTAAAGAAATAAATGCCCTAACCTTGCTCTCTCTCCCTGATCTCAGGTCTCCAGCTAGTACCTTCCATTGACAAAACTCAAATAGAAGCCCAGAGGCAAGGTAGTCTGGGTGATGTAGTCCATAGAGGTCAGCTTCCCAGAACAGGGCAGAGGGGGTTGTGTGGAGACACAACACATAGAATAACCAGCATACAAGGGATCTAGGGAAGGAAAAGTCACTACTGTGGACTCTTTCCCAAAAAGTTTTACCTAAGTTCAAATTGAAAATACCTTTAAGGCTTAGTTTCCTTAGCTGTGAATGGGGATAGTAATGCCTTTGTCCTAGGGGTGATTGTTGAGGGTTGGAGGGGGGGAAGATGGAAAACTGGAGATTCTGGGTTAATGGTGGTGGCCTGAACTTAACTAGAAGCTTTGGGAATAGAGAGAGTAGACGACTATCCCAATTTAACTCTTAATTAATGAGAGAGAATATACAGAACTTTGATTAATTACAAATAGGAGAGTGAAAGAAAGTCAAAGATGACTCTCGGGTATCAGGCTTGGGCCACTAGGTAAATGGTTAGTAACTGATGTTCAAAGGAAATACAAGAGAAAGCACAGATTTTGGGTGTGAAAGATGGGGAATAGAGATGATTTCAGTTTTTTGAGTGTAGATTTTTTAATTATGGTAAAATACACATGTGAAACTTACTGCTTATAACCATGTAAAAATATAGCCACAATTTAATGACGTTAAGTATATTCACAATGTCATGCAACTGTCACTACTAATTATTACAGAACTTTTTCATCACCCAAAAAGGAAACACCATCCATGTTAAGTAATCATTCCTCAATACTTACAGATTTTTTAAAATAAATTTTTTAATGTTTATTTTTGAGAGAGACAAATCATGAGTGGGGAAGAGGCAGAGAGCGAGAGACACAGAATTCGAAGAAGGCTCTGGGCTCTGAGCTGTCAGCACAGAGCCTGACGCGGAGCTCGCACCCATGAACTGTGAGATCTTGACCTGAGCAGAAGTCAGATACTTAACCAACTGAGCGATCCAGGTGCTCCAGTACCTATAGATTTTGAGACATTTGTGTAACATCAAAAAACAGATGTTAAATCGATATTTGGATATGTAATTCTGAAGCTCAGGATAAAAAATCATGCTGAAGGATATAGATGTTTAAATTGGTAGCATACAGATTGGGAGTTCTTAACCTGAGGCTGATGGACTTGAATGAAAAATCTTTGAATGTCTTGAATTGGATGTAAAATGTATGTAGGTGTGTATGTTTATTTTTATGAAGAAGTCTGTAGCATTAATCAGATTCTCAAAGGAATTTCTTGACGTGAACAAAGTCACTAACCATTGATGTAAATGAAGTTGGGGGGTAGGGTGGTTAAGAAAACTCAGAAAGAGTAGTGAGAAAAAAAGAATGAGGATGGAATCTTGAGTAACATTTAAGGTATAGAGAGGTCCAAAGAGTATTCTCTTAAGTAGAAGAAACAAAATTCATGTCTGCTTCAAGGTAAGTAAAGGCTTTTAAAAGGGCAGTGTCATTTCCTAGTTGTTAGATGTACCTCAGTTTTGTGTACCCAAACCTATATTTCATAAACTCATTCATTTGTGCTCTTAAGTAGATGGTGTCCTTAAATGACTAACTGTAACTTCTTCCTGATTTAGTCTTATATTTGGCCATTAGGTCGATGGGGAGAATATCATTTACAAAGTCAATAATAAAGAAGTAACTAAATTGTCATAAATTGCAACAAGCAAGTGTCCACACCTGTGTGTATCTAGTATATTGTGGACTTTATGATAAACCAGCAGTTCTCAAAGTGTGAGACCTGAACCCACGGCATCAGCATCACCTGACTTTGTAAGAAGTGTAAATCACTAGGCCTTACCACAGATTTGCTGAATCAGAAGTGCATGGGACCCAACCTTCCAGGTGGTTCTGATGCAAGTTAAAGTTTGAGAATGACTGTGATAGACCATTCTTGGCCAACTTGTTTCAGTTTATAAATAAAACATGGTTTCCTGGCTCTTTCCTTGTCTTTTATTAGTAAAATATGGATGGCAACATTTTGTAATGTCCAATGAATTCCTCATGAAGAAGTCTAACATTCCTGTCCATCTGTGACCTTTGAATTACTGATATAAATACTATTTCCTACATGTTATTTACCCCTTTGGTGTGTAGAACTTATCTCCAACATAAATTGTAAGCTGTCCAGTTATTAAAATGCAGTGGAAAAGGAAATAATTATTTATGTGAGTACTCTTTCTTGTCGCATTAAGTCCTTTGTTTTGGAATCTCCCAGTCTTCTGCTGAATCATATCCTTGGCTTCAGAGATTATGAAATGAACCTCACTGAAATTGCACCCATCTTCTCTCTCCCTATCAAAACATTTTTCAGCCACGTGGCCTTACTTACAGGTGCAATAACCGTATACAAATCCCTTGAGCTCTCTAAAAATAGTTGCCATAGTCAGAAAGAAATTAGAAACCACAGACTGAATTTGAAGAGAATTGGACTTTGTTATCAAGGCCAATCAAGGAGTGTTTTCAGCTTCTGCTAGTCCAAGGGATAAGCCAGACAGCACAGTATTTTAGTTGTCTCTGTTTTTCTAAGAAGATTGTACACTAATCGATGGCATGGATGATGTCTTAATTTTGCATCTTAGGCCATGTTCTAACTAACACAAGGCACTCAAGCACTTGCTAAATTAAATTAGATTTACTTAATCCAAATTTAGAAGATAGAAAGTTTAATTCTGGCCTTAACTTCTAAGCCACTCTGAGTTAACTTAATTGATTTCTGATTTCCTCATGTCTAAAACAGGTAGTTTTGCTCTGTCTCCTTCACAGTATCTTTATAAGAATCTAGAAGGATAATATACTCTTAAAATCCAGAGAACTCTGTAAATGTGAGGTTATGTAATAATCTTTATATGCTCTCTATCTTAAAGGAATAATTGGTTTATTCTGGATTGTAGAAAGAACAACACAGTATAGTGAGCTAGAAGTCAAGGGATGCTGGTTTCAATACTGATCTTTATTTTTATTATTATTTTTTTTACAAATAGTTTATTGTCAAATTAGTTTCCACATAACACCCAGTGCTCACCCCCACAAGTGTCCTCCTCCATGCCTAGCTCTTTAAAAAGCAAACATCCACAGTAACTACAAAAAACCTTGGAATAGAAATATACGTATGTATGTATACGTGTATATAAAATACTAGACATGTCTACACAATTATCAGACGTGATTTTTACANCACACATCCATCAGTCCTCAGTTTTTGTCAGCATAACACCCTCAAGGTCCATCCATGTTGCTACACATGGCCAGATTTCATTCTTTCTCATTGCCATGTAGTATTCTATGGTACAGATAAACCACATCTTCTTGATCCATTCGTCCGTTGATGGACACTTGGGCTCTTTCCACGTTTTAGCTATTGTTAAGAGTGCTGCTGTGAACATTGGGGTACATGTGCTCGTATACCTCAACATTTCTGTATCCCTTGGGTAAATTCCTAGCAGTGCTATTGCTGGGTCATAGCGGAGTTCTATTGTTAGTTTCCTGAGGAACCTCCATACTGTTTTCCAGAGGCCAACTAGCCTAAGCTTGATCTAATTGGTTTGGGATGAATGCTGGGCCTTAAAAAAAAAATTTTAACTCCTCAAGTGCAGCCAAGGTTTGTTTTGTTTGTTTAAATCAGCAAAACCATTATTCAGATATGATCTTACACAAAATTCCAGGTTACCAGTGGAGTTTCTGCAGTCTTTTTTTTTTTTTTTTTTTTTTTTTTAGGACTTTAAGCTCTGACTGCCAATCCTTTTTTTCATACCCCATTTTAGAACTCCTGAGGCTTCATGGAATGATGTTAGAAAAACATTGAACTAGACAATATCCAAGATCTTTTCCAGCTTAAAAAACAATATTGTGACTTTATGCCTTCTCACAAGATCTCTGTTCTTTTTCTTAACACTGATCTGACTCAATGTCAGACTGATTATTACCGAGGCTAGCTTTCAATTTACCTTCTATCATTTATGCTAGCTATTTCGCTGCAAGGCAATGAATAGTCTAAAATTTTATAGACGAAAGGACCTCCTGGGTTTCTTGTTGCTACCCTTCCCAGAGATTCTGAGTCAGTACATCCAGAGTGGGGGCCAGGTGTCTGTTTATTTCAGAGAGTTTTCATATTTTTGAAACAAGTGGTTTGTGGACCATGCTTGTAGGAAAGATTGCTGTAGGAGGTTCTGGGTCAAAAATAAAGAAATAGGATGCTGAAATGTGGGGACATAGTATAATGTCTGAGCTCAGTGCCAGATCTACCCAAGAGGAGCATGTGGGCATTTAAGAATTTATACTTCTGAACCATAACTACAGTTCTCGGTTACTGCCCTAGAAATGCACTTGACTATCATGTCTTCATGTGCCAAGTGTACAAGAGAGATGATAGAGAATTGTGGTCAAGGGCAATCAGACAAGCAGGGATTCAAATCTCTACCGCTGTGACTCTATTGCTCTCTGATTGTATGACCGTGAGCAAGCCACTTTATCTTAAGCCTCCGGTTTTTCATCTGCAGGAAAGAGTAATACCCTCTTTCTAGGCCCAAGTTTTAGTGAAGATTAAGATGATCTATGTTAAACACGTGGTGAAGTGACCAACACATCGTAAATTTTGATAAATAGTAAGTATTATATCAGCAGGGCCTGGACTGATAAGGAGTTTTTGTTTTATCCTTAGGTGGTGTTTCTTTGAAATGAAATATATAAAACCTTTTATTTCAGGTAAGTGCTCAGCTCATATCTGCTGAGATACTCAAGTTCAACACCAGTAATGATATTTGCTTAGTGCTATACTGTACAGTGTTCTATCCACAGAACCAGGAAATTGATCGCTTGTGCTCTCAGAGCACTGTTTAAAGGATTGAACTGAAGTCCACCAAGAAGCTCCCAAGAGACCTATGAGGGGAGGACTCAGACTTGACTTCCCTCTGACCTGGCTTTTGAGACAATTTTTTGCTGCAAAGGTGGGAGGAAAAATAAAAATACAAAATTGAACTTGAGGTTATTCTAGAAAGTCTTTGGTTATAACCACAGAGGATACTAATTCACATTAATTTACATAGAGAGTAATGATGTTTAGGTGGGGGTTTTTTATTTTATTTTATTATTTTTTTTTTAGAGGGCAGTGAGAGGAATGTTCTACCTAAAGACTTCAGGCAGACAGGTAAGTGATTTAATTTTGAAGGTGTTTCAGCAGAAAGCCAGAGGTCTGCTGTGATAGTCATGGTATAAGTGTCCTTAGCAAAAAGTAAAAGCGAGAGCATGTTTCTCATCTGTGACCTTTCGAGGGGAAATAGGAGTAGTCTAACAGACTTTCACTGGGCTCATTGATTTCATTGTAATTATTGATACTATAGTAAGATGAATCATGATTTGAACACTCCTCTCAACATCCTTCCATTTACCAAATGAGTTTAAGATAAGATGATCAAAGGGGTCTTGTTGACTTTCTTTGTCTTTCTATGGAGATCTAACAACTCATTTCTCCAATCCCAGACCATATACTTCACATATCTTAGTATCACAGTTTGCCTCATTAATATCAGTCAATTTCTATTGTAGCTATTTTGGAGAAAGCTTAGGCTTTTTACCAAGATCTGGAACCAAACTCTCCACATAATTCCAACCAAATGACTGCTGGGTGTATGGGAAGGTTTCCTCCAATAAAAGGAAAACTTTTGTCAAAGTTCTTTGTGGATATGCTTTTGGACAATTTTAAAAACAGTGAAAGAGCTGTGAGTGTGTGTATTTGAGGAAGAGAGGGGGTGTTTTTCAGTTTAGTGAAACAAAAGCAATTCTACTTGAACTGTATTTATTGTCATAATTTCATAATTTTAAAAGCTGAGGGGGTGCCTAGGTGGCTCAATTGGTACAGTATACGACTCTTGGGTGTGGAGACTTTAAAAAACTAAAATCTTTTTAAAAACTCAAAAAAATGTGAGCTTTGAAGAATGGGGGATAGATTTTTAGCTAAATCAAGGAATGTGAGAGCAACATAAAAGAATTTTCTTGAAATTGGGAAGGGAGAGTTGTTAAAATTTTCATGTGTTTTGTATGTTGAACCTTTCTTTAACTTATGTATACTCAGTGTATATGTAAAATGTTATATGCATTTATCTAAAGATTTCTATTAGTATCTGCATTAGTGGCTCTCCAAATCCCGTACTTGCATTTATGAAGGGAGAAGCTTTATTTTTTTATGCTTATTTATTTTTGAGAGAGAGAGTGTGGGCATGAGTGGAGGAGGGCCAGAGAAAGGGGTAGACACAGAATCCAAAGGAGGCTCCAGGCTCTGAAGTATCAATCAGCACAGAGCCCGATGTGGGGCCCAAACTCACCAACCGTGAGATCATGACCTGAGACAAAGTTGGACATAATCGACTAAGCCACCCAAGTGCCCCCCCCCATTTTTTTTTTTTTTTTTTAATTTTAGAAAGCACAAATGGGATAGGGGCAGAGAGAGGGAGGGAGAATCTTAAGCAGATTGCACACTCAGTGAGGAGCCCAAGATGGGACTCGATCCCAAGATCCTGGGATCATGAGCCCAAATCAAGAGTTGGACATTCAAAAGACTGAGCCACCCAGGTGCCCCTGAAGGAAGAACGTTTAGTGCTGCTAATATATTTGACTCAGTTTTTACTTAAGGAATTTCATTCTCTTTGGCTTTGTTCATAATCTATTCTTGCTTCAAGATACCATCAGCATTTTTCTGCGTATACAGGCCTATTATCTGGTTAAGATCTTGACGTAGCTAGGCCAGTCTTTGCCCATCTTTGGTAATTCCCTAAACACAGTTTTTAGAACTGAGGCCCTTTCTTTTTAGAACTGAGGCCCTTCCTAGTAGGCTCTTCACATAGTGCCAAAGCATTGTTCAGTAAAAACCATTCTGAACTTGCGGCATAACATTTCAGTTGAGGAAAGGCTGTGATTATCTGTCTCGATCCAAGGAATTAGACTATATAGATTCTTAACTATTTTGGGGGGAGAGTGGATAATAGAGCATATTGAGAACTTTTAAAATATTGGGACCTCTCAGAAAAAATGCACAGGTTTTTACAATTTCAGAAGGTTCACAGAGTTTCTAGAGCTCATCTATTGAGCCTTGGCTTAGAAAACAAAAACAAGTCCCTGGCTGGCTCAGTCAATAGAGCATGTGACTCTTGATCTCAGAGTTGTAAGTTCAAGCCCCATGTTGGATACAGAGATAACTAAAAAAAAAAAAAAAATCAACTTAAAAAACAAAAACAAATTGATTCTAGACAGTGGATAAACTGTATATCTTTCAAGCAATTTTCCATAAATCTCATTTCTTGATTTATATTAAACAGCATTAAGTTCATAGTTATACCTGGAATACAGATAGTCTGTATTCTAGAACTGTGTGCTTTATTTCTTTATTTTATTCTATTCTATTCTATTCTATTCTATTCTATTCTATTCTATTCTATTCTATTTTCGAGAGCATGCAAGCAGGGGAGGAGCAGAGAGAGGGAGAGAGAAGTCCATGGAGGTTCTGTGCTGTTAGCACAGACCCTGACACAGGGCTTGATCCCATAAACTATGAGATCATGACCTGAGCTAAAATCAAGAGTTGGACACTTAACTGACTGAGCCACTAGGCGCCTCTTGTGTGCTTTATTTCTCAGATCTTTCTTTGGAGATTGGCCCAAACCTGGAGGTCTTAGAAGCAAGATTGGTTTAAAAAAAAAAAAAAAAAAAAGATAGGCTAACAAGAGCTCCCAAGTAAAGGGACCATAATTTGGGTAAAGGTGAATGTTGAGGGACTGAAGGAGTTCCAGGCCAAGACAGAGGTCAGTGAGGAAGGTTGAGCTCAAAGCAAAGGACAGAAACTCACAGAATACAAGACTAGCAATAAGAAACATAGAATTATTGATGGAACAGGTTCAAAAAAATTTTTTAATTAAAAAAATTTGAATTGGTAAAATTCATATAGTATCACCAACTTAACCATTTTTAAGTGTACAGTTCAGTGACATTAAATCCATTCACACTGTTGGGCAACCATTACCACCATTCATCTGATTCTTTTCATCTTATTAAACTGCAACTCTCTACCCATTAAGCACTAACTCCCCATTCCTCCAATCCCTTGCCCTTGGTAATCACCATTCTTTTTGTCTCTATGAATTTGACGACTACTGGTGTCTCATATAAGTGGAATCATATAGTGTGTATTTTTCTGTGACTGACATATTTCACTTAGCATAATGTTCTAAAGGTTCATCTACACTGTAGCATGTGTCATAACCTCCTTTTTAAGACTGAATAATATTACATTGTATAGTATATATACCACTTTTTTTATCCTTTCATGTGTTGATGGACATTTGGGTTGCTTCTCCTTGGCTATTATAAATAATGCTGTCATGAACATAAGCACATGAGGTACAAATACCTCTCCAAGTTCCTGATTTTGATTTTTTTGGGGGGTATATACCTAGAACTGGAATTGCTGGAGACTATGGTAATTCTATTTTCAATTTTTTGAGGGCTCACCATATTGTTTTCTATAACAACCTCACTATTTTACATTCCCACCAACAGTGTGCAAGAGTTCTAATTTCGCCAGATCTTTGCCAGTATTTACTAATTTTTTAATAGCAGCCATCCTATTAGATGCAACGGAGCAGGTTTGGGACAAAAGGCTTAGAAAGATACCCTGAGACTGTAGTACATTTTAAGAATTTTTAAGGCACCAGTATATGGGGAGGGTGGTGTTAAGAGCACAGAGCAGACTCAGATACTAATAACCACCTAAGCTGGGGGTTAAGTTGATAACCTCTTCATGAAAATTAAGAGACTTCCAGGTACATAACAAAGTATATAAAAATTAATAGTTTTCTTAATAGCAATTGCCAATTAGAGAATATAATGGAAGAGAGATTTCCTTCATATTAGCAACAAAATCTTAAAATATCTAAGACTAAGCAAAAAAAGAAATGCACAAAACCTATATGAAGAAAGCTTTAAGACTTTATGGACAAAAAGGGCGATGAGGAGTATGAGGGTGGGAAGAGTGGTCAGGTGATCAATATAGGCCTTACAGAAAAGGCAAAATTGAGCAAAAACTTGAAATGGACAAGGGGCCATCTGGAGAAGAGTGTTGCAATCAGAAGGAATAATGACAACAAAGACTGTTTAAAAAAGTCTTTATGGACAAAAAGACAAAAGACTGATGGACAAAAAGATGGCCTGAATAAATGGCAAAACATAGGCATGTTCCCGGATGAAATACAGAGGCTCTCATTTTCACTCAGAGTAAAAGCTAAGTTCTTTAATACAAACAACAGCAAAACCAAGGCTCTTAAATGCAGAGAATAAACTGGTGGTTTCTATAGGGGAGGTGGATGGGGTGATGGATGAAACAGATAAAGGGGATCAAAGTACACTTAGTAATGTATTAGATGAACACTGAGTAATGTAATAGAATTGTTGAATCATACTGTACATCTGAAACTAATATAACACTGTCAGTTTTACTTCCGTTAAAAAAAGAAAAGTTGTGGTCCTCACAATGTCCTTTTAGACAGTGCATAATTTGCCCCCTACCTTCCCTGATCTCCTCTCCTATGACTCTGCTCCTCACTTTCCTGCTCTAGCTACTCTGATTTTCCTGCTGTTTTTTAAACAGTCTTTGTTGTCATTATTCCTTCTGATTGCAACACTCTTCTCCAGATGGCCCCTTGTCCATTTCAAGTTTTTGCTCAATTTTGCCTTTTCTGTAAGGCCTATATTGATCACCTGACCACTCTTCCCACCCTCATACTCCTCATCGCCCTTATCTTTTTTTTTTTAATATTTTTTTAAAATGTTTTATTTATTGCTAGGAGAGAGAGAGAGAGCGTGAGCAGGGGAGGGTCAGAGAGAGAGGGAGTCACAGACTGAAACAGGCTCCAGGCTCTGAGCTGGCAGTCAGCACAGAGCCCAACGCGGGGCTCGAACCCACAAACCGCGAGATCATGACCTAAGCGAAAGTCGGACGCTTAACTGAGTAAGCCACCCAGGCACCCCAACTTATCTTTTTTTTTTTTAATGTTTATTTATCTTAGAGAAAGAGAGAGAGAGAGCATGAGTGGGGAAGAGAGAGGGAGACACAGAATCCAAAGCAGGCTGCAGGCTCTGAGATATCAGCACAGAGCCTGATGTGGGGCTCAAACTCATGAACTGCAAGATCATGACCTGAGATGAAATCAGACACTTAGCTGACTGAGCCACCCAGGAGCCCCTATGTTTTCTTAATTTTAAAAAATTTTTTAGAGGGAGGAAGAGAGGGACAGCAGGAGAGAGAGAATCCCAACACAGAGCCGAACACAGGGCTCAATCCCACAATCCTGGGATCATGACCTGGGCTGAAATCATGAGTTGGACACTCAACTGGCTGAGCCACCCAGGTGCCCCTTCATCTCCCTTATCTTGCTTGCAATTGTTTTTCCCTTTTATCCACAGCATTTATTACCCTCCAGCATAATTTATAACTATTCATTATTTTATTGTTTATTGTCTGCCTTTACTTGCAAAATGTAAACCTCACAAGGACAGGATTCTTTGTTTATTTACCCATGTATGTCAAGTGCCACAACAGTGGCACAAAGAAGGTGCTTAGGTGCTTGATATATATGTATAGAATGAATGGTGGAGATTTTTCATATTGAAAACATATCCATTCTCCAGATTAATCTACAAATTCCAGTAACCAAATCTAAAAGTCCCATTAGACAGGGCACCTGAATCTATTTCAGCTCAGGTCATGATCTTATAGTTCATGAGATCTAGTCCCTTGTTGAGCTCTGCACTGACAGCGCGGAGCCTACTTGGGATTTTCCACCCCCCTCCCATCCCTCCCCCATTCACACACACTCACTTGTACTCTTTCTCAAATAAACAAACTAAAAAAAATCATAAGTCTCATTATGTTAACTTACTTTTTAAAGTACTTATTGGCATTCTGCAATATACTTCACTCCAGGTCCTTTCATGTGTTGTTACTAAGCCCTGCCTGGAAAATTCTGTCTTCCATATTCATTAAGCTAACTTATACTTAGGCTTTAAGACTCAGCTCAGGATCTAAGCCAACAAACTTTACCTGGCCCTCACAATCTGGTTTAGATACTCCTCTTTTGCGCTTCCATGACACCCTGTCCTTACATGTATCATACTATCCACCACACTATAGAGCAATTATGTATTCATATGTCTCCCTTTCTAGACAATGAATTTCTTCAAGGCAGTGGTAGGGATATTGTCTGATTCTTCTCTACATTCCCTAGCTCTTAGTATAATACTTGATTATTTGTTAAATGACTTTAAGAGCCCTCTTTTATAACTTTACTCACTTCACTAAACTTCATCAAGTTTCTACAGTCTCCTTTCATCTCTTCTTATCTGTTCTTCCTTCTTGATCCTTGAACATTTATCCTTAGCCACTTTTTTCCCCACTTTGAACTTGTTACACTTTTCTGTTTTCTCAGTGCTGTATGACCAACAAACTACTGTGTGTGTGTGTGCACACGTGTCCATTAATGAATGAGATTGTAACGTATCACTAAGTTTGTGAAATACCGTTATAATATATAATTCCTCCCATAGAATGCAATGGTTGAATAAAATAAATAGTTTAAATAAAATGTAATTGAAAAGGTAGGTAACCTCTGGATCTTAAATGAAAATTACTACATAAATGAAAGCAAGTAGACCAAAAAAAATCTTGGAGATGCCAATCCTAAGCATTTGGTTAGGCTTACCCACTACCTATTGAGTACTGCACGCCACACAGAGCATCCAATTTAGATTTATGCTTCAGTGAAATCCCCCTATAGTAATTTTCAAGGTGTTATGTGCTTTCATGGTTGTTCATGAAAGTTACACAAATATTAAATCTGAGAATTCCAGGTTTACAACACTAATTGTATATGCTAGGATTGGTGGTGTATTAAAACAACATAAGTTATGTGGCATCTGGGTGGCTCAGTCAGTTAAGCATCCGACTTCAGCTCAGGTCATGATTTCGCGGTCCATGGGTTTGAGCCCCACATCGGGTTCTGTGCTGACATCTCAGAGCCTGGAGTCTTCTTCAGATTCTGTGTCTCCCTCTCTCTCTGCCCCTCCCTCCCTCACGTTCCATCTCTCTCTCAAAAATGAATAAACATTAAAAAATAACAAAAACCATTAGTTACAGGTTTTTGACCTCAGAAAGTGCACAGGTGTTTCCCTTTATTCAGAGGACTCCTGAAATTCCACTTCCTAGGAAACTGGAAGAGGTAGTAAATGAATCCTCTTGTTACAGATGCATTTTTAATTATTTATATATTTTTAATTATTGAATAATGACTGTGAATGCATTAGATTCATAGATTAATCTGGGGGATACTTTATATTTTTGCAATATTGAGTCTCCCTATCCAGGAACATGTTATTTCTCTTATTAATTCAGGTCGTCTTCTGTGGCCCTTAGTAAAATTTTGAATCTTTTCATATAGGTCCATACATTTATTGTTAGGCATATTCCTAAATATTTTAAATTTTGTGACTATTTAAGTGGTATTTTTTTTCATTTTTTTCTAACTGGTTATTATAAGTATCTAGAAAGGCTATTTCATTGTAAATTTATTTTGTAAATAGGCACCTTACTGAAATCTTGTTATTTCTAATAACTTCTAGACTCAGGGAATAGTCCTAAGTTTGGAATAGGCGGTGGAAATTTTCTTGCCCAACCTTCTCATGTACAGATAAAACTCAGAGCAGTTCAAACAGGCTCGAATTGAACTCTTAAATCTCCTGGATCTCTAGTCATTTAGTTTGACAAAATATGGTAAATAAGTGAGGGAGCAAGTCTGAGACAACAGACTGTTAGGATTAGACCTCTCAAATATGCATCTTGATGTGGTCATCACCAATCCAATCTTTATAAAATCAGAAATACAATATACAGCTTGTCCTAGGAGTGACCAGGTCTCAGGTCACTCTTTTCTTTCTGGGAAGAATAATTTATCAACATGAAAGCTAAGTTAGAAGCTTAACATGGGAAGTCCAGAGCATTGCCTTTTAGTGGCCAGCTCTACCCAGGAGACCAAACTAGAGATCCCAGAGTTATAGCAAAAAACCTGGAGGTTTCATATGGTATTTACATAAAGATACGGTACTCTGATAAACTTTTCCATTCTAATGATATTTCTTTCCTAATAATACTGGTAGGCATTATAATCAGAAAAACCTTTCCCCCAGCAATGGCTGAAACAGTGATAATGTTTCAGTATTTTTTGTTCTAAAACCTGTCATTCCTTCACTCTCTCCTGACCAACATGTTAGTTTTAAAGAGTAGAGCTTCTCTTAGATTAGCTCTATTTTAGCTTCATGGCTTCCTTTCTAGAAAGGAACCCCAAGCCCCATGCTGAAATGTATTTAGGCTGTACTTTAATCTTATCATATATTTATAATTCATCTCTTAAGCAGATTACTTAAGGAGCATTTCTGTAGATGGGTTAAACATTTATTAATGTTGATTGTTGTTCATTTCCTTTCAGGGGCATGGGTGGGTATGTTTAAAATCTGGTTCCCAAATTCTACATATGCCTTTTTGGGGTCCTATAGTCTCCTTATCAAGCATAACACAACTTCTTGAAGCCAACTATACAGCTGACCACCAAGCATGACTCAGAAGTCTGTCCATCAATAGTTACTGAAATTCAGGGATTGTCAGGATTCTGTTAGATTGGAATTGCTGAGGAGGCCTATAAAAATGAATAATTGGGGGCGCCTGGGTGGCTTAGTCGGTTAAGCGTCCGACTTTCGCTTAGGTCATGATCTTGCGGATCGTGGGTTCGAGCCCCGCGTCAGGCTCTGTGCTGACTGCCAGCTCAGAGCCTGGAGCCTGTTTCAGTCTGTGACTCCGTCTCTCTCTGACCCTCCCCTGCTCACGCTGTCTCTCTCTCTCTCTCCTAAAAATAAATAAAACATTAAAAAAAAAAAAAGAATAATTGTGTCCACCTGCTCCAGCTTTTGTCAGAACTGCAATGAGCAGAGCTATATTACTCTTGCTTTAGACAGCATTTGTTTGGGTGGGCCCAATTGACCAGGATAGCATGTGATTTGGAATTGTTGGGCAAGAATGAAAATATGTAGAGTGAATGTCAGTAACGTTATTGTAAACCTTTGAGAGAGAAATTGGAGAATTGAAATCTCTAAAATGGTGTGTGGTTGGGTAAGTTTGAATGGAGTGCATTTAAGCAGCAAAACTAAGATGTCCTAGATCTATGCTGAGAAACTAGTAGAGTGCTCATAATTCATTTTATTGGCTGCTGCTCATGCAGTAAGTAAATGAATCGGCCAGATATTAGGACTCAGGAGCCTGGAGCACAGCATCTACCGTAGTTACCACAATTACCATATGATGGAAGGTGAGGATGGTACTATATAAAGTAGCACGCTCAAGGACAGGGTGTTTGTTCATCTCAGTACTTACCAGCTGGGAAGAAGATAAAGATAGAACTTACACAGGCTTTACTTTTGGCTCTTGCTTGCCTCCAGGGCTTACAAGAATCAGGAGGAATTTAATAAATAAAGGAATTTATAAATAGAGCTGTCTCCAAATGTAGAGGTCGCCTTGAGAAACAGCAATTTCTTCCCCCAGGAAGTATTTCAGCGAGGTGACCAGGGTTGCTAAACACAGAGGATGACTGCTCTGACTGGAAGGATGGATTAGATCTCTCCCAGTGCCTTTCCAAGTGTGAAATTCTCAAATTTTCAGGATCAGAGTGACTCTGAGAGGCTGTCCACAATCCAGGGTGGCTCCCAGCACAGACATTCCTCGTGGGAGTGGAAGGCAGTTCTGAACATGATTATTTTAACTTGAGTGTAGTTTAATTTAGTTCACCCTGGTCCTTCTGTGACTCTCCTTACACCCAGTAAAACCCTTTGTGATATGAGAAAGCCACTTGACAACTCCAGCTGGCATTGTGATCCAGAGATGTTCCCAGTTTAGTCTCAAAGCCAGCATTTCTTGGGGACAAGGAGCCTAATTAATACTGGAGTGACTTAAACCCCCACAGCTTGTTGACCTGGTAGCATTAGAAATGTTCTGCCTTCTGCTATGAAGTAGAGTAGTAGAGCACAGATCACCAGCAGGGAACTGACATGTGGGGCCCAGAAAATCCATCACACACCAAAAAATTGAGTATTTGGATTATGTGAATCACAGATACTTCCCATTTCATGACTGCCACATTTGTGTCTGATGAAGTAGGGCAGCTAAGGTAATTAAGCTAAGCAATTGTGTCTTTGGATTGATTTTAACTGAGAGATGCATATATCCCAGAGCTGATTTTAAACATTACAAGAGAAAATGTTTGTAATTCTTTATAGGAATTATCTTGAAGTTATCAGTAGGAGACATCTTATAACTTGTATTTTTCAAAAAGGGTTTTCTTGGGCTAATAGTCTTCATAAATTTACCTATTGCTTGTCTTCATTCTTTTTTTCTTTTTTCGAAGTTCATCCAATCCCCTGCTTAGAAGCCTGGCTGCATGCAAGGGCTGTAGAGAACACAGAAATTAATTAGACATGGTCACACTAGCCAGTCTGATAGAGGAGATAAAATCCAAAAATAATTATAACAGAAGGAAGCACAAGTGATTAACTTTAGGAGAATAATACCAGTGATGTGGGAGTTGGGAGAGGGGGGAGATTATTTCTAGATCTGGGAAAGCGAGAAACTACATTGAACTCATGGAATTTGAGCTTGCCTGTGTTAAAATAGCTTTTGAATGAATTTGACTGATAGAGAGAAAGGGCATTACCGCTGGAAGGAATAGTGTGAGCAGTAGCATAGATGCAGAAAAGTCTGGGCCATATTTAGGGAACTGTACATAGGCCAGTTTGAATAAGGGTAAATGGAAAAGAAAGATGAAAGAATAGTTGGGGTTCACATGGGAGCATATTGAATGTATGGCTGATATTTGGACTTTAATACATAGGGAGCCGCTGAAGGTTTTGAGCTATCAGTAAGAAGACATGATCAGTGTTTTGCTTTAGGGCAGCAGTGGATAATATATAATATATAATTTATAAAATCAGTAGCAAATAGCAAGATATTGAATCTAGAAGGAAAGTAAAAAAAAAAAAAATCTGAGCTATTAGTGGGATTAAAAAGGAAGTAATAGCAGGGTACCTGGGTGGCTCAATTGGTTAAGTGTCTGACTCTTGATTTTGACTCAGATCATACAGGAGATTAAAGTCTGAGCCTGCTTAAGATGCTGTCTCCCCCCTCTCTCCCCCTCCCCTGCTTGCACTTCCTTTCTCTCTAATTAAAAAAAAAAGGAAGAAAGTAATAGCTTCAAAAGATCCTCAGATGAAATATATAGGACCTGACAGATAATCAGAGGAGGAAATGAAGGTAATTTTTAGATTCATGAACAAGTTATAGTAATGCAGAAGAGCAGATATGTTTAAAATCAGAGAAGGTGATTAATAAGTAGAGAATATCTCTTAATGTCTATTATTTAGTTCATGATGCTTTTCTCTCAGATTTTACCTTTGTTTAAATAATACCAATTATACATTTTTTTTTTTTAACGTTTTGTTTATTTCTAGGAGAGAGAGAGAGACAGCGTGAGCAGGGGAGGGTCAGAGAGAGAGGGAGACACAGACTCTGAAACAGGCTCCAGGCTCTGGGCTGGCAGTCAGCACAGAGCCCGACGCGGGGCTCGAACCCACGAACCGCGAGATCATGACCTAAGTGAAAGTCAGACGCTTAACCGACTAAGCCACCCAGGCGCCCCCCAATTATACATTTTTAAATGTAGCCTTTTTAATGCTGTGAAAATTATTAAGCAATCTGCATAGTAATATAAATTTATATACCAATATTAAATATATTCCCTTTATTATCTAAAGAGTATTTAAAAATAAGAGGTGAGAAATAGCATTTTGGAACATGATTATCTTGAGAAGCTATGAGCACCTAAGAGAAAATGTTCCGCAGTATGAGTTTGCAACTAGAGATAGTTTTAGGAGCCAGGGCTAAAGATGCAATGAGAGGATTTGTTATAATTCACGGAAAGCATACATAGAAACAGGAATAAGAATGGTGCATTGGGAGAACAGCCCGTATTATGTGAGAGGCATTGTAGAAAATGCTTGATCTACTTTATATAATCCTTGGAACCAAGGGGAAGCAATCATCTTAACATGAGAGATGAAAGACTAAAATTCAGAGTAATTATCTCATTACCAGAAGATTACACATTTGATAAATGTTGGCTCCAGGGTTTAAATTAAGGTCGGCCTAACTCTGTCATATCACACTGCAAAGCAATCAAAGAGGAAGGTAGGGGAAGAAAAAACAGCTCAATGAATTGTTAGACCAAGGAAAGAAAAGACCAAGTATCTTAATGAAATATATAGTAACCATGGGAATAGAAAAGACTGAGGTAGGGGCATGTGGGATGTTTAGTCACTTGAGCTTCTGATTCTTGATTTCTTTTTTTTTTTTTTAATATTTTTATTTATTTCTAGGAGAGAGAGAGACAGCGTCAGCAGGGGAGGGTCAGAGAGAGAGAGGGAGACACAGACTCTGAAACAGGCTCCAGGCTCTGAGCTGGCAGTCAGCACAGAGCCCGATGCGGGGCTCGAACCCACAAACCGCGAGATCATGACCTAAGCGAAAGTCGGACGCTTAACCGACTAAGCCACCCAGGCGCCCCTGATTCTTGATTTCACCTTAGGTAGTGTTACATGAAGGTTAATTTCTTAGTGTATAATTATTTTATTATGGTATATAAGATTTTAACATAAGAGTAAGGTGGGTGAAGGGCATATGGAAATTCTCTATAGTATTTTTGCAACTGTTCTGTGAGTTTAAAATGATCTCAAAATGAAATTTTTTTAATGTGATGACCAAAATTGGCCTACTCTTTCAATAAGGGTTATTAAAAAATTACTCTCCTGAGTAAGATAGGAAGAGTATTGCCTGTGATTGCTGCATTCACTTTAATTTTTTAGTTCTTTTGTGATTATGTGTTGAATAGATATAAAGTTTATAACAGATGTGTAAGTTGTAAAGAGTAACAATAACATGAACACAAATGTAGCTTGAAGCTCTCAGTATGCCTTTTCCATCCTCCCAACCCTCTCCCTAACCTTTATCCTGAATTTTGTATTTTGTATTCTCTTGCTTCTCTTTATAAGTTTAGCCTGAAAACATATGTCCCTAATGATACAGTTTTGCATGATTTTTAACTTTATGTAAGTGGAATAATATGTATTCTCTTGCAATTTTCTCCCTAAATATTATATTCCTGAGAGTTTATCCTGTTAATGTATATAACTGTAGTTCCTTCATTTTCATTGCTATGTAGCTTTTTCTATTATAGGAACATAACAGCACCCCAATGTTTATAGCAGCATTATCTTCAATAGCCAAATTATGGAAATAGCTCAGTATCCATTGACTGATAAATAAATAAAGAAGATGTGGAATATATATACAAGGAAGATTACTCAGCCATAACAGAATAAAATATTGCTATTTGCAACAACATGGATGGAGCTAGAGAATATTTTGCTAAGCGAAATAAGTCCTTTAAAGACTCGTGTGGAATTTAAGAAACAAAACAAATGAGCAAAGGGGAAAAAAGAGGGAGAGAAGCAAACCAAGAAACAGACTCTTTTTATAATTATCATTTTATTTTTTTTCTTTCATAGTTTATTGTCAAGTTGGTTTCCATATAATACCCAGTGCTCATCCCAACAAGTGCCCTCCTCCATGCCCATCACCCCCATCATTCCCTCTCCTCCACCCCCATCAGCCTTCAGTTTGTTCTCAGTATTCAAAAGTCTCTCATGGTTTGCCTTCCTCCCTCTTTTTCCCCTTCTCCTCCCCCATGGTCCCCTGTTAAGTTTCTCCTGATTTACTTATAAGTGAAAACATATGGTATCTGTCTTTCTCTGCCTGACTTATTTCGCTCAGCATAACACCCTCAAGTTCCATCCATGTTGCTACAAATGGCCACATTTCATTCTTTCTCATTGCCATGTAGTATTCCATTGTATAGATAAACCACATCTTTTTGATCCATTCGTCAGTTGATGGCCACTTAGGCTTTTTCCATGTTTTGGCTGTTGTTGAGAGTGCTGCTATGAACATTGGGGTCCATGTGCCCCTGTGCATCAGCACTCCTGTATCCTTTGGGTAAATTCCTAGCAGTGCTATTGCTGGGTCCTAGGGGAGTTCTATTGTTAATTTTTTGAGGAACCTCCACACTGTTTTCCAGAGGGGCTGCACCAGTTTACATTCCCTCCAACAGTATGGGAGGGTGCCTGTTTCTCCATATCCTTGCCAGCATCTATAGTCTCCTGATTTGTTCATTTTAGCCACTCTTACCAGCGTGAGGTAGTTTTGATTTGTATTTCCCTGATCATTAGGGATGCTGAAACAATGGACTTGAATGACACATTGGACCAGATGGATTTGACAGATATATTTAGAACTCTACATCCTGAGGCTAGGGAATTCACTTTCTTCTCAAGTGCGCATGACACATTCTCCAAGATAGATCACATACTGGGACATAAAGCAGCCCTCAGTAAATATAAAAGAATTTAGATCATACCATGCATACTTTCAGATCACAATGCTATGAAACTTGAAATCAATCACAGGAAAAAGTCTGGAAAACCTCCAAAAACATGGAGGTTAAAGAACACCCTACTAAAGAACGAATGGGCCAATCAGGCAATTAGAGAATAAATTAAAAAATATACGGAAACAAGTGAAAATGAAAATACAACAATCCAAATTCTTTGGGATGCGGCAAAGGCAGTCCTAAGAGGAAAGTACATTGCACTCCAGGCCTATTTCAAGAATTTAGAATAAGCGCAAACACAAAATCTAAAAGACTCTTAACTATAAAAGAACAAACTGATGATTACCAGAGGGCAAGAGGAGTGGTGGGATGGGTAAAATAGGTGATGGAGATTTAAGAGTGCACTCATAATGAGTACTGGGTGATGTATGGAAGTGTTGAATCACTATGTTGTATACCTGAAACTAATAGTGTATCTTAACTAATTGGAGTTTAAATAAAAACTTAAAAAATAAAAGGAACATAACACAGGTTACTTCTCTATTCTACCATTAATAGCTATTTGGTTGGTTTCCAATTTTGCTGTTATGAGGAGTGCTACCATACATATCTTTGTATCTGATATATTATGAGAGTTTCCCTAGGGTATATACATAAAATGGTCTAGCTGATAAATCCTCATCAACTCTAAGATAAAGCCAAATTACTTTCCAAAGCGGTTGTCCAATTTTTAATACTGTCAACAGTATGTAAGAGTTCCAGTGGTTCTACTTTCTCCCTAGCACAATATTATTAGACCGAAACTTTTTTTTTTACCAGTTTAGTGAACATGTATATAGAAATTCTAAGCATTGCCATTTATTGATTAACTACTTTGAATCAAGCATTGTGGCAGACATTTTCATACATTATTTAATCCTCTTATAGCTCTTCTCAGTCTGGTGGTAGAAGCTAGTGTTGTACTTAGTTTGCAATAACATAATTACGCCTCTCTCTCTCTCTCTCTCTCTGACAAATTTATTCTTTAGTGGGTCTTTCTTATATGTCCCTAATTAATTTCCTGTTTCTTTTTTAAAAATCTCATTTTAGAAGAAATTTGAGGGAAGGCTTTCTGGTTTCTAAGTGGTTAATAATATGCCCCAAGTCGCATTGTCATTAATTAGTAGCAGAGTGAAATTACACCTGGTTCTGTAGCTCCTAATCTTTTTTCTTTTCTTTTTCTCTCTCTTGCTTCCCCTTTCTCCTTGACATTCCATTTCTTCCTCCCTTCCCTCACATTCTTCTGCTCCTCCTCTGAGCTTTGTATTTTTTCCCCCCTCTAACAGCTTAAAGGTACTTTCCAATTGGCTGCTATGTAATGTGATGTGCATGCAGAGAACGTCACCAGATTGGGTGAGTTCCTGATTCTAGCTTAACAGTTATTACTCGGGCCTCTGGCTGGCCGTTAAGTGCCTTGTAACCATTTCGCATTCCTAGCTATGTTCCTTGTGTGGATTTGGCCAGACTACCCTCTAAAAGCTGTTGGTGGTCCTGCAGGAGTTGGAGAAAAGCCAGGATTTCAGGACATCCCATTCTTGCCTCATCTTTCTTGGCAGCAGTAGAAACTCAAGCCTACTTTGGAGGTGTACACAACTAAGAGTAGGACTGGGTGACTAGAGAATGGTGATATTAGAACTGGTAACATTAGTTAGGAGAACACGGCTTCTTTTGACAGAAGAAACAGGCATTAGGTTGGGATACAAACCTTGTAGCACAAAGTAATTGTTTAACCTGCAGAATATTTAATTTTCTTTTTATTTAATTTGGAAACTTTTATAGGAAGCATGTACTCTCCAATTTGTCACAGTACTCAGTATTTCATTTCCTGTTGTTTTACATCTAACTACCTGCTGTTAACTTCTTGGCTCCCAAAGTTATTTGATGCAATCCTGCCTATCTTATTGAAATATGAATTTTATCCTTAATGAAGTCACTTGGGCCTCACAGAGAGCAGAACTGGAAGATATGTTCTTACTCCAAATCATAGTTGTCCAGCTAGTTATGCTTTTTCCTGAGAAAAAGCTGAGAATATCCTTTTACTTAGGCTATACATTTCCCTCAAGATATGACTCTTCTCCCCCACCCCCCATCTAATCTTGTTTGGGATGATTAAGATGAAAATAACTGTAAAGTTTTCTAGTCTTAGCTTATCCACACTTGGTGACTTGGAAGACCTGAAAGAAATTAATTAAAATAAATATATTTTATTGGCCTTTTCTGGGTTGAGGATAGAGAGAAAGAAGGGAAAGAAAGAAGGGTTCTTCTGTGTAGCAAACTTCATGAGAGATTTGATAAAGTATAATTTTCAAAAGGTTAAAAAATATGACTCTCATATAAATACAATGAACAGGTGTCAAATATTTTATTTAACTTATTAATGAGGTAATCAGTAAGATGTTAAGATCAGTTTAAATGAAAGTGTAGGAGCTAAGTATTTATAGGCAGTTGAATAAAGGAAGATTAAGATTTCTGAATTATACATGAAACTAATTAAAGTCCTAAAGTGCACATGTCATAACCTTTGGCATTATCTTTTTCACTAGACATAAACTATTTGTATCTCTATGGGGTAAAAATCTGTAGAAAACTAACCAAAGACATAAACCCAGAACTTCACTAAGAGATCACCCAGTAGTTCTTTTGCCTGTCTCCAATGATCTGTTTCAAATAATTTTTCTGATAAAGTGTAGTCATCAGCTCAGACTTGGTGACAGAAGTGGATTCTGTTTGCCAAGCTTTGAAAATATAAGTTTATGATGAGAATATATGAAATGAATTCTAAAATTTAGCATATGTGTCTTAGAGTCAGATTATTTTAGATTTCTGAGAACAAGTTCCAAGTTTCTTAAGCACATGTTTAAGTGAAATGGTATTGGCATGAGAAATTCTTATTTTATTCTGAATCTTTTTATTTCCTTTACAGAAATTCCATGGAATTATAATTGGTACTACTCTGCAATGTCTCTATCTGAAAGGCAAGGTGGAGGTAGGTGAACTCAGTAAATATTTACTCAGTAAATAAGTAAGTCTGTATGTCATTATTACTGTTTCTAAAAAGTAAGTGGATATGCATGCGCGCACAGGTACATATGACAGATAAACAGACTGGCCAACCTATCAATCAAACCACCAATCAATCAAACCTCCAATCTACCAAACAACTGAACAAAAAAGAAAATATAATTTGCAGAAGAAATACTTTGTACTTACAAGTGTAATCTCCACTGTTTTGTTATCTGAGAACTCTAATTTGAGTAGTTATAACCTCTTATCTTTTGTACTTTTGTTTCTATTTTTATTTTGTACTTTTATTTGGAGGTTTGCCAGAAAAGCTTGTGTTCCTTTTCCTCTCCCCATCCTTCACAACTGCCTCCTGCTAAAAAGAAGTAGTCCATGTGAAAAGAGGTTGCTGAAACAGATAAGGTCATCCTTTGCAGCCTCTTTATGGATAGAGTAAATAGGTCTGGTTGTGGTGTTAGAGAGTATTTCCATACCACTTCCGTGCTCTCCTTTGGTGAGTCTAAGTACGAAAAGGAGCTGCGGTAATCACACCCAAGACTGACATGAAGAAAAAAAAATTTTTTCTGACATAAAATTTTCAAAAAGGAAGCCAGAATGTAATTCTATATTTAGAATTGCCTGACATGAAAAAAAATTTTTTTCTGACATAAAATGTTGAAAAAGCAAGCCAGAATGTAGTTCTATATTTAGGCTTCCTTTTGAGGAATGAAGAAGGTGCAGAGAATGAAATTAGGTCACTGATTTCAGGCCACCATAAACCTTTACTTTCTGTCATCATGCAGTTGTTTGAATTCTGGAGGGAACTTACTTCAAGGACACAAGCCCTAGTTCCAGAAAGAAGAGTTCTGTCCCAAGGGCACAAGCTTTAATTCCAGGAAGAGGAAGTCAGGAAACTCCCAGCTGAGGGAAAAACCTATGAGCCCTTTACTACTCTCAGAACTAGTAAGGGAAAGAAGGCTGAGGAACACAAGTTAACTGACCAGTTTCTCCTACATCTTCTAATGAACAGAAAATATAGATAGCAGAATACTTTAGGGAGTAGTAAATTCAAGGCAAATGAGGAATGTGACAATCATCTAAAGACTGATTTATTTATTCAACAAATACTCATTGATCATCAAATGAATGCCAGCCACTTGGCTACATGCTGGCAATACAGTAGCAACAAAACTAGACAGAATCCCTGCTCTCATGGAGATTTTGATTTAGTGAAGGACAGCCCTGAATTAAGTCATAGCACATTAACTAATAGCACAGAAAAATATCAAATTATAGCTACAGTAAGTGCTATGAAGATCATATGGGAGACATAGTGGTGCAGAGCATGGATTCCAAAGCCATACTATTTAGGTTTGAATCCTAGCTCTGCCACTTACTCTGTTATCTTGAGAAAATCTCTTAATTTCTCTGTGCTACAGCTTCTTATCTATGAAATCAGGCTATATATAGTTGTGCTACCTTGTAAGTATGTTATAAGGATTAAGTTAAGTAGTGTTCATAAAGAATTTTAGGACAGTATCTGGCATATGGTGAACACTAGGCAAATGTTTACGTAAAAAATACAAGAACTTTGATGCTTCTGTTGTTCAGGAAGATAATTTGGAACCTGAACATTTATAAATATGGGTTATTTCAAAAGTTCAAAGTTTTACCAGTGACAAATAATCGAAACCAGTTTCCCTGGCCTAAATCTTTTGAAGTAAACTGGGCCTGCCTACTACAGTAGAGTTACTGCTTGTTCTGTTTTGAGTAGTGAGCAATTAATACTGGTCCATTTGGGATGTTGTCCTTTTAGCTTGAGTTAACAAAATAATGCTGGCAAAACCAGAATTTGGCCTTTTCTGACTTTTTTTATATACTTTATTGTCAAGTTGGCTAACATACAGTGTGTAAAGTATGCTCTTGGTTTTGGGGGTAGGTTCTCGTGGTTCATCGTTTAACATACAACACCCAGTGCTCATCCCAACCAGTGCCCTCCTCAGTGCCCATCACCCATTTTCCCCTCTCCCTCACCCCCCATCAACCCTCAGATTGTTCTCTGTTAAAGATTGATGGGGGGTGAGAGAGAGAGAGGAAATGGGTGATGGGCACTGAGGAGGGCACTGATTGGGATGAGCACTGGGTGCTGTATGGAAACCAACTTGACAATAAACTATTAAAAAAAAAAAGAGTCTCTTATGGTTAGCCTCCCTTCCTCTTTGTAACTATTTTGGCTTCTGCCCTTTTCTAGGCTATCAGCCTGTTCTGATTTGAAAACTTAAAGTGCCTAGAGTGGATATTGACTGGTTCTAGCATCTTGCTTATCTATCTTTTCCTTTCTATTTTTTTTTTTTTTCACTGCTTTCTTAGTTCAGGCTCTCATCATTTTGAAGTGTTGACTATTATAGCAATCTTTTAAGTCACTTTAGGTATGCAATCTGTTCCTCTGTAAATCCATCATATTAATTTTCTGAAATTCCAGTTTTATTATTTTTTTCCCTTCTCAAAATTTTTCTGGGATTCCTTGTCAGCTAGGTTCATTAGTCTAACATTAAAGCCCTGATTTTGCAATCTTTTCTTCTGCTTCCTTCAGACTCTTCTTACCTCTGTACTATCATACAACCTGTCTAGTTTCAGTGCCAAACTTTTCTTGAGGTTCTTCTTCCTGCCTCAATACCCGTCTCCTATATTTACGTTGAGCTTATATTCATCTTTTAAGGTTAGTACAAGTTTTTCTCCATGAAGCTTCTTCCAACAGTTCCAGGCACCAGCCTCCCCTGCCCCAATCTTCCACATTATCTTTCCTTCTTGAATTCTTACAGTGCTTGTTTTCTGCAGTTTTTCAAAATAATAGCTTTATTGAGATATAACTTACATGCCATCAGACTACCCTTTTAAAGCATTCGATTTAGTGACTTTTTAAATTTTTTTAATTTATTTTTGAGAAATAATTTGAAAAATTTTGAGCAGGGAAGAAGCAGAGGCTGAGGGAGGCAGAGAGTCCTAAGCAGGCTCCAGGCTGCAATGTCAGCACAAAGCCCGACGTGGGGCTCAAGCTTACAAACTATGAGATCATGACCTGAGCAGAATTCAGATGCTCAATGGACTGAGCCACCCAGGCACCCCCAGTTTAGTGATTCTTTAAATATATTAATAGAATTGTGAAAAAAAATTATGCCATAATTTAATTTTAGAACATTTTCATGTCAAAAAGACACCCCATACCCATTAGCAATCACTCCCAATTCCTGCCTTCCCCAGCCCCTAGCAACCACTAATTTAGTTTCTATCTTTATTGATTTGCCTATACTGGATATGACATAAATAGAGTCATATAATTGTTGGCCTTTTATGACTGGCTTCTTCTGCTTAATATTTTCAAGGTTCATGTTGTAGCATATATCAGCACTACATTCCTTTGTAAGACTGAATACCATTCCAGTATATGTATATATTACAATTTATTCATTCATCAGTTGATAGACATTTGGGTTGTTTTCACTTTGGGGCTATCATGAACAATACTGCTATAATCATTCATATATAAGCTTTTGTGTGAACATGTAATTTCACTTCTCTTAGGTCTCTCCAATTCATTTTAAGTCTTATTTATGTCCTATCTTGAATTAATGCTTTACTGTTTGGGATGTATATTGTGTGGTTCTACTAAATTGTCTGCCTTGAACAGTGCCTACAGAGTTCCCTCTGTCCTGGAAAGTATGTATATATATGTTTCTATGTAAATACTCTGCCAAGGATATATACCAGTCTGTTAATAGTGGCTTCTTAGGGGAAAGGGAGAAAGAGGGGAAAAGAAAGTTATTTTTTCTCTTTATATTTCTGATTTTAGATTTTTTTACAGTTAAAATATAGTTATGTGTTCCTTTGGATTATTTGAAAAATCATCAAAGAAAAAAGTGTAATCACAAAGGGAAGTCAGAGAAATTAAAGGACAGGAAAAGAAAAATGGAGAAAATAGGAGGAAGGGCAGGGATATTATGACCTTTAGAGCAGAAAATTAACCAGAGCTTTAGTAATAGAATTGTATACAATATCACATTAAAACAAACACTACGGATGCCTGGGTGGCTCAGTGGGTTAAGCATCCGACTTCGGCTCAATTCATGATCTTGTGGTCTGTGCGTTTGAGCTTCGCATCAAGCTCTGTGCTGACAGCTCAGAGTCTGGAGCCTGCTTCAGATTCTGTCTTCCTCTCTCTGCCCCATCTCCTTTCAAAAAGAAATTTTAAAAAACCACAAAAAGTAGACATCTATGTTGCATAACTCTCTCTGAATGTGGTATAAACTATTGAATTGTACATTTTATTTTAAATAGGTGAATTGTGTGTATAGCTCAATAAAATTATTTAGAATAAAATAGACATCTAAAGTTTTTAGAGTTAGTTTATAGAATTCTTTTTCTTTAGATGATTTAAAGCAACACTTGAACTAATTTTTAGGAACTTTCCCTGACCTCAGTAACAGGAACAGCCAGGTAAAATACATGATGTTCAACTAAATTTGAATTTTAGTAAACACTAAAAAAACAAAAATTAGTATAAGTATGTCCCATATAGTATTTGGGACCTGTTTTGTTTATTTTTATTTGCTAAATCTGGCAACCCTAAACAATGAGAATTAGTTCTGAATCTGTTAGAGTGAAATTGCTTCTTTAGCATTACTACGACTTACAATTAGATCCAGCTATGTGTGAATGACCTTTTGTTTCTAACTGATGGCCTTTATTATAAGTTTCCCAACCTCTCATCTCCTATCCCAAGGAAGGTTTTATGATTTGGAAGCCCTGAAAGTGATTCTAGCAGTTCAATCAAACATGATTGATTTTACCTTTACCACATTGATAAAAAATCATGTTCAACTTTGCTAATGATGTCAGAAGAGCAAAGTACCATTCCCAACTTCCATCTGCCTAGAGTGATATCTTCCTTGAGAGGAAAGGGAAGCAACCCAAAGTTCTACAAGAGGAATAGTAGGTAGGGCCTTTAGTTTTGATCATGTCCTGGATTGTACCAGCTGACCAGTGTTTTATGTTAATAAATTAGGACTTGGTGAGGTATTTTGTTTGGTTTTTGCCTGTATTACTGTAAGGTTTTTAGGTAAATGAAAAGACTCCAAGGCAAAATGTTCCGCAGAAAGAGTTTTATTATATGTACCCTAGGGCAAGGTTCCACGATTCAAGAAAAGGGAGTCAGGGAAGTCGCCCCCTGGTTGGGTGGTGGTGGGGTTTTATAGCCTGTTAGTGGGGATTCAGGTAACAGGGGCAGTCTCTTGACTTTAAAGTCCCAGGTTGGAAGGTTTAAATCTCTGTTTCCCACTGATGTAGTAACGGTCACTGATGTAGTGGCGGGAAGGTCAGCCATCTTAAGAAGGTCAGTCATCCCAAGAAGTGGCAGGAAGGTCAGCCATCCCAAGAAGGTCTGCCATTCTGTGGCATCTCTGCCCCACCTCTCAGCCGGCCCAACAATTACTATTTTGATTTTCTATTTGTTTTATTACTCTTTTATTTTCTTTTATCACTATTTTGAATGTCCTTTGAGCAATTCTAGCCTTGTTTCTACTCAACTCAGACCCAAGAATTAGTGAAGCTATGGAGCAGATGGGAAGAGGCAGAGCTACCAGAAGCGTTATAGTAGCTCGAGAACTGGACTTTTCATGACATTCAAGACTTTAGTGAGCTTCCTCTCCAGGTTGTTTTTTTTTTTTAATTGAAAATAAATTTGATTTTATTTTCAAACTTCCAAAAGAATTGCAAGTGTGATACAAAGAACATCCATATTCCCTGCACCCACATTCCTAATTGCTATCTTACCACATTTGCTCCATCTGTGTATGTGTATGTACATACTACATATATTTATATATAATAATCAGTTGTTTTGTGAGCCTTTTGAGAACAAGTTGCATCCACGATGCCCCATCATCCCTAAATACTTTAGTGTATATTTCTCTACATTGACGACACTTTGCTGCTTTAACTGCCATATAATCTTTCAAGTTAGGAAATCAGCATTAATACACCATTATCATTCAATTCATAGACTCTGAACCCCCCATTCCACTCCCATTTAAATTTCACCAACTTCCCTAATAATGTCTTTTCTTCCTTTCTGACACACTGTCTCTTCCAGGAACACACACTCCTATTGGCTCTTCAGCCTCTTCCAGTCTGAAACTGTTCTCCCTTTTTCCCTGCCTTTTCAGGTCCTCAATAGTTTTACATCTTTTTTCTTTCTTTCTTTCTTTCTTTCCTTCTTTCCTTCTTTCTTTCTTTCTTCCTTTCTTCCTTTCTTCCTTTTTTCCTTTCTTTCCTTCTTTCCTTCTTTCCTTCCTTCCTTCCTTCCTTCCCTTTCTCCCTCCCTCTCTCCCTCTCTCCCTCCTTCCTTCAATTTGAGTGTAGATGACACAAAATGTTACATTAACATAAGGTATACAACATAATGATTGGACAGGTTTATACATTATGCTGTATTTACCACAAGTATAGCTTTCATCCATCTGTCCTGATACATGGATACATGGCTACATCACTCTTACAATATCATTGACTGTATTCCTGATGCTGTGCCACTTATTCAGGAAATTCAGGCTTCCTGTTAGGGGATACATAAGTCTCCAGGTTCTTTTTGACACTGCACTCTACCCCACCTCTTCATCCATGCTGAATATCCTTCTGTTTGCTGACCTTAGCCTAGAAAGATAACAAAGAATTAGCTGAGGTTTCTCTTTCAGCCCAGCTGTTCTGTGATTACACAGATACGCTCACAAGGAGGAGGTGATTATCCTCCATTGGAAGGGTTTAGACAGAAATCTGGCCACAATTTTAAAACATGTTTTTAAACATCTATTCACTTGTGTGCTTGTTCATTCAATGAATCTTTATTAATCCAAGGCCTAATGCTGAACTAAGTAATGAGATACAGAGATTTAAAGACAAAATTAAAGAAAATTTATGGTCTGTGCCTTTAAGTAGTTCTTTGCTTAGTGGGAGAAGATGGTATTATAAATAAATATGAACCTGAAAAATAATGAAGTAGTGACGAGAAAACAAATGAGCTACTGCTTATTCTGCAGGACTACAGACCCTGGCCTTTCTTAGGGTGAGACCTGCTAGATATTTAGCTAATCTATGTACCATTCTTCAGATGGGAATATCATCTTTTGGCTAAACTCCAGATATCTTAGAGATGCAGTCTAGAGAGAGGAAATAGAAAATTTTTTGTGTGTAGCCAAGACTGGAAGTCCTATGGTTAGCTAAATTTACTGGTAGCTATATAATGTTTCAGATTATGCAATTTGACTACAATAGGATAAATTGTGATCATTTAAAATCTAAGAAAGCCCAGTATTCCTAAAGTAAACTGACTCCAACTAATCTGACCAGAAATCACAGAAACTGGCCAATTATCCTTCCCATGGCAGATATCCTTACTTCTTTTTTAGAGATGGGAAAATTTCAGCTACATACCTTAGGTTACTTGGGTGAAATCACATAGGCCTGTTGATCTAGAATGACAATAAGGGATCATTGCTGAGTTCCTCCCACTAGCACCTGGGCTTAAATGATTTAGGGGTCTGGCAGTGTAAGGAGAGAGCACCTGACTAATCTTTTTTTTTTTTAATATATATTTTTTTTTTAATTTATTTCTGAGAGAGAGAGAGAAAGACAAGAGTGTGAGCAGGGGAAGGTCAGAGAGAGGAAGACACAGAATCCGAAACAAGCTCCAGGCTCTGAACTGGCTATCAGTACACAGCCCAGTGCGGGGCTTGAACCCACGAACCGTGAGATCATGACCTGAGCCAAAGTTGGACGCTTAACCAACTGAGCCACCCAGGCACCCCGAGCACCTGACTAATCTACAAGACTTGTACTCCTAAAGATCATCTCACTGTTCCTCTTAGCTGGAAAATTCCATTTGTTCCCACTGTGAGCATGGAGAGATTTGCTGAGATTCTCCTAAGCCTGACTGCCACCTGGCCAACTGGCCTTCCTCTCTATTTCTCCCGTTCTCCTTTTTCCTCCTGGTTACATACTTTTCAGTGTGCCTCTTTCTCTAATTGTCTGTTACAGAGCTCATTTACCTTTTTAGTTTCTGCCACTTCCTTGTCTGGGCTAATATGTAATCTTCTGTAGCTTTAACACCCTAAAACCTGTGATTGGAATACATCAAGATTGCATAAGAGCTAAGTTTTTCACCCTGGCATTTGAATCAAAACACTAAGACAGACGCTTCTTCTATTTTGACACTTCTCTTTTTCTACCATCCCACCAAAGGACTAGGTAGAGTTCCCCTCACTGGACTGTGGCTTTCTCTACTGGCTAGATTAGGCTTTGTATATCCACAGGAGATAGCTGAAAGTTCAAAATCCATTAGGCACAGACAACTGTATCAATGATGGTTATGGAATCTCCTTGACATAGCATAAGATAAAGGACAAAAAATATCATTTAATGAGTACTTTTGATGAGTCAGCGATTATATAGGCACTTTATAATTACCCTTTCATTTAACCCTCACATTAGCATATTAGGTAAGATTTTACAGCCCCATTTTACATATGAGGAAACTAAAACCCAGAAGTGGAAAGTGACTTGCCCTAAGTCACTTAACAATTTAGTCATAAAGCCCAGTCTAAAATAGACAAAATTTTCTAAGCATTTTCATATATCAAGAATTGTTCTAAAATGATGCTTTGTATGCCTTAATTTATTAATCCTCACAGTAAACTTATGAGTAGGTATTATTATCATTTCCATTTTACAGATAAAGAAAATGAGTCTCAGAAAGGTTAAGTAACTTCCTCAAGACAACATAGCTACTAAGTGGAGGACTGAGGTCTGAACCCTGGCAGCCTGACTCAGTTGCTCATGTTATTAGCCACTGTTGGAGGCTGCCATAGTTTTAAACTCTAAGTCCACTGCACATTTTCTTTTTTTTTTTCTTTTTTTTTAAGATGAAAATTCTTTTTTTTTTTTTTTTTTTTTNCCCCCCACATCCATCAGTCCTCAGTTTTTGTCAGCATTCAAGAGTCTCTCATGGTTTGCCTCTCTCCCTTTCCCCCACCATTTCCGCCCTTCTTCTCCCCCTTGTTCCTCCGTCAAGTTCCTCCTAATCCTCCTATACGTGCAAACATATATTTGTCCTTCTCTGCCTGACTTATTTCGCTCAGCATAACACCCTCAAGGTCCATTGGCTATGGAATTCTCTTCAGTGAGACTATCTCTTAGACTTTCCTTGTGTAACCTAATTTCCAGTCTTCTGTAGTTCCAAGCACTCATCCATAATTCACATTTTATCACACTTATTTCAGCCAAACAGAAATAAACTTTGACTTAACAAGTAATGGGGAAAACACTTAGTCATCCCTGTCTTTTATCAACAATATTCACAAGTCCTCGGGAATCTTGAATTAATCTTTTATTAGTCAGTCTGAAAACTGTCTTCCTGCCTTTATTATCTCAAAGATGACTGGCTAACTTTCTTTCCTTCAACCTGTCTTCTGTCTCTCTCAGGCTTTGAATTTCTTCTCCTAGATGGTTGTGCCAACTGATGTTTTAACCACTTTTCTCATCGTTGCTGCTTTTCCTTTTTTTAGCAGTGTCTTATGAAATCTGACTTTTGAGCCCTCAATTCCTCCTCCTTTCCTGGCGGAAATCCTCCTTTCTTGTCTTCTTTCTCTTATTTCATGGAAAATCTGGTATAAAAGAGCCAGAACTAGGCAGAGGTTAATCCTGCCCCCAATTTGGAGCTGTCTCCACCATCTCAGGCTCTGAACTTTGGGATCTACCTGCTTTAATTTACTCTTTTTTATTTTTAAGTTTATTTATTTTGTGCACATGGGGAAGTGAGTAGGGGAGGGGTAGAGAGAGAGGGAGAGAGAAAATTTCAAGCAGGTTCCATGAAGTGGGGCTGGAATTCACAAACTATGAGACCATGACCTGAGCTGAAATCAAGAGCTGGATGCTTAACCAACTGAGCCACCCAGGTGCCCCTGCTTTACTTTACTCTTAAACTCAAAGACAGAGGTATGTATTAAGTTTCTGTACAGAACCTGGACTCCATGTATCTCTTGAGGCTGGTGGACTTAGAGAAAATAGCCTACTGCATCCAGAGGAGTTGCTGGAAAAGCCTGTTGGGCCCTTAGTAAGTTGAAAAATAATCAGTAATATCTAGGATTAAATTGAATAAGAAATGTAAGATTCAATAAGAAAATATTAGAATAGAGCTTTATCAAGAGTTATAAAATATTTTTTAAACTTTTTTAAGTTTACTTATTTATTTTGAGAGAGAGAGAGAAGAGGGGAGGAACAAAGAGAGAGGGAAAGAGAGAATCTCAAGCAGGCTCCACATTGTCAGCACAGAGCCTGATATGGGACTCAACCCCACGAACTTGAAGATTATGACCTGAGCCAAAGTCAGATGCTTATGTGACTGAGCCACCCAAGTGCCCCAAGAGATATAAAATATTTTTTAATAAATGGAGAGGCTGTTCTGACCTTTTGGGTATGATTAGAGGGGCAAATGGCATAGGAGAGACTGATTTATCACTGCCTGAGTTGATTGAGTATGAACACAGTAGAAAATTAGCCTACTTATAAATTGGATAATCTCAACAGTGGTAGAAACACTAATGCTGCTGGGGCGCCTGGGTGGCTTAGTCGGTTAAGCGTCCGACTTTCGCTTAGGTCATGATCTCGCAGTTTGTGGGTTCGAGCCCCACGTCAGACTCTGTGCTGACTGCCAGCTCAGAGCCTGGAGCCTGTTTCAGAGTCCGTGATTCCCTCTCTCTCTGACCCTCCCCTGCTCATGCTGTCTCTCTCTCTCTCTCTCCTAGAAAAAAAAAAAAAAACCATTAAAAAAAAAAAAGAAACACTAATGCTGTCCTGGTACTCTGCCCTAATTAGGCAGTTATCTGGGCCCCTGAAAATGTCCCTGCACAAATAGCATAGGCCAGCCAGCAGCTCTAAATCCTATATGTGGCTAACTTATCTAAGCCATACATGTTCTACTTCTTTGGATAACCTAAGCTACAATGGTTAACTGAAGCTCTTGTATCACAAGGTTGTAAATAAGCCACTAACTAACCAAAACAAGGCACAACAAAAGGCACTATCAGTTCCATTTCAACTTCCCCCATCTTTATTCACATAATCCTAGTAATCATTGCAATGAAATAATGAGAAAGAATTGCATTAGTTGAGTAGAACATACTACAAGGTGCATAGCTAGATGGTAAACCTAGCCCAGGGAATACTCATATGCATTGATAGAAAGGTAACTATACAGATATGATCACAATGCACAAAAGAGTGGCTTCCCAGGGGTACACCAGCAACTCTATATCTTCCTCACAGGGGTATATAGTGTGTCACTGAGTGGGAGGGGACTAATAGTGCAAAAATGTCAGTTCATCCCATTTAATCTCTCAAATCCTGGGGTGAAAGCACCTAAAGATCTCAGTTTCACTTTTCCCATCATTTGTACAAATCCCTGAACTTCCTCACAAATATCTATTTTTGTAGTCCCCAATGTGCAGACTCTGGCCCCTTAGGTATTTTCTATAAGAAATTTATTCATGTTATGACTTCGTGTTGTTTGGTAATTTCTGCTGATGACTAAAGGAGGAAATAGAGGAAATTACATGAAGAACCATGAAAGTCATTGCCTTATCATTGGCTGTCTCAGAAATTTTTCGAAAGTCTCTGTTTTAAACAACAGGTGTTGGTGAGGATGTGGAGAAAAAGGAATCCTTGTGCACTGTTCGTAGGAATGCAATCTGGTGCAGCCACTCTGGAAAACAGTATGGAAAACTTTTCCTCAGAGTTAAAAATAGAACTACCCTACAATTCAGCAATTCCACTACTGGTATTTACCCAAAGAATCCAAAAACACTAATCCAAAGGGATACATGTACCCCTGTGTTTATAGAATTATTTACAATATCCAAAAATATGGAAGCAGCCCAAGTATCCATCAGCTGATGAATGGATAAGGAAGATGTGATACACACACGCACACACACAGAGGAATATTTACCAGCTATAAAAAAAGAATGAAATCTTGCCATTTGCAACGACATGGATGGAGCTAGAGAAACTAAGTGAAATAAGTCAGAGATAGGCAAGTACCATATGACTTCACTTATAAGTGGAATAAGAAACAAAGGAGCAAAGGGAGAAAGAGAAAGACCCCAGGCAACAGACTCTTAACTCCCATAGAGAACAAACTGATGGTTACCAGAGGGGAGGCAGTGGAGGGATGGGTTAAATAGGTAATGGGACTCAAAAGTGCACTTGTTGTGATGAGTAGGGAGTGATGTATGGAAGTGCTGAGTCAGTATATTGTATATCTGAAACTAATGTAACACTGTATGTTAACCAGAATTTTTTAAAAAATCTATGATCTTAGTCTCCTGAGAAAAATGCCAGGGTAGTTTCCCAGACCTGACTGTTTTTCACATGGGGGTAGCTCAGCCTCATCTAATAACCCACTTTTATTCATCTCCAGAATTCTGGTGAATACGATTCTCTGTCTTTAATCAAAATTCCAGTCTTGAGGGACCTGGACAAAACTATTCTGAGGTTTATCCAGAAGAGAAAATAGACAAGAATAGCCAAGAAGACTTTTAAAAAGAAGACCTGTAGAGCACCTGGGTGGTTCAGTCAGTTAAGTGTCTGACTTCAGCTCAGGTCATGATCTCATGGTTCATGAGTTCGAGCCCCACTTTGGGTTCTCTGCTGTCAGTGCAGAGCCCGCTTCAGATCCTCTGTCCCCATCTCTCTCTGCCCCTCTCCTGCTCTTTCTCTCTCTTTCAAATATAAATAAAAATTAAAAATTTTTAAAAAATCTTACTATCCTTTGTTAAAAGTTACATAATTTAAAAGATGGGTAGAACAGTAGAACATGATAGAAAACCCTGAGTCACATTCAATATGTTAGAATGTAGTACATTGTAAAAATGGCATTTAAAAAAATTTTTTTGGTAATGTTTAGTTTTGAAGGAGAGAAAGCAAGCATGAACAGGGGAGGAGCAGAGAGAAAGAGAGACACAGAATCCAAAGTGGGCTTCAGGCTCTGAGCTGTCAGCACAAAGCCTGAAGCAGGGCTCAGGCTCACAAACTGTGAGATCACGACCTGAGCTGAAGTTGGTTGCTTAATCAACTAAGCCACCCAGGCGCCCCTAAAAGTGGTATTTAAAACGGGAGTAGGAGAAGATATTTGCAAATTGTATATGTAATAAGTGACCTCTGTGCAGAATATGTAGAGAACTTTTATAACTCAGTCAAAAGTTATTAATTAAAAGATGACCCAGTGTAAAAACAGGCAACGAATCTGAATAGACATTTCTCCAAAGAAAATATATAAATGTTCAGTAAGCACATGAAAATATATTCAACATCATCATTAGTCATTAGGGAAATGAAAATCAAAAGCACAATGAGGAATACCTATGTGACTCAGTTGGTTGAGCATCTGACTCTTGATTTTAGCTCAGGTCAAGTTCCCAGGGTGTCTGAGTTTGGAGCCTGCTTAAGATGTTCTCTATCCCTTTCTCTCTGCCCCTCCCCGGATCATGTTCTCTCTTTCTTTCTCTCTCAAATACACAAACACACATACACACACACACACACACACACACACACACACACACACACACAATGAGATATTACTTCATGTTCACTCAGCTAGTTAAAAAAAAAGTCAGTAACAAGCATTGGTGAGGATGTGGAGAAATTTGAACTTTCCTATATTGTGAGTAGGGATGTAAAATAGTGCAGCTACTGTGAAAAACAATTTGGCAGTTCCTCAAAAAGTTAAACATAGAGTTACCATATGACTCAGAAATTGTACTCCTATCTACATATCTAAAAGACATGAAAACATGTCCACAAGGGGTTCCTGGGTGATTCAGTCGGTTAAGCATCCGACTTCGGCTCAGGTCATCATCTCACGGTTCATGGGTTCGAGCCCCATGTCGGGCCCTGTGCTGCCATCTCAGAGCCTGGAGCCTGTTTCAGATTCTGTGTCTCCCTCTCTCTCTGACCCTCCCCTGTTCACGCTGTCTCTCTCTCTCAGAAATAAATAAAACATTAAAAAAAAAAAAAGAAAAAGAAAACATGTCCACAAAAAAACTTGTACATAAATGTTCGTAATAGATTTATTCATAATAGCCAAAAGATGGAATAATAGACAAAGATATTTATGAATGGATAAATAAATGCAGCATACCATAGACTAGAATATTATTCAGTCATAAAAAAGAATAAGATACTGATACATGCTGTAATGTGAATGAACTTTGAAAATAGTATGCTAAATGAAAGAAGCCAGTCACAGTAGACCACATATTAGTCTATTTATATGAAATACCAGAATTGGAAAATCCCTAGAGACAGAAAGTAGATTAGTGATTGTCAGGGACTGGGGAAATGAAGGAATTACAAGTATGGGTTTGGGGGCCCTTTTGGGAGTGATGAAAATGTTCTAGAATTAGAGGTGATGATTGAATAACCTCATCAATATACTAAAAACTAGTTGTACAGTTTAAGATGGTGAGTTTTACATTATGTGAGTTATATCTCAAAAAGAAAAAAAAAAAGGAATAGTTTTCGTGTTGAGTTTCTAGGACTTGGAGCCAAAGACTTCCATTAGAGGATGAGGTGAATGAATTCAAGATCAGGTAGGAGTCTCTAGCCTAGGCGAAGAATCTTTGAGGCCAAGGAAGGAAATTTCTTTGTAATTTTGGAAACTATAAGTCAAATACATTAGAGGGCTGAAAGAAAATAGATACTCAGTATAATTCAGAAGCCGATGGGTTGCTAGAACCCATTCTCTGAGGAGACTAATTTTGTGGAAACAGTCTGGGAATTTCTAAGGGTAGAAGGCTTAGCAGCAGTGTCAACCTCTTCAGGTCAAATTCTAGGTTGTTTGGTATATATTCTATTCAGGCTCAAGAAAATTGGGAAGCACTCTTACCATATTTATTTAAATAATTAAGATATTTTCTCCTTTAGAAACACTTCCATATCCTATTTTCCTGGACTTTCTTCTCCTCTTCTGTGTACTGCAAACCTTATTCTTACCTATATCACTGCTTTTCCATTAGATTAAAAAAAATTTTTTATTTTTTTTTATTTTATTTTATTTTTAATTTTTTTTAATGTTTTATTTATTTCTAGGAGAGAGAGAGAGACAGCATGAGCAGGAGAGGGTCAGAGAGAGAGGGAGACACAGACCGAAACAGGCTCCAGGCTCTGAGCTGGCAGTCAGCACAGAGCCTGACGCGGGGCTCGAACCCACGAACCGCGAGATCATGACCTAAGCGAAAGTCGGACGCTTAACCGACTAAGCCACCCAGGCGCCCCTAAAAAAAATTTTTTAATATTTGTCTTTCCTCTCTAGGAATAGGAATCCCAGTATGATCAGGGATAATGTAACCCTAGGACCTAGCGTGAGGCCTGACACCTGGCAAGAACTCAGTAAATGCTTTATAGAACCAATGTAGAATTGAAGAGACTATAGGAATGTTTCATTGAGGACAAAAAGATCTATTAATAAAACATATCTTAAGATTTTTTCATAACATAATAATGGGCTCATGGTTTGTAATAGTGCTTAACACCTGTGTATGTTGATGTGATGATTTTGTCATGTGTTGTAATTACCCATCCCACTCCCACTAAACTTCAGGTCCCTTGAAGTCAGGGACTATGTCCTACTCATCTTTTTATCCCCCCACAGCATCAAACACACTAGCCTGTGTTCAATAGATACTCATTAATAGTTTATTGATTTAAATTTCATTAGCAAGTTTAGGTAAAAGCTGCCTTGGAAAGAACTTCAGATACCTTAAAATAAGGTGCTGGAACTGACTGATGAGAGAGGGCTGAGTTTCTGTGTTCAGCAGTAATGTTGGTACAGGCCATCCTGTTACCTATGGAGACATAATCTAGAATTATTAGAGGCATTCGTGGTGGAAAAGTCCTCAAAAGTTTGTTGTCATTTTGCCTCCAGAAAGCTTTAACACGTAAGGATTTTCATTTTTATTGTATTTCTTGAGTCTTCAAAAAGAAAGAAAATCCCATTAATTTTTTTTTAATGTTTATTTTTGATGGGGGGAGGGGCTGAGAGAGAGGGACAGATGATCTGAAGCAGGCGCTGCGCTGTGAACAGTGAGCCCTAGGTGGGGCTTGAACTCATGAACTGTGAGACCGTTCCCTGAGCCAAAATCAGACAATCAACTGACTGAACCACCCAGGCGCTCCAAGAAAATCCCATTTGTGGACATAATCCTCAGTGAGAAAGTGTGAAGATTTAGTGAAGTCTTTGCTGGTGGCCAGCATCCCAGGCTAATCTATAGAGGGCTATCCTTATCATTCCTCTTCTTTTTCAGAACAAGAGAGATGTCTACAAGCCAACAACAGAGAACTCAACACTATGTTTGGATATCCTGTAAGTATCAGGCCTCCAGTTACTTCGGAAGGGTGTTGGTATTCTCTAATATTCTACTTTGTGAGTGGAGCAAGAATTCATTGTAGATGTAGATCCTACAACATAGGTTCTACTTTCTTTCAAGCTCCTACAGAGGCTGGTATAGTGAGGATTTAGAACAACCAAAATTGGGCTCAGGGAGAATAGATCTCAGATTTGGAGGTTCATATATAACTTCTAGAAAAAAGATACTGTAGCTTTTTCTTACACAAATGAAACCATAGTTCAACTTTATTTTTCCACTTAGACATCTATCTATGACAATTCATATAGATCTACCTAATGCATTTAATAGTGGCATGGTTTTCCACTGTTACCAATATACCTTAATTTATTTAACCAGTCTCCTGTCAATGAACATTTAAAATGTTTCCATTCAGGGATGCCTGGGTGGCTCAGTCAGTTAAGTATCTGTCTTTGGCTCAGGTCATGATCTCACAGTTCATGAGTTCAAGCCCTGCGTCAGACTCTAGACAGCTCAGAGCCTGAAGCCTGCTTCAGATTGTGTCTCCCTCTCTCTGTGTCTCTCTGTCTGTCTCTCTCTCTCTCTCAAAAACAAATAGACCTTAAAAAAATGTTTCTATTCATATCTAGGTGCCCCCTCAAAAAAAAAAAAAACAAAACATAGTCTCAGTGTTTTGCTATGATAAATGGTTATGAATGAGCACCATTATACATATATTTTGGCACATTTGTGTGAATATATCTTAAGAAATTTCCTAGAAGTGAGTTGGCTGGATCAAAGGGAAAAAACACAATAAAAATTGTGATCCATGCTATCAGACTCCCCTCTGAAAAGATTATATATCCATTTATATTTCTACTTAAAGTAGAGACTACTTGTTTTCCATATTCCACCAAACTAGGTATTATCAATCTTTTTCATCTTTGCCAAACTCTTGAATGAAAAAATAATATTTTGTTATCTTTCCTTAATTTCAAGTGAGTTCAATAATCTTTTCATGTTAATTAATCTTTTTTATTTTTTTATGGTAACTACCTGTTAATGATCTGCCCATTTTCTATTGGATTGTTTATTTTTCACTTATTTATTTATGAATAGCTCATAGAAAGGTATGTATTTAAAATTCATACTCTGACACCCATCCTTGCCCACATCTGCCCCCTATAGGGAATCACTTTTATTACTTTCTTATGAATTCATCAGTGCTTCTTTGTGTAAATAAAGCAAATCCAGTTTCTTACACTCTTCTTTTTGGGGGGGGAATGTTTTATTTATTTTTGAGAGAGAGAGAGAGAGAAATAATAATGAGTGGAGGAGGGACAGAGAGAGAGGGAGACACAATCTGAATCAGGCTCCAGGCTCCCACCTGTCAGCTCAGAGCCTGAGCTCAAACTCATGGGCTGTGAGATCATGACCTGAACCAAAGTCAGATGCCTAACCAACTGAGCCACCCAGACTCCCCTTTCTTACTCTATTCTAAACCCTAACAATATGTAGTCGAGATGCTTTCATAATAGCTTTTCCCTTCTTTATCTTTTTTCACCTGCATAGTATTTCCTATGCAGATTTAGCATAGTTTGTGTTACCAATTTCTTACAAATTGATGTTTCGATTGTTTCCAGTCATTTACAGTTATAAGCAACATTTTTATATACCTGTTGTTTTGTGCATGTGCAACTGTATCTGTATGTAGCTATAGGTATATAAATACATATGTAATCATATATATTTGTAACCTCTGTGGGACATAGTTTATGATTTCTGAATTAGAGAGGTTCTGGATAATAACAGTGTTCACGGTATGGACATGGAAGCAGATTCTGCCCCCCCCCCCCGCCCTTCTACCTCCTAGGCATTTAAAAGAGGCACTATAGAGCAGTAAAGCTAGGTTTTGGCATCAGACAGACCTGCTTTTGAGCACAGCTGTACTCCTTACTACCCTTGCATCTTTAGGCATGTTTTTCACCTTCTCTGATCTTGAGTCCCCTCATCTATGAAAAAGGCCTGATAATGCTCACCTTACATAATGGTTGTGGGAGTTAGGTATAGTTGTGAATAATGTTAGCTCTCTTTGTCAGAGAAACGATAGCCCCTTGAAGAACGGGTATAAGTCTTGTTCATCTCTGCATCCACAGTTTCCATAACAACATTTGACACGTAATGGCATTTGATACATATATGCTGAATAAATAAGCAGATCTGACCTATTCTTCTATATTTAACAACCATTTCATTTCCATGGCCAATTGCTCATTTTCCTCCTATTTCTCTACTCTCTTCCATTCCTACTCCTTTTCCTCTTCTCAGCCTCTAACTACTGACGCCCATTATGGCTTTGGCCTTATGTTATCTATTCTCCCATTTAGCCAACAGGCAGGTTTCACTGCCCAAATAAATAAATAGCCCAAACCAAAATCCACCACCTCTGTTATGCTTACATTTTATCACCTCTGCCAAAAAAGAACAAAACACTGAAGAAATTCATAGTTAAGCAGATGCTCTACATGCTTAGATATTGCTTCTGGCCTGACATTTAAAAGTAGAGCAAAACACTCTAGTTGCCAAGTTAGTAAAGAAGTACTAATATTTCTATCTTGAGACAGAATCAGCAAGGCTTTTGTCTTATTTGCTAAACAAATGCTACGAAGTGAGTAGAAACCTAAAATACATTAATTAGTTTTAAAATCAAATGGAAAATCGGTAGTGAAGGCCAGCTGCTACACTGAGGCAAAAGATTAAAAGGTCTTTGGTTCCAAGTATCAGAACCATCTGGACTTAGACACTGAGAAAGTCCAAGTATTTCATAATCAAAGAAAACTTTCTCCATGCTAGAATAACATATTCTCAGGGCTAGAAGGGCTGATAGAGATCACTTAATTAGAACTTCATTAAAAAAACAAAACAAAACAGAACCAAGAAAAAAAAAAAACACTTCAGTTAAGACAGACCTTTGAGCTTCTCTGGGTTAGATCTTTAATTTTTTTCAGCCTTCACTAGTAGAGTCCAGAATAGGGCTATAAACAGAGCAACCTTGAGAAATCTATAGTGTTTGATTGATTATTAACTAGAAAATTATGGGGAAAACACCAAAGAAGTCTTAGTTTAAGCTTTGATCTCTAAACTCCTAAGCTTTATGACACACTTTTCTTACCTAGGGAAATAGACGGGCAGGTCTTGACTGAATAGCTGATCTAGCCTTGCTGGGCAGGTTTTGACCTTAGGACTACATGGTTTTAATTCTCCAAGAGAAGGCCTCTGATGCTTTTCCCAAGGCAGATTCCAGCAAGATTCTTCATACTTGAGCAATATCTATACTTCAGGATTGCATGTGGGTTTTTCTTTTGTTTGGGCCTTGTAGACGGAGGAGGTAGGGAAGCCCTACCCTTAGGAAATTGTTTGGACTCATTCTTTTGCTTTCCTTGAGCTATTTTATTCAAGCTCTGACATCTTAAGTCACATGATTGAAGACCCAAAGGTAGAAAGTAAGATGATCCTGTCAACATCCTGAGATCAGGATTGAGGAAGGAGCAAGTTCCCATTTTCACACAGCAAAATCATAGCTTAGATGTAAACCAGAATTATTCAGACTCTCTCAGGACAATTAAAAGGCAAGTGACTGCAATGCTAGGAATTTACCCAAGGGATACAGAAATGCTGAGGCATAGGAGCACATGTACCCCAATGTTCATAGCAGCACTCTCAAAAATAGTTAAACATGGAAAGAGCCTAAGTGTCCTTCAACGGACAAATGGATCAAGAAGATGTGGTTTATCTATACCATGGAATACTACATGGCAATGAGAAACAATGAAATCTGGCCATGTGTAGCAACATGGATGGACCTTGAGGGTGTTAATGCTGAGCGAAATAAGTCAGGCAGAGAAGGACGAATATCATATGTTTGCACATATAGGAGGATTAGGAGGAACTTAACTGAGGAACAAGGGGGAGAGGAAGGGGGGAAATGGTGGGGGAAAGGGAGAGAGGCAAACCATGAGAGACTCTTGAATGCTTACAAAAACTGAGGACTGATGGATGTGGGGAGGAGGGGAATGGGCATGGAGGAGGGCACTTGTGGGGATGAGCACTGGGTGTTATGTAGAAACTAATTTGACAATAAACTATTTGTAAAAAAAAAATAATAATAAAAGGCAAGTGACTTCCCATAGGGACCACTGTAGGAGCCTTTAGTGGGCTAAGGTTGAAAGAGTAATTTGCTTTTGTCCTCTGACATCCTTCAGCATTGAAAGCAGTATGTAAAGGCACACCAAACTGAGTTTGCCAGGCTTAGAAAAACTTCATTAGAGAGCTCTATACAAATGGCAGACTTGCTTTTTAGGGCTAAGGACCAGAGGGTCACACATAAGATGATACTAAAGGATCTCTAATTCTATGAAAGGAAGGTATTTGGATGGCTATAGAAGTGGACTGGGACTCGGGACAGCATAGTCTTAACTCAGCAACTAAATATGTGGTCTTGTGCAATAACTTCACCTCAGTGCCTCAATTTCCTCATCTTCAAAAAGTGATCGTATAGTACTCTCCTCAGAGGTTTGTTGTGAGGATTAAATAAACTGCTACGTATACAATGCTTGGAATAGTGCCTTGCATATAGTAAATATTCAATAAATGTAAGTTTTATTGTTGGCTTTATTTATTATCATTATTATTAATAGCATCAATAAACAAAGAATCCTGTGCCTCAGAATAATCCCATGTTGATCAGCCTTGTCTTCTTTGCATCTCTAGGTCTCAAAAGTAGGGGACAGACGCTTCTTCCCTCCTTCCCGCTCACCCCATATGGTGGAGGAACTGTGGCTTTTCCCTCTTTCAAGGAGTGGTTTTGGTCATTTCTGTTGAGATTAGGAGGTGGGGTCTTTTATTCCTCTAATTGTGCTTGTTTTCTTTTATTTACAGAACAATACCATCAAGACCTCAAGATATAACGTCTTTAATTTCTTGCCCCTAAACCTCTTTGAACAATTCCAGAGACTTGCAAATGCGTATTTCCTCGTTTTGCTGTTCCTTCAGGTATTGACTTTGGGGGCTTCTTCCACAGAGCATTTTGTCAAGAATCTGATGGGTCTGATTGTGTGATCATTTCTTTCCCTCCCTAAACTGAGAAACGTCTCTTCAGGTAACTAGCAAATGAATGGGCTGGAATGTCAGGCTGGTCCTGTAGAGTAGCTGTGACCAGGATTAGTCAGGGTGAAACCGGTCTCTACAAGAGGAAGGAGACAAGGCCACTGAATCCCAAGGAAGCGGAGTTCCCTCATGATGGCTGCATGGCTGCACTTCAGCTTGACCACAGGAGACCACAGACTCTTCGCCCCAACCATAGCTACAGCCCCGTTCCTCATTTGCCGCCCCGCCCTCCCTCACAGCTAACAGACAGAAATTCTGAGAAAGGAGAATGGTTTACAACAGAGGAGTACAAGCACAGGACAAGGAAGCACAGCAGGGCGGGGTCAGCCCAAACTGGGAGAGAGGGACAGAGTTTTTCATTTCCCCTTGTGCTGAGGGATAAGCGAGGGGATGTGGTTTTCCGACGTCCACTTTTATCACCCAGCCCCTACGGCTTGGCTTGGTCACTAGAACCTTCCTTGTCAGAGGAGAAATAACCCTTTGCCATCAAGACAAAAGTAGTGAAGTTCAGGACAGATAGGTGACAACTTACTGTATCCTCTTCTTTTCATCCTTTTTTGGGAGATGTTTGTTTATATTTACTCCTGTATTATATTACATTTCCATAACAGTGGAAAATAACTAGGATAGTTGAATTGATTATGAATCTGTGGAGGTGAAAGTGGTGGGAGTGGTGTTGGGGGGGAATACATTGTCCTTTAAGCTTTCTGACCTAAGTTTCTCCCCTCTTCCCTCTCACAGTTGATTCCTCAGATCTCCTCCTTGGCATGGTACACAACTGTGATCCCCCTGATGGTGGTGCTGTCCATAACAGCAGTGAAGGATGCAATCGATGACGTGGTGAGGTGGCTTCCTCGGCCTCTAGTCCTTCACTGTACCTAGTCTGGCCAGGGAGCAAAAAGGACTTCCCAGAGCTACCTAGTGCTAGGAAGAGACACTGAATGGAAAGAGATGTTTCCTTTCCTTCTTCCTTATCTATCCTAGAAGAAAATGTAATTCCCTTAGCCTCAAGATTGGTAGTCTGTGCATGTCCAGAAAGGGGCAGTGCAAGGCCTTTCTCTATCTCCCAGTGTCACTATTTAGCCACCTTTCCAGGCTTCCTTCCATCTCCTCTTTAATAACCCACATTTTCCTTCACTTGGCTTTCTCCAAGTTTGTTCTCATCGTTCTTCCTCTATTCCCCCTTCACCCAGTTTTATATTCCTCTTCCCTTCCTCCCCGTCCACTCCTCCCTCATTGTCCTGTTCTTATTTTTTTCTCCCCTTTCCACATTCCCCTTCTCCTCTCTAGCTCTCCCTATTTCCCTTTTCAATTTTCACTTCTTTTTTGTAATGTTTTATTTATTTCTGAGAGAGAGAGAGAGAGAGAGAGAGAGAGCGTGAGCAAGGGAGGGTCAGAGAGAGAGGGAGATACAGAATCTGAAGCAGGCTCCAGGCTCTGAGCTAGCTGTCAGCACAGAGCCCGACATGAGGCTTGAACCCATGAACCATGAGATCATGACCTGAGCCGAAGTCGGAGCTTAACCAACTAAGCCACCCAGGTGCCCCTCCAATTTTCACCTCTATCAGGGATACTCAGCTAGTAACTCTTTGGTTTTAGAACACCTCATGACATAAACAGAAGCCAGCTCCTTTCCTGGCCTTGGTGGGAGAAACTGGCTTCCAGTGAGTGCTGCTTGGCATCCTCTTCACTCCTTACAGCACAGAACGGTCAGCATACTGCCCCAGTACCATGTCTGCTAGTGGGATTTGGAAGGTCAGACCTGTTGACCTGCCTTCAGCTTCCCTAAGAGTCCTTCTGATTTTGCCAGAATAGATTTTTAATTTTTTTTAATGTTTTATATTTTTCTGAGAGAGACAGCATGAGCAGGGGAGGGTCAGAAAGAAGGGAGACACAGAATCTGAAACAGGCTCCAGGCCCTGAGCTAGCTGTCAGCACAGAGCCCAACACGAGGCTTGAACCCACAAACCATAAGATCATGACCTGAGCCAAAGTCAGACGCTTAACCAACTGAGCCACCCAGGCGCCCCCAGAATAGATTTTTAGATCAAACTTTGCAAGCGGGATGTTTCTTTAGCCTTTTAACTCTGCAACTGTTTTAAACCAAGAATTAACCATGTAGTGGTTGAAATTTTAGTCACAATTCAGATGTGCAAAAAATGTAACTTTATTTCTCTATAACTGAACTCAGTATAACTCACAACTACCACCCCACCATCCCGAACCTTTTTCATTGAGAGCTGAAAGCTAAATTCGCCAATTCAGGATAATCCAGTTACTTCTGGGTTTGAACTCAGTTTCATTAGAATAAGAATTCTAACAGTTTCAAGATTCTCTCTGCCCTCATAGTCCTGCCGTTTTCCCAGGGAGTAATCTTAACTGGAAGTAGAAGATTCATGTGAGCATCAGTACATGCTCTGTATTTGTCCTCCTTCTATTTGGTCTTTGAATAGAAGTTCTTTACTTAATCTTTCCTTATTACATGTACTGTAGAAGCTTCTGTATGTTGACTATGGTGGGGGAAAGCTTGAGAATTCTTAACTTTCCCTGCCCCTACCAAGGTGTGTGACACTCTAGTCCTGTCCATCATTTTTCATTCTCTCCTCTGTGGCTTTTGACTTACTTAATTGTTTGTTCTTATTCCCCCATGCTTTGGCTTTTGATATTTAAAGCCAAGATTTTTGTCTCTTTCTTCTTCCTTGGTTCTTTTTCTGCCCTTTTTTCCCCAGCTTCTCTGAGACCATCAGCCTCTGGTTTTAATGATAGAAAGGCTTTGGGAGGTAAAGAAAATTTATAAACAAGGAAAACTACAGTGGATAATATTTCAAAACATTAATAAAATGTTAACCTTCTCCATGCAATTTGCTCGATGCCCATTTTCTGAACATTTTCTTGTGTAATTTTAGAACAGGCACCAAAATGACAATCACGTCAACAACCGTTCTGTAATGGTGCTGATGAATGGCAGGTAAGTTGTAGGGATATCAGTTTAGGTAGGACCAGCTCTGGGTGAGGGTTGTCCTTGCTAAAGCTTTGATGTGCTGAGTGCTTTGGAAAGGTAATTCAAGACAGTGAAAGAACCTAGGGTTGAACATAAGAATTTGTTTCTAAATACCCTGAATTTGCCATGTGACCTCAGACCTCTCTAGGCCTCATATTTCCTATCTAAAGTAGAGATAATATTCTCTACCTTAGAGGGTTGTTGCAAAAATGAAAATGAAATAATATATATTAAGGCTATGAACAATTTATGACATACAAGTGATTATTATTAGTGCAGTGGCCAGCATGGAGATAGCTATCTGTCTTTAGAACATCAGTGGATTCTGGCATGGTTTATTGGCCATTCTACTAAATAATCTTTGGTAGAGTCATCTTTTTGTTAACAATCTAAATAAAGTATTGATTTTGACCCCACTGCTATGGTGTGTGGTCATAGCTATCTAAAGTGTTGTCAATAGATAAATGTTTATATTTGATGATGTCCTACAAAATTTGAGCAGTTTACCTTTGGCAGGAAGGCAGTGAGGCAGACATAGTGCCTATATAAAGCAAAATATGGAGACTATCATAAGAGATACAAAACGTCATAGGAATTAATAAAAATTCACAATCATAGCTGCTTAAAGAAATCAAGGAAGACTTTCTAGAGGAGGTAATATGGTAATATCTGTGCTAGGTTTTAAGGGACGGGGAAGAATTAAACAAATACAGGTTGTATAAAAGAAAAAATGACCAGTGTGTGCAGTAGCATGATTGTAAATTAGTACAAACTTGAAGGAATTCAAAATTGAAGTCCAGTCGTTTTCATGTTGGCCTTACAGAATACCCAGCAGCTATAATTTTAATCATATAATTCTATTATATGAAGTTGTTGGGCATTTAATCCTGTTATTTATTGAATCTGCTGATTCTTACTCCTGGTGGATTATTTCCTCAAGTTTTGGTCTGTTGAAGCCTCTCATAAAATACCACCAAAAAAGACAATTGTGATTAAAAGGAATATTTAAGGGACACCTGGGTGGCTTGGTTGGTTAAGTTTCTGACTCTTGATACTGGCTCAAGTCGTGATCTCTCAGTCCTGAGATTGAGTCCTGCTTCACACTGAGCATGTGCATGCTCTCTTTTTCTCTCTCAAAATAGATAATAAACATTAAAATAATAATAAAAATAAAATTTTAAAGAAAAGAAGAGAATAACTAGAAATGAAAAGACAAAACGGAGTGTATTAGAAATTTGCGGGGCTAGCGAGTTACTGACCAAATGGATTTAATCAAATGAACTCCCCAAGTAGTTTGAACACTTGGGTTTCAAAAGACTATTGGAAATGAATTTTCCATAGAATAGTCTTAGGGTGGGAGGTCACAACAGGGCCTTAGTTAGACTTTATAAGCTAGTGTCTAACACTCAGTGAAGCTGGCTATTGAAACAATCTATATTTCAAAAAGTGGCTTTCCTTTTCTAGAACACATGGTTTTGAGTAGAGCTGCTATTGAAAAAGTTTGTTGTGCAAGTTGTGTTTTCTGTCATTTTCATTTCTCAATAATAACTTTGGCTACAAGCACATTGTTAGTAGAACTTTATGAGAATTCTAAATTTCCTAAGTTGAGGTTGTATCCTTTTGAGGGGTTTTGTGTTTGCTTCTGCCAGGTAACTCAAGGACATCACCTGCTGAGACCTAATTTTGAGGAGTTATAAATTTGGATCCCATACCTCACAATGTTACAAATTCTCAAGGGAGAGTCCTCTACTCTCTAACCCCTCTCCCTCCCGAGAAAGATAGACTAACTTCCTTGGCAAGTGGGTTGATTTTTTTAGACCATCTTTTCCCTAATGTTGTCCTTTCAGAGCCCCAGCTTTATGAGGGTTCCTTAGTTCCAACTCACTGCCTCTCAACATCCCAAGGCTTCATGCCCTATCCCTCTAGTGGGCTAAATTAAAACTAATCACTAATCATTAAGATTGACAATACCTTTCCTCACTCAGAGCAAGAACAGCTTCAGAACATGCTGACCTTTTTATATTTTTTTTCCTGGCTCCTTACTTTGTGGTAAGCCTAGGCTTGATTTGGGAAAGAACGTTGACCTTATTATATGTAGCATTTCTAAGTGTTTATAGTAGGAAAAGTACCAGTTGTTACAGAACTCTAGGAGGGACCAATCACATAAAACAGAATATAATGTAAATGATCTCCTCTGGAGTCAAAACACTGCCTTCTCTAGCTTTCTGATCTTTTTTAAGTTTATTTTTTTAGAGAGAGAGTGAGCATGAGCAGAGGAGGGGAAGGAAGGAGAGAGAGAGAGAGAGAGAGAGAGAGAAACCCAATCCACACTGTCAGCACAGACCCTGATGCAAGGGGCTCAATCTCACAAACTGTGAGATTCTGACCTGAACCAAAATCGAGTCAGAAGCTTAACTAAGCCTCCTAGGCGCCCCTCTGATCATATTTTCTAAACCAGAAGTTAGAATGCAATGCCTGGAAATTAAAAATGTGCTTATGGGGGTGCCTGGGTGGCTCAGTCAGTTAAACGTCCGACGTCGGCTCAGGTCATGAGCTCATGGTTTGTAGGTTCGAGCCCCATGTCGGGGTCTGTGCTAACAGCCAGCTCAGAGCCTGGAGCCTGTTTCAGATTCTGCATCTCCCTCTCTCTCTCTGACCCTGCCCTGCTCACGCTGTCTGTCTCTCTCAGAAATAAATAAAAAACATTAAAAACTTTTTTAAAATGTGCTTATGGCATAACAGGACTGAATATTTTAAATCAGAAGGGAATATTGTCCCCTCTCCTACATCTGGGACATGTGATTGTTACAATGTTCAGGAAAAGATTGGTGATAGTTTGACAGCTCCTTGTGTCATAAAATACAACCTTTTAATTCTTCCGGAGAAGCCAGAATCTTGTAACCCTTCTTGCCACATTTTACTGTTGAAAATGATGGCAGACGGAGTGCAAAGCAAAGTAAAACAGATATTCAGACGTCTTTATCCAACTCTTATAGCTATTCCTGTTCAGTACTATAAAGCAGATTTAAACATTACTAACAAAATAAGTAAACATTTTGTATTTTATCTGCATAAGGATGACACTTAAAACCAAGGGAAGGGAGTGTCTGTCTGGGTGGCTCAGTCAGTTAAGCATCTGACTTTGGCTCAGGTCATGATCTTATAGCTCATGAGTTCAAGCCCCATGTTGGTCTTGTGCTGACAGCTCAGAGCCTGGAGCTTCCTCTGAATTCTGGGTCTCCCTCTCTCTCTGCCCCCCCATCACCTGTGCTCTCTCTCTCTCTCTCTCCATCCCTCCCTCTCTCCCTCCCTCTCTCTCTGTCTCTCTCTCAAAAATAAATAGAAACATTTTTTAAAACAATTTTAGGGGTTCCTGGATGGCTCAGTCAGTTAAGTGTCCGACTTCAGTTCATGGTCATAATCTCATGGTTTGTGAGTTCAAGTCCCACATTGGGCTCTGTGTTGACAGCCTGGAGCCTGCTTCAAATTCTGTAACTCCCTCTCTCTCTGCCCCTCCCCCACTCATGCTCTGTTTCTCTCTCAAAAATGAATAAAAAATGTAAAAATTAAAAAAAATTTTTAAACAAAAGAAACCAAGGGAGGGAGATACAAGGATATATAAATAATGGTTTTACAACAAGGACTTACATTTGTAACATACAGAGAAAATTTAATTTGGAATAAGATTTAAAGAAATATAACCCAGAGGAGGGCCTAGGTGGCTCAGTCAGTTAAGCATCTGATCTTGATTTCAGCTCAGGTCATGATCTCAAAGTTCGTGAGATGAAGCCCCAAGATAGGCTCTGCACTGACAGCACAGAGCCTGCTTAGGATTATCTCTCTCTCCGCCCCAACCCTGCTCATGCTTGCACTTGCTCTTTCTCTCTCAAAATAAGCAAACTTTTTTTTTTAAAAAAAGATATATAACTCACAAGTGGAAGAAAATTATCTAACAGAGTGAATTTATATAAAAGGACTTTTTTTCTTTTTTTGGTAAAAGAAATTTGGCCCTTCTCAAAGAAGTTACCTTCCTGAAAAGGTGTTCTGGGAAAACCTGTGCTCTGGCAAAGTGGTGATGTATGTCATACCTGCAGATAACAAGACTTCATTCAAAGGTGAAACATACAATGGCATTCGGGTGTGCCTTCTCTTGGCCAGCTCTTTGGGTGCTTGGCCTAACAGAATTGTTACAAAGAGGTAGCTCGTATTTCCAGAATTATTGTGGTACTGTGTATCTTGCTTAGTCCTTTATCAGAAAGGAAAGATTTATGGGCTGTATGTATTTGAGGTACAAAAAAGAGAAGGGTAAATAGCCAGTAGTATTGTAGAATCTGCTCCTACTGTCAGCTGCCTTTTGTGGGAAGTGAGAATTTGAGGGGTCAGAAGTAATCAAATTGTAACATAAGTAAATAAAATTGGTACAACCATATGATAGGATACATTTTAGCTATCAAAAAGAAAGGGCCACATCCTCTATAAGTGCTCTGCAAGATATGTAATTACATGAAACATGCAAAGTGCAGCAAATTATGTATCTAATGTATAACTTTATTTTTTGTTTATTTTTGAGAGAGAGAATGAGCAGGGGAGAGGCAGAGAGAGAAGGAGACACAGAATCTAAAGCAGGCTGCATGCTCTGAGCTGTCACAAAGAGCCTGACGCAGAGTTCGAACTCCCAAACCATGAGATCATGACCTGAGCCTAAGTCGAAGTCGGACGCTTAACGCTTAAGGACTGAGCCACCCAAGTGCTCCTCTAGTGTATAACTTTTAAATGTATATGTTGTATCATCATTTGGATTGATATTTTCTAGAAACAAATACAAAAAATTACATTTGCTACCTTGACAAGCAAAACTAAAATCTAGGGGGAGAGAATTTTTCCTTTTACATGTTTATTATTTGAACTATTTTCTTTACCTTATACATATATTACTTTTAGTTAAAGAATAATTAGGAGCATGTTATGACTACCTATTCATTTTAAAGGGTTTTTAGAAAATCCTTTTAAGTTGAAGTCAAGGGAAATGGGCCCCATTCTTGATTGTAGCAAGGATGCATCACAAACCACTTTGGTTTTTCTATAAGCCTTGACTTCATCTTCATGTTTTTCTTTTTATTTCTTTTCTTGACTGTCAAAGCAGGGCTGTGGGGAAATTCTCAGAGCAGGCATTCAAGGCACATTTTCTTACAGGATAAAGGAAGACAAATGGATGAATATTCAAGTTGGAGATATAATAAAACTAAAAAATAATCAGCCTGTCACAGTGAGTACCTCTTTGCAATGCAGCTTTTTCTTTTTTGGTTTGAGTGGGTACAGAGGAACCCCCTCAGCACTTCTGCTGCCACTGCTTTTGGTGACCTCTGTCTGCTTCACTGTGCATCCAGAGATCAATGGCTCCTGTAGGAAGTTTGTTTTTGTCTGCCTCTCACCATAGCTACAGATAAAGTGTGATTAGATTTAGGAGAGGCTGTGTGTGGTAGCAGCAGGGAATCCTAGACAAAGTAAACTAAATGTCTGTAAAGTTCTTAGGATGAACATCTGTTTCTGGTGTAATTGCTTTTTTTGCACTGTAATATTAAAAGTCTGCCTTCCTGCTTTCCTTATCTTCTCTGACTTCTTGACCACAGGCTGATGTACTATTACTCTCTAGCAGTGAGCCTTACAGTCTGACATATATAGAAACAGCAGAACTGGATGGGTAAGTGTTCCTTCCTGATGGTTGTTTTAAGACCATTGAGCCAGCTTAGAGTAATTTCTCAGGGAGAGCATGCTACAGGGAACGAATTTTATTCTCAGATGATAGTGCCAGAGATGCTAAAAATATCCAGATAAGAGAAAATAGGAGGCCAGATCCTTGGGATTTCAAATCTAAAACTGAGCTCTTAACAGCAATAATCTTGCATCCACTGGGTGCAGAATCTGAACAAATAAACTCTGTATTCCCCATCTCTAAACTGGAGACACTCTGGCTGTATTCAGTAATGCCCAGTGGCAGGAAAGAGGTTAACAGAACTGTAAAATTTCGGAATAGAGTTCCAAGGTTTCCAGTGGAGGTTTTGGGGGGAGGGAGGATGAGTATGGAGGTAATTATTTACTGATAAAATACCATGTTCTGTAAAGGATTTAAATTAGAAATTCATTAATGTGCAAAAGATCTTAGGAGGATAGAGGCCATCTTCAGGAGATTGTCCTGTAGAGTTTTGTATCAGTGGCATTCTTACCATGGGCATTACAGTGGGCATTCCTGTTGGTGCCCACAAGCTTTTTGAAATGTGGCTCCATTTTTGTTTCTGTGTCTATGCATTCCTAGATCAGTAAATGGTTCTTTGGGATTCCTTCATGGGTCCTGTAAATATTTATGAGGAGAGGAGTATGTTTATTTGGAAGTATGTGCAAACTTCTTAAAAGGACCTGCTCCTTATTCTAGAAGGGAGCATGTGCCATCTTCAGGTTGTTTTGTGGTATCTCTTCAGCTTCATGTAGAGCACCTGACCAGCAAGGTTTCATGAATTGGTTAAAATAGTGCTGGTGTATGGCAGGGAATGAGAGCAGAGAAACAGGGGAGGGAGTGAGCTAATACTCAGCTTCCTTGTGCAGCCATCTACCTCAGTATTGTCCTAGAGAGAGAACAGCAGGGGTGGCTCTTAGAGGTCAGACCTATAGCCCAAGCTCTATTGGCAATATCTGTTTCCTGCAATCCCAAGAAGAGGCAGAAGAAATGACTTAGGTTGCTGGTGTGTGTGTGGCCTGTGCTCTGGTGACTATGTGTCCTTTGCTCTAGTGAAACCAACCTAAAAGTGAAGCAGGCCGTTCCAGTCACCAGTAACTTGGAAGATAACCTGGAACTGCTGTCTGCCTTTGATGGTGAGTTAAGAAGTACACTCGCTTACCCAAATTTTTATCCATAGAGGACTGGTTAAATAAAGTATGGCACATCCATGCAGTGAATTCTACATAACTTAGTAAGAACAATATGCAAGTTGATATTTAGTCACATGTAAAAAATATCCACAACATGTTAACCAGTGAAAGAAAATGATTATAGTAGGCTATACAGTATATATAACATAAGCTTATTTTTGGAAACATGTTTGTTTATGAGTACATGCATAGAAAAAGTTGGAAGGATGTACTTCAAAAGATTAACAGCACTTATCTCTAGGCAATTTTACCTTCCCCTGTCTCCTTTTAGTATTGTATACCTATTTACAAAGGATATGTTTTATTTTAGTAATCAGGAAAAATAAAAAGTATTTCCATTTTGAGAAAAATACTAGATTTGCTTTAAGTTAAGTAGTTTTTTAATTTCTTCAGATTCAGAGCTCATACTACCTGGCAGTACTGATGGTGGTAAGTTATCATGTGGGTTTTTCTCTCTCCAAATGATACAAGTCACATACATAATTACTCTTCTTTGATGCCCAAAAACTTTTGTCTGCCTTTCTAAAGGGAGCTGGTAAGAAATGGGTAGCAGCTGAGAGAAGATAGGAAAAAGATGTGTATGTATTTTGAAAGAGGGGTGTTCTTTCCTCTTGTCTGTTAAACCTCCTTCTGTCCTGTTAGGAAAGCCCTGAGATTAGAGCCAGGCCTCTTACACCTTCATTTTTCTTCAGGAAAAGTGACGTGTGAGTCTCCCAATAACAAGTTGGACAAATTCACAGGAATACTGACTTATAAGGGAAAAAATTACATCCTGGACCATGAAAAGCTGCTACTCCGAGGCTGCATCATCAGGAATACAGATTGGTGCTATGGCCTGGTGATTTATACTGGTACGTCTCCTTAGAGTCACAGCAGACCCCCAATCTGCTGGATTCCATTCATGACCAATTGGTGCTCACTCAGTTTCCAAGATGTAGACATAGGACTCAGATAAATATCAGAAAACTATGGCTTTAAGACAGATAGAAAGGGAGGTAGATAGATGGAATAATGAAGGATTTAAGAAAAAAATTTTTTTTCTCAGAAGAACAATTTTTCCCTAAGCAACGAGCTGCCAACATTATTATCTCTGCCTTTGTTAAAGAAAGTCTTTATGTTGCAAAATCACAGGACATTTATAAGTTTTTCCAATCATATCTGGACACAAAAGAAGATACACACAGAGAAAGAGTATACATGGAATTAGTATGTAAAATGGGAACATGTGACAGGAGAGGGTATAGATAGATAGATAGATAGATAGATAGATAGATAGACAGATAGATTGCTCTCAGGAAAGAATACACATAGCTCATTATGGAGAAAAATATAAAATGTGAGGGATTCATGCCAAAGAAAAGGCAATGTGAATCATTAGAAGTGGCCCCTTTTGAGACGTCATTTAGAACTGTAATCCCTTATGCTTAGTGGGTTATTCTATGGTTCCGGAAAATGGAGGAAGCTTCTGTGCTAACCTGTGTACTTGGTAACAGTGGAAATTGATGACAACAAGAATAGTAAGCAGACGGGGAACACTGAAGATAGCATCAGGGAGGATTTGCCACAGTGAATACTATTCAACTCAGAGCTCTCCTTTTCGAGAATTCACTCCTAGACATGGGGATCCTAATGCTTCCGTTTTGTGGAAAATAATGGGATCCAAGCCCTAGAAAGAAGCATAAGCGTCCACGAAGGCCTTAGTGGAACTTTTTCATTGGTTCTTGAGCTATAGTGGTAGCTTCTAAGCTGACTAGCGCCAAACCCAGATTTGAAGTACATTTAACTTTCCTCACCGTACTTCAGTGGCTACCCCTATACATTGTCATTCATAAAAAAAACTCATCTTTCAGCAAAAGGTTTTTTTTCCCTAAAGTAATATCAGTGAGGTTGCCAACCAGCACAAATTTAGTTAAGATTTCCCTCTGACTCTTGGTTTACATGGTAGCACAAAATATTTTGGGGATTTGGGAAGCTCAGAGCAGAAGAGAATTGATAACTGCTTAAGAGCATCTTGAGGTTCTCAGTGCAGAATTTAGTTGCTTTTCGTGCTACATGATGCCCAGGTTCAGCCATGATCTCCACATCCTTCTTTTTTATTTTTAAATGATTTTTTAAAGTTTTTTTAAAATATTTATTTTTAAGAGAGAGAGAAAGACAGAGTACGAATGAGGAAAGGGCAAGGAGAGGGAGACACAGAATCTGAAGCAGGCTCCAGGCTCTGAGCTGTCAGCACAGAGCCCAATGCAGAGCTCAAACTCACGAACTGTTGAGATCATGAACTAAGCTCAAGTCGGAAGCCCAACCAACTGAGCCACCCAGGCGCCGCACCACATCCTTCTTGAAACTTGTGGTAGGGTACTTCTTTCTAAGTACCCTTAGAAGATTCTGCCCCATGTAGCTGCCTCGCTCTGAGCCAAACTTCTCATGCCTTCAAGAAATACTTAATAGAAAAGAATGGTATAGCTTATGTCCTGCATTCTCAGTATTTGCCTACATATCAGGGAAGTTCTAGCTCCCTCATGTGTAAACATTAATGAAATTACTTCATTAGAGTATATGTAAGAATAGCAATCAGATGGTAAACACCAGAGAAACTGCTACTTATTTATACTTTCTTCTAAACTGCTTATATTTTGGTCAGTAATATTCAGCTGTAGTCCCAGTGGCCACTAAAAGCTCTTTACTTCTCGTTACTGTCTGCCCTGTCATGAGGGAATACAATCTCTGTCAGCCTCAGAAAAGCTCCAGCTTTCATCTCAGAAGAAGTCACTGCCATTGCCTTTTCCATTCTCCCTTTTGCAAGTAGAAACTTGAAATAGAGCCTGGCCCCACAGTGGGTTTCCTCAAAAGAAGATAGAGATCTCTTTATTAGAAAATCTCTTTTCTAAGCTAAATAAACCAGATGATTATGAGAATGAAGCCTATGGCTCCTAGTGTTGAATTACTATATTGTACACCTGAAATTAATATAACACTGTATTTAAACTAACTGGAATTAAAAACTTAGAAAGTTGCTTGTGGCTCCTATTCTGGCTTAACTCATCTATAAAAAACTAGACTGTCTGAAGTACTACAAAAAGAGGGGTCAGCGTTGGTGCACTTTGCAGAAATAGTTGTGATTATCCTTAGAAACAAACTTTTAATTTTTTGAGTTATTGGCACCAACTCTGGCCCTTTCTCCAGGACTTTATCCCCTGGCTTTGGCAAGAGTTTTGATTATGTGACCATAATGGTGTATTTCAATCCAATTTCAATCCTTTGAGTATATTCAGTGATTCTAAGAGCTGGTCTCCCTGTTTCACTTAGGACCAGACACCAAGTTAATGCAGAACTGTGGAAAGTCTACCTTTAAACGGACACACTTGGACCATCTCTTGAATATCCTTGTGGTCTGGGTAAGTTGAAGACATTTTTCTGCTTCTTTACAAGTAGACATGTTTTTCTTCCTTCCATAGCAGCAGCTAGCATTTCCAACCTGGAATTTAGTTGTTTGAAAGACTCAAGCAGTTTTAGTATGCCATTTACTAATGTCGGAAGCAAAAAAGAACAGAGTAGATTGATAAGGGAGTCTCTTCACTAGTTTATGCCTGTTATAAAGGATGGTAACCCTTTTTTAAGATTTGATGCTTTGATGAGTGGTACTGGAACAGATCAAGGACCCTTCTTTAGAAATTGACACATTTTTATTTTCTCATAACCTATTTTACTCATGGATACTATAATAAAACTTCATTTGGACTAATACAACACCTTACTTAAACTGATGATTTTCAAACTGTTTCCTTAGAGGAGTCTGCCACAGGGGAATTGAGATCAAGTGAGTTTTATTCTGGCCCCCTCATTATGATATTCTCACTTCAAAAAGAGCAGCTTTACATTTGTCTGTGCTGTAAGATTTCAGCTGAAAAATAGAGATCCTGATTCTAAGAAATGAAATTGGAAAAGCACTCAATAGATAATGATAGCTTTGATAACAGAAGTTTAAACTGAAGACTAATTTCCATGCTGTCCTATACAGGTTGTCCTTATTCTTGTTAGATGTAGACCTACATTTCTTATACAACTTCTTTGCATAACTGAGCAATTTCAGTGCTACTTATACTTAATTACATGACTTTTTAAATTTTTACTCTATCGCTTAGACTCTCAAAATTCAAAAATGCCTTTTCTTTCTGTGTATTATTAATATCTGAATTATAAACTACCTCTTCTCCATTATTTATTATGGGAAATACCACAGTTCTTTTCCTAAATGCTTTGGATTTAGTAAATGGGGCTTTAGAAAATTAGGAAAGTTCATTTAGCTTTGAGACCAGAAGCTAGTATCCACTACCTTTCTCTTTGACTACTATCTGCATAGCCGTCAGCAGTTGAAATAGTGACATTTCCTGGTTTCTTAATGAGGAAGACAGTCAGATTTGAGAATTCAAGAAGGTGACATGGGCAAATATGCCTCTGACTGTATTAGGAACATCTCTCATTAGGCACTAAGTTAGGTCATTTAGCTTAGGCTTGTTTGCAAAGGATGGCTCCCATATGCCAACGAAGTTTCACCTACTTGTTTACCTCTCTGAAGGTCAGCCATAATACTTGACATCTGTTAGAGTGATTTTAACTTTTTAGAATATTCATCATTCACTTACTGTAGCCGCACTACATCCATGACGTTAAGCAAGTCCATTTGACAAATATGCAAATTGACACAGTAAAGATAAATATCATAAATAAAATCCTACAGAAAAATAATGGAAAAGACAGGTTTATGACTCATTAAGTCATCAAGTTGTATTTATTGAAAATCTATAATGTGCCCAGTATGTGCCAGATGTTGTGAGGATCACAAGGATGTATAAGATCTGGGTGCAGCCTTCAAGTGTATAAAGGGGGCAGTGAATCAATATGTGCCAGATGCTTTACATATATAATTTTATTTAATCATTTCATCTATCCATCTAGGCATAACTTTTCAGAATCAATGCTCTTTCTGCTATATTTGCTGTCTCCCTGAGGAGGCAAAATTAAAACACATGAGAAGTCCTGCTTAACAAGGTAGATTGACCACATAGGATGAAATTATAAAATTAAAAATAAAAATCTCCAAATTATGGAAAGAGCCCAAATGTCCATCGACTGATGAACAGATAAAGAAAATGTGGTATATGTATAGAATGGAATATTACTCGGCAATCAAAAAGAATCAAGTCTTGCCATTTGCAACAACATGGATGGGACTAGAGCATATTATGCTCAGTGAAATAAGTCAGTCAGATAAAGCCAATTATCATACGATTTCACTCATGTGGAATTTAAGAAATGCAACAGATGAACATAGGGGAAGGGGAGGAAAAAATAAGAGAGGGAGGCAAACCATGAGAGACTCTTAAATACAGAGAGCAAACTGAGGGTTGCTGGAGGAGAGGTGGGTAGGAAATGGGCTAAATGGGTCATGGGCATTAAGGAAGACACTTGTTGGGATGAGCACTGGGTGTGATATGGAAGTGATAAATCACTGGGTCCTACTTCTGAAACCAATACTACACTGTATGTTAACTAACTTGAATACCAGGATCAAAAACCAGAATAGCATTGGCCTCCTCAGCAGCAACAGCAGAAGGTAAATATTAATGCCTTCAAATGTGTTCCAGAATATTATTTGCAATTTATAACTCTAAATCTAGTGAAACTGTTAATAAAATTCAACTATAAAGAAATATCCATATGTATAAACACTCAAAAAGATTTATTCATCCTGCATCCTCTCTTAGGAAGCTCCTGATGTGTGTACCCAATTAACCAAGAAAGTAAACTAAGAAAGAAGATATGGAAGTCAGGAAACATGGAAGCAAGTGAAAGGAAGTCTTAGGATGATAGCTGAATAGCAGGCCTAGAGAACCCCAGTGCAGATTAGAGCAGGACCATAGAGGTATCTGCAGTAGGAGGTCTCCAGAGAGAGAGAATGTAGTTCTCTGCTCAGGTTCTCACAAGATAGGGTAATAGAGAGTCAGTATAAATGCTGGGGCAGCTAAGCTGGTAGAGTAGCTGCTATAAATGCCAATATTTGAATGGTCATTCAGTCTTTCCTTCAGAAAGTATGAAATGTTATCTGAGGTACTGTATTCACTTTTGGGCATCCAGTTTAAGAAGAACATTAAGAAGATTCATGAAATGACTGTAAAGAAGTGCAAACAGGAAATAAATGTCAAGGAGCCGTGGCAGAGGATGAACCATCAGTAGGCACAACATGTTGATGAGTTTTTAGAAGGCAGAAAGTAGATAGATTATATACTTTGTAAATGTTTATTTATGTATTTTGAAAGAGTGAGTGGGGGAGGGGCAGAGAGAGAGGGAAACACAGAATCCAGGCTCTGTGCTGATAGCATGTGGGGCTTGAATTCATGGAGTGTGAGATCATGGATGGCCTGAGCCAGAACCAGGAGTCAGACACTTAACTGACTGACCCACCCAGGTGCCCCTAGATTACACTGATAGACAAACCAGAGTAGTGAAAGCTTCACTGCAAATGCATTCTTCCTGGTAGAGCTCAATGATAGCTCCAAGCTACCTAGCATCAGCAGGTATGGGGAGCAGGAATGGTATATGGGATAGTGATCAAGATAATTAATTTAAGGGGCGCCTAAGTGGCTCAGTCGGCTAAGCGTCCGACTTTGGCTCAGGTCATGATCTCGCGGTTTGTGGGTTCGAGCCCCGCATCGGGCTCTGTGCTGACTGCCAGCCCAGAGCCTGGAGCCTGTTTCATAGTCTGTGACTCCCTCTCTCTCTGACCCTCCCCTGCTCACGCTGTCTCTCTCTCTCTCCTAGAAATAAATAAAACATTAAAAAAAAATTTTTTTTAAAAAAAGAGTAAAACCCAGTTTATTTCAACTTTAAGGGACTCAAATGTGCTTTCATTTTCCTTGTGTACCTGAGGTGAGGCTCATCAAATAACACATACTACCTACCTACATAGAACTTGTGCTTTCACGTTCCCATTCAGGAGAGTGGCCTATTGGGGAAACAAAATTAATGAAAGGAAACAAAACCAACCTATAATCATTAAACTACTCTTTTACTCATATTTTTAAGTGTACTAGAGGGAAATCAGGAACACAAAAGAGGAGGATGAGGATGAACAAGTAAAATAACTGACCCTGGAACAGACATTATATTTCCGAGAAGAGAAAAGAAAAGAACTTTTGAAAAATTCTTATTACTATTCTTAGAAGAAGCAATTGCAGGGGTGCCTGGGTGCTCTGGGTTAAGTGGCCGACTCCAGCTCAGGTCATGATCTCATAGTTAGTGGGTTCAAGCCCCCCATCAGGCTCTGTGCTGACAGAGCCTTTGTCTTTCTCTCTTTCCCTCTTTCTCTCTGCCCCTCCCCTGTGCGTGCACATGCCCTCTCTCTCTTTCTCTCTTTCTCTCTCTTTCAAAAATAAATAAACATTAAAAATTTTACAGTTTACAGATAAAATTATATAATGTGAGAAATTTGCTCAAAAGGTGAAGAGTTTTAGGTGAAATACCATATCACTTCACTCATATGTGGAATTTAAGAAACAAAACAGAGATGAACATTTGTGGGAGGCGTGGAGAGAGAGAGAGAGGGAAAAACCCCATAAGAGACTCTTAACAATAAAGAACAGACTAAGTAAAGGTTGATGCAGGGAGGAGGGTGGGGGATGGGCTAGATGGGTGATGGGTATTAAGAAAGGCACTTGTTACGATGAGTACAGAGTGTTGTATGTAAGTGATGAATCACTGTATTCTATTCCTGAAACCAATATTGCACTGCATGTTAACTAACTAGAATTTAAATAAAAATTTGAAAAGAAAAAAAGATTCCAAGGATGGCTCCTGCTGGGCTTTCTTTTCTGTCCTATGTACTACTGCCTAGAGCGTGTGAACTACAGGGCCCCCCTGCCCTCCAAGAAGAGACACCTTTGTTGAGAGCTAAGTCTCCAAAAGTAGTTACAAAGCAGCACATGCCTTAGATGAAATGTTAATTTAATTCTGTTTCTGATTTCCAGATTTTCCTGTTTTTAGGCAGCATGTGCTTTATCCTAGCAATTGGGCATGGTGTTTGGGAAAACAAGAAAGGCTACTACTTCCAGAATTATCTGCCATGGAAAGAATATGTCCCTTCATCAGCTATCTCTGCCATCCTCGTATTCTGGTCCTACTTCATTATTCTCAACACTATGGTACCCATTTCCCTTTATGTCAGGTAAGCTTCTTTGACCACTTTGTGTCGTAAGGGGAAGAGCTGACTTTATACATCCTACTTAACTCCCCAACTAGAGTGTGAATGTTTAGAAAGCATAAACTGTATGCTCTTTAACTCTTTACTTTCCACAGTGCCAGTGTGCAAAACACTCTGAGAAATGTCTAGAGATTGTATTAGTGCTTCCATATCCACAATAGTGTGCTAAATACTATGTGAGTTATACAAAGAGAAAATCATCTCTGGTCTCAAATAGCTTATAATGTAACTAAATAAGACATAGAAACACATGCAATAATTGAAAAAAATGCACAGAAATTTGGTGATGCTGAAGCACAAGTCAGGCGGCTCCTAGTCAGTCAATGAGATAGGTTCCATTCACTTTTTAAATTTATTGTTGTAATTTACATCCAAGTTAGTTAGCATATAGCGCAACAATGATTTCAGGAGTAGATTCCTTAATGCCCCTTACCCATTTAGCCCATCCCCCCTCCCACAACCCCTCTAGTAACCCTCTGTTTGTTCTCCATATTTAAGAGTCTTTTATGTTTTGTCCCCCTCCCTGTTTTTATATTATTTTTCTTTCTTCCCTTCTGTTCATCTGTTTTGTATCTTAAAGTCCTCATATGAGTGAAGTCATATGATATTTGTCTTTCTCTGACTTACTAATTTTGCTTAGCATAATACCCTCTAGTTCCATCCACGTTGTTGCAAATGGCAAGATTTCATTCCTTTTGATTGCCAAGTAATACTCCATTGTGTGCGTGCGTGCGTGTATGCATGCCACACTTTCTTTATTCATTCATCCATTGATGGACATTTGGGCTCTTTCCATACTTTGGCTATTGTCGATAGTGCTGCTATAAACATTGGGGTACACATGCCCCTTCAAAACAGCACACCTGTATCCCTTGGATAAATACCTAGTAGTGCAACTGCTGGGTCACAGGGTAGTTCTAGTTTTAAGTTTTTGAGGAACCTCCATACTGTTTTCCAGAGTGACTGTACCAGTTTGCATTCCCATCAGCAGTGCAAAAGAGATCCTCTTTTCTTCACATCCTCGCCAACATCTGTTGTTAATGTTAGCCATTCTGATAGGTGTGAGCCATTGTGGTTTTGATTTGTATTTCCCTGATGATGAGTGATGTTGAGCATTTTTTCATGTGTCAGTTGGCCATTTGGATGTCTGCTTTGGAGAAGTGTGTATTCATGTCTTTTGCCCATTTCTTCACTGGATTATTTGTTTTTTGGATGTTGAGTTTGATAAGTTCTTTGTAGATGCAAACATTTATTTTCATCAGAACTCAGAATTTATTTTCCCACAGAAACATTGTGGCAAATGTTATTATAGGTGTAATTATGACATAAGTTCTGGTTTCTAAAAGTTGTAGAAGAAAAAAAGGATGTTTCCTTCTCCGTTTCATGGACAAAAATTTGAAATAAGTAAAATAAGCCCTTACTCTGATCTCCTCTTTCTATTTTCGTCGTTCCCTTTAACATACACACACCCAAGCACATTTTGCATCCTTCTTTCCAGGTTTCCTAAACCCTGCACTGACATTCCAACCTGAAAAGCACCCTGTATGACTAAATTTTCTTATTAATTTAATATTTACTGAGCACCTACTATGTGCCAAGCACTATCTTAGGTGCTAGAAATAGAAACATAAATAATAAGACAACCCTTTCTATAGATAAGTTTACAACACAGCCATGGAAACAGACACTTAAATAATTATGGTACAATGTGGAAAATGATGTAATACAAATGTATAGGAGAGAGCTATAGGAGACTGGAAAAGGAATGGGTTGGTTCTGCCTGGAGAGGCTTGGGAGAGTTAGAGAAAAAGTAACAGAAAAAGTAACATCAAACAGGTATTTGAGAAAAGAGTAGAAATTCACCATGCAAAAAATAGCAAAACAATATTGCAAACAGAAAAATCAGCATGTACAGAGTTTTGGTGTTTTTTAAAAGCTTGATCTGGTGATAGAATAGTGAGTAGCCTAGGCTAAAATATTGGATGATAATTCAGTATCAGATCCAGGAGAGCCTTAAATGTGAGGCCAAGGAGTTTGGATTTTTTTTTAATGTTTATATATTTACTTTTGAGAGAGAGAGAGAGAGAAGGAGAGAGAGAAAGAGAGCACATGTGCACAAGCATGGGAGGGACAGAGAGAAAGAGGGAGACACAGAATGTCAAGCAGTCTCCAAGCTTTGAGCTGTCAATGTAGAGCCTGATGTGGGGCTCGAACTTATGAACTGTGGGATCATGACCTGAGCCAAAGTTGGACGCGTAACCAACTGAGCCACCCAGGTGACCCCCAAGGAGTTTGGATTTTATCCTAAAAGCAGCAAAGATTTTTCTAAGGAAAGAAAGATATGATTAAATGTTTGGGTTTAGAGAAATAGCTATGTTGGTTGGTATGGCAAAGGAAAGAAGGAATCAAGATTTAGTGCTTGAACAACTGTAGAGTCAGTAATGTGGGCTAGAGTACTCCTGACTCACCTGAAATTTTAAAAAATCCATGTTGCCCAACGCAGCTGTCTTTTGGAAGTGACCAAAACTAACACACATTAAGCACAAATGGTTATAGAAAGGAGGCCCCTTAAAAATCTTAACTATTTTTAAATGAAGATGCTTATTAACTGTAAAGAATCCATACTTTCTTTACAGTAGGGAGTAGGGAAACTTCAGGTAAAGTTAAGAGGACACTGTTAGGGGGAGAAGGGACACCACAGGCAGATTGCCACTGCCAGGAAATTTATCAGGTCAGCTTCTATAACCCGTTTCTGATTTTCACAGATCCTTCTCTTCTTCTGAAACAAAGTTTCTGAGTGTTTCAAATTTCTCTTCCTCACCAGTGGATTTACATGACAGCCACAGTAATCTTCTAATTAAACCTAAGCAGCCTTTTGAGGCTCCTGGGTGGCTTAGTCGGTTAAGCATCCGACTTCGGTTCAGGTCATGATCTCACGGTTCGTGGGTTCGAGCCCCGCATTGGGCTCTGTGCTGACAGCCAGATCAGAGCCCGGAGCCTGCTTCAGATTCTATGTCTCCCTCTCTCTCTGACCCTCCCCTGCTCATGCTGTCTTTCTCTCAGAAATAAATAAAACATTAAAAAATAAATAAATAAATAAATAAATAAACCTAAGCAGCCTTTTATTAGGTAGTTCTTCATTCTATCAGGCCTTGCATTACTGCAAAGGTTCATTTTTTTTTTTTTTTTTTACTTTTCCTGGATGTTTTGGAAGAAGAAAAAATAAAACAGGGTTATGCCTCAGCAAAAATAATGAAGTATATCTGGGTCCAGATGGTAAAGCACTGAGTGATAATGGTCAAGATCAGATTTGCATTGGTTGGCTGGTAGGAATGTCCTTCAAAGTCCATGGTAGGTTCCCAAGGAGGATATTCTGATTTTCAGATGCTGGCCCTGACCTCTTAAGAGGGAATCTAGGATTATGTATTTGCTATGTTCTAACCCAGGACCCTTCTTTTCTTGCTTTCTCCATAGTGTTGAAATAATAAGATTGGGCAACAGCTGCTACATCAACTGGGATCGGAAGATGTTTTATGCACCACATAATTCACCAGCACAGGCTCGCACCACCACCCTTAATGAGGAGCTTGGCCAGGTCAAATACGTGTTCTCTGACAAAACAGGAACCCTGACTCAGAACATCATGGTTTTCAATAAGTGTTCTATTAATGGGATATTCTATGGTATGCATATCTTCCTGCTTTCCCTGAGTCCTGGGATAATTCTACTTTGCAGATTGTTTTGAAGAATAATCTGCCACTAATTCTGTATGCCTCTGAAATTCACATTTACCTCTCATTCTCACAACCTTCTTTATTCACTAAGCAAAGATCACCTACTCCGTTCAGTTGCTTACCAAAAAGCATTTATTTAACACCACACAGAGGTAATCCATTGTGTTGGATATTGGAAATAACAAAATGTACAAGACTTAATCTCTGTCCTCAAGGAATTCCCAATGTCTTCAACGGTGTGCTGGTTTCTCTGTGTGATTTAATATGAGAATGTCAGTTCTTTCTGTGAATGTCAGTGAACGTCAGTTCACTCTCATATTAAATCACACAGAGAAACCAGCATAGTGTTGAACTGCTAATCTCCTGATACCCCCTCAGACCAGTAAGCAGTCTTAAGAGAAGCCATCAAAGAATAGTTAGGGTCCCCAGTGCCAATTCCTCATTCAATTCATGCCTTAAGCCTAAGCTTATTTTTGCAACAGGGTTAAGTCGTCAGGTATATGAACATTCATGCCCAGTGCACTAACTAGCTGAGGAAGGCAATTACGTCTAAAAACGTAGAGCATTTCTATTCTGGGGTGATGAAAAAGCTTTGAAACTAGAGAGACATGTAGTGTACAACATTGTGAATGCACTAAATGGCCCTGAATTGTACACTTTAAAATGGTTACTTGTATGTTATATCTCTTTCACCTCAATTAAAAAATAATTTAAAAATTAAGATTAAGATTTTTTTTTAAAAGCTACTATTTCCTATTATCCCTGCCAAATAAGTTTTCCTATGTATAAAGTCTGAAAGCCTAATTTTAGATGAGTTGATTTGGGTGAGGATCTTAATTTTCTGTCTCATTATAAGACCTGATGTGATATACTGGATAAGGTTGAAAGGGCCATGGGTGTTTCTTTTCTTTTCTTTTTTCTAATTTTTTTAAATGTTTGTTTACTTTTGAATGGGAGAGAATGACCAGGGGAGAGGCAGACAGAGGGAAAGAGAGGGAATATCAAGCAGGCCCCACACTCTGTGAAGATTCTGACATGGGGCTTGAACTCATACCGTGAGATTATGACCTGAGTCAAAACCATGAGTCAGATGCTTAACCAACTGAGCCACCCAGGTGCCCCAAAAGGGCCATGGGTTTATGTGCTTGACATCGACTATCTTCCACTGCCATTTTGTCTGTACTATCTGCTGGCCAAGAATGCTAAGCATTCTTGCACTACTTTCATATGTCTTCTAGGTAACTTTTCTGACTAGAGGGCTTCCTGAGACAGAAGGTCTTTCCTAGATCCAGGGATTAATTTCCAGCCTGACGCACTTAAGGGAGAGGAGTTGGCGCCCAAGCAAATGACTTCTTATCATTAGCTTGGGGAGTGGAGCTTACTGGGGCACTAAGGGCTAGGTGGCCTGAGGGGATTTAAGGCAGCTTGATTGGAAGTCTAGGATAATAGAATCAGAAGCAGTAAGCAGTTAACCTTCCTTTAAATTACCATATGACCCCATAAATCTATTCCTAGATGTATTCCCCCAAAAAAATAAAAAACAGGGATTCAACCAGATAGATATATGCTGGCATTCATTGCAGCATTATTCACCAATAGCCCAAAGGTAAAAACAACCATGTTCCCGTCAACAGATGAATGGATAAACAAATTGTGGTATATCCATTCAAAGGAATATTAGTCATAAAAAGTAATGAGGTTCTGACACATGCTACAACATGGATGATTCTTGAAAACTTTATGCTAAGTGAAATAAGCCAAACACAAAAGGAAATAGTTTATGATTCTATTTATATTAATTGTCTAGAATAGGCAAATTTATAGAGACAAAAGTAGAGGTTACCAGGGGCTAGGAATAGGGAGAAATTGGGGAATTTAGGATGGTGAAAATTTTTGGAAATATATGATGGTGATTGTTGTACCACATTGTCAATATGATTAATGCCACTGAATTATACATTAAAAAATAGTTAAATTTTTATGTTATATGTATTTTATCACAGCAAAAAAATTTAACTTTTCTTTAAAACTCTTTCCAAGTCTGCTCTCTTTACTTATCAACAGGTTGTGTCTATGACAAAAAGGGATTGAAGGTGGAAGTCTCTGAGGTGAGTGATTACAGTTACCTGTGAAATCGTGAGAGCTGAGGCCATGCTGCACAGCAGCATCTTTGACACAAATTAAGAGTCCCTTAGCCCCTGAAATAGGAAAGCTTTTATTGGCCCCGTAATATCAGAAAGTGTTATAAATGACCTATGTCTATTTGAGGGGATTTGGGTTTGTGTTTTAAAATGAAAATAGCTTTCTTCTTCTTCAACAGCAACAACTACTACTACTACTACTACTACTTCTTCTCCTTCTTCTCCTTCTTCTCCTTCTTCTCCTTCTTCTCCTTCTCCTCCTTCTCCTTCTTCTTCTCCTTCTTCTTCTCCTTCTTCTCCTTCTTCTCCTCCTCCTCCCCCTCCCCCTCCCCCTCCCCCTCCTCCTTTCTATTTAAAAAATAGTCTATCCCCATATTTTAAAACAGTCCAATCAGGGCACCTGGGTGGCTCAGTTGGTTGAGTGTCTGACTTTGGCTCAGGTCATGATCTCACGGGTTCGTGAGTTAGAGCCCGCATAGAGCTCAAGCTCACTGCTGTCACTGCAGAGCTCTCTTTGGATTCCCCTCTATCTGTGCCCCTCCCCCACTCATGCTCTCTTTCTCCAAAATAAATCTTAAAAACTCCAATGAATACAGAAATGTATGAAGAAGAAAGTTAAAATCATTCAATCTTCTTTAGAAAACCAATGTAAAATTTGGGGGTATATTTTTTCACATGTTTTTCATGTGTGTGTATATGCACACACATATACATCAAGATCTAATGATAGACATATGGATGGACGGATGGAAGGAATGGAGGGAGAGAGGAAAGAGAAAAAAGGAAAAAAGAAAGGAAAGAAAAGGACAGAAAGAGGAAGCATCATAGCATGTATGCTATTTTCAACCTCCTTTTTATTCACTTGACATTATATTGTAGTTCCCTTTCTATGTCAGTAAATTTAGATCCACATCATAATTTTGAATGAGTGGCATATCTGTTTGTATTAGTGTACCTTAATTTATGTAACCAATCCCCTATTTTTATTCCATTTTCTTTTGTTACTATTATAAATAGCATTGTGTTAAGCACCTTGGTACATACAGTTTTGTCACTTCTGATAATTATTTTCTTCGAATAAAGTCCTAGAAGTGAAACTGATTGGTCAGAGGGTAGCCACATTTTTAGCACATTTAATATTGCCATATTGCTCTCTGGATGGATTGCAGCAATTTACAATACCACCAAAAATATATAATAATTCTTTTTTCTCATATCCTTATCAGTACTATTAATAATTTTTTTATCTTTAGAAATTTAATTGGTTAAAAATGGCATCTCATGTTATTTACCTGTCTTTGATTACTAATCAGATTGAATCTTTTTTTTTTTTTGCTTATTTTCCTTCCCCTTCCCACTTTATTGCCTGTTTATAGTTATTTTCTCAGTTGCCCGTTCATATTCTTTGCCCTTTTTTTCTTAATTGAAAGTTCTTTTTATATAGTAAAAATAACAGCCCTTCCTTTGACACATACATTACAGTTACTTTCCCCGATTTTGTCTTTGGTTTTTGTTTATAACTTTTTTCTGTGTAGAAGTTTCTAATGTAGATGATCAAATCTGTTATGTCACTCTTTTTCCTTTATAGCTTCAGGATTTGTGACATACTCAATAGTTGTATTTCACACAATTACAAAAATATCTTTCTATTCATTCTTCCTATGTCTAGCTGGTTCATTTTGACTATTTTTTCTAATATTGGATTATAGCTTTCGTTTATAGATTTGATATTAAACATCCCTTCAGAGGGCTGTCTCTGTTACCTTCATGGTACTCCTCACCCTATCCCTTTCCTTCTATAACTAATTCAAAACCCTTAGCCACTTGACTTATTTACCAAATAGCTAGCTCCAGCTCCCAAGTACTTCCTCACCTTTATCTACCCAAAGAGACTGGGAATGGGAAAGAAAATCGACTTTTTTTTTTTTTTTTTTTTTTTGCCTTAAATCTTCTTCTAGAGACTCTGCAAATGACTTTAGCAATATAAACAAAATTATACCCTTTAGGGAATAAACTGTTATTCTAGAGTTTCTTTCCCCTACCACTTCCTTCAGCTACTGATTAACCATAACATGTGTTCCACTGGATCACTGGAATCTTTGTTCCCTTGTAAACAAGCTTACCTATAGCCTCAGCTCTTCATAAAAATGATTTCTTCTCCTGCCTTGATTGACTTTCTCTGAGAACATCACTTTTCCTCCATCTCTCCTATTCTACATACCAAAAGCCCAAATGTATTGTCTTCATTATCCTGTGCCACTTTTAAACCATTACTTTTTCTTCTTCATATAATTTTTCCTCCTATGATGCTTATGACTCTGGCAATGCTCCTCCTTAACTCTTCCTGTCATTAACACCTACTCATCTTCTGACTTCTTCACCTCATTCAGTGAAGACTTTGAAAATTGGCTCCTATTCTTCCTCTCTACCCAATCCCTACTGTCATCTTGGGTGATACTGGCTACTTTCTAGATGATCTCTCACCATGGATGCTTTCAGATTCTGAAAATGTATGTCTTTCAGATGACCTCTAGTACTCAAAAACTCTTAATCACCCTTTCCCATGTCACTATTTAGAATTTTATTATTCTGAAATTGCAAACCCATCATGATCTCTGATCACATACCTTATTCCTCTATCTCTCTTGGTACTGACTTCTGCTATGTATGCCTGCTTACTTATTTTTGGAAGACTCACAAACCCTCAGTTCTCCTTTTCTCCAAGTCTGTCAATCTGTCATGACTTGACTTCCTTTCCTTTCTTGTCCCCTGTCTGTACCCAAGATCATAAACATCCTCAATACCTTACTAGTCCTTTTTCTCTTTAATCACCCAGCAAATCTCAACCTTTAATTAACCAAGCCATCTGTCCTTCTCTGTTCCTAATCTCAGAGTGCCAAGCATGTTTTAGAGATCACAAACTCATTAAAAATTTAGAAACTCCAACCTCTCCTAGACTTCCAATATTACTTGGATAGTTTTTTACTAATTTGTGATCAGCTTCATACTTAATTCTGCATGTTAGCTATTCTAGAATTCATCACCCACAGGCCTTCTACCACATCCCCCTCTCTCCACAATATGCAGCAGATGATACTGCCTTCAGTGTTACTGAGAAAAATTCAAACTATCATCTAAATATCCTTTTCCATAAATACATCAGAGCACATTTTTACCTAGTTTCCTTCAGTCTCAAAAAAGGTAGCCTGTTTTCTTTCAATACTAATCTCTTTGTATATTCTAGATTCCATCCCTTTCCACTTCTTCAGGAACCTCAGTCAGTCCTGTATTGTCTCTTTCTTAATATCTGAAAGTTATTCCTCTTATGTGATTCTTTCCCTTCAGCTCAAGTTTTCCCTTTCTTAAAAAAAAAATACTTAGTATATCCATACAATGGAATATTACTCAGCAGTAAAAATAAATGAGCTATCAAGCTACACACACAAAAGGAAGAACTTTAAGTGCATATTGCTAAGTGAAAGAAGCTAATTTGAAAAGGCTACACACTATGATTCCAACTATATGACATTCTGGAAAAGCAAAATAGTAAAGACAGTAAAAAGATCAGTGGTTGCCACAGGGTTGGGGAGAGGTGGAGAGAGAGATGAAGCAGTAGAGCGGCGCACAGGAGAGTTTTAGGGCAGTGAAACTATCCTGTGTGATGTTGTCATGGTGGATTCATTATAACATGTATGTATCAAAACCCATAGAACTGTACAATGCAGAATTCTAATGTAAACTATAGACATTAGTTCATAATAACATATTGATATTGGTTTGTCAGTTGTAACAAATGTACTACACTAATGTGAGATGTGAATAAAGGAAATCAGAGTAGAAAAAAGAGAGAGAGAGCATATGGGAACTCCTTGTACTCCTGTCCAAGTTTTCTGTAAACTATTCTAAAAAAAATTATTAATTTATTTATTTTTTAAAAATAGTTTATTGTCAAGTTGGTTTCCATATAACACCCAATGCTCATTCCCACAAGTGCCCTCCTCCATGGCCATCACCTCCCTTCCCCTCTCCCCCATACCCATCAGTCCTCAGTTTGTTCTCAACATTCAAGAGTCTCTCATGGTTTCCCTCTCTCCCTCTCCCCCCCCCCATTTCCCCCTTTCTTTTCCCCCACGGTCCTCTGTTAAGTTCCTCCTAATCCTCCTATATGTGCAAACATATGGTAGCTGTCCTTCTCCGCCTGACTTATTTCGCTCAGCATAACACCCTCAAGTTCCATCCATGTTGCTACACATGGCCAGATTTCATTCTTTCTCATTGCCATGTAGTATTCCATTGTATAGATAAACCACATCTTTTTGATCCATTCGTCAGTTGATGGACACTTAGGCTCTTTCCATGTTTTGGCTATTGTTGAGAGTGCTGCTATGAACACTGGGGTACATGTGCCCCTATGCATCAGCACTCCTGTATCCTTTGGGTAAATTCCTAGCAGTGCTATTGCTGGGTCGTAGGGGAGTTCTATTGTTAATTTTTTGAGGAACCTCCACACTGTTTTCCAGAGGGGCTGCACCAGTTTACATTCCCTCCAACAGTATAAGCGGGTGCCCGTTTCTCCACATCCTCGCCAGCATCTAGAGTCTTCTGATTTGCTCATTTTAGCCAAAAAAAAGTATTAATTTAAAATAAAATAGTTAGGGGCGCCTGGATGGCTCAGTCGGTTGAGCATATGACTTTGACTCAGATCACGATCTCATGGTTCGTGGGTTCGAGCCCCACATCAGGCTCTGTGCTGACAGCTAGCTCAGAGCCTGGAGTCTGCTTCGGATTCTTTGTCTCCCTCTCTCTCTGACCCTCCCCTACTCATGCTGTCTCTCTCTCTCTCTCTCTCTCTCTCTCTCTCTCAAAAATAAATAAAATATTTTTAAAAATTTTTTTTAAAAATAAAATAGTTAAAATAAATAAAATTTAAAATAACCCTAAGCCCATTAACCAGAGGTAACCACTAAAAATAAATGTTTATGTTTTATTTTTACTCATATTTTTTTAAAAAGTACTTAGAACCACTCCTGTATTGCCCTCTAGCCATTGTCTGTCTCCCATCAGTCCAAAATACTTACTGAGTATCAACCATATGTCAGACTTTGAGTAAATACTAAAGGTTAGAGGAAAACAAAAGAGACTTTTTCCCTACCTTAAAAGAGTTGGCAGACTTGAGGAGGAGCCATAAAGGTAAACAGGCAATTACAGAGGTCTCTAACTCCTCACCTTTCTTTAATTCCTCAACCTACTCTCTGTAATTAGATTCTGTCCTGTGATATCCACTGAAAGTATCCTAGCCAAGCTCACTAATGACTGTCTTGCTGTTAAGTCCTTACTCAACTTCTCTGCAGATTTTAACACTTAAACTCCACTTTTTCTTAAAGTTTTCTTGTCCATTGGCTCCTGTTAAATAACTCTTCTTATTTTTCCTTCCTGTCTGCTTTTTCTCATCAACTTGGCCATAGGGGCTGATGTTCTCCAAGGATCTGTTATTGAACCTCATCCCCATCGATATAATCCCCCTGAATAATCTCATGTATTTACATGGCTTTAACTACCACATACTTACTGATAACCTCCAAATATATCTATAAAAGGAATCCTTTGGTAGCTCCCTCCCACCCATGGCCAAGGCTAAAGATATTTTATAAAAACTATCACAGCTATGTCACAACATCTGAAGGGGTTTCTTCAGTTGCCACCTCTACCCTCCACTGAATCCACTTTCACTCACCTCTCCATTCTGAATCTACTTCCTCTCCCACCTTTTGTCTGGTACATGGATTTGCCTTTCAACCTTTTTTAACTGGTTGTTTGGCTTTCAATTTCAGAATTATCCATGAATGCCAACTCTCAGATCATGCTCTACTGCAGCTCCAAGCCAGCCCTGCCTCACTGCTGTACCCAGCCAGATGCAGTGTTCTCAAACATTACTTCTCTGGGAGAGGAGATTATAAACTATCTCAAATCTTTTTTTTTTTTAAATTATCCTCATTTTTAATTTATTTTTTTATTTATTTCTGAGAGAGAGAGAGGCAGCATAAACGGGAGGGTCAGAGAGAGAGGGAGACACAGAATCTGAAACAGGCTCCAGGCTCTGAGCTAGCTGTCAGCACAGAGCCCGATGCGGGGCTCGAACCCACAAACTGTGAGATCATGACCTGAGCCGAAGTCGGACGCTCAACCGACTGAGCCACCCAGGCGCCCCAGAAACTATCTCAAATCTATTACCTAAGCTTCAAAGCTATATATGCCTGCTTTCATTACTACCTGTTAGTCCTTCAAGTATCTCCAATTCAGTCCATCAAAACCTCCTGACAGTTATCCTATCTCAATGAATAGTTTTATCAGCTATCCAGGGGAAATATAAAATTGTTCTTAACTCTTTCCCTCTGTAACCCCTCATATTATGTTGTATAATTCTAGCTCCCTATATTTTCAAACCATCCCCCTTATTTATTAACAATATTTATTGTTACTATATAATTTCTCTTGTGAATTACTGAATGGTCTCCTGACTGGTCTCCCTGCTTCTCATCTTGCTAGTTCCAGTATATCCTCCATGCTGCTACCATGTGAGGACTTTCTCTGACACAAATCTAATTATGTTACTTTCCCTTTTTTTTTAATGTTTGTTTATTTTAGAGGGAGAGAGAGTGCGAGCGGTGGGGAGGGGTAGAGAGAGAAGGAGACACAGAATCCAAAGCAGCCACAGGCTCTGAGATGTTAGCACAAAGCCTGACGTGAGGCCCAAACTCACAACCTGCAAGATCGTGACCTGAGCTGAAGTCAGACACTTAACCATCTGAGCCACCCAGGCATCCCTAATTATGTCACTTTGAGCAGAAAATTGCTATGACTCCCTATTGCATATAAGATGGCAGCGCAGGTCTACCTCATGGCTACCTCTCCATCTTTTCTCATCACTCACCAGCTTCCAGTTCAAAGAATATGCCAGTGAAAGAGCCCAGTTCTAGAAAAGCCTCAGGAGATGCTATATGGAGAATTATCTTAAATAACTGAAACCGCAGACTTCCCAGAGCTCACAATTCTGTGGTTGGCCAGGTTTGGGGCTTTGCTCTGGACCTGACCATACTTCCATACCACTGTAACAAAACTCCTTCTAGAGGGGCTATAAGAAAGAGCCAATATAGCTCACTAAAACCTTGCTTTCCCTGACATAGCACTAACCAGGACAGTTGTGCCTGTGTTTGACATATTAGGGCCCAGCACAGATAGCACCACAACTACAAAGAACTGGAAAAGCATCCTTGAGAATCCTGTATGGATTGGAGAAGTTGTTACTAACATCACATTCCAGGATGTGATAAAAGAGTCTCAGGGCCAAATCAAATCAGAAAAAAATGTTTTCCCAAGGTGGCCACCAAAAGCCTAGCCAAAATGGAGACTGAGAGTCAATATCTAAAGGAGTCAGGAAAATGTTAATGAATATTAGGTCCAAAGATTGAGGTAAGGGCAATGACCACGAAGGTCAGAAGCAGGAAGTAACCAGGTATGCTGACAGATCAAGTAAAATGGCTCAAAATTAAGTTTGCGATAAACAGTATGTACTGAAGCTTCCTTGTAATATACCCTTGCCTCTATCCTACAGTATTCATCTCTAGCCCTCTGTAGAGTTAAATAGAAATAGTGCAACACAGTGATAATCACTGTACTTACTTAGGACTCAGTTCCCTTCCTAAGCCCCAAAATCAGACAGAGGACAGCCAGAGACAAAGCTTTTTCCAGATACCATTTATTAATATGGAGCAGTTACCTTCCTCATATTCTCAGGTTTGACTATCATGGATTTGGAACTTAGAAGCTCTCTGCTATCAGCATGGAGCCCACTTTGGCTCCTCTGTCTCCACTCTCTCTGCCCGTCCCCTGTGCACACGCACTTTCTCTCTCTCTCGCTCTCTCTCACACACACACACAAAATATATAATATATTTATATCTATCACTCACTCACTCACAAAAATAAATGAACATTAAAAAGAAGAAGTGGGTTGCCTGGGTGGCTCAGTCAGTTAAGCGCCCGACTTCCCCTCAGGTCATGATCTCCCAGTTTGTGGATTCAAGCCCCACATCAGGCTCTCTGCTATCAATGCAGAGCCTGCTTCAGATCCTCTGTCTCCCTCACTCTGCTCCTCCCCAGCCTCTCTCTGTCTCTCAAAAAGAAATAAACATTAAAAGTTTAAATAAAAAAGTATAAGAAGAAGAGTAGAGCCTGAAGATGGCCATTGATTATTTAGGGTAGCTAGGGAAGAAAGGGGGTCAAGAAAGGCCTGCCAGGCAGTGCTCAGCTTGTCTCCTGTGGGATATATCTTTCCTGGTCCAAGTGAATGACAAGAGCTACAAAGGCCTTTGAAACCAGCACAGAGTCTCCTCCATTTATCTTGCTTTTCTCTTACCATCCTCCTAAGAGTACTCATCACATTCCAGAAGCTTTCCCCAAATAGATCTTCTGTAAAATGTCAGGCTGCTGCTGAGAAGTTTGTTCTGGCTTATATGTTCCAGGAAACAGAAAAGGTCGACTTCTCCTACAACAAACTGGCTGATCCTAAGTTTTCATTTTATGACAAGACTTTGGTGGAAGCAGTGAAAAAGGGAGATCGTTGGGTGCACTTGTTTTTTCTCTCACTCGCATTATGTCATACCGTGATGTCAGAAGAGAAAGTGGAAGGTGAGGAGGGGCCTGAGGCCTCATGGACTGAGAATATGTCATAGAACCTAGGATGGCTACAGGTGGGTTTGGTTTGATATAAAATTTATAATGGCTTAATCTAAGAACTTCCTAATAGGGGGCATTGTCCAGCAAAGGGATAGATAGACAAGTAGTGAGCTTCTTATCACTGGAGATATTCAAGTAAAAGACAACGTCTTAGTCTCAAAGAAGATTCAGTCATTGTCAAATGATGTTATCTAGGGAGCTTCCAATCTTGAAATTCAGTGATGTTCTGTCACAGAATCTATCTGAATTGTCCCCAAGATCAGCCCCATTATCTCTGACAAGACTTCCTGAAGGAGGAGTTGAGTTGCCCTCTTGTTGCTTCATAATTTCAAGGTATCCCCACATAACCTGGTTTCTTTAGCAATCAAATATGACTATGACATCCATGAATTTACTCAAACCTCTTTTACAATGAATGAGAAATCACTGATTAAAAATTAAGACCTTTTTTGGTAAGAAACAAGACTTTTGGCAACCAAATAAATCATATCATTAAAGTCAATGTACCTTTAATTTAATACCCCTAGTAACATCTTATATTTGAATATTTTTAATGTTTATTTATTTTGAGAGAGACAGAGTGTGAATGGGGGAGGGACAGAGAGAGAGAGAGGGAAGCACAGAATCTGAAGCAGGCTCCAGGCTCTGAACCATCAGCACAGAGCCTGATGCAGGGCCTGAACCCACGAGCTGTGAGATCATGATGTGAGCCAAAGTCAGATGCTCAACTGACTGAGCCACCCAGGCACCCCAGTAACATCTTATATTTGTATATCACTTTATAGTTTTACAAATTGCTTAAATTATATTATCTCCCACAATCTTCACAACAGCCCTCTTAAGTAAGCAGAATGAGAAAAATGACTCCAGTTCTATAGAGGGAAACTGAAGCCGAAAGAGATTAAATGACTTGCCTAAAATCCTATTGTTAAGAAGGGCAAAGATAAGAAACCAAATCTCACGTCTCCTGGCCCATTGAGATCCTACCACACCACAGGTATCTCCGGACCTGACATTCTAACAAGTTGTTATTATTTGAAGCATATTTGGACTTGTCATTTTGTATTACCTTAAGTGACAAAGTAAGAAACAAAACAAGAAAATAGTCTTACTGTCTCCTAGATACATCTTATGTCTGACCTAAAATTATATGTCCCATGTGACTTACCACAAGTATAAGACTCTGATGATGCATAACTGTTTTGAAGAATCAGATTGCCTGGGGTGCCTGGGTGACTCAGTCAATTAAGCTTCCAGCTCTTGATTTCAGCTAAGGTTATAAGCTCACAGTTCATGAGTTCAAGCCCCACAGTGGGCTCCAGTGCTGACAGTGTGGAGCCTGGTTGGGATTCTGTCTCCCTCTCTCTGCCCCTCCCCTACACAGTCTCTCTCAAAGTAAATAAACATTTAAAATAAAAAATCAAATTGACCTTCAGAAGAGAAATAATCCAAACTATACCTCAGGTTGTAGTGATATTTTAAAAGAAGAGTTATACATTTTTCAATGCTAAAGTGTTTGTATTAATAAGTGCAGTTTTTCATTCAGTTCTTTTTGTGACCAAAATAATTTGAATCAGTTGTTAGAATTCAGTAGTTTGTGATGAGAAAAAAATAACACATGTCACAACTGAAGATTGAAAGGGTTTTTGTTGTTAATTTTCTGAAGCGTTTCTTTAAAATTTAGCAAAGTATTTTTTCAACTATGGACACTGAAACTATAAGTTAAAATTACCTTATAATGACAAAATGGTAAAGAATACATTTATTTTACTGTAAAAAAAAATTAAAGACAGAAATGTCTTGAGTGATAAAAAATTGAGAGACTAATTCACCAGAGTAAGTCATTTACCTTCCCAGAGTGAGAGTTTCAAAAGTGACAATACTCATTTATGTTTTTTAATTGTTTATAAAATCATCAGTCTTATTATCATCAACCATATTATCTTATGCTATATATCCTATCCTTATTATCCTGTCTTATAGGAGTGTTCATCAAAATGTAGCCAGTCTTATTTAGAAGTAGTTTATGCAGGACCACTCCCATGAAACTCACCCAGGAGATTTGTTAAAAATTCAATTTCTTGGGTCCTCCCAGATTTTGTGATTCTGGATTCAGTAAGTTTGAGTAGGACCCAGGAACCTGCATTTTAACAAGCTCCTGACCCATCTTTACCCACCAAAATCAGAGAGTAACTGTTTTGTCCATTTGTGTATATTGCATATACCATGTACCTCCATAATACCATCTCAGGTGTGTGAAATAAGTTGAAAATACTGGAAAGGAAAAAAAAAACTGTTCTATGTAACCTGGCCTTTTAGGGCCAAACTTGTGAGGGAGTTTGGAGAAAGATGTCTTCTTATGGGCTCCATCTTTACTTAAGCTCCTTGGTGTCACTTCTGGGTTGATTTCACTTGCACATCTCTGTGGGCTCTGGTTGCCCCCTTGTCTCCTGCCAGGTAACCTGGTGTACCAGGCTCAGTCCCCAGATGAAGGTGCTCTTGTCACTGCTGCCAGGAACTTTGGTTTTGTGTTCCGTTACCGCACATCTGAGACAATTACAGTAGTTGAAATGGGTGAGACCAAAGTCTACCAACTGCTGGCTATTTTGGACTTCAGCAATGTGCGCAAGAGGATGTCTGTTATTGGTAGGTGCCCCTCCTAATCAGTCCTCTCCCCTTATTTGTCTTTCATACACATTCACACATTGACTTTCTCTTTTATATACACATGGCTGTTTTCTCCTACTCATATGCTTTCTCAAAGGTATTGTGCTTCGAATACAAACACATAGCCATTCCTACTTTCTCTCTCATATACCCAAATAATTTCTCTTTGAGGGCTTGCTACCATATACTTCTTTAGTGTTCCTGGATAGTGGCTTGTCTGAACCCTCAAAGCCAAGATAAAAAACAGAGACTAAATCCATAAAGCCTGAACTTGGAATAAGAAATGGGGGCAGACAATATAAGGGAAATACATACTGTCTTACTCTCAATTAGTTTTGACCTCAGACTGAAGAGGAAGAAGGTCATTCTTCATTCTTGGTGCTTACTGGGTATGGGCCTTGGTCTAGAACTTGGACTTGAGAAGCTAAATGCGATTCTGCATCAGGGTCTTCCACAAGAACCCATGGAACACAGGAACCCATGGAAGAACTGGTTCCATAAGGTCTCCTCCTGCCCTTACTACATCTTTTATCCTCTGTGACTGCTCACTGAGTGCTTAGCCTCCAAAAGGATCAGAAATAAATGTTATGGAAACACCACCATGCCATCCCTCAGTGGCCCAGACAAGTTCTTGTAACGATGGTCCTGTGTGGTTAACTCTTCTTAATTTATTTATCCTTAGTGAGGACACCTGAAAATCAAGTAATGTTATTTTGCAAGGGTGCAGACACCAACCTCTGTCAGCTGCTCCATCCATCCTGTATATCCCTCAGAGATGTGACCATGGATCATTTAGATGTGAGTGTTTAGGTTGCAGGGGAGGGAAACTGTGGGTGGTTCTTTGTATATGGATATGTGTCCACATTATATGTCCTTGTGTCCATGTGTTTCTTAATGGGTATATCTTAGTATCTGTGTCTCTTGAATTGATGGAAGAGTAAAAACTGCTTCATTCTGTGGTATTCCTATGGACTACATTGCCAACTTCTGTGTCAAGAAGTTGGATAGCAAAGGATCCCAGGGGCATGATTGGGCATGATGAGAATTATGTCTGTGGGAGCACTTTCCACAATCAAAATGGTTCTCTCTGTGATTCCTGGTTCAGGAGGTCCCATGGTCAGAGCTAGAATTTGCTTCAAAATAGGGCCTACTGATACGGGAGGCCCAGCCTCACCAATCATGATGAAAACACACAGCTTTGAAGGTATGGAGTAGAAAGCACCAGGCCTGGGCTGTTTAGGGGACTGTTGTTTGTTACTGTCCTCTGTTATCACAGGATTAGAATCCCCAAGAATACTACCTACCTACCCCACCCCACTTCCACCCTCTAGGATTTGAAGTGTATCTTAAAGAGAAAGTGAGTGGCTCCAGCCTTCTGGCACTGAGAAAAAAAACCCAGATCTATACTCTCCAGAATTTCTACTCAAAAACCCAGATATATAAAGGGTTGGGGGAATTGGACAGGGAATGGGATGGGAGAATGAGAGATGAGAAAAAAATATATATTTTAAAGCAAAAATAGATTGGGGAAAATGCTATTTTATTAAGCCATTTTGGCTTGACCTTACATTAACATATAATCAGAAGTCCGAGAACAGTCAGTAAAGCACATGAAAGCCTTTAGGGCAATGCAAATCAAAACCTCAAGATTCTACTTCACATCACTAGAATAGCTAGATGATCAGATAATAGAAAGTATTGGCAAAGATATAGAGAAATTATAACCTTCATACATTGCTGGTGAGAATGTAAAATGATGCAGCCATTTTAGAAAACAGTCTGGCTGTTGTTGAAAAAGTTTAAGCATAGAGGTACCCGGGTGGCTCAGTTGGTTAAGTGTCCGACCTCAGCTCAGCTCATCATCTCATGGTTCGTGGGTTTGAGCCCAGCGTCAGGCTCTGCACTGACAGCTCAGAGCCTGGAACCTGCTTGAGATTCTGTGTGTGTGTGTCTCTCTCTCTGCCCCTCCCCTACTCATACTCTGGCTCTCTCTCAAAAATAAATAAACATTAAAAAAAGAAAAAAGAAAAAGTTAATTACAGAGTTATCATATCACCCAGCAATTCCACTCCTAGATTTATTCCCAAGAGAAATGAAAATATACATCCACACAAAAGCTTGTGCACAAATGTTTATAGCAGCATTATCTATAATAGAAAAAAGTAGAAACAACCCAGCTGTCCATCATGGATGGCATGGATGTATGGCTAAATAAAATGTGGTGTATCAAAACAACAAATATTATTCATTTATAAAAAAGAATGACATATTGATATATGCAGATGAATCTTGAAAACATTATATTAGGTGAAAGAAGCCAGTCACAAAGTCATAAAAGGCTCCATATTGTATAATTTCATTTATATGAGATGTCCAGGATAGGCAAATCTATAGAAGCATGTAGACTAGTGGTTCCAAGGGCCAGGGGAAAAGAGAATGGGAATGACTGCTAATGGGTACAGGGTTTCCTTTGGGAGTAATGAAAACTTACTAGATAGTAGTAATGGTTGTACACATTTATGAATATAATTACTTAACCACTGAATTATATACTTTAAATGGGTGAATTTTATGATATATAAATTATATTTCAAGTTTTAAACAGTCTATGAAGTCTCTCACACATGACAGCTCTTATGTCCTATACTGTGTCCCAGGGGCCACAGTACACATTCACAAATGGGCCAGTCTGAAAAATTTAACGTTTAACCTTCCACAACACATGAGTTAGAGTATCTTCTCAGCATTTCCACAGTCCGGCTCCCAAGGTGATCATAAAATTGTTTCAGATCTTTTGACCTGCCTCCTGGTACAACCTTAACAGACACCCATGTGGAGCATAACTACAGTATAATCTATTAACCAGTGATGATAAACTTGTAAGAGTGAACCTTATACTCAGGACTCAAGAGTCAAAAACTTACTCCTACTAAAGCACAGCTCTAAGCCCTCTAAGACAGGAATCCACAAACAGGTCATACAAAAACCAGAGGCAGTCAGGATTTGGCCCCAGGGCCCTAGTTTGCCCACCATGATAGAAAAGAAAATAACACAAGTAAGGGGTAAGTAAGAAATAATTTTAATACAACCTGCTAAATTAGTGTCGAATGGATCAAGCATCTGTATTGGTAAGCAAATAAGACCTCCTTTAGTATCCTATGCAAGATCAGTTTCTTCCATGTCTCTTCCTTCTTGAGAAAGTCTCTCAAATCTCTCAGGCTTGTTTTTTATAGCTTCATCCGTTAACAATACAGAGATTTAAGAGATGGCATTACATACATATACTGTTTTATGTTAATTTCACCTGACAGCTAATGTTATACATTCAGAAGTAAGAGCAGAATATCAGGATGATAAATTCTTTTTCTCTTTGCTCCTTTAATATCAAAGTGAATTATTTTGAAACTCATTATAACAGCAATCGTGTAGAATTGTTAATCATGTGCAATTCTCAGTACATAAAATCTGGTTTTTTAAAAATGTTTATTTTTGAGAGAGAGAGTGTGCATACATGTGAACAAGGAAGGGGCAGAGAGGGAAGGAGACAGAGGCTCTGAAGGAGGCTCTGTGCTGAAAGCCAAGAAGAGCCCAATTCAGGTCTGGAATTCACAAACCATGAGATCATGACCTAAGCCAAAGTCAGATGCTTAACTACTGACTGAGCCACCCAAGCATCCCCATAAAATCTGCTTCTAACCCATCCTCAGTTGCATATGAGTTCTGCCCTAAACTACCCACACTCTCACCCAGCTCTCTTTATGACCAAGATTGTACTTTGCAAGATAGTTAGCTATGGTTAGTTAGGATATATCAGTAGCCACAGAGCAAAAAGATGGTAGCTCACCCAGAGAGCATTTCATCAGTGGTCAATGAGGACACTGCTGGCTGTGGTTAATCAACTGAGCCTGTCAGCTGTAGACAAATATACAAGTGTGTGTGCTTTTGGGGTGCCTATTGCATACTTGAAGGAAGGCAGGGAAGCAGGAAAATAAAATGAATATATGCTTGTAGAAAATAGTAACTCCTTTGATTATTTTTTATAACAACTCGTTTTTACTTTATTACTCCATTCTCATATTATAGAGATCATTATGTTCTTGGTAAGCAGTGAATAAGTATCCCAATTTTACAACAAAGAAATCTAGAAGGCTTAATTTATCCCAGGGTCACATAGCAAATTATCTAACTGCAAGTAAAAGCTAGAACTTTCTATATTTCAGAAGTACTTTCTCTCCTTCTTTTTTATTTTTTATTTATTTTTTATTTTTTTTTCTCCTTTTTTAAATATTTATTTATTTTTTTAGACACAGAGATAGAGAGCAGGGGAGAGGCAAAGGGAGGGAGACATACACAGAATCCGAAGCAGACTCCAGACTCTGAGCTGTCAGCACAGAGACCAACACAGACTCAAAGTCATGAACTATGAGATCATGACCTGAGCAGAAGTCAAACACTTAACCAACTAAACCAAGGCCCCCCTTTCAGAAGTACTTTTTTTTTTTAATGTTTTTATTTATTTCTGAAAGAGAGAGAGAGATAACGTGAGCAGGGGAGGGGCAGAGAGAGAGGGAGACACAGAATCAGAAGCAGCTTCCAGGCTCTGAGCTAGCTGTCAGCACAGAGCCCGACATGGGGCTTGAACCCACGAACTGTGAGATCATGACCTGAGCCAAAGTCGGACGCTTAACTGACTGAGCCACCCAGGCGCCCCAGAAGTACTTTTAAACTTTACCCCCAGCTATGCCGGCCCCATCTTTAGGACATTTAACTGAGAAAGCTCAACAGTTGTTTTCTGGTTAGGCTAGGTACTAGCCCTATAGTACTAACTATTAAATCCTATTTTGCAGGCAGATGGGACAGTGGGGTTAGTCTGCTATTCTCTAAACTCAGCCCTAACCCAGTCCAGGCCTATTCAGTGCACACACATGTCTTCCAGGATTTTGCCATTGAAGGCCTCCGTACCCTGATGGTGGCCTATCGAGAACTGGATAACTCATTCTTTCAGGCCTGGAGCAAGAAGCACAGTGAAGCCTGCCTGTCTTTGGAGAATCGGGAAGATAAAATGTCAAATGTCTATGAAGAGATGGAAAAAGATTTGATGGTTGGTGTAAGGAAGCCAGGGACAGAATGGGGGCAGAATTGGGAGTGGCAGTCAGCAGACTGACCAAGGTCTCTGAGAGTGGCTTCCAGCAAATCAGTAGGTTTGAGCTCTATCTGGATATGGGGTACTGGAATCCAAGCTGATTCAGGATGTCCTAAATCTTTCCCCCTGTAAATAATGGGGGGAACACGGTAGTTGTAAATTTTATGTAAATTTTAATCCCAAAGCTGCTCACAGAAACTAAGTAATCTGGGAGAAATGAGGATCTGAATAATGCACAAATTAGATAATCCAGAACTAGTTGATGGAATAATCAAGACAAAAATATTCAGTCTTCATTCAGCATATTTATTAAGTGCCTCCTATGTGCCAGGCATTGTTTTAAGCCCTGAGAATGTATTGGCAGACAAAATAGACAAAAAAGTAACATATATACTATGTCAGATAATGAAAGTGCTGTGGGAGAAAATGAAGCTAGGGAGTATCAGCAAATACATGTATGTTTTGGAGAGGACAAGGCATAGTTGCTATTTTAAATATGGTGTTTAGTCTTCACTTAGTCTGAGAAGAAATGTGAAGAAGGTAGAAAGCCAAGCAGATATCTGGGGGATTAGCTTTCCAGACAAAGGGAATGGCATGAGTGAAAGCCCTGAAATAGGATCAGACCTAACTTGTTAGTTGAACAGCAAAGTGCAGTTAGTCTGGCCTGTACAGTGTAAGTGGAGAGGAAAGAATAAAAGGATGTGAGACACGAAGTAGTAGATTGCCCTCATAAACCAATATAAGGACTTATGAGATATAGAAAGCCATTGAAGAGTTCAACCAAACAAGTGATATGTTAGCTTTTAAAATGATCACTCTGACTGCTGTATTGAGATTATACTGTAGGAGATCAATCATAGACCAAGGGAGACCAATAGAAGGTAGTTGGAATAATACAGGTGAGAGATGATAACTTAGACCAAATAGAAGTAGTGGAAGTGGTGAGGAGTGGTCAAATTTTGTACAAATTTTGTACATATTTTGAAAGGTAGAGCCAACAGAATTTACTAATAGATTAGATTATAGAATATGAAAGAAAGAGAAGTTAAGGATGATCCCAGAGTTTTTTACCAGACTGATACAGGTTGGGTCTGCTATAAAAGGATAATTTCTGATATCAAATGAGAAAACAGATCCCAAAGGTTACAAATGTCAGCAGAAATCAGCCAGTAGTTTGTCTGTCTGTCAATTCCTCAGACTGAGTCCTGGTGCCCATCTCTGTGATCAACCCTGGAAGCCAGGAAGTGTGCTATGAAGCAAGAGAGAATGGAAAGTGCATTGAGAAACAGATGGTTTAGAAGTGGCATACAGCTTCATGTATGACTTGGGCAAGTCTTTTCCTTGTTTAATCCCTAATACTCTATTTCTAAATTTGATTTATGTGGTTGAAAAGATGTATCTGTTGAGAAGTAGAGTGTGCTGAATTTTATACCATCTGGATCCTCATGCCAGGACAAAGACAGCTTGATGAGAGGATGATAAGGTGCCAGTTGAGTTGTTGGGTAGCCCTAAATGTTGTGATGCTCTCCCTTTTCCTCACTCACTGCTATCTCTGTTCAAAGCTGTTAGGGGCCACAGCCATTGAAGACAAGCTGCAGGATGGAGTACCTGAGACAATCGCCACCCTGAACAAAGCCCAAATTAAAATGTGGGTCTTAACTGGAGATAAGCAAGGTAAAGGGGAGTTCCTGACCTGACCAATCCTCTTCCTTACCCACCTTAGCCATTTATTCATATTACTTTGTGTTTTCTTTTTGTCTTAGCCATTTATTTGATTTAAAAAAAAAAAAAAAACAACAAACTTATAACCCAAGCCAAGTCCTTAAGGACACCTTTACTCCCAGTCTTGCACGCAGTTTGCTAAGAGTATACTTTATGACTGATGCTGTATTAGGCATTGAGGACACAGAGATGATTCAATCAGACATGATCCCTGTCATCCAGGAACTCACAAGCTAAAAACTTTGGAATTATCTTTGACTGCACCCTTTCTGTTGTCTCAAAGATTCATTCTCTTACCATGTCACACTGTATCTTCTAAAGATCCCCTTGACTGTGTCACCACCCTAATACAGCCTTTGTTGCCTGTTGGCTGTGCTTCTGCAAAAATTTCTCAACTGATCTGTCTCTTGTTGTTATTAATTTCAGTACAGCCTATATACTATCAGTTTAATCTCACTAAAATATACTACTTTTATATGTTATTCCTCTGATCAGATACCTTTAGCAACTCCTCATGGTAAAGTCAGATTCTACTGTCTGGTCTTCAAGATCTGGATAATTTCTTGCTACTTACATATACTACAACCAGAAGTGACCATCATCTTTAGCATGTCCGAAACAATCAAATTCCTATTCTAGACCCCCTGAGTCGTTTTCCCATTTGAAATGGTTTTTTTTCTCCCCTAAATAAGTCTTCCTCATCCTTCAAAGTCTTTTTCCAAGAAAGTTTCTATAACAATTGCAATCTCTCCTCTGAATTTTAATACCAGTTACAGCCAGGGTTCAGGATTTAATTTTTGGAAATTTTTTCCTTAGTATGAATTTATTCCAAATTCCAGATTTCTTGATGTAAAGAAAACACCACAACCAAAACATCCCAGTCCCCCATAAAATCTAGCATAAACATAGGCACAGAAAAATACATCCTGACTATTTGGAGAAGTGTATACAGATTGGAATTGTTTTAAGAAATGGAGGGAAGATGCACAAAAAAACATAAAATACCTTGGAATAAACCTAACCAAGGATACAAGAGATTTGTATGATGAAAACTGTAGAAAACTTATGAAGGAAATTGAAGAAGACACAAAGAAATGGAAAAACATTCCATGCTTATGGATAGGAAGAATAAATATAGTTAAGATGTCATTACTACCTAAAGCACTCTACACATTCAATGCAATTCCAATCAAAATTGCACCAGCATACTTCTCATAACTAGAACAAACTATCCAAAAATTTGTGTGGAACCACAAAAGACCCCAAATAGCCAAAGTAATACTGAAAAATAAAACCAAAACGGGAGGTATCACCATCCCAGACTTCAGCCTCTACTACAAAGCTGTCATCCTCAAGACAGTATGGTATTGGCACAAAAACAGACCCATAGACCAATGGAACAGAATTGAGAACTCAGAAGTGGACCCAAAAGTATACAGCCAACTGATCTTTGACAAAGCAGGAAAGAATATCCCATGGAAAAAAGACAGCCTTTTTAACAGATGGTGTTGGGAGAAATGGACAGCAACATGCAGAAGAATGAAACTAGATCATTTTCTCACACCATGCACAAAAATAAACTCAAAATGGATCAAGGACCTGAACGTGAGACAGGACACTATCAACACCCTAGAGGAGAAAGCAGGAAACAACCTCCTTGACCTCCACCGCAGCAACTTCTTACTTGACACATCCCCAAAAGCAAGGGAATCAAGAGCAAAAATAAATGATTGGGACCTCATCAAGATTAAAAGCTTCTGCACAGCCAAGGAAACAACGCAGAAAACTAATAGGCAACCAACGGAATGGGAAAAGATAGTTGCAAATGACATATCAGATAAAGGGTTAATATCCAGAATCTATAAGGAACTCACCAAACTACACGCCCGAAAAACAAACAACCCAGTGAAGAAATGGGCAGAAGATATGAACAGACACTTCTCCAAAGAGGACATCCAGATGGCCAACAGACACATGAAACGATGCTCAGCATCCCTCCTCATCAGGGAAATACAAATCAACACCACACTGAGATACCACCTCATGCCAGTCAGAGTGGCTAAAATGAGCAAATCAGAGAACTCTAGATGCTGGCGAGGATGTGGAGAAACGGGCACCCTCCTACACTGTTGGTGGGAATGCAAACTGGTGCAGCCCCTCTGGAAAACAGTGTGGAGGTTCCTCAGGAAACTAACAATAGAACTCCCCTATGACCCAGCAATAGCACTGCTAGGAATTTACCCGAGGGATACAGAAATGCTGAGGCATAGGAGCACATGTACCCCAATGTTCATAGCAGCAGTCAATAGCTAAAACATGGAAAGAGCCTAAGTGTCCATCAACAGATGAATGGATCAAGAAGATGTGGTTTATCTATACCATGGAATACTACATGGCAATGAGAAACAATGAAATCTGGCCATGTGTAGCAACATGGATGGACCTTGAGGGTGTTATGCTGAGCGAAATAAGTCAGGCAGAGAAGGACAAATACCATATGTTTGCACGTATAGGAGGATTAGGAGGAACTTGACAGAGGAACAAGGGGGAGAAGAAGGGGGGAAATGGTGGGGGAAAGGGAGAGAGGCAAACCATGAGAGACTCTTGAATACTGACAAAAACTGAGGACTGATGGATGTAGGGGGGAGGGGGGATGGGCATGGAGGAGGGCACTCGTGGGGATGAGCACTGGGTGTTAATGTGGAAACTAATTTGACAATAAACTATTTGTAAAAAAAAGAAAAAGAAAGGCTAAGCCAGAATGATCCTCATTATTGATAAATTACTCAAAAATCTGTACTAGATCTCCCATGTGTTTGAATATGGTCTCACTGACTCATGAAAAATACACTTTGACTGCATCCATGGCAAACATGAACAAATGGACTCAGTTGCCCACTGTTGGAGCCTCTGTTGTACACTTTTGTAAAGACCCTGTCATAGACAAGATGTGACTTGTGTTTACTCTTCCCTATAGAGACTGCTGTGAACATTGCCTATGCCTGTAACATATTTGAGGAAGAAATGGATGGGGTTTTTGTCGTGGAAGGCAAAAATGATGAGACTGTTCTGCAAGAACTCAGGTACAGATAGATGGGAGAACTGCACGGCTCATTTAGTATGACCCCCACATTACCAGAAGGAACGAAGAAGAAATGGAGAAGGGGAAAACAAAACAAAACAAAAAAAACCCCTAAAATATTTTATATCATTTTGTGAAGAAGCATTACAGCTCAAGGAGTTGGAGTTCGGAGGTTGGAAAAGTGTGGTGTGTGGATGGTGGTCAAGGACCTAAAGCAATGGCAGATTTCAAGAGGCAGTCAAGTCTGAGGTCCTGGCTATTGGTGTGTAGAGGCTCTGTATCTACCTTACCCACTTTCATTCTGGGATACTTTTTTCCTTCCTAAGCTCTGGAGCTTCCAGTCAGCCATTAACCACTATTCTTGGCTTTCAGGTCAGCAAGGGACAAGATGAAACCCGAGTCTCTACTGGAATCAGACCCAGTAAACATTTACCTCACCACGAAGCCCCAAATGCTCAGAATACCTGAGGAGGTGCCCAATGGCAACTATGGCTTGATCATCAATGGCTACAGTCTGGTGGGCAAAACAGAGCTACAACTTTGTTCTGTTCTCCCAAGGAACTTTTTTCCTAGATGCAGCCCACTTGAGGGAAATTTCAAGACCACTTCTCTGTTTCATGAGTCACCCTTTTCCCCCTCTCTTTTGGTGCCCTTTACTGACAGGCACCTTTCCCTATCCTTCTCCAGGCAGGAATAATAAGGAAAGAGAAGCCAAGGGCATATTCCTTCCTTAGCCAAATTCTTCACCACTGATGTGGCCTGTCATTTAGGGGCAGGGGTGAAGCAAACAGAACAGATCCTCCAAAAAGTCACTTGGCCTTATAGCCCAGTCAACTGGGGTGACAGGTTTTTCTTTTCTTTTCTTTTTTAATTGAGAGACAGAGAGAGACAGAGCATGAGCATGGGAGGGGCAGAAAGAGGGGAATACACAGAATCTGAAGCAGGCTCCAGGCTCTGCGCTGTCAGCACAGAGCCTGATGTAGGGCTTAAACTCACAAACCGTGAGATCATAACCTCAGCTGAAGTCAGATGCTTAACCAACTGAGCCAGCCAGGCTGGGCTGACTAGTTTCCAGTTGGAGGCTGGGTCAGATATGAGGATGCCCAGAACTGTCTTGGGTACTTGTTTTTCCTTGGGAATGGAGCACCTGGGAGCCTCTATGCCTGACCTGAGTAATACAAGAGAGTATGGAGATGGGGAAGAGCCTAGAAAGATCCTGTTTTGAGAGGCTTTTGGGGCAACCTGAAATGTGGGTGTATCCTGGTGCTACAGGCCTATGCTCTGGAAGGGAACCTGGAGTTGGAGCTACTGCGAACAGCGTGCATGTGCAGGGGGGTTATCTGGTGCCGGATGACACCCCTTCAGAAGGCCCAGGTGGTAGAGCTGGTGAAGAGGTACAAGAAGGTGGTGACACTGGCCATCGGGGATGGAGCCAATGACGTCAGCATGATCAAAGGCATGTGAGGGGTGGGGGGGCGGTAACCTTCAACCATGGGCTTGCCCTTTCCTTCCTCCAGGGACAAAACTGACCTGAGTGGCACTGTGTTGTGCCACTCCTGCATATCCTATGTATTGTACATTTATAATGTTTTGCAGCTCCATTTGTCATCCTCTGTACCTACATTCCCACTTATTTACATGTGCGTACATCAGTACATATGCAGACACACACATTTAAATTTATGCATTTACACACACATACACACACTTTATGCATTTACACACACACACAGATATGCATGGCTCCCACAAGAACATATGTGTATATTCATAGAACAACAGATTGTTTAACTACCATACCATCTTTCCAAGATGGCCTCACAGTCTATATGATGAACTCCTGGGCAGGAGTTAATCTTTTCCTTTTTTGAAGGCTGTAGGCCTGAGCATTGTTAGGCAGAAGACAGGACTGCCCAACCAGGAATTAGCTGTGAGGCACAATGCAGGGATCTTTTCTTTCCTAAAGCAATGTTTGCAAGAACTTGCCGTGACTCCCTGGCTGATGAAGAATAGCAGACTTACTGATACCTTGGACCAATAAAACCAAATGGCTGAAACTGGTTTTAATTTCAGCTGAATGTGGTTAGCTTCCAGCAACTTGTGGTTCTGTGAGATAAGGACAATACCTAAAGATCCTCTAGTCTAACCTCTGTCCCTATCCAGGAAACACTAGCAGACATTCTACCCTCGGCTTTAATACTAGAAAGTGTTCTTGCTCTTCCCCATTTTCTAACATCCTCTGGTTTTTCGGGCCTTAGAGGTTTCAATTATTCCGTTAAGCAATGCAATAGGTATATACCAGAAGATAAGTAAATTTACCCTACGCTACAGCAGACTAATTAAAACTTTTAGGGACTTCAGTCTCATTTTCCATCAATTCTAATCCTTCTTTTATCCAGAAAAAGTCATATTAGGCCTCCTAAAGAACTTGCTTGTCACTAACAAAGTACATACATCATTATTTCCTCCTAACAGTTGGAGTTTAGCTCCTTAAATAAACTTAGGTAATTAAATATTATGTTAGATTAGGGCACCTGGGTGGCTCAGTTGGTTGAGCATCCGACTTCAGCTCAGGTCATGATCTCACGGTTCATGGGTTAAAGCCCCACGCCAGGCTCTGTGCTGACAGCTAGCTCAGAGCCTGGAGCCTGCTTCAGATTCTCTATCTCCTTCTCTCTCTGACTGTGCTCTGCTCACACTGTCTCTCTCTCTCTCTCTCTCTCTCTCTCTCAGAAATAAATAAAAACATTAAAAAATTTTAAATATTATGTTAGATTGACATCTATCCTGCATCTTTAATTGATGTAAATGGCTTTAAGAGATAACAAGAAATTTTTACCTCAGCATCTGGAAAGCAAGAAGGAGCCCATATGGCTATAGGAGATACAAAGACCATCCAGGAGAGCTTTCTAGTACTAGCTATGCCAGGCATTCGTGAGTGGCAGCATCCAAAACAAGGTGTAGATGAAGGAGCTATTTTCTGACAATCCACTAAGGAAAAGGGCAGGCAATCCACTAAGGAGAAAAGGCTCCACTAAGTAAGTGCCATTTTGAGCTGGGCCTAACAGTGTTAGGTTCCAAATGTAAACCTAAGGGGTTTGTACAACATGATCTCAGACTTTCTTTTACACTTCCCAGGCTGGTAGCCCAGCTGACAAGCTCTGTGGCTGAGAAGCTTCTGGGATTTCTTTGCAGCTGCCCACATTGGGGTCGGCATCAGTGGCCAGGAGGGAATGCAGGCCATGCTCAACAGTGACTACGCCTTCTCCCAGTTCCACTATCTTCAGCGTCTACTCTTGGTCCATGGCCGCTGGTCCTATAATCGCATGTGCAAGTTCCTCAGCTACTTCTTTTACAAAAATTTTGCTTTCACCCTGGTGCACTTCTGGTATGCCTTCTTCAGCGGGTTCTCTGCACAGGTAGGAGGTCAGGTGGCATTCTCCACTCTGGTCAGCTGGGTCTTCTCTACTCACCCTCCACTTTAGCCAGCTCAGACCCTTTTGTTCTCTGGAGACTAATGTATGACATGCTGCTGTCCATCCATAAAGCACCTCACCCATGGTGATCCCATCTCCTAACCTTAACATTTAAACTTACATTTCCATACCCTACTTTTTCTGGCTTGGCCCTGACTTGGACATGACTCCTACCTTCAAAACTCTCCCATAAGGTATTTTCAACTTTGACCTAGAGACATGGTTTCCAAACATAGATAATATGGGGAAATGCTTGGATCTTAGAGAGGTTTTTTTTTTTTTTAATCATCCAAAGTAATCTTTATGGAACAGGCTAAACCTCAAGGGACCTCTGGGTATTGCCAGACAGGCTGGCTATGGGGTTCTCCTGTAGCCATACTTCGAAACACAGATTCCCTTTACTTCTACTTCCCTACCACGATCCCCCTTTTCCCTGCTCCAGACATGAATTGTTGTTGCTCTAATGAATTAATTTCACATTTGAGTATGAAATCTCCCCCGTAGTAGTGGGGAAAAGTGACACCTGAATGTTTATGTTCTACAAGGAATCCATTTTCCTGTGAGAAGTTTTTCAGGCTTCTCAAGGATTCCCAAGCAAAACAACCTCAGGAATGATTACCTTGGGAGATCTCTACCATCTTTGTTGCCTTGGGGTCTGGGAGAAACAGATTGGTCAGCTGAAAGTAGTAGACTTGTATATATATTCCCAGTGTCTAGCAAAGCCATTCTAGTTTCTGAGAGGTGTATGTGTATGTATGTGTTTTGCTGACCTCTTGTGGCTAGTAAGGGAGCCCTCTCTAGGCCCTAGGATGGAGCACCCAGCTGGGAGAGAGGATCATTGGATCTATTTTACTTGCCAGTGTTAGAAAGTGTCCAGGGTTATAGAAGCTACTGAATACCATAAATCAGATAAAAGACTCCAGAGGCTTACATGCCTGAGAGTGCAGGGGTCCAGCTAGCATTCCCTAGCAGGCACTTTGGATCTTTTCGGTGCAGGCATGGATCGTGCAGGTCATGGTAGTAGGGTTGATCCAATTAACCTTGTAGGATCGACCACAAACAAACTTGATATGGCCTTGCCCAGCCTGAGTCCCAGGGTTCTAAATAGAGTACAACCAAATAGAGACTGGAGTCCTCCTTCTCTGTCAGATTTCTGAAATCCAAATCCTGCTTTAGGTTAGTATAGTGCTAGGTAGTTGCCGGGCAGATAGGGCTCTCTTGAACCTGGGAAGGGAGGTGGAACTGGGACTTTGGAAAAGAAAGGAATCTAAGAAATCTCCTTGGTATTCTTCTAGACTGTTTATGATACCTGGTTTATCACTTTCTACAACCTTGTCTACACCTCTCTCCCTGTCCTGGGCTTAAGTCTGTTTGACCAGGTAAGACCAGCAGCAAGCCTCTTAGTCAGGGCTAACGCCCCTAGGCCCTTGAGGAATATTCCTTAGAGTGGGGAGGACAAGAGCTGAGTTCTACAAAGTCAACTGTAAATGGAATAATTTCTAGGGCAAAGAAGGGAACTCATCACCTGAGGAGATATCATGGGATAAAGTAAAGAATCCTCCATCACAGAGAATAATCATCAGTTTTAGAAATTCAAGTTTTCCTGTGTTAAATTTTATCTGTATAGAGAGATACATGGAAATTGTGTTTTATAGTAAATTGAGTGTGTATAAAAGTAGTGAAAGGAGATAAAGTTATTAGGGCAGGACTAGTTAAAACAAGGGACTTCAAGAAAGGAGAGACCCATACAGAGATAGTAAGATAAGTCAGTGCAAGGTGGCCTAGGTGAGAGTCCTGAAGGCCAAGCATGGGAATGTGGGTATGATATTTTGAGTCCTAGGGAGTCAGCCTAGGGGATGCCATCTATCCCTGTCAGAAATTTCCTGGGTTTTGGGGGTCCTGGTACCATACTTCTTCCTCCTCTTCTACCCCAACCTCCAGTCTTGGGCACAATGAATAGAAAAGAAGCCTCCAAAGAGGAATAAAATAGCTGATGTCCCATGAGGACATCATTGGATCATGGTTCCTGGTCTCCATTGGGGTAGGCAGGAAAATTCTCCGTGAAGTAGCTGCTAGCCTCAGAGCAACAAGAGGGATGAGTTGTGTCCTATCCACCTTCAACTGGCTAATTCTAGGGACCTAAAACCTCTCAAAAACAAGCCCCAAGCTTTGTTATCCAAAGAGATGAAGATGATCCAATGGCATCCATATAGAGAATCCTGTCACCTGAGTTCACCAGTAGCTATGGAAATGAGAGCAGCATCAGAGAACATGGATACCTCCATGGGACTAACTGGTCCCCATTAACTTCCCCCCCTCTCCTTTTACTGGCTTTTGATAAATATTCAACTAAGGGAACACTTAAAACTGGGGACTCATGTCCCAACTGCCCCCCATCCCAAGCTCCTGTCCTCCCTTCCAGCCACCCCCAACCCTAATTACCCCCCTAACTACTCCGCAATCCCAACTACTTCCAGGTCCTTACCACCATCTTGAACTTCTCCTAGCTTTCTTCTACTACCTAGATCTTTGCCTAGAGTATAGGACTTCAGGAAGGGTCTGTGGTCACTGCTCTGTTCTCTGGTTCCACTTCTCAAGTAATCCATGAGGAAGCTCCTAGGCAGCCTGGCAGCAGACTCAGTGAGGGGAGAATCTTCTACTCTGATGGAGATGGGACCTTCTATGGAGAGACTCTGAGCCTCCTTACCCTCTGGTGCTTCCAGGATGTGAATGAAACATGGAGTCTACGCTTCCCAGAGCTGTATGAGCCAGGCCAGCACAACCTCTATTTCAACAAGAAGGAATTTATGAAGTGTTTAGTGCATGGGATCTACAGTTCCTTCGTGTTGTTCTTTATCCCTATGGGGACCATTTACAACTCAGTGCGCAGTGATGGGAAAGAAATCTCCGACTACCAGTCCTTCTCCCTGATAGTGCAGACTTCCTTGCTCTGCGTGGTCACAGTGCAGGTGTGGCCAGTGTTGGGGGAGGCGAGGGGAGTAGGGAGGGGATTGGGTGGGGAGCCTGTCTGGAAGAAAGGTAAAGAGGGAAGGTGGGAAGGGATCATCCTCCATTACAGGACTGGAGAAGGGAGGTGGCTGATATGCCCCAGGTTGTAAAGTATTGCACATAAGAGGGTGCTTTTCAGATTGCCCTGGAGACAACCTACTGGACGATGATAAGCCACATCTTCACCTGGGGTAGCCTGGGTTTCTACTTCGGCATCTTATTCTTCCTGTACAGTGATGGCTTGTGCTTAATGTTCCCCAACGTCTTCCAATTCCTAGGTAAGGCTGTGCCCACCCAGTGTGTGGCAAGAAGGTGGGGGGTAGGGTTGAGGAGTATGAACCAAGTATATTTGTTTAATAAATGTTCACTGAGCACATATTACTATGTGCTAGGTTCTGTGGATATAGATATGAATAAGACATGGTCTCTGCCCTAAAAGGACTCAAAATCTAACTGGAGAAATATTTTACTCTATTAGATTTTCTGAGATATTTCAAAATTTCTTATCTAACTTGATTTTTGTAAGCATCCTATGAGGTAGAAAAAGTAAGAATTATTAGCACCATTTTAGAGACTGAAGGCTTTTTTAAAATTATTCAATTCTAGCTCTCCTGATTCCCAGTCCAATATCCTTTCTACTATGGCATACTGCTTTAGTGTCTCCCTCATTAATTTCCCTATCTCTCATATCTACTTTGATGGGAACAAAATATAGACAGGGTGGAAATTAGATGTATCTGGCTCTCACCTCTCATCAAGCCACTCATTTTTCCCCCTCCTAACCCTATACCCCATTTTGTGTCCAGGCCAATGTTCTAGGATTCCTATAACCTACTCCCATATTTCCTGGCCTGCCCAGCCTTTAGAGGGAGACAAAGGCATGTGAATTCACAGTGACTTTGGCTGTAGGAAAGCACTTCACTCTAAATCTTTTGCATTTATGTTATTAGGAGACTAAATGGTCTCCAAACCAATAACTTCCTTCTTTGGTTTGGAGAGTTATCTAAGGTATGGCTGACAGCCCCCTTCCTCCAGCTTCTGGTTTAGCCTTCCCCCCTCCTGACTCATTGTTTACAGGTGTGGCCAGGAACACTCTGAACCTGCCACAAATGTGGCTGATTATTGTCCTCAGCGTGATCCTCTGTATTTTGCCTGTGATTGGGTACCAATTTCTCAAACCACTCTTCTGGCCTGTCAACGTGGACAAGGTGAGTGGAACAAGGAATCTACCCAGATATAATTTATGGCCTTCTCTGCCTTTTCCTCTGTGGATAAAAACCCTGTCCTCCATGCTCTGGCCTTAGATTATGGACAGAATTCATCTTTGGATGAAACCTCCACTGCCACCCCCAACCCGGACCAAACTGAAACATCCATGCTCTCGACGTTCTGCCTATGCATTCTCCCACACGTGGGGCTTTGGGGCCCTCATCACTTCTGGCAAGACATTGAAGTCTAAGGTATCCAAGAGAAACAGCTTTCTTTTTAAAAAGTAGAGGCCCTTAGGGAAACCTCAAAGGAATCAGTCATTGCTCTTCCTCTCTTGTATTCACACAATTTAATAAGGATGGATTTGAGCCCTGAGGAAACCAGCACAAACCTGCCCTTCTGCTCTCACTCCAGGGGCTTCATTCTCTAGAAGGCTGTGTCCGCACAAGGCAAGGAAAGGTAAAGAAAAGAGTCCCCAGATATCTGTCAGAGTTGCAGCATTTCAGGAAAAAGCAATGTCAGGCCTCCCTTCCACCAACCCTTCCAAGTTTTAATCCAGACAAGGAAATATGAAAGTAGTGGATGAAGAGGAGCAATATAGGAAAGAGAAAAGAAAATATGACTTAAGAATCTTACTTTGGGCCCTGTTTCCCATCTTCAGAGTAACCATAAACTTTGCAGAGCCCCACACAAACATATCCCACTGAGGCACCCTTCTCAGCTTTATCTGGGGAATTCAGGGTGAATCTTTTGCTGGGCCTGGGTAGCAAAAGAAGGCAGCTATGAAAAGTTGATCATAAGAAGCTGAAGGAGAGTTTCTGTACAAAAAAAAAGGGGGGGGGTCCCTGCCTTGAGGGGATATAAGTCATAATTGGTGAACATTTGTTTTCATTCTATGAAATTACTTAGAGAAGAAATTGTATGTACTTGGGACATCGTTTCTGAGAAGTTTATGGACTAATAAATTGCTTATTTTGGAGTGGAGAGATTTGTATGATCTGTTGGACCCCAGTGACAATAACATAGTCCAAGCAATGTCATTGGCCCACAGATCCCCACCACCCTCCCCCTTCAAATTAGTTCAATATTTCCTTCCCCACCCCCTTTCTTTCTTTTTTCTGCTCCATTTCACTTCATACCTCAGTATGACCACATCCTTTAACCATATATATAGCTTTTTTCCCTTTATACACCTTAAATATTGGTTCCTAAAGTTCACTTCTAGGTTCTGCTCATCTTTCTCAGTACATTTTTCCTGAGTGACTTCATCCAAATGCATGACTTCATTTACCAACTCTTTCTCTATCTTAGATCCAGATCCATGTATTAAACTGATTCTGAAATCCTGCATTTAGTTGAACCTTAGGAAATTCACACTCAATCCACCAACCTGTATTAATCATTTTACCCCAGAACTTTACCCCAGAACGTCATCACCCTCATCACAGTCACCCAAGGCAGTATGATGGAAATCATCCTATACTCTTCCTCTAGTCTGAGGTCTAATAAGTCATCAAGTAATGTAAGTTCTGCATCTTTATTATGTCTTGTTTTCAGTTCCCTGCATTATTACTCTCATTGCCCTTGTTCAAACTTTGATCACCTCTCATCTGGATTACTGCATAAAATCTCCCAACTCACATTCCTGGTTTTCCTCTTGTCTAAACCATCACCAGTACTGCTTCCAGAGTAATTTTTATAAACAGAAAACTTGGTCATGTCAGACCCCAAGCTTTGCACCCTTTAGTGGCTTTCCATGCCTTCTAGATAAAGTTAAAATTTGGACATTTTATTATTGGGCCCTCTCTAACCTTGTCTTTCAGTACTCCCCCATCTGCAGTCACACTACTCATGACACTTCTGGTCTTCATGTTATCAAACATGCTATTCTCATCTCCTAAAGTGCTTTCTCTCACCCTCTTCTTCATCTGGCAAAGTCACCCTTTAAAACGCAGAACAGTGGAAAGTAGATAGAGGTGGTAGTCGAACAACGTTGTGAATATACTAAAGGCCTCCTGAATTTTATAGTTTAAAATGGTGAATTGTATGTTTTGTGAGTTTATCTATTTTTTTTGAAAGATGAAATTAGGCAGTCTCCTCTAAGAGCTTCCCCTAATTCCCTTCCCTTACATACCCTTCCTATTTATTTAATTGCTCTCCTGTGCATACCTCTTTCAGTGACACTTCTCACAGGGCATTGTAATCATTGATTTACTTGTTACTCACAGCATATAATAGGCCTTTAGTAAATGTCTGTTGAATTAATGAACAAATGAAATGAAAGGATATTGAAATCTGCTTTTCTGTCTGTTTTTCTTCTTTCCCTGAATAGCATCACCCACTAGCTCAAACCAGAAACCTTAAAGTTTTTCTGGACTCCTCCCTTTCATTCTTCTATTTCAGTCCATTCTGTTACCAAGTTCCATATAGTCTGTTTTAGTAACTTCTTCAAATCTGTCCCTTTCTATCCTCCCCAGTCCCATTTCTGTCATCATTTCTTGCCTAGATTATGGAAACATCTGCCTCTCTGGTCTCCCTGCTTCTGATTCTGCTTCTTTCCAATCTATTGTCCATAGCACAGAGAAAGACCTATTAAAGTACAAATCAGATCATATCATTTGCCAGTTTAAAAACCTTTAATGACTCATTATAGCTTTCTTGCCTGGGTGCTGCCTACCTCTCCAGCTATTCACCACCATTTTCTGCTGCATGTGCTCTTGTTTTTGTTTTTGTTTTTAATTTTAACGTTTATTTATTTTTGAGAGACAGAAAGAGAGAGAGCACAAACCGGGAAGGGGCAGAGAGAGAGAGAGAGAGACAAAATCCAAAGCAGGCTCCAGGCTCTGAGCTGTCAGCACAGAGCCCCACATGGGGCTCGAACCCACAAACCACAAGATCATGACGTGAGTGGAAGTTGGATGCTCTACAGACTGAGCCACTCAGGTGTCTCTATTCTCATTTCTACCATATCCAACTATTTGGAAATCCTCAAAGATTCCATTGTCTTCAGAAACCTCTATCCTTTATACACCTTATACACCTCTTAGAATACACCTCCCTCCTTTGTGTAGCTAAGGTCTATAGGCTCTTCACTCTATAGGCTTTGGGTCACTTCCTCTGAGAGCCTTCATTGACACCCAACCTCCTATTCTGAGTTGGGTGCCTCTTCCTTGCACCAGACCTTCCTTATATTAGACCACTTTGTACATTTCTCTTATTTTCAGTTCCCAAGATTTGAATGTATTATCACTCACTTGCCTCTTTTAATTATGATTTACTTATCTGTCTTTTCTGCTAGGCCATGACGATCTCCTTAAAGACAAGAACTTTGTTTCATTTTGGTATTCAGTACTGGCACTTAGATTATTAATATTTTTCATAGAATGAGTAAATTAATAAAATCTACTACCTTTTGTTTGTCCTAAACTTGCCTATTACCCTGTCCTTTCAAAACAAGTTATATCCTTTGGTATGTAGTGTTCAGTTATACTTTAGAGGTCTCTTTTTATGAAACATGGTCATGCATGGTCTCCCTTATAAGACATTTGTAAGAAAACAATTTGTACCTATAGTATCCCCCAAAATTCCTGAACAATCAGCATCCTCTCCTGGTGGTTTATGTGCATCTTGGGAGATTTGAGTCAGTCTCTGCTAAGGGTCCTAGACAGTACATGCCACATTGCAAACTGATGTGTAGGATGACCATCCAAGATTTGGGAAGGGGTGGGGGTATGAAAAATAAGTATGCAACTTTTTAAAAAAAAATTTTAATGTTTATTTTTGAGAGAGAGACAGAGAGAGTAGGGGAGAGGCAGTGAGAGAGGAAGTCACAGAATCCAAAGCAGGGTCCAGGCTCTGAGCTGTCAGCACAGAGCCAGATGTGGGGCTCAAACTCGTGAACCAAGAGATCATGACCTGAGCTGAGGTCAGGTGCTTTACCAGCTGAGCCACCCAAGTGCCCTAAGCATGCAACTTTTAATCACCTCACCCACCTTGAGAAAAAGGCCAGAAATCTAGACATTGATAAGGGATCTTTGGAAAGAATTACTAATGGGCTTTAACTCCCACCCCAAGTTTAGTTCAAGTTGAGAGGGCTTTAAGGAAATTCTTTGGAGAGATTGATATGATTCATGTGTTTGGGGGATACAGAGAACTCATACCTGACTCATACCTGGAAAATCTAAAAAGCAGGAGAACAATTAGTTACATGTTTTGTGGAAGAGCAAAAAGGGGTGGCTGGTGAGATTGGCCTATGCTCCCATTGTTTTTCTGGACAAAGGGATGCATGGGTACTCCCCATAGACCACATATGGGCCATGTAACAGACCTAATTCGGGTTTCTTTATCCTGTCAGAGAGACCATCTGTAAAGTTTAGAAGATCTCAGCAGAAAGAAGCAATAGATCTGCTGTCCAATGGTTAGAGATTTCTAATTAGATAAAAGGTTGCTCAGGGTCTGATGACTGCCTAAAAAGGGGCATGAGGTAAATTTTCTATATCTTGATTTTGGAAGTATTTACCTGGGTGTATATGTTTGTCAAGCCTCATCAAACTGTACACTTAAAATCTGCAAATTTTATTGTATATAAATTATACCTCAATAAAGTTTTTTTTTAATTCTTAGAGATTTCTAAAGGAGTTATAAGTGACCAACTAGAGCTGAATTCACCCACACTAAAGTAACTAGGTATAGGAGAAATATCTCCATCAACAGAGAGGGTATCACTGAAAAACCTACAAAAGGGTTCCTGGAGAGTCAGCTTTAGATACCTACCAAGCACTAAAACTAGTCTGTGGTAGCATTAGCCAAGTAAGAGCCTTCCTCATCTCTTTTCCCTCCACCCTGCTCAAACTCTGAAGAAAGAGCGTTAGCAAGCTGGGAAAGGGAGAAAAGATGGACATCTACAAGCCTCACCCCCTTTTCCCACTAAACATGGGCATTTATAGTAGGGACAAGCTGAGAGATAGGAAAAGCCATAATTTTAAAGTTTCAAGTTTAAAAAATTACTTCATTAGTCTGGATACTTTAATTATTGAAGTGAAGCACAGTGACAAGTACTGGTTGCTACCTAAAAATGACCAGAAAATTCATGAAGTGTACAGTGTTATGGAGTGGGTTTAAAGAGTGGAAGACAAAATAAAATGGTTTTATAGTCATCCCTATTCCACAAATCCCATCCTTTCAAGGTTCTAATTTCTCTCTCTCCCTCTCCCTCCCCCCCTTCCTTCATCACATTCATCCATACCTACAACAAGTATTTACTGAGTATCTACCATGATCTGGGGACTGTTATTGATGTAGAGATACAGTGAAAGCCAAAAATCGAAAAGGTTTCTACTATCATGAATCTTACATTCTATTAAGAGAGACAATAACAGTAAACAAGATCATTCAGATAATAAGTGCTATGAAGATACTTTAGTAGTGAGGGACTTTGAGGAGGCAGAGGGAGCTACTTTATATTCAGTAGTCATAAAAGGCCTTTCTGAGGAAGTGGCATGTGAAATGAGACCTAAATGACTAGAAAGATATAGCCTTTCAAGAATATGGAAAGGCATTATAGACAGAGTAAATAGCTAGTTAAAAGTCCCTAAGATAGGAGCTAGCTTTGTGTGTAGGAAAAAAGAAGCCAATGTAGACAAAACATGATATACAAAGAGAAGGGTGTTAGATACATACATACATACATACATACATACATACATACATACATAGAATGGGAAACAGTGGAGAGCTTTAAAGCTAGTTTGAAAGATTGTTCAAGCCACTCTATGGACAATAGGGATGCAAAAATAACATCAGGGAGACTAGTAGGCAATTACAGTTGTCTAGGCATGGCATGCTGCTGGCTTGCATGAAGATAGAAGCAGTGGAGAAATAAGATGATTAGAGGATATATTTTGAAGGTAGAATCAGAAGACATCATGGATTAGCTACCAAAGATGCAAGCACTGGTTTATCCAATGATCCTATGGATTTACTCAATGTCTTCTCTGAAAAGGAGGATACTAAATTCATGGATTACTGACTCTTACCACACAGCTCCTGATGAAGGGGTGAATTTAGATGGTCATGTCTGGGGCCAGTTGACTCCAATGTCCCTAGCCACAACTGGCCAAGAGTGGATATATAACTCACTATAGCTTCTCTCTCTCTAGAAATTAGAATTAGAACTCTGAGAAACTAAGTCAGTGATGAGGACAGTAGCTAAAATGTCATATAGTTTTGGGAAGTAGGGCCTCCATTTTAAAGTGGTCATGATTTTCTGTGTGAAGGTAAGTGAGCCAAGATATTTAGCCTGTAGCAGACACATGAAGTAGATGTCCAAAGAGAAACAGATGAGATATTATTTCATTGCAGGAAAGAACCCCCCATGAGAGGCTTTCTGAAGTTGGATTCATAAGGACATCTTTCTCCTTGTTTTTGCCAATAGCAAAAACTGAGAGGCAATTCCAGTTTATATAGGCCAAATTTATACTTTTTCCTCATCTACAGCCTTTTAGGAACAGGGCAAGGTCACAGAACCATGTGGCTCACCCTTCACCTTTTCTTTAAGAAATTGCAGGAAAAATAACCTTATTTACCACTGCCAGAAAGAGAGAAACAAGGAAGCAATTCTTGAAACAAAAGTTTGTTTGTTTAGAGAGCACAAGCAGGGGAGGAAGAGAGAGGAGAGGCAGAATCCCAAGCAGGCTCCACACCATCAGTACAGAGCCCAACACAGGGCTCAAACTCATGAACCGCAAGATCGTGTCCTGAGCCAAGATCTAGAGTTGGAAGCTCAACCAACTGTTCCCCAAAGGAGCAATTCTTAGCCCCAACATTTCCCTGCAATTCTAGCTCCAAATATTCTAAGATGACGTTCAGAGTTTTAGAGAAGACTAAAACTTCCCAGCACTGGAAGACCCTGGGAGTCATTGTAGTCATTTGATCAACTTTACTCCTTGCCTCCAACAACACATTTCTTTATTTATTTATACTTATTTATTTATTTTTATTTTAGTGGGCACCAGCGGGGGAGAGGGGCAAAGGGAGGGAGAAAGAGGAGAGACAGAGAGAGGGGGAGAGAGAAAATCTTAAAAGCAGGCTCCACGCTCAGTGTGGAGCCTGATGCAGGGCTCCATCCAAGGACTCTGGGATCATGACCTGAGCAGAAATCAAGAGTCAGAAGTTTAACCAAGCCACCTAGGCACCCCTCTGATCATATTTTCTAAACCAGAAGTTAGAATGCAATGCCTGGAAATTTAAAAATGTGCTTATGGAGGTGACTGGGGGGCTCAGTTGGTTAAGCATCCAACTTTGGCTCAGGTCATGATCTCACGGTTCATGGGTTGGAGTCCCGCATCGGGCTCTGTGCTGATAGCTAGCTCAGAGCCTGGAGCCTGCTTCAGATTCTGTGTCTTCCTCTCTCTCTGAACCTCCCCTGCGCACGCTATCTCTCTCTCTCTCAAAAATAAATAAAAAACATTAAAAAATTGTTTTTAATTATCTCTTAACACAAATAACAGGAAGTAACCTATGCTTGTTGAAGACAAAAACGAAACAATATAAAAGGATAGATAGATGTGCCATGAATCCAGGGTATAAATAAAGCTAGGCCTCCGAAGTGGAACACACTGCTGGAAGGGCCCCCCAGAAAACTCTTTGTGTCTAGACTTGGCTTCTCTCTTTGCAACAGATTGATCCTTCTCATCTCAGCAAACTGGTTTTCTTTGCTACTCAGGCCATTTGGCAAGTAAAAGATGGTCAGAGATCTCAATTTCCATTGTAAGCCAACTATGAGTAAGGGTATAGTTCTCCCCTAATTCCAAATTCTCAGGGAAAGGATTCTAATTGGCCTACTTTGAGTTAAGTCTCTATCCCAAACCACTTAACTGTACAACATACAGCTTTTCCTCGGTCTCCCTACCTGCAGTCCTAGCCCTCTCCATATCCCCCCACCCAGAATTTTGTTTCTAAATTTCAAATTTGATTTGTTATTTCTCCCACTCCATAAAGCCCTTCAGTGTCTCTCCACTGCCTACAAGATGAATCCCAACTCTTTAGTATATCATAGGAAGCTCTTCAAAAGCCCCTATGTCTGCTGTGCTCTCCCCATTGCACCCCACACCTCGAGCATATCAGTTATTTTACCCCTCTGTTATTTTGGACATGCTGATTCCCCCACACTCTTTACCATTCATTCTTCAAAACTCAGTTCACACCACTTCTGTGAAGCCTTGAGGATGCATTACACAGCATGACATTTATCTGCTTCCTTGACTGTGACCCAAGAAACCTGTGAATGCATAGGGTCTCAGTCTCTAATTCTTTCACAGAGCATGGAACCCAGTGAATTTATATTATTTGCTGAATGACTGCTTGCCCACCCCCCACCCCATCGCCCTGCCAACCTTTGGCTGGAAGAAAGAGACAACAAGGACCCTCAATGTCCCACATACATCCTGCCTGCCATTAGGAACAGGAAGAGCATGAGTTCTCTTAAAGAAAAAAATTATTCAGGACACTTGTTAAAGATGGAAAGGCAGCTCTTAAGGGGCATCACAATAGGCACGGGGACCATTGCAATGGGGTTTTGCACTGGAGGAAGAGATTAAACTCAACTCAGACACCAACAAGAACAGTTGGGGATTTTACAGCCAAGGAGCAAAGTGGGGGTCAATGGATGGACAATTACCTTCTTAGTCTATACAGGCAGTTATAGTGAAATACCAGACTCTGTAGCTTATAAACAAATTTATCTCTCGCAGTTCTGGAGACTAGAAATCAGAGATCAGAGTGGCAGCATGATTGGGTGAGGGCTCCCTTCTGGGCAGCAGACTTCCCCTTGTATCCTCACCTGGAGGATTGGGCTAGGGAGCTGAGAGACCTCGTCCATAAGAGCACCTATTCAACTCATGCGGGTGCCACCCTCATGATGCAGACACTTCTCAAAGTCCCCAGCCCACTAATGCCATCACCTTTGGGGATATTTCCATGTGTGAATTTGAGAGACAGACATTCAGACCACAGATAGCAATTGCTAAGAGGATACATCAGGGGCAAGGGGGATTCTTGCTAAATAGTCTCAACAGATTCCTACTGAAGGCAGACCAGGGTGGTAAGATACAAAGGGTGGTCAGATGACAAAGGTGGGGGGTTCTAACTAAACTGACTTAGCGGGATTCTTGTTCAAACTGGATTCTACAAGGAAGCCCAAGGTCAGGCCTAGTCCAGCAGAGTACTCAGAGGATCCTAGAGTTTTGGTCAAAGGAGAGAGTCTCTGTCAGTTCCAGGTTTTTATCAAGATTCTTAACCTGGCGATTCATGGGGTACCTTTAAAAAAACATCGCAGCCTGGGCACCTCCCAGCCACTACACTCCCGTCCCAGTGTGATCCTGATTCAGCCCGTCTCCTCGGCCAATGTCAGGCCTTGGTTTTGTTGCTCTATTTTTATTTTCTGTTTTCCCTAAGAGGGTCTACTGAGGTGTCAGGGTTGAGAATTGCTGCTTTAGGTGAAAGTGGGTGCGCAGATACACCTGACTTCGAAGCCATTGGGCCAACGACCAGGATCACCAGGATTCCCGAGGACTCGAGCGGCGCCTCGCTGCGCACCACCCCGAAGGGGCGGGACGCGGACCGCAGCAGGCGGGGCCACGGCCGAAGCCTCGCCGCTCCCCTCGCGGGAAAGCTCTGCGCGTGACTCGCTGCACCCATCGCAGCGAGAAGCGGGGGAGGTGGGCAAAACACCGCGGGCCCAGAGGACCGAACCAACGCGCCGTCCGGAGGGGCGGCAGGAGGGCAACCCAGGTTGGACCATCGGCGCCGCGGCTGCAGGGGGAACCGGACATTACCAACCCGTCTGAAGAGGAGGGGGACGCCGGCCTGTCTCCTCTACAACGCGACCCCAGGAGGGCGCGAGACGCCGCTGGCCGCGCCGCAGCCGACACCAACGCCGCGGGCACCGTGGGATCACGCTGAGGCGAGAAACGAGGTAGGGACGCCTCTTTGGGGGCTGGCGGGGTCCGGAAGACCCATTGCCCTCACGTTCCAAACAATCTCTGAAGAGAAAGCTCTCTGTGCCCCCGCCCTTCCCCTCAGCCCTTCTCCGTGGCCCTTCATCCCCACCCTCCCGGTCCACTCCCACCTTCTGTGCTCCTGACACTTCAGCTCTACCATCCACTGAACCCTCAAGCCCCAAGAACCAAATATCCCTTGGGGCGTCACCCTAGATGCACACCAACCGTCTCCTCAAACTGTCCCTTCGGTGACACCCCTCAGCTGACTCGCGCCCCGCTGTCATCTTGTACCCGCATCTCCTGTGACGGCCCTGGGGGAGCGCGGCTGCCGAGCACCCAACCCCAGGACTGTAGCAGGGGCCTCCGCACAGCCAGTCCCAGACGGGTCCTCGGTGCCCACCACCCCGTTGGCCCCCTGGCTTCCAAGTTGTCATCTTCCTGAGCTAGAATAGGATCTTTTTCTCCCTCTCATCTTAGGAAAATGTTTGGCCTATCATTTTGCCAGTCCCCTGCCACCGCACTTAACTGCTGTGAAGGGTACGGTGATCCCGTGCCCAGGGCTGACTTGAGACAGTCCTGGAGGCAAAGACTGTACACTATTCGTTTGTATCCCCAGTGCCAAGCACAGTGCCTGGCACATGTTAGCAACTCAGCAAATATATGATGGGTGGATAAATGAATGAATGAGCCCCAATGCAGAGGGTGTGAGGCAGAGTGCTTTAGTGGGAAAGGTGTCTCCAGTTATATGAAGGGGGTGGGGGAGGAAAGGAAGAACATCTGGGGGATTACTTGTGATGCTCATATCAGGAGCCTAAAATGGAATATATTCAGTCTTTCAATTCATGAATCTAAATTTCATTCCAGTAGGACCTTCTATATATCATCTGTTTTCCACTCATGTTCTGTTTACAAATATATATATATAAAATAATGAGGGCTGGGGGCTGGAGAAATTCTTATTGGTAAGTGCCTTAGAGGTGCCCAGATAATCTTGAAAGAGTTTTGCCCAAGTGACCTGCTCCTCTTGCCCTAGCGACTAACTACTCCCTCTGGGGAAGAATTCTGGAGGCCAGCCACAGCCTTTAAAAGCTGACTCAGTGTAGCTAGTCAGCTGGTGCTTTAGGACAGGTTGAGGAATGAAGGACCTTGTTGATTTTACCCTTTAGCTCCTGGATACTCCCACCCACACCCCTCAGAGACTGGAGTGATAGACATCCCAGGCAGGCCTAGTGTGATAGATATCAAAAATTCCTAAATTCTTCTGTAGTATGGTCAGGCCACATGGGCGGTTTATATCTTAGGCCAGTCAGGCAGGGATTATCACTACGTGAACAGTGTCAGGAGTAATAAATGAGAATGTGAACCTTTTCAAGATGGCATTCTCAGCCTGAAACCTGTTTTTGTTGATTCTTAGGAGGATAACCTGAACAGACTGAGATTCCTGAAAGTAACACAGGGTTCAGAGACCTCACTTTTGACCCAGGTTCTGCGAGGAAGTAGGTGATATTGCAGAGTGATGAAAAAATGGCTGGGAAGCTGTAGGAGTTGTTAAGCTGAGAAGTAGTTGCTTGACCAGTACAGGCATTATTGTAACCGGGCTCAGAGTATTAGTAAAAATAGTGATTGCAGTTTCTTAGGAGGCAGTGTTAGGACTTTGGGGAAGGAAGAAAGATCCCACCACTATCCCAGGTATTCTGTTAACTGTGCTTCTGCTATCTGACTGTAGGGCACCTACCACCACTGTTTCTCTTCCACTTTGAGCCAGGTCACAATCCAGTTTCCTCTGATTTTTTTAAGTGTTGAGTCCTTTTTCGAGGCCAGGCCTAACAGAAGCTGAGTATGTTCTCACACATTTCTAGCTTTGATTTATCCCTCTTCACTTTCATTTTTTCCCATCCTCTGACCTATCTTTATAAAGTAAATCTTGGACCACAGAAACCCAAAGCAGGAAGGGGCTCCTGAGTTGGATTAAGCATAGACATTATGTCTGGAGACCAATACTTTTTTTTTTTTTGAGCAGGGGAGAGGCGAGTCCAGTACTTTTTTTTTTTAACATTTTATTTCTAGGAGACAAGAGAGAGACAGCGTGAGCAGGGGAGGGTCAGAGAGAGAGGGAGTCACAGACTGAAACAGGCTCCAGGCTCTGAGCTGGCAGTCAGCACAGAGCCCGACGCGGGGCTCGAACCCACGAACCGTGAGATCGTGACCTAAGCAAAAGTCGGACGCTTAACCAACTAAGCCACTCAGGCGCCCCTAGTGTCCAGTACATTTTTAAGGAACTTTTTTACTTTTCCCTGTTTAGGCTCCGTATTAAGTAAGACCTCAGTGAGCCCAAAATACTCTGGATTATTTGATTTATTTTCTCTTCAACTTCCACTACTTAAGCATGTTGCCAGATAAAATACAAGATGCCAAGTTAAATTTGAATTTCATATAAACAACAAGGTGTCCTGTTTTTTTTGTTTGTTTGGTTTTTTTTTTTTTTTTTTTTTTTNTATTTTCTCTTCAACTTCCACTACTTAAGCATGTTGCCAGATAAAATACAAGATGCCAAGTTAAATTTGAATTTCATATAAACAACAAGGTGTCCTTTTTTTTTTTTTTTTTTGGTTTTTTTTTTTTTTTTTTTTTTTGCTAAATCTGGTGCCCCTACTTCATGGACAGGCTTATGCATTCTAATTTTCTCTCTGCAAACTTAGGACAATAACTCACCCTTTTCTGTTACTCATACACAATGACTGAGCACTCTATTAAAAGTCACTTGACTGAGGCGACTCATGACACGTTAGGGTAAGGGCAGGCTTTGTAGACATTGATCAGTGTTTGAGTTACCCAGAAAACACCCACTCAGACATTGGCATATGATATTATAGTACCTGTCAAATGAGTCTGTCGTGCAAAATAAGTGTTTTATTTTGAATGGCCGGATATCAACATGGCTCTGAAAGAGATGGCCAGGAGTGAGGATGAGAGTGGGATGGGGGTGTAGATTCTAACAAAAAAGTGTATGTAACTCATAGCATGAGCTCTCTTGTACCACATTAACTCTTTTTTAAATTGTGGTAAGTATATATAACATAAAATTTACCATTTTAACTATTTTTTTATCATTTTATTTTCATCATGATAAGTGTGCTTTTTAATCCCCATTCCCTTATTCTCCCTTTTCCCCCACCAACCTTACCTCTGGTAACCAGCAGTTTATTCTCTATAGTTAATGTTCATTTATTTTTGAGAGAGAGAGAGAGACAGAGCATGAGTGCAGGAGGGGCAAAGAGAGAGGGAGACACTGAACCTGAAACAGACTCCAGCCTCTGAGCTGTCAGCACAGAGCCTGATGCAGGGTTCAAACCCACAAACCTTGAGATCATGACCTGAGCCAAAGTCAGATGCTTAACCAACTGAGCCACCCAGGCACCCCTGTTCTCTATAGTCTATTTCTTGGTTTGTCCCTCTTTCTCTCTTTTTTTGCCCTTTGGTCATTTGTTTTGTTTCTTCACTTCTACAAATGAATGAGATCATATGGTATTTGTCTTTCTCAGACTGACTTATTTTGCTTAGCATTGTACTCTCTAACTCTGTCCATGTTGCTGGAAATGGCAAGATTTCATTCTTTTTTATGGCTGAATAGTATTCTCCTGTATTTATATACTACATCTTCTTTATTCATTCATCTATTGATGGATGCTTAGGCTGCTTCCATAGTTTGGCTACTGTAAATAATGCTGCTATAAACATAGAGGTACAGGTATCCCTTTGAATTAGTGCTTTTGTATTTTTGGGGTGAATATCTAGTAGTGCAACTATTGGATCATAGGGTAGTTCTATTTTTAATTTCCTGAGGAAACTCCATACTTTTTTTCACAGTGGCTGCACAAGTTTGCATTCCCACCAATAATAGAAGAGGGTTCTTCCTTTTTCTCCACATCCTCCCCATTGTTGTTTGTTGTGTTTTGATTTTGGTCATTCTGTCAGGTATGAGGTGGTATCTCATTATGGTTTTGGTGTGCATTTCTCTGATGATGAATGATATTGAGCATCTTTTTGTGTGTCTGTTGGCCATCTCAATGTTTTCTTTGGAGAAATTTTAACCGTTCTTAAAGATACATACAGTCAGTGGCATTCAGTATATTCACATTGTTATCTATCCATCACCACCATCCATCTACAGAACTTTTTCATCTTCTCAAACTGACACTCCATACCCTTAAACACTAACTCTTATTCCCTCTTTCCCAGAGCCCCTGGCAACTACCATTCTGCTTTCTTTCTCTATGGATTTTACTACTTTAGATACTTCATATAAATTAAATCATATGTTTGTGACTAGTTTATTTTTTTAACATAATGTCTTCAGGATTCATCTATTTTGCAGCTTGTATCTGAATTTCCTCCTTTTTAAGGCTGAATAATATTTGTCAGTATATATAATATATTCTATTTATTCATTTATTCGTTAATGGACACTTGGGTTGCTTCCACTTTTTGGCTATTATGAATGCTGCTGCTGTAAACTTGGGTGTACAAATATGTTTGAGTTCCTGCTTTTAATTCTTTTGGGTGTATACCCAGAAGTGGAATTGCTAGGTCATATGATAATTTTACATTTACTTTTTTGGGTAACCTGCATACTGTTTTCCATAGTGGCTGTACCATTTTACATTCCCACAATATAAAGTGTTCCAATTTTTCCACATCCTTGCCAACACTTGTTATTTTCTGTTTTTGTTTTGTTTTTAATAACAGTCAAACTAATGGATGTGAAGTGGTATCTCATTGTGGTTTTGATTTGCATTTCTTTAATGACTAGTGATGCTGAGCATCTTTTCATGGGCTTATTGGCCATTTTTATATTTTCTTTAGAGAAATATCTCTTGAAATCCTTTGCCCATTTTTTAATTGGGTTACCTCTCTTTCTTTGTTGAGTTGTATGAGTTCTTTGTTCTGGATAGAAGTCCCTTAACAGATATATAATAAGCAAATATATTTCCTTTTCCATTCTGTGGGTTGCCTTTTCACTCTTGGCATTCTTGTCCTGTGATGCACAAAAGTTTTAAATTTGGGGGCACCTGGATGGCTCAGTCAGTTGAGTGACTGATCCTTGGTTTTGGCCCACGTTATGATGTCACATTTCTTGAGACTGAGCCCCACAGGAGGCTCTGCAGTGACAGTGAGTCTGCATGGAATTGTCTCTCTCCCTCTCTCTCTGTCCCTCATCCCCTCAAAATAAATAAGTAAACATTAGGGGTGCCTGGGTGGCTCAGTTGGTTAAGCGTCCAACTTCAGCTCAGGTCATGATCTCGCGGTTCTAGGGTTCGAGCCCTACATTCATCTCTGTGCTGACAGCTAGCTCAGAGCCTGGAGCCTGCTTCAGATTCTGTCTCCCTCTCTCTCTGACCCTCCCCTGCTCACGCTGTCTCTCTCTCTTTCTCAGAAATAAATAAAACATTAAAAAGTATTTTTAAAAAAATAAGTAAACATTAAAAAAAAACAAAAGTTTTAAATTTTGATGAAATACAGTTTACCTGTTTTTTCTTTTGTTGCCTGTGCTTTTGGTGTGATATTCAAGAAATCATAGCCAAATTCAGTTTCATGAAGTTCCTCCCCTATATTTTCTTCTAACTTCTTTATAGTTTTATGTATTATGGTCAAGTCTTTGACCCATTTTGAGTTGATTTTTGTACATAGTATAAGACAATAGCCCAACCTTATTCTTTTACATGTAAATATCAATTTTCCCAACACCATTTATTGAAAAGACTGTCCTTTCCCCCATTGAATAGTCTTAGCATTCTTGTCAAAAATCATTTGACCAGGTATGCCAGAGTTTATTTCTGGGCTTGCTGTTCTCTTCCATAGATCTGTATGTCTGTATTTATGCCAGTACCACACTCTTGATTACTATAATTTTGTAGTAAGTTTCAGAATTAGGAAATGTGAGACTTCCAAATTTATTCTTCTTTTCCAAGATTGTTTTGTATTCAGGATCCCTTCAGATTCCATGTGAATTTTAGGGTGGATTTTTCTATTTCTGCAAAAAATATTGTTCGGGTTTTGAAAATGATTGCATCGAATCTGCAGAGTGATTTGGGTAGTATTGACATCTTTTGTTTATTATTATTATTATTGTGGAATAATATTTGGGTAGTATTGACATGTTTTGTTTATTATTATTGTGGAAGAACACTTAACAGTATATTGGTTGTTTGTTTGTTTGTTTGTTTAAGATTTTATTTTTAAGTAAGCTCTACACTCAATGTGGGGTTTGAATTTACAACCCCCAGATCAAGACTCACATGCTCCACAGACTGAGCCAGCAGGGTGCCCCTATTGTTGAGTATAGATACATTGTAGTACAGCAGATCTCCAGAGTTTATTCATCTTGCTTGACTGAAACTTTATACCCATTGAACAACTCCCCATTTCCCTCTCCCGCAGCCCCTGGCAACCACCATTCCACTCTTTGATTCACTAATTTGACTATTATAGGTACCTCATATAAGTGAAATCAGGTAATGTTTTTCTTTTTATGCTTAGCTTATTTCACTTAGCAAAATGTCTATTTATGTTGTCACATACTACGAGTTTTGATACCTCGTATTACGTCTTGCAATCCATGAACACAGGATATCTTTCCACTTAGTTATGTCTTCTTTAATTTCTTCTTGCAATGATTTATAGTTTTTAGTGTACAAGCCTTTTACCTCCTTGATTAAACTTATTCCTAAGTATTTTATTCTTTTTGATGTTATTGTGTATAGAACTGTTTTCTTATGTTCTTTGCTGGCATATAGAAACACAACAGATTTTTAGGTGTTGAATTTGTGTCCTGAAACTTTGCCAGATTCATTTATTAACTCTAACAGCTTTGTGGGGGTGGGGGGAATCTTTAGGGTTTTCTGCTTGTAAGATCATGTCATCTGCAAACAGAGACTCAGATGCTTTTTATTTCTTCTTCTTGCCTATTGAATAAAAATGGGTTTGATGATTTGGTATGCAAGTCCTTAATAGACACTGAGAACAATACTGTATTTTAGCCTAGTATATTAATTAGTGTTATAGTGAATCATCAAGAAAAAGTTAAAAAGAAGAAAATGTTAATTTATAACCTATGTACTATATACAAACAAAAGTGTATAAGTAAAAGGTACATTTTAAAGAAGTTTTACCGAAATACCTGAAGCTTTTTAAAAATTAATTTTGATACTTCAAGAAGAAATCTGTTCTCTCGAATTCTTGATTTAATAGGATAGTCTTTTATCTTAAGGAAGATAAGACACTGAGCTTTGAAATATCTGCTGTGTTTTGTTTTGTGTGAGGTCCTATAGTCAAGGACAATGGATTGATAACTGGGTAGAGAGAAAAACTGGGCCAGCCAACTTCTGGCTAGACTTTAGTTATCTTAGGATCCAAAGTCTATACTTAACTTGTTTATCTTAGTATCTTAAAAGCTATATATAACTTGTTTATATATTTTTATATTTTTGTACCTCCTTTCTATACAAATTGTACACTCTTTAAAAAAAAAAAAGAAAATATAGCCTTATATTTAGTGTATTCCGGGAAAAATGGAAAGTTATTTTTATCCATGGTCAGGTAAAGGAAAAAAGGAGAGCAGAGTATTCCTAAAGTCAGAATAGATAGGAATCAGGTGACCCTAAGGAAAAAAGCCAAAACTCAAGAGGAGAAAGGTGAGGACCTATTGCTGATCACATTTATCATGAATTTCTCTTACAAAATATTATTTTCTTTTTTTAATTTTTTATTATTTTTTAATGTTTATTCATCTTTGAGAGAGAGAGGGAGAAAGACAGAGTGTGAATGGGGGAGGGGCAGAGAGAGAGGGAGACACAGAATCTGATGCAGGCTCCAGGCTCTGAGCTGTCAGCACAGAGCGTGCAGGCTTGAACCCAGAAACCACGAAATCATGACCTGAACCGAAGTCAGAAGCTTTACCAACTGAGCCACCCACGTGCCCCTATTTTCTTGTTTTTTAAAGTGTTTTATTCTATTTATTTAAGGATACAGCCAAACTTTTTGTTATCTAGACCAACCTGTCTCTGATCATTTTGCATAGCTAGAGTTTTTCTGTTAAGGTTAATCATTTCCTTTAAATATCCCCCAAAGCATAATGATTTAAACATTTCTGTCTTACTTATATATTACTATATATCAAACCACCCCAAAACTTTGTAGCTTAAGGGTGCATGGGTGGCTCAGTTGGGATTTTGGCCCAGGGTCGTGGGATTGAGCTCCACATCAGGCTCCATGCTCAGCATGGAGAGTCTTTCTCTTCCCCTCTGCCACTGTCCCCTGCTCGCACATACACTGTCTCCTTTCTCTAATAAAAAGAAATTTTTTTTAATATAATACAGTGGCTTAAAACAATGATAGTTTTGTCAGTTGGCTAGATGGGTTTTTTTGTAGTTCCAAAAGAAGAGTTCTAGAACTCTAGAATAGGAGCACTACTGGAATGAATTAAGTCTTTCAAGGTGACTACTTTGAAGGATGTCTCTTACTTGGTTGTATAAGAGTTATTATATTTCTTTAAAATATTATTCTCTTTACCTTATACTTATAGCTATAATTAACTTCTTAGATAATGCAATGTTTATTTCCGTTTATAGGCTGATTTATGTAATGTGCTTTGCTTGACATCCAACACAGCAATCTACAATATCATTAGTTTATTCATCCCTAGTGATAGTGATTGGAGAAGGGAGGCCTGGAAGCAGAACTACCTGCCTCATTATGCATTTTTGAGTCCTTTCTAACAACCAAATGGTAGTAAAAGAGAGTTAACAAGGATCATTGATCTCATGAGAACGAAAGACAGCTGTGGCTTTGTATTGGCTTGTGAAGATCTGTAGTAAAGAATAGAGAATCTCAAACTTTTTAAAGAGGGGAGTTCTTTGTTCAAGTATATTCCACAAGAAAGTGGATACAAAAAGATAAAATCTAAAAAAAAAAAGAAAGAGAGAGAGAGAGAGAGAGGAAGGAAGGAAGGAAGGAAGGAAGGAAGGAAGGAAGGAAGGAAGGAAGGAAGGAAGGAAGGAAGGAAGGAAAGAAAAGAAAGAAAAAGAGAAGAAAAAATCTGAGCTGTTTTGGTTGAAGGCAAGGAGCTAGGGGAAGTAAAGCCTAATCTGGTCATTCTCTTTCCCTCTTTTCCTCTCCATTCCCTTCACCTCCCTTTCACAGTCCCCTGAGGGAGCTCTGTAAACCACAGTTTGAAAGCCACTGATAAAGAGGATTCTGCTGAGTCTTGACTCCAAAGTAGTTAAAGGTTCAAATAAATGATTGAGTTTGAGATCCCATCATCTTCAGCTGACCACCCACCAGTAGCCAATTATGATATGAGAGAAATATAACCAAAATGTGTTCTGTATACACATAAATTCTTACGTGAAATCAGTAGCCTTAAGTCAGCAAGCTGCTTGGAACCAGGAATGAATTATAGATCCCTATTGCCCTTTAATCTAAGACCTGTGCTAATTTGTTGACCCTTTCTAGCCCAACGCCAAGAAAATTTTTTCTAGTCATACTTTATTTACAGTATATAAAAATTTTTGCTTTTAGATTATTTTATAATAATGTATATGCTTTAGGGGTGCCTGAGTGATTCAGCTGGTTAAGCATCTGACTCTATTTTACCTCTGGTCATGATCTTGTGGTTTGTGACTTCAAGTCCCATGTCTGGCACTAGGCTCACAGCATGGAGACTGCTTAGGATTCTCTCTCCCCCATCTCTGTGCCCCTACCCGGCTCTCTCTCTCTCAAAATAAATAAGTAAACTTACAAAATTTTTAATGTATCTGCTTTAAAAATATATACATTGAACATTGGTGAGCTCTGCACATTCTTCCCTTTGAGTACCCTTAGTCTCTTTGCTCAATTTCCTATAGACATGTGCTTTACTTAAGGTGCATAAAAATCACCTAGATCACCCCTGAAATTCTGATTCAATAAGTCTAGCTTGGAGCCCAAGTAATTTGCCTTTCTAATACATTTCGGATAAAGCTGATTGTACTGATCCATTAACCACACTTTGAGTGGAACTAGTGTTATATCCACACTCTAATCTCAGGCTCTTAATAATTAATCAGTGGTTCTCAGAGTAGATCAATGTAAAGGCTTTTTTTTTTTTTTTTTTGGAGGGTGAGGGCTGCAGGGGGAAGGCCCCGTGTACAAGATCCAAGAATTGAAAGCAAATACTGCCACTGTCGAAGAGTGTTATTAGGGGCATATCATTTCCACATTGGATTTTCTTCCTTTAGATGTTAGGATTATAAATCTCTCATTCAAGATAAAGGATTGTGGGGGCGCCTAGGTGGCTTAGTCGGTTAACCGTCCGACTTTCGCTTAGGTCATGATCTCGCGGTTTGTGGGTTCGAGCCCCACGTCGGGCTCAGTGCTGACTGCCAGCTCAGAGCCTGGAGCCTGTTTCAGTCTGTGACTCCCTCTCTCTCTGACCCTCCCCTGCTCACGCTGTCTCTCTCTCTCTCCTAGAAATAAATAAAACATTAAAAAAATTAAAAAAAAAAAGATTAAGGGATTGTGGAGAATAGTTCTAAGGAAATGCTCTTAGCTTCATTACTAATACTTTAAACCTAGAAAATATTTAAACTTAAATGTCTTTTTATGGAGAAAGATGAAATGAAAGGTACTGTGACATTTCCCTTTGAAACTTAAAGCAAAATCTTGCCTATTTTTACTTAAAAATATTTTCTGAAATATATTTTGTCTTTTTTTTCTAATATAGATGAATATGCTCACTGTGGAAAATCTAAAAAATAAAGATAAGTGTAATATGAAGGTATACTATTAAACAGTTTTTTAAAATATTTTAATTATTTTTGAGAGAGAGAGAGAGAACGTGCATGGTGCTGAGTGGGAGAGGTAGAGGGGCAGAGAGAGAGGGGAACAGAGGACCTAAAGCTGGCCCTGTGCTAACAGCTAAGAGACCAATGTGGGGCTCAAACTCAAACTGAGATCATGACCTAAGCTGAAGTTGGATGCTTAACCATTTAAACCACCCAGGTGCCACTACCATTGAGTGGCTCTTGAAAACCACATTTTAAAAATTGAGGTATAAAATATGTGTATATATATATATATATATATAATATATATTTATTTATTTATTTATTAAAAAAAAAAAAGGTGGGGAGCGCCTGGGTGGCTTAGTCGGTTAAGCATCCGACTTTCGCTTAGGTCATGATCTCGCGGTTCGTGGGTTCGAGCCCCGCGTCGGGCTCTGTGCTGACTGCCAGCTCAGAGCCTGGGGCCTGTTTCAGAGTCTGTGTCTCCCTCTCTCTCTGACCCTCCCCTGCTCACGCTGTCTCTCTCTCTCTCTCTCCTAGAAATAAATAAAAATATTAAAAAATAATAATAAAAATAAAAATTGAGGTATAATTGACATACAACATTTATATTAGATTCAGGTGTACAACATAATGATTCAATATTTGCATAAATTGCAAATGACCACTACAATAAGTCTAATTAACAACTGTCACAATACATAGTTACAAAAATTTTTTTTCTTGGAGTCCCTAAGTGAATCAGTCAGTTGAGCATCTGACTTCGGCTCAGGTCATGATCTCAGAGTTTGTGGGTTTAAGCCCCATGTTGGTCTTTGCACTGACAGCAGAGGCTGCTTCAGATTCTCTGTCTCCCTCTATCTCTCTGCTCCTCCCCAACACCTGCCTGCATGCATGCCCTCGGTCAAAAATAAACATTTAAAAAAAGGTTTTTTCTTGTGATGAGAATTCTGAAGATTTACTCTCTTAGCAACTTCTGAATATGCAATATAGTATTTTTTTAAGTTTGTTCTTTTTATTTTGAGAGAAATCATGAGCGGGGGAGGGGCAGAGACACAGGGCTTGATTTAACTATGAGATTGTGACCTGAGCTGAAATCAAGAGTCTGACGCTTAACCTACTGAACCACCCAGGCGCCCCTGAATATGCAATATGGTATCTAGTTGCTGTGCTATACATTATATCTCTGTGACTTATTTCTTTTATAACTGAAAGTTTGTACCTTTTGACTCCCTTCACCCATTTCTTCCACTTCCACCCCAACGCTTCCCTCCTCTAACAACCACCAGTCTGTTCTCTGTATCTAAGAGCTTGGTTTTGTTGCTTTGTTTAGATTTTGCATGTAAATGAGATCATATGGTATTTGTCTTCCTCTGACTTAATTCACTTAGCATAATGCCCACAGGGTCCATCCATGTTGTAAATGGCAAAATTTCCCTCTTTCTCATGGTTAAATAATGAAGAACTCTATACATATGGCTCTGACTCAAGTCCTTCCCCTGACCTCCATGAATATTTCTACTCCTTCTTTAAGAATCTACTCTTATGAACTCCTTTCTGAAATCCTTTCTAACCACCCCCTGCAAACTTGGGTATGATTTCTTTGCTTCAATTGGTCTTGTCTAGGGCTCCATTATAACAGTTAACACTTAACTATAAACTCTGAGTGCAGGCAGTCTTTGAAGCCAGGATCTCTTAGGGATCTAAAGAGATCCTGGGCTCATCCATTTTTTGAAGTTTCATAAAGTATTAAAAATGACTGAAATCCAAAGCAGGATTATTGTAATTTTGGTATATTTTAAATATTTACATAAACCAACTAATCTATTTTAATACAAAAATGACTGTATTTCAATAGATGCAGAAAAACCATGTGACAAGTCCATGATAAAAACGCTCAGCAAACTAGAAATAGCAGAAAACTTCCTCAAGCTGATAAAGAGCATCTACAAAAAAATACCACAGCTAACATACTTCATGGAGAAAGACAACTAAAAGCTTTTCTTATAAGATAGGAACAGGAGAAGGATATTTGTTCTTGACACTTCTTTCCAACATTGTACCTGTATTTACCTTTGAAAACCTTCATGGCTGGTATGAGGGAGACAAGATTTATTGTGTAGGGTTATTGTATAGGATGACTTTCACTATCACTAACAGAATCAATGCTATCTATTGGCTCAATGGAATCTTTTTCTTTTTGTGCAGCTTTAACAAGGAACCTATCTAATGACACTTGCTTTTACCTCCTTTTGAGGATTTCATGAAAATGTGACCTTGCATTATTGTTAAACAAATTCATCACTTGCACTGCTACAGCCTTATTTGGGTGGTGCTTTTCTACAAAAATTTTGTGCTTGTTTCCCACAGTTTACACATCTTCCTAATATCATTTGAAGTGAGGGATTCCTCTGCTTTTTTCCTCCTCCTCCTCTGCAGACAAGATGCAGACGTAGAGTTCTTATAAAATCTTGTAATTTGGGCCATTCTCATACCTCATTCGTTCTTCTCGATGATTTCCTTCTTAATTTCCACCATAATCATCTCCTTCTTCCAACTACCTTTCTTTTCAATATTTTTCTGCATGGGAGCCATTGTATATACTCGCATGGCTGTTGACTACAGTATAGTATTAATAAACTCTTGTCATATACTGTATTTAATGTAACGCAATCAGGCATCAGGCAGCCTGACCAAAAATGAAGTAAAGCAATCCAAAACTTACTCTTATATGGAAAAGCAAAAGACTGTCCAAGGTGATTTGAAGTGACAAAAAAATACAGTAGTGCCAGTTGTATGCACCTGCTAACATTCTGAAAAATCACTGATTTCTGCCAAACACCACATTCTGAGACCAAGCATCCAAGCATGGGAGACAATCACCCATAATCGTGCAGAGAGAGAGAGAGAGAGAGAGAGAGAGAAACCATTGGCTCAGTTGTGATCATGTGACATGTGGCATCACATACTACTCTTATTGCAAGACATTGCTCATTTCTCAAATTAAAATGTATTAGAAATGTTTGCTCATCTTGCAGAACACTCACAGAACAGGTTACTCACAATCCAAGGTTTTACCGTATATAATAACAAGTTAAAAATAAAATAAGTAATAATAAAATAAATTTAAATCACCTGTAATCCCATTTGCCTATACTACTTTCTGTTTATGTGCATATATAATAAAGTTTGTAGCAATGTAATTATAGGATTAAAATTTTGTATTCTACTTTCTTTTAACATTATTTCACATGCATTTTCCCATTTGCTATTTAGACTTTATGGTTCATGGTTTAATGTATTCCATTCACTTGTTAAAGTACCCTCAACGGTAGCCCTTTAACTTAATTAAAACTTAATTCACATTATAATCATTCTTTTAAAAATATATTCATCGAGGCTCCCTGGGTGGCTTAGTCAGTTAATCCCCCAACTCTTGATTTTGGCTCAAGTCACAATCTCATAGTTCATGGAATTGAAACCTACTTTGGCCTGTGCTCTGACAGAGTGGAGCCTGCTTGGGATTCTTTGTCTCCCTGTCTGTCTTACCCTCCTCTGCTTGTGCAAGCACATGCACATGCCTGGTCTCTCTCTCTCAGAATAAATAAATAACATTAAAAAAATAAAACATTGTTAAAAATATATTCATCTGGGGGCATCTGGGTGGCTTAGGGTTGAGTGTCCGATTCTGGATTTCGATTCAGGTCATGATCTTATGGTTTGTGAGTTCTTGCTCTGCACTATCAATGTGGAGCCTGCTTGGGATTCTCTCTCTCTCTCTCTCTCTCTCTCTCTCTCTCCCTCTCTCTCCCTCTCTCTGCCCCTCCTGTGCTCGCTCACTCTCTCTCAAAATAAGTAAGTAAACTTTAAAAAATAAAAATATATTTATCTAGTAAAACCCTAACCCTAAAAGAACAAAATCCCTCACCTTCCCTCTCTCTGTACTCAAATAATTATGCATTGCTGGAGAAAATTGTACAGCCCAACAGATTTAGTATCACTTGAAATTCATCATCACCAAATTTATGTTGGCCAGCAGTCTTACCCTATTTTTCTAACAAAGTTGTTCCTCCACTCTTTATAACAAATATTTTATACCTTCACTACCTTCCACAACCCCTGACCCTCCTTTTTTCCCTCTATGCACTCTATTGATAACCTTTACTCATGCACTTCAGAAAGAAAAAAAGCCATAAAACATGAACTCTCTTACTTTCTACTGCCAATCTGCAAATGTATCTACAGACATCCTCTCTTCACTAGTTGGAATGGAGGAAGTATCCCAGCTCCACAAAGACTAATCCCTCCCTGATGCACTGGATTGCATCTCCTCCTATGTTATCCTTTCAGCCATGGTAGAACCCTGAAATATCTGCAGTTGGTTGCCTGCCTAACAACTACTTTCCCATCGAAAGCAAACAGAGTTTATTTAGGAGAGTTTATCCACCTTCCTCCTCACTGGCCTTTGAATATTAACACATCTGGATGTAATGGTTGAGATGGTGATAGCCATCCTGTCACCTAATAGAAAATCTGAATGACATGCTGAGGGTTTGAATTAACTATCCCCTCAGTAACTCTACCTTTGGTCTTCTTGATGTGCATGACTAATAAATTTCCTCTGTTGCTGAAGCTGTTTTGAGATTGTTTTTTATATCCATACAGCAGAGTATCATACTTAAATTATATACTTTTTAAGCTACCCCAAATAAATCTGTATCCAGAGTAAAAACACTGTGAATGCTAAACAAATGGAACATCAGAACAAGTCCTTAATGCCATCCCATTCTTACCCACCCCTTCTGATGTGTTTGCTGATCCTAAATTCAACCTATAGAGAAATTCTGGAGCTACTGCTGCTTCTCAGGATGTTGCTTATCATTTAATCCTTCTCTTTTCTAAATCTTCAACATCAGTAGGGAGAAAGTTAGGGGGAAAGAATGAAAGAAAAGGAAAAAGGGAGGAAGGAAAGGAGGGAGGGAGGAAGGAATACAGGTACATTTCCCAAAACTGAAGAACATGAGTTTCCATTGAAAGGGCCCACTGTGTACCCGATATAGCAAATAGAAATAACCTATCCAAGGGTACCTCATCATCAAAATTTGAAACCCTGGACATATGGAGAAATTTCAAAACTCTTCTTTTTAAAAAAAAAAGGGTTGTATATAAATGTTGGGAGTCAGAATGGCATTGGACTGAACCATAATGGAATCTAACTAGCAAACAAACAATGCTTTCAAATTTCTGAGAAGAATTTATTTGTAGCCTAGGATTTTATGCATGGCCAAATTATCATCTGTCCTAGAAATAGTCTTAATTCCCGAAGGAACCTTTGCCCAAAGATTGAATTGATAGCCCTTGAAAATGGTGTTGAAGGAGGGCCTAGAATTACAGCAGTAATTGTAGGAATTGGAAGAGAGGATAGCCTAGAAAGACTTTTCTAAAGCAGAAGCTATAGGACTTAGGGAGGGTCACATGGAAATAATTAGACCTTTCAAGGAGAATCTTGTCAGCCCATGAGCTTATGTGGAGGACTTGCTTTCACCATGTTTGGCTGACATTGAACAATTCAGGTAATCAAGAGCCTGAATTCACTGTGTTCGCTGGATGGGAAATTCTTGATTCACAGATAAATTGCAAACTTACACTAACCTTCTTTCTTTGTATTCCCTTGGGATGTTTCCTGGGGTAGAGCTGCTTTACAACTTACAGGTGATAAAGAAGACAGCCATGAAAAAAGCTTAAATAATTTGAAGTGGTATGCCTATTGAAAAGAAAAACATGAGTATGATGGTAACAAGGTTCCCTGTTGTAAATTGAACAGTAGTATAGTCTTGAAAAGGCAATGGGAGGGATTGAGTTCAAGAAAAGAAATTCCTGATTCACACTTATTATAGTTACCATTTACCAAGCCTTACTAGATACCAGACACTGCACTAGATGTTTTCTGTATCTTCTCTCTAACTCCCACTACCATCCTGTAAGAGAGGTATTATTATCCCCATTTTACAGCTGAAGAAACTCAGGCTGAGAGGGATCAAATAACTTGCCCTGTGCTACAGAATTAGTGCTTAAGAGCAGAATTACATACAAGCCTTTTGTAATTCTGCACCATACCAGGTACCAGGTCTGTTTTGTTCACATAATACACTATCAGGCACTTCATAGGTATTCAGTTAATATTAACTGACTGATTCATCTAGTCCTTGTGCAAGACTTTGACATCTGAGGCTCTTCAGGCCACAAATTCCTCCATAAAGAAGAGAAGAAAGCCCTTCCAGAGCCCTGTTGGTGTGCTTCTAGATCAGGCTATTATATTTCCCAGGCCCAGCGTCCCTTGAGTGAGCCCCAAAGGCTTGATTCTATTTGGGCTCTGGTTTTGGCAGTTGGGCTTGTCCTTATTCTGAGATTTTAACGATAAATTGGATCAGACTATTTCTAGGAGTACTCAGTGGGTCCACACCTGAGGGGAATGGGAGTTCAGTTACTTCTGTCTCTGCTGGAACTTCCCCATCTCTACCCAGAGATGTCTCCAGTATAGGTTGGCCAGTCAGGAAATTCCAAACCCTTTTCCTGAAACTCTAAATAGCTTGAGGAATCTCTCTCCAGCGAGTTGGAAAAGCTCCCAGCAAAGAGCTGGGTCTTACGTAACTTTATAGACTGCCCATTTTTAGGAAAAAACAAACTGTTCCTCCGCTAGTGCTGGACTTTTTGAGACACATCCTGCATTCTTTCCTAGCTGGTCAGGAGCCCCACTGGAAGCAGCTCATAGGACAGAGTTGAAGACCAATGAGGTTAAGTGGGGAGAGATGAAAAAAAAGGGGGGTGTGGTCTGTCATTCCGGCTGGAACATGCTGTTCTGCTTCTCATGCTTCAGCTCCCACTAGCAATAAGAGGGAGTGCAGAGCTGAGTGTGAAGGGAACTCCAGGAGAGGAATTATACCCAGACATATTTGCCCTACTCATTCCAGAAGCCAACCACTGTACTCGCATGATCCTCTTAGCACCCCACACCCCAACAAGAAAAACTAGAACTAGTGTGTAAATATGTCCACTGCTGTAATGAACCAAATTCTACTCTGGAAAAATAAATGTTTCCAATTTAGTTTGGTGAAGATTCAGTTCCTCCCTTAGTTCATTTCAGTGAACATTTTAAGATATGTGCCAGTCTCTAGACTAGGTTAAGTAACTACAAAGATGAACAAGGCAGCCCCTATCCTTAATATGCAACCAGGGAGGAAAGAGAAAATGTATATAATAGTTATAATACACTTCTTTGCTTTATAGTTCTTTGAACTTCATGTCATTCCTGTGTTCTTAACCCTTATAAAGGTAACCATCAGGTTTATGTCCATCTGTGAATGAATGTCCTAACTAATTCAAGATAAACAAAGATACAAGAAAATTTCCCCTCTACAGATATGATCAGTTATTTTACCAAATTATTCATGAAGGGGAAGGCACAAGTTCGAGCTAATGTAAGGCATTTAGAACTTTGAATATAACTTGAATCTTTCCAAATCACAAATAGCCTGCTCAATGAATTATAATTTGCCCTAGAGCATGCCTGTACCTTTTGCTTCTTCCCTGAAATAAGTGTTAGGCACTTAATAAGTACTTGTTGCCCCCGTATGGGTGTCTGTTCTCTTTTGGGTTGTAAATGGTGGTCCCTCATGTCTCCTATGATGATTTGGTCCATGAGGCTCAGACCTTCCAGCCTATGAGGATCCTAGTTGCCTAAAAGAATCCATCAGCCCATTTACGGCCAGAAAACTCAAAATACAGATAAAGAAAAAGAACTAAAAATGTGTACATTTTTAAAAATAAAAATGGGATCATATCATGAATTATACCTTATAAATTATTTTCAAAGAGCTATATCATGGACAATGTTTCATCTCAGCAACTATTCTAAAATAATACTTTTTAATGTTATATAGAGTACTTCAGCACTATCTCATAATTTAATGAGAGAGCATTTAGAATATTTTCGCTTCTATAAATGGTGCTTCAATGAACATCCTTATGTTTATATCTTATATACTTTTATCATGTTATTTCTTTTAAATTTATTTTCTGGAAGTAGACGAAAGAGAATACATATTTCAAACTCTGATACATGTTTTTTAGTTGCCCTCTTGAAAATTTCACTCATTCAAAAAGGTTTATGTGTGCCAGATTCTGCCCTAGTTTCTGGGGATAGACTAGTAAATAATAATAGACAAGGTTCCTGTCCTATGGAGCTTGCCTATCTAGCATTATAAGCTAAATAAACAATTATAAAACACAGTATAGAGAAGTTCAAGGTGCTTTGGGAACATATAACCAGGGCATGTAATGTGATCTAGGGAAGGCCATTGAACATGAGATGTTTCAGCCGAAAACGTGAAGGATGATTAAGAAGAGTTGGCCAGACAAATGGAGGGGCCGTGTTCCAGTCAGTAGAGACGTAATGGTATAACTACAGGGCAAGGTAGGGTTGGCAAAAGATGAGACCAGAAAGGGAAGCCATGAAGGGCAGGGTATAGAGTTTGGATTATATGGAAAATCTTTGAAGGGTTTTTAAGCAAAAGGATGATGTATTTAGTTTTCATTTTCAAAGGTTGGTGCTGGGAAGGGAGATCAGGTTAGAGGCTGATGTAGTAGTTTAGACAAGTGATAAGTATAGCTTGGTTGTGTGTAGTAGCACTGGGGGTAGAGATGGGTGGTTGGGTGGATAGAATTAATGAGGCTTGGTGGTTATTGGGCTGTGGTAGAATGTATAAAGTGGAAATAGGAGTAACAGAAACCCAAAACTGAGGATTTAAGTAACATTGAAGTTTATTTTTCAGCAACAACAAAAATGCAAAGGTAGACCATCCTGGGCTGGTATGGGCAGCTCCACAGTCTAAATGAGAGACTCAGGACCCTTCTGGTTTTTTGCTCTGATACACTTGACCCATCTTGGTTCAAAATGGCTACTGTAGTTCTAGCCATCATGCCTACCTTCCTAGCAAGAGGGTGGGGGAAGGGAGGAAGAAAGAGCCACGCTGTTCATCAAAAAGAGATTACCCAGAATTCTCATAACACTTTTACCACAAGTTAGTCAAATGATCACTCTTACCTCCAAATGAGGTAGAATATGTGTTGGAAAGCATTGTACCAACCTTAGTATCAGGAGGATTCTGTTAATTTGAAAGAGAAAGGGAGAATGGATATTTGATTGGTAACTAACAACCCGGTCCTGGGAAGGTGGGGTACCACAATTCAACTCAGCCAAATTGATTACAAGGTAACATTGATTACACAAAGATATATATACCACTATTGAAAAGAGACTTATTTGGCAACTATACAAAGATTTATTACATTAAAAGCTGTTTAGTCTTGTTTAAGAACAAACAAGTGTTTACTCAGATAAGGCTCCATTTTAAATGTGAATATTGCTATACTGATTTGAGCTGAATTGCTATCACACAAAATTGTCATGCTTGTGATTTTAAGCACCTTGTCATTCATTAATATTCAGACTATGGAAAAGAACAGACCAGGGCATCTGGCTGGCTCAGTAGGAGGAGCCTGTGACTCTTGGTCTCATGGTCATGAGTTCAAGCCACTTATAGGGTATAGAGATTACTTAAATAAATAAATATTTTTTAAAAAAGAAGAAAGGAACAGACCAATAAATTGCTGCCCTTAGTGTTCTAAGAACACTAATCTGAACAGGATCCAAATGAAGACATTTGTTTATTCTTCTCTAAGTACTAATACACTTATTAGTAGTGTATTACAGTGGAAAAAGAAAGAGCTTTGGAGTGAGTGAGACAAGAGTTCCGAGCCCAACTCCCCTACTTCCTAGCTCTGTGATCTTAGAGAAAGTTATCTCTGCAAGAGCCTCAGTTTCCTTAACTGCAGAATACGGATAATAACATCTACTTTGCAGGCTCATTGTAAAGATTAGATAGAAGTTTTCATCTTTAGCTGTAAGACATTTATTTCTTTCTAATCCCTGGTATGTGGAGAGGTATAACTGCAACTATTCCTGACCCTGTGCACGTTGTTCTTAAGTTGCTTCTATAGCAGTTTGATCCAGTTTATAAAACCTGTAACTGTTTGTGATAGAGCCCAGCTTCACAGTCAGCCCTAAGTCTTTGCTCAAAATGAGCTCATCTCTACCCCCATGCCTCTCATCCATATTTACGGTGTCCAAACCCATCTGACTGTTGATAGTTTCCTTGCTATCCACAACTATACCACATATAGAAGTGGGAGGGCTGGGGAGGAGAGGGACTTGGGACCAGAGCCAACTCAACTGTGAGTTTGGAAACTGGGAGGGTTGGGGGAGGCCTTACAGAGGCGTGGCATAATATTATTAAGCAGAAATAGAAAGACAAAGACTGTTTATAGCTCAGTCTGCGCTCCTGAGTGATAATGCAGTAAGCTAAATTCCACAGATGTCTTTTAAGTGCTTTATATGAGGGGAATTAGCCTGTCTGTTAGCTCCAAAACAAATAACCTTAGAATTCTTCCTTCACATTCCTCAGTGGCTCCTTACAGGGGAGCTGCCTCTGAAATATATGCATCAACCCCATAGGAAGAGGAATGAGGATCTCTAGGCCTGACCAGCAGAGCCAGAATTCTGAGATGCAGACCTTGAATAGAGGGGCCTTTAACGGTCTAGAGTCAGCAAATTATGGCCCACAAACTGAAAATGGTTTTTATATTTTTAAAGATTTATAAAAAAAAATACACATACACACATGTGGCCCATGAAGCCTAAATATTTCCCATTTGTCCCTTTACATATTTACAGATAGTTTGCTGCAAGGAGGGTGGGTCTCACCAGAGGTTGCAGGATGTCAGAACATCTGTTTTGAATCCCAATGTAGGCACTTGCAGAAAAAGAAGTGTCAACATCAATGAAAAATAGATTTCTGTTTCTCCTCTCCATGAGCTCTGGAGACCTGGCAAACTAACCCCATAGCGAGGGATTGCTGGGCTAGAAAGAGCGAAGGCTTGTGTTGGGTTTAGAACACAGTGTTGCCTTTGTTCTGACTGAGCAATGGAATACATCCTTTCATTAATGTTGCTTTCTCAGGCCTTTAGGCTAAGTCCAGTTGGTAAGTCCTGCTGCTTAATGCTGTATCAATGAGATACAAGCCTCAGATCAGTGTCCTGGGCTTAGGCGTTGGGGAGAATTAAGTTTGTGGATGGAGCAAGTAGGTGAGTGGAAATGTTTTTTTCTGCTTGCATGTTTTTACTCTTTTACACATTAGTTGAAACTAATACCTATGTCTAAGTAGGCAGATTCCTAACTATTTCAACTGCTCTTCAAACCAGAAGTGGGGATTATAGGCCTGAAAGAAAGGAACTGCTCTTCCCAACATGGCCACCATGACCTGAAAGGAAAACGTCCACACTTATATGCATGAATGACAGTTATATTTCTAAAATACTTTGGTCCAAAGAATTTATAGCATTTACATTTGTTGCTACGTATTATTTTAATTTTTTGAATATTTTTCCTTGCCACAACACCAGGAGATAGATATAATTAGCTCCTTTACCTTTGGGAGGACAGGTACACTGCCCACAGATGACCCAGCAAGTCAGAGAAAAAGCCAGTGTTCCTGTCCTTGGGCATCCTGCCACTAATCCTAGGCATGGGTAGCTTCCAAATGGAGCTGAGATCAAACCCCATATCTCTAGTGATCAAATCTCATTGTTTCTGAGGCTGCATTGTTGTTCTGATGACCAGGTAGATAAGCCTTGAAAGACAGGGGGGAAAAAATGTCTTGAATGAGTGGTTCACCAGCCTACCTTCTTGCCAGCACTCTAGCTCCTCAAGATAATGATATGTCCTGTCACTGACCATGGTTATGAGTCAGCCACAGGCAGGAAGATGATGGAGTCACTGTTACTGTGAGCTTGGCTGATTGGCTGCTTTCTTTGCACTTCAGCATTCCTACCTGGTGTGTGGTGCACTTTTGTCATTCCACAGCAGTCTGCTGTGCACACGTCCCCTTAGTAGGTTATTTACATCAGCTGTCCGGCTGTCAACCTTCTCACATCCCTGTCTGCCTAATCAGACAAGATGAAATCTGCGTTAGGAGCTGCCTTTCAGGGAGATGAGTAGGATATCCACAGAGTTCTAGATTCTGTAGTCAAAGTGCAAGATCCCTAGGACCCCAATCTATAGGTCCTGAGGGATAAAGAAGTTTTCAGGAAAGATTTTCTGGGCATTGGCTCCAGGCCAGAAAGATGAGGGCTGGTTTCTTGGTGTTTCTATCCTGTTGTGTCATGTCTAGGAAGAGCTCTGGCCAAATAAATTTTCAAAGGATTTGATCTACCTGCTAAAGACCCTATGCAAATCAATTAAGGACAAGCCTAACCATCCTTTGTTTTAGGTATCTTTTTCTTGTAATGTCAGCACTCACTGCACTAATCTGGGACTTGTGATTGATAAGGCTGAGCTTCTGGTTAGTTGAGAGATAGTCTTTTCTTGATCTTTTTCATTATTCAGATCATTTCAGTGCAACCAGTTTGTATGTATATGTATGTATACACCCTTCCAAAACAATGTATAGGTCTCTTGTCCAGGGCCTACCTGACTCTGGAGAATGCTATAAAGAACAGCTTTCAATCGAAGTTCTCCTGGTCCCAGAGATTTGGGACCAGACAGCTGAATACATGACAGCTCTGTTTGTTCCTTTTCTCTTTCCATGTCCCCTGTGAATTCTGAACTGTTTTCAACAAGGCTCGCTTCCCTCAGAATCCAACTTAGCATCCTAGAGAAGCCTGAGGCCACTCTTATAGCAGGAAGCTGTCCTAGATTTGGGCAGTAACCAGTAGAACTTGATACTGACGCCAGAGTGTAAAAATAAACACCTCCTACAGTGCTGTCTTAATCCATTGGCATCAGAGTTGCTATTATTAACCCATAGGCCTCATAGGCAGCTGTGATGGGCAGACAACAGCCTGGACAGACCTATCCTCCCAGCTTGGGATCAGACCGTTTCTTTCCTACATCTACTGGGATCTGATCTGGGGCCCATGGAGAAGCACCATCAGTCTGGGAGCATGCCCCACAACAGGTAATACTAGAGATGGAACAGTATCTTTCGTTTAGGAGAGCCTTAGGCTCCCAGGGCCAGACTGCCAGTCCAGAGTATAATCGGCACAGGCTGATTGATTCAGGGTAAAAAAACAACATAACTCTTTCCATTTCCTTTCAATCTTTTTAAGAGGTTTTACCTACCAGTTTCCTGGACTTGGAGCCTTTAGATTTTCTGGAAAATTGGGAAGGAAGAGAAGAAAGTTTCCATTGATCATCTGCCAAAAATAAAATAATAATAATGACCATGACTGAGCACATATCTTGTGTCAGGCACTTTACATTTAATATCTTATTTAATTCTACTTCAAGCCTTTGAAGGAAGATATGACAGTTTTACAAATGAGGAAACTAAAGTTTGGTGAAGTTGAGTAACTTCCCAAAGTCCACAGCTAGCAAGTAGTGTGTCACATTTAAATCCAGACCTGTCAACACCAAAATCCATGCCCTGAATCATTACAAAACCTAGGCTCCTGAATACCCAGGACTCAGGCCAGACCCTAGCCACCTGCTTTTAAACACTTTTTTTAAGTATACATCAGTATACTCTCAGTTTAGTCTTACAACTAAAGCAAATACAGTATCTGGCACAAAGAAATGGTCTTTGCTGCCACCTGCTATTGAAGCAGTCCTGGTGCTCTTACCAGGCATGGTCAGCTGGACTGAAGAGACTATTTTTAAAGTCTATCAGATGATAAGTCACCTCTGAAAAGAGACTTTGAGTCTCATGGATAATTCTTAGGAACTAGGACCCCTCTGCTGAGAAAAAGGCCAGACTGGAGCCTGGTTCCCTAGGGGAGCAATGCTTTGATGGCTTCTAACAGTCATGCTGAGGGAGGTGTGTGCTTAGATGATAATACTTCCTTGAAGGGCAGCTAGATTTCTTTCTCTTTCTCCTATCTCCCCCACCCTTTCTCCACAACTGACTTGTGTAATTCAATCCAGATTCTTCTCATAGTCTACTTTGCTGTGCACTTGTGGCCTTTTATTTACAGCTTTTGATAGACTGATAGGATAGCAGCTTACCAGCCTGCGTGCTTCAGTCCACTGCCTTGGGGGAGGAGAAGCAGAAAACATTGTGGCCTTGCTTCCTGAAGCCTAGGAACCAAAAGGAACAGCCAAAGAAAAATCAAGGGATTGACCACATTGGGCCTTTTTTGTCCCAGCTAACTTGCTCCTGCAAATACACACTTGAGAGCTGTCCTCCTAACAGAGCACACGGAGCTGGGCCTTTGACTACCCACGTCTGGCACACTGTCTCTGGTCTTGGTGGTTTACTCCTCCCTTGCTGCTCACCTACACCCAGCATTGGAAGGCTTAATCTCTCCATCTTCCTCCTCCATCCCCTCACCTGAAGAACTTGGTCTGTCAAGGTAGGAGCTAAATCTTTCCTAATTCTCTATAGTTGTCTTCTCTCTCTTTTACCTACGTTCTCAAAAGAGATAGGATTTATAGCAAATTCTCAATCTCTAGAGACTTTAACTGTAGCAATTAGAAGCCAGGCACCTGGAGGTGTAGGTGTGCATGTGTGTCTGTGTATTTTTGTTGAAAGGCAAGAGGGTGAGTGGAAGGACATTATTAACTAGCACTCTGCATAGGAACCTTTCCTTGGGCTCCAGATTTTAATTTGGCTTCATTTGTAATTAAAGCTGAAAGGAACCTTAAGAGGTCATGTGATTCAGCCTGCTGCCTCCAAACAGGTGCTATGAGTTGAACTAAGGAATCTGATAGTTGACCTACTGGAGAGAGCTACACACTTGCTGGCTGAATGAGTAGAAAAGATTTTTTTTTTCTAGGTATAATCTCTTTTGAGCAGAGAAAGACCCTGGGACAAAGCTAAGTTTATTATTAGCAAGTTTTTATGGAATAAAGGAAAGCAAACCTTTATAGCTCAGTGAGGGTCAATGGCTTCTAGTTTATTCTTTTCCTAGTTATAATTCCCAGTGCTGCAGTCTCCATTCATTGAATTGAAGCCTTGGGAGCTTCAGGCACAGCTGAGCCTGAGAGGTGAAGGTTTAGGCCTATTAGGGGTTCCACCCCTGGATATTCTGTCAGCGACTTTGATTACAGTAAAGGTGCCTGCATATTTCCAGTTCACAAGGTAAGAGATAGACTTGAGGCAAAGAAGATATTCCCATATCAAGTAGTCCTAGGAAAGAGCCCATTCTACTTCAGAGCCAGGCCTTTTCTATAGTGTTTGTATTTGACTTTAGGGAGTACACTTTGAGCTGAACCTTTCTGTAACATACTTGAGAAGCTGAGACCAAAGCAAAGCTCTGTGCTTAGAAAGAGGATTCTATATTAGGGAGTCCTGGTAAGGAAGCAGCTGGGTGTGTCTGGGACAACCCTTCAGGCCTCTTGCAACATACTCCCAGCATGCTGGCTGGTCTCATTTGGAATCCAAAATAACATAGTATCAGTTCGGAGCAATGGCCTCCTTAGTTAGGAGCAGCTACATGTAACCAGGATGACAGACAGATGAGCTCTGGGTATTGGCTGCTATTTCATTTATGGAATCAGACTCCTGATGCCATAGCCAGGTGCTCTTAGGCATCTAACATTCTTTCCTTGTAACTCCTTGCAGACACCCTCAGGAATCACTATTACCACCAATTCTTCAGTCTCCAAATTCTTTCAGCATCTCTCACACATTTCAAAGAGAGGCACTTATCTTGTAGGAAATTCAGAATCTCCATCAAATCTCAAGCCCTATTGGGGCACCTGGATGGCTCAGCTGGTTGAGCATCTGACTTTGGCTCAGGTCATGATCTCACAGTTCATGGGTTCGAGCTCTGTGTCAGGCTCTGTGCTGACAGCTCAGAACCTAGAGCCTGCTTTGAATTCTGTATCTCCCTCTCTCTCTGCCCCTCCCCTGCTCACACTCTGTCTCTCTCTCCTTCAAAAATAAATAAACATTAAAAAAAAAATCTCAAGGTCTGTAAAGACAGAATCTTGGCAGGCATGGAGAGTAGTTATACAGACTGATTTTCCCGAATTAACGTAGAAGGTTCATTTTTGCCCTCAGAAGTAAGTCTGCTGTTATTAGTGCAACTAATTGACATTATTTTCCAAACCTATTTGATTTGACAACCATGAAGAAAGAGAGATGATTTCTATCAGTTAATCCTTTGTTTCACTCTCCATTTCCCCAACCCAACAAAACATGTTGGACAGTCTTGCCTTTGCCTAGATTTTTTCAGAAACTTTTCCTCTAAGCCCTAGGGTCTCCTAGAAGTGCCTTTGGGAACCCCCACAGTGGAGAGAGGGATTTGGAGTCTATGGAGCTCTAGGCCTCCTCTGTTTCAACCAGAGTAGCTCTGCTTTATGTATTAGGGCTAAAAAATTTTGAAACCACTGTTCTAACACTTAATCTCATCCTGTAATGTCTTTTTTGCTGACTTAGCCCCCTCCAGAGACATGTTGGCAATGATTTTAACAAAATTAGGAGACCCTCAAGTTGGGCTTTTACCCCTGAACTCCCAGCACAGTGCTTTATACACAGTAGGATGCTTCCGGGTTGATTGCTTGCTTGATTGACTAACTCCTCAGATGATATTAATTCATGGCCTCAGAATGCTTCTAGATCAGGGAGAAGTATACAGTAGTTATCCACAGTTTCACTTTCCATGGTTTCAGTTAACCCATGCATGTTCAACCATGGTCCCTCCGGAAGCAGATCATCCTTCTGAGAGTTGTCAAGGGTCACTACATAACACCTAGCACTACATAACAGTGCCTATGTCATTCATCTCACTTCATCTTCTCACAGAGGCATTTTGTCATTTCTCATCATCACAAGAAGGGTAAGTGCAGTATAATAAGATATTTTGAGAAAAACTATATTCACATAACTTTTATTATAGTATACTGTTAAAATTGTTCTATTTTATTATCAGTCATTGCCGTTAATCTCTTGCTATGCCTCATTTATAAATTAAACTATCACAGGTATGTATGTATAGGGAAAAAAAACATAGTATATATAGGTTTCAGTGCCCTCTGAGGTTTTAGGCATCCACTAGGGGTCTTGGAACATAGCCCCTGCAGATAAAGGGGGACTACTGGATAGGATCTCATAGTTTATTTGATTTCTTATGATTTGAGCACTTCTGACTTCTCCTACTGAAATCAGTCTACAGTTTGTGGTATAAACATGGCCAGAGGTGTTACCTAACATAGGCTGTTGCTGATGTAGAGGATATCTGACTTCTGTTGTTTTCCAAAGAAGAGTTTCCTGAGGTGAAAGCTAAGCAGAGTAATTATTGGGAAACACTGGGGACAGAGGTCTACTAAGATCACGTAGTCTTATCCATTTTTTAATACTGCTCGCATTCATTAAAAAATACCTTCCTGGATAGTTTCCACAACTACTCAGTGTCTTGATTGTGGAAAATGCAGATGATCTTTTTCTTCACTAAGCTATACTTACAATAACATCGACACTGTTTATCTGCAGCCTTCAGTACATATCTGAATATCTTTTTGGGTTTCTTTATTTTTTTTTTGGTTTGGCTTTTTTTTTAATTAGCATGTTTTATGAAAGTTATATATACATTTAGTTTTTTAAAAAGCTAAATAATAGGGGTGCCTTTGTGGCTCAACCGGTTGAGTGTCCGACTCTTGATTTTGGCTCAGGTCATGATCTCACAGTTCATGGATTTGAGCCCTGCATCAAGCTCTGTGCCAACAGTGCAGAGGCTGCTTGTGATTCTCTCTCTTCCTCTCTCTCCCCCTTCCCCTGTTGTGAGCTTGTGCTCTCTCACTCTCTCTCTCTCTCTCTCTCTCTCAAAATAAATACATAAACCTAAAACTAAATAAAAGTAAAAAGCCAAATAAGAGAAAATGTACATTAGTGGGAAAACTGGCAAAATCTAAATAATCTGCAAATCTAGTTAATGGTAATGTGTTCAAGGTTAATTTCTTTGTTTGGACAAATGTGCAAGGATTATGTAAAATGGTAATAGGGAACTGGTTGAAGGACATAGAGGAACTCTCTGAACTATCTTTGTTGGTTCAAATATTATTTCAAAATAAATAATTTTCTAAAATTGAAAATTATTCCAAAATAAATAGTCAATTTTTAAAAGTTTATACACAGCAGTAAAGGTCTTCACAATGAAAAAAAGTCAAATAGTGCCAATAATGGGACAACCTGAGCATCAAAACCATTAATACTTAATCACTAATACAAAATCATTAATACATAATCCAATAATGGATTATGACGCATTCAATTAAAAAAAAAAAGCCCAAGAGTCTATAGTCTATACTGATACCAAAGTAAGAAAAGGAGGGAGGAAGGAAGGAAGGAAGAAGGGAAAAAGAAAAGAAAGAAATTGTTCTTGTATTAGAATGCCAACTAATAAATGTAGAAAGAATAATAGCTGATTCAGACAAAAATCATCAGTTGATGCTAGCATTTTTAAAGAGTAATAGCATTGCTTTATATTTTTATAAAACACTCATAGTTTATAGAGCACTTTCACACACTGTTTTGAGTAGGCTACTGTTCACCTCTGTTGTGGGGGGTATAATGTATCTCCCTTTAGCCTTCACATCCTTTTTTTTCACCCTAGTGACTCCCCGTAAAACAACCTGGTCCGGGAATAAGACTGCTTAGTAGCCACTGGTTATATTCATATACATTTTATTTTCACCATCCCTAGATCTTTCCAGTAATCTCCTGCTACTTGATTATCTTTGAGATTTTATCCTTTATTTAAAACATTCACACGTATACAGTATTCTGTATCTGACATTTTTAATATCTGAAGTCCTTGCAGCTTAAATCTGTTATTTGTTTTCTCTGTTATTCATTTATGGTGTCTTGCTTCCATGTGTATTTGTGATCTTTGATATGAACTAATTTTTGTTTGCTTTTTAATTTTAAGAATCCTATCTGCTTAAGCTGAGATAGTTTCCTTCAGTGAAGATGTGTATCTGCTTCTCCCAAAAGATGGGGGGAACCACCATCCCTGGATCACTTGAATGTACCTCAAAGGTCTCAGCTTAATGTGGGAGTCTCAGGTTTAACTCCCTTACCTTTTAGTGGTCTGAAGGCTTGTCATTCTAACCACAATTAGAATATTTTAGGAATTGGCCCATGAAGAACTCCTCCTTGCTTACTCCACAGCTCATGATTTTCCCCCTTTGTGGGGAATAGGGGGAGTAGCCTTAGAGATTTCTCCTGTTTACTTGGGCCCTGAAATGCTTTAAAAGGTATATGTTATATAGGTTTTTTACAGTAGAAGGGACTCCCTTCTACTTGTTCACCATATTCAAGAAGGAGAAGTTTCTCTATACAATTAGGTATCCTACTTTTTTTTATTAGCTTTGAGCCTTTTTCTATACTAGCCCTCGTAAATATCCAATAGAATTAGATATTTAGAATATTTTTTAATTTTTTGCTGTTGCAAGTAAGACTGCAGTGAACATTATGGTGGAAATGTAAGGCAAATCTGGGATTGAAGCTAGAAAGAGAAAGCATACCTATTATTCTGGACAAGGGTTGCAAATTCAAGTGTGTTATAGGATCCAGGAAAATAATGCAAAATGCAAATGAATAAAGTGAACCTGGTTAGGTACAAAACACCATAAGGAGTGATGGGAACACGTCAAACTGAAGGGCCTGATATGGTCAGTTTTTTCTTTTTCTTTTTTTTAAATTTTTTAATGTTTATTTTTGAGAGAGAGACAGAGTGTGAGTGGGGGAGGGGCAGAGATAGAGGAAGACACAGAATTCAAAGCAGGCTCCAGGCTCTGACCTGTTAGCACAGAGCCCAATGTGGGGCTCAAACTCATAAACTGTAAGAATGAGCCACCTAGGTACCCCTGGTCAGTTTTTTAAAACAAAACAAACTGAAACCCAGATTTTTTATTATTTAAAAAAATTTTTTTAGAAATCTCCAAAATTTTTATTTATTTATTTTTAATATTTATTTATGTTTGGGAGAGGGCAAGTGGGGGAGGGGCAGAGAAAGGGGAACAGAGGATCTGCATGGGCTCTGCACTGTCAAGCGACAGCAGCAAGCTTGATGTGGAGCTCAAACTCATGAACTGCAAGATCATGACCTGAGCCAAAGTCAGTCGCCCAGCCTACTAAGCCACGCAGGTGCCCCTCCAGAATTTTTATTTTTATGGTGGCATTTTTACTGTACAAGCCACAAAAAACCTGTTGACACACAAGATATGACTGTCAGGCTGTCACTTGGCAACATATGCTCTAAGATCATGACTGGGAATAAATGGTAGGGAAGTGCCAACTGAAGACACAGCTGTTTAGTCATCTTTCCATCCTCATCATGAAAATAGAGAGAAATGAGGGGTTAAGAGATTAAGATCTTGGCCTTGAGGATTTCTTTTTACTAAGGCTCAGCTTTTTGGTTTTTATCTTCCTTCCTTCTGCTCTTCCCTCTCATCAGATGTGCTGTTTTCAGGCTAAGCTAAACTCCCAAAAGTTATCTCGGGTCCAGCTACCCTGCTGGGCTTGCCATCCAGTAGTTTTATCAAATAAATATCGGTGATGCCCTACTAAGTTCCAAGGTTTTAAGCTAACAATTACCTATCAAGACAGAGCCCCACACTGCAAAAATGTGCTGTCATGAAGAGATAAATAACAGAATAAACTGGCCAAGGTTTGGTACCAAGTGAGTTGTGCAGACAATTGCTATTGAAGCTCAAAAGAAAATTTCTGTGATTCAGAAAAGCTTCCAGGGGTTCCTGGGTGGCTCAGTCAGTTGAGTGTCCAACTTCAGCTCAAGTCATGATCCATCTTGGGGCTCTTTGTGGGTTCGAGCCTTGTGTTGAGCTCTGTGCTGACAGCTCAGAACCTGGAGCTTGCTTCAGATTCTGTGTCTCCCTCTCTCTCTGCCTCTCCCCCACTCGTACTTTGTCTGTCTGTCTCTCTCTCTCTCAAAAATAAACATTAAAAAAAGAAGAAGAAAGAAAAGCTTGCAGACATGGTAGAATTTGAGCTAGGTCCTTTAAAAAAAAAAAGACAAGAGAAATCGGGAGAGAGCATTCTCGATATCTTCCCAGTGGAGTGAGCCAAAACTCAGAATTCAGAATAAATTTGACACGTGATGGAACATGGTTGAATAAGTAGGAAGGAATTTTGAATGTCACATTAAGGAATTTGGATTATCCTGTGGGCGATAGGGAGCCATTGAAGACATTTTAGTAATAAGGTGATATAATGAAGGCAGTGTTTTGGGGAGATTAATCTTGTGTCATTAGATAGGATAGCAGGGAGAAAAGAGTGAAAGCACTAGAAAGCATGAAACTAGTAGAAAAATGTATAATAATTGAGAGGAGAGGTAATGCAGATCTGAATTAAAATGATTAGGAGTAAGGGTGGGAATTTGAGAGGCAACATAATGGGTGGTTAAGAACACTGACTTTAGAATCAGAGAGATCTGTATTTGAATCTCAGATCAGATATTTACTGACTGAATTAGGAAGATTATTTAATATCCCTGAGCCTCATTTCTCACCCATAAAATAGAGATAATAATACTTAGAGAGTGGTTATATGGATTAAATGAGATAATGTAAGTTAGTTATTAGCATAATAGTTGGAATATAGTAAAAGCACAATAGATTATTAGATCAATGCCTAAAATATTTGAAAAAAGATTCAGCATGACTTGGTAATTGTCTGAATGTAGGAAGAGTCCAGGTGACTCTTTTAATGTTTTCAAGCTTGTGTTTGTTACTGATAGTCCAAAGAAGGCTGATTTGAAATAGAAAAATCAGCTTGAATTTAGTTGAATATGTTGAATTTGAGGTAATGGTAAAAAGTGTCTAGTAGGCTATTAGAAATTTGATTCTGGAAGTTCTGGAAGAATGTAAGATTTGGAAATCAGTGGCATAATGGGAAGGGCCAAATACTTCTCAAGTTGAAAAGACTTCAGATCTGAGCCTTGCTGTAAATCGACATTATTTTTCATTATTTCTAAAATTTTTAAATTTGAGTATAGTTAACTATAAATCTACATTTAAAAGTGTGCCAGGTATTGTTTTATTAAACAGTGAAGAAAGAATGAACTAAGAGGAAGAACTAGGAAGATTAAAGCCAAAGGGAGAAGAGGGTTTCAATAGAAAAAGATGGCCAAGTGTCAGAAAGTTTAAATAATATAAGTTCAAAATTAAACTATTTCAGACCAAGTATTATAAGACAGACTTCTGGTGGTTATGAAATGGTTAGGGAGAAAATAAAGTTAACATAGTCTATTTTCTTTTTTTTTTTTTATGTTTATCTTTAGACACACACACACACACACACACACACACACACACACACACATACACACAGAGTGTGAGTCAGGGAGGGACAGAGAGAGAGGAAGACACAGAATCTGAAGCTCCCTCCAGGTTCCAAGCTGTCAACACAGAGCCCAACGCGGGCCAGTGAGCCAAGTGGTGAAATCATGATCTGAGTCAAGAAGTCGGACACTCAACCAACTGAACCACCCAGGTGCCCCAAAGTAGCCTATTCTAAGAATTTTTGTGTTGAAAAAAACAAGAGAAAGAGGGAATTGTCTCAGGTCCTTGAGTTGACATGCCAGTGATGCCAGAAATGCCTCTGCTTTCTGTATACCTGAAATTCCACCACCCTTACCCAGTTACAGAGACTTCGAAGATTCTGTCTCCGTGGAGCTGAGCAACACTGTTCACTGCTGCTGCAGCTTTTTCCTTTAATAGTTTTATGGAAATATAATTGATCTACCATGTTTCACCAGTTAAAGCATACAATTTAATTGTTTTTAGCATATTCACAGAGTTGAGCAACTATCACCACAATTTAATTTTAGAACATTTTCATCATCCCACAAAGAAATCCCATACCTGTTAACAATCACTCCCTATTTTCCCCTTCCCCAAGTCCCTGGCAGCCACCAACCTAATTTTGTCTCCATAGATTTGCCTAATCTGGACATTGCATATAAATGCAGTCAAAATTTCATATTTGGCTTTTTCCACTTAGGGTGATGTTTTCAAGGTTCATCTATGTTGTAGCATGTTTCAGTACTTCATTCCTTTTTTGTTGACTAATATTCCATTTTGCAAACATACCACATTTTATTTACCCATTCATTTATTGAAAGACACTTAGTTGTTCCCACTTTTTGGCTATCATGAATAATGCTGTGAATATTCATATACAAACTTTTGTATGAATATTTGTTTTCATTTCTTTTAGGAATATATTTAGGAGTAGAACTTCTGTTCATATGGTAACTCTGTATTTCACATTTTAACGAACTTCCAGACTGTTTTCCAAAGTGATTGCACCATTTTACAATCCTCCTAGCGATGTCTGAGAGTTCTGATTTCTCCACATCATCATCAACACTGTTTATTGTCTGTCTTTTAGATTTCAGCCATTCTAGAAGGGTGAAGTGGTATTTCAGTTTAGTTTGACTTGCACTTCCCTAATAACAAATGATGTTGGGATTCTTTTCATGTGCTTATTGACCATTTTTATGTCTTCTTTGAAGAAATATCTATTCAAATCCTTTGCTCATTTTTTAATTGAGTTATATGTCTTTTTTTGTTGAGTTGGAAGAGTTCTTTGTATATCCTGGATAGAAATCTCTTATCAGAAGTATGATTTGCAGGGGTGCCTGGGTGTCTCCATCGGCTACGCATCTGACTCTTGGTTTCAGTTCAGGTCATGATCTCACAATTCATGAGTTCAAGCCCCTCATGGGGCTCTGCACTGGTGGCACAAAGCCTGCTTGGGATTCTTTCTCTCCCTCTCTCTGCCCCAACCTTGCTCATATTCTCTCTCTCCCTCTCCCTTCCTCTCAAAATAAATAAATAAAACTTTAAAAAAAAAAAAAAAGAAATACGATGTGCAAATATTTGCTCCCATTCTGTGGGTTGTCTTTTCACTATCTTGATTGTATCTTTTCACTATCTTGATTGTATCCTTTGAAGCACAAAAGCTTTAAATTCTTATGAAGTCCACTTTATTTTTTCTTTTGTCACTTGTACATTTGGCATTGTATCTAAGAATATATTGCCTAACTCAAGGTTATGAAGAGTTACTCCTTTTTTTTTTTTTTTTGGCTTCTTTTAATAGACCTTTTTTCCCCCCCACATGAACAACAGGGATCTTCTCTTCTAAGCCTTCTGAGTCAGATCTGTCTATTGCTCACTCTCATTTACACTCACGGCACATCTCTTTTTATACTACTCTTGTTCAACAAGACTTTGGCTAACCATTTTCTATCTGCCAAGCACTGTGCTAGGTTTTGTGGGAAACACAAAATAAAAATTCTTTCTTATACACTGGATATTGGGCAAAGATTAATTTAACTTGGAATTTGCAGTTAAAGGAGACATTAAATTGGATATGAAAAAGGAACAATAAACATATCAAAAGACAAATGATTTACTTAATCAAAACTGTTTGTGGACTAATGCTACTTTTTGATGAAGTTTGCATCAGTATGCAATGAAATGAGAAAAGTAATGATATGCTTATTTTTATGAAATGATAATAGTTGATATAAAGGGTTTTTTTAAGTTTATTTATTTATTTTGAGAAAGAGAGAGCATGGGAAGGGTAAAGAGAGGGAGAGAAAGAGAATCCTAGGCAGGCCCTACACTGTCAGTGCAAAGCATGAACCACGAGACCATGACCTGAGCTTTAATCAAGAGCCGGTTGCTTAACCAACTGAGCTACCCAGGCGCCCCTATTTCTTTTTTAAATGATGCTACTTGGCAATGTAAGAAAGTGGCAATTCCATATTGATCTACTGGGTTTTGTGGGATTCTTTTCTTGCCTGTAAAATTCACAGCCTGCTGCCACAGGTTCAGAAGACAGATAATTTCTTGCTCTGGGGTAATCAGTGAAGACTTGATGGAGGAGATGATCTGTACCTTGTAGATGTTGGATAATTCTGAGTAGAGAGTCAAGTGTAACAGGTAGGAAAATCTGAACAAAGGTAGCAGAGTGGAAATGAGATTATGGGAATACTACTTGGCAATGAGAAGGAAGGAAATCCTGCCATTTGCAGCAACATGGATGGAACTGGAGGGTATTATGCTAAGTGAAATAAGTCAGTCAGAGAAAGACAGATATCATATGTTTTCACTCTTACGGGGAACTTGAGAGACTTAACAAGACCATGGGGGAAGGGAAGGGAATAAATAGTTGCAAACAGAGAGGGAGGGAGCCAAACCATGAAACTCTTAAATACAGAAAACATGATGGGGGGGGCGGGGTATGGGGGAGGAGAAAATGGGTGAGATAGGCATTGAGGAGGGCACTTGTTGGGATGAGCACTGGGTGTTGTATGTAAGCAATGAATCCCGGGAATCTATCCCCAAAACCAGGAGCTCACTGTATATACTGTAGTTAGCCAATTTGACAATCAATTGTATTTAAAAATTAAAAATAGGGGTGTCTGGGTGGCTTAGTTGGTTAAGCATCTGACTTCAGCTTAGGTCATGATCTCATAAGTTGTGGGTTCAAGCCCCACATCTGGAGCCTGTTTCAGATTCTGTGTCTCCTCTTTCTGCCCCCCCCCCCCATGCTCTGTCTCTGTCTCTCTCTCTCTCTCTCTCTCAAAAACATACAAACATTAATAAATAAATAAATAATTTTTAAAAAAGGAAGTGAGATTATGAAACAGGTTTAAAGGAATACATGATGGGGTATGGGAAGTAAGGTTGTATTGAGAGAGAGTAGATAGCCAAGATGGAGGACCTTGCAAGGCAAAATGAGTTCGAACTTGATTCTCTAGATAATGGGAAACCATTAAAAGGGGCAGAAGGAGCAAAATATTGAAGATGGTACTTTAAGGAGATGAATCTGGTAGTACTGGAAGGTAAATTGCAGGTGAGTGTACTAATTAAGAGTCAGTTGGGGTTTATAATGTGATAATATTTGTATTTTGTTTCTAACCAAAAAATAATTTGATCTTTCATCAAAAGCACTATAGATCTTAGGCAGTAGTGGGTAGAAAGTAGGTGATGATGTGGTGAAGTAAGCCAAACACTTAAAATGTGAAAGCTGCCACCTTGTATAGGCAACTAGAAACAACTAGTGCCTCTCCAGTGCAATGCATGGCGTAGCCTCACAGAAATCTCAGGGACAAAGACCATGGCCCTAGACCTCTTATAGTAAGAAGCTAGAACTCCAGGCTTCATCATGGGGATTGACTTTGCCATAACCTAAACTCCTTATTCAACCCACTTTGAAGTCTATATCAGGGGAAAGGGAAGTACAGCCATACCTCAAGGATATTGTCAGTTCTGTTCCAGATCACTGCAATAAAGTGAATATTGCAACAAAACAAGTCAAATGACTACTTTGGTTTTTCAGTGCATATAAAAGTTATGATTATACTATAGTCTGTTAAGTGTGCAATAGCATTATGTCTTTAAAAATGTACATACCTTAATTTAAAAATACTTTGCTAAAAAATGCTAACCATCATCTTAGCTTTCAGTGAGTTTTAATATTTTTGCTAGTGGAGGCTCCTGGCTGAATGTTGATGCCTCCTGACTGATCAGGATGGTCGGTGCTGAAGATTGGAGTGGCTTGTGGCAAGTTCTTAAAATAAAATAAAACCATGAAGTTTGGCACATCGATTAACTCTCTTTCACAAAAATTTCTCTGTAGCATTCAATGCCATTTGATAACATTTCACCCACAGTAGAACTTCTTTCGAAATTGGAGTCAGTTCTCTCAAACCCTGCCACTGCTTTTTCAACTAAGTTTATGTAATTTCTAAATCCTTTGCTGTCATTCCAGCAGTCTTCACAGCATCTCCACCAGGAGTAGATTCCATCTCAAGAAACCACTTTCTTTGCTCATCCATAAGGAGCAACTCCTCACCCACTAAAGTTTTATCATGAGAGTATAGCAATTCAGTCACATCTTTAGGCTTCACTTCTAATTCTAGTTCCCTTGCTGTTTCCACCACATCTGCACTCACTTCCTCCACTGCAGTTTTGAACCCCTCAAAGTCATCCATTAGGTTAAAATCAGCTTCTTCCAAACTCCTGTTAATGTTGATATTTTGACTCTTCTTATAAATCATGCCATCTTAATGGCACCAGGATTGGTGAATCCTTTCCAGAAGGGTTTCAATTAACTTTGCCTAGATCCGTTAAAGGAATCACTACGTATGGCACTATAGCCTGATGAAATGTATTTCTTTTTTTTATTATTTTTTTGTTAATGTTTGAAATGTATTTCTTAAACAATAAGACTTGAAATATGAAATGACTCCTTGATCCATGGGCTGCAGAGTGGATGTTTTATTAGCAGGATTGAAAACAACATTAATGTCATTGTACCTCTCCATCAGAACTCTTTGGTGACCAGGTGCCTTGTCATTGAGCAGTAATATTTTGAAAGGGATCTTTTGTTTTTCTGAGTAGTGGGCCTCAACAGTGGGCTTAAAATACTCAGCAAACCATGTTGTAAACAGATGTGCTGTCATCCAGGCTTTGTTCCATTTACAGATCACAGACTGAGTAGATTTAGCATAATTCTTAAATGCCCTAGGATTTTTGGAATAGTATATGCATGAACACTGGTTCCAACTTAAAGTCACCAGCTGCCTTAGCTCCTAACAGGAGAGTCAACCTATCCTTTGAAGTTTGAAGCCAAGGCATTGGCTTCTCCTCTCTAGCTATGAAAGTCCTAGAAGACATCTTCTTCCAATTTATGGCTGTTTTGTCTACATTGAAAATCTGTTGTTTCGTGCAGCCACCTCCATGAGTGATCTTAACTGGATCTTCTAGATAACTTGCTGCAGCTTCTACATCAGCACTTGCTGCTTCACCTTGTAATTTTATGTCACGGAGATGGCCTTTTTTCCTTAAGCCTCATGAAGCAACCTCTGCTTGCCTCCCACTTTTCTCCTGTAGTTTTCTCACCTCTCTCAGCCCTCATAGAATTAAAGAGAGTTAAGACCTTGCTATGAATTAGGCTTTGGCTTAGGAAATGTGGCTGGCTTGATCTATCCAGATTATTGAAGCTTTCTCCATATCAATAATAAGGCTGTTTTGCTTTCTTATGATTCATGTGTTTAGCAGAATAGCACTTCTAACTTCCTTCAAGAACTTTCTTTTGCATTTACAACTTGGATAAGTGTTTGGCACAGAGGCCTAGCTTCTGGCTTATCTTAGCTTTCAACATGCCTTCCTCACTAAGCTTAATCATTTCTAGCTTTTAATTTAAAGTGAGAGGTGTGCAACTCTTCCGTTCATTTGAACACTTTGAGGCCACTGTAAGGTTATTAATTGGCCTAATTTCAGTATTATTATGTCTCAAGGAATAAGGAGGCCCAAAGGGGAAGGAGAAAGGAAGGGGAACAGCCAGACAGTGGAGTTGTCAAAACACACACAACATTTATTAAGTTGACTCTTTTATGGGCATGGTTCATGGTGCCCCAAAACAATTAACAATAGTTATATCAAGGATCACTCGGAAACCAACTTGACAATAAACTACTTGTAAAAAAAAAAAAAAAAAAAAAAAAAGATCACTGATCATGGGGCTCCTGGGTGGCTCAGTTGGTTAAGTTTCTAACTCTTGATTTTGGCTCAGATCATTATCTCACTATTCATGAGATCAAGCTCCATGTTGGACTCTGCACTGACAGCACAGAGCCTGCTCGGGATTCTCTCTCTCCCTTTCTCTCTGCTCCTCCCCCACTTGTTTACATGCACGTGCACACATGCTCTCTCTCTCAAAATAATAAACTTAAAAAAAAGTTTATTTTAAAGGATCACTGGTCACAAGTCACCATAACAAATTTAATAATATTGAAAAAGTTTGAAATATTGTGAGAATTACTAAAATATGACACAGAGACACAAAATGAATAAATGCTGTTTGAAAAATGGCACTGATAGACTTGCTCCACAGAGTGTTGCCAAAACAAAAACAAAAATAAAATGCAGTATCTGAAAACATAATGAAGTAAAGCTCAATACAAGGAGGTATACATGTACAATGACACCAACACCATTTCTGCTGCTTTCGATCTCCCTGTGAAAAGCACTAATGGTCAGTTTTATAAAGCAGTCTCCTTCTCTCCTTCCCTTCCTCACTGTTTCCTGCTTTATAGGATCAAGGTGCCCTGGCCCCTCAAACAGATCAAGGTTGGAGGTGGGTTTTTGGATATTTACCTGCTTCTCTGTTCTCTCTCTGACTCTGTTCATTTCAGCATATCATCAGTGGGCTCATGGGTCTCATAGGAAATAGAAGCAATAAGGAAAAAGAAACTATATCTCTTCTGGATCCTGAGTGGTGGCTGCTGTGGTCCTGGCCAGTGGACCCAAGACTTCTTTCTAGGGACCTGAAATCCAAAGGCTTGGCTGAGGGATCCAGATACTAGTCAGCACCGAGAGGAGACCTAGGTAGAGCTAGAATTTAAGGACCAGCCCCAGCTTGTGAGGGTCTTTGTTGTTAAGGGTGGCAGCAGGGGGCAGTGACATGAAGTAGACAAACAGTGCTTCTGCTTACTGTACAACTGGCTCTGGCTGGCTTCTCCACTGTTTACTGATTTCCACAGAACTGGCCCAGGACCTGAGGAAGGTGGAGCTGGGAAGGAGTGAAGGGCTCTGTAGATCTACAGGCAGAACTGAGATTTTTCTCTGGCTGAGGAGAAACCACTCCCTTTCCGTAGCCTTCCTTTCCCTACGAAAATAAGCTTCCCGGCCCCTCAGCCTGGTCAAATGGATTCTGCTTCACCACTGGCCCAGCCGGACCCCACTCAGCACTTGACCAAAAACTGATGCAGGTGAAGAGAGAAGGTTTTGTTCCGGTTACATTAACAGAGCCTCTGAAGATGCAGGGAACTGAATAGGGACTCTGTGCACCCTGTGTACAGAAGCCTGCCTATGGCCCAGTCTCTCTTTTTTCTGAGACAGACCTCATTTCTCTGAAGAGGCACACCCTAGAAAGCGTAGTGCTAAATCTTGCTGGGGTACACAAAGACTCTACCTGCTGGTAGAATGATGACTGGTCCCTGCAACCTTCCCTCAAGGTTTCAGAAACCCCCTTCCAGGCTAGCTGCTCCACCCTGAGGCTAGTCTGGAATCCTAGTGAAAGGAAAAAGCTGGAAAACAAGGAGTCATTCAGAGTGGGTGAAGAGAGGAGGGAGAGGTTTCTGGCTAAGATCTAAAAGGAGGGGCCTAAAGGAAGGAAGGAAGCTCTAAGGCTCTGCCCAGACTTTTTCCCTGACACTCCTAAGAGCAAGAGAGAAGCTAGACCCAGCTCGCTCCCTAATTTTCTTTGCTGCCTTGAGAGTTCTCAGTCTTCCAGCGCTGGCTGCCCTCTGTGGCTGACTTCTTTCTCTCCCCTCCCCCTTCCCTAGGCTAAAGGGCCCACAGGGACTGACAGGGAGGGAGGCTGAGTGGCTGTACTGTGGGCATGCCTGCTCCTTTCCCTTCCCCCTTCCCTTAGCAGCAACGTCACCGCAGCACCAGTGGCAGCGGCAGCAGCAAGGATACTGGGGCTGGGATTGCGCAGCCTCCCTGCATTAGCAACGATGCCATTGTATTAGCAGAAATCAGATCTTAGGAAATCGGTTCAATTCCCCCTGTGTGGTCCCGTGGAACAATGCCTCAGCTGGAACTGTCGAGGTAGAGCTTGGTTGGAGTGCAAAAGGAACAGAAGCCTCCGGGTACAGCTCAAGGCTCCTTACAGAGGTATGGTTTAGCGGAGCTGGGGGAGGGGCAGGGCAGAGGCGCTAGGATAACCGATCAGCACTTTTGGACCCAGGCTTTTGAGGATTGGCTTTGTCTTCCTGAGAGAGAGAGAGAGAGAGAGCACAAAGAGAGAGAAAGAGAATGCAAGCATGAGAGCAAACATTAGATGAGCTCCTCCATGCATACATTTGGGCTGTGGTGCAGAGGTTTGGGCTAATGCTATTTTATCAAGCAGCGGAAGATCCCCTCTTTTCTGGGCATTTCTAATGAGGCTGCTATAGTGTGGGTCATGGTGGAGGGGAGGGGTCATATCTAGGAACAAAGACTTAATGGGAGGAGACACCCCTAAAGCTATTCTAAGTTTATGATGGAGAATATGCAGGGATCCAAGCAGCTCTCAAGAGGAAGGGCTGGGAAGCATCCAGTCCGTTCTTTTCCTCCATACACAAGTATACATTCCCATAGACACACATACCTTATCTGCTGGTGTCATAGAGCTACCTGGCTGTAGGTGAGGATGGAATAGGAAATGTTGACCAAGAGGCTCTACAGTGTATTGGGGGGGTGGAATGTGAGGAGGCAGTCACTGTAATGCCTATAGCACCTGACCTGTTATAATCAGTTTCCTTATACAGACCTAGATTCCTTTCGGGAACAGACCTAAGCATAAGCTGATCCTCCCAAACTCACCCTCTTTGTCTCTTCTCTTCAGTCCTGCCCAAGAGAAGACTCAGACAGGAAAACAGTTATCAGTCCTATTGATGCTCCTCATTGGGCCTCAGGTCAAGATCAGGTTTTTAAAGAATAGCAACTGAATACCACTGTCTTCCCAGTCCTCCTTCAGGAGGCCAAGAAAAGAGGGAAGGGGTTCTATGACTGGCAGAAAGATGCTGATGACCAAAGACGAGGGAAACCTTTCTTCTGGAGTTTAGAACATTTTCCTGCCCAGAGTTGATCTATTGCTCAGCAGATAGAAAGAGTTCCTTAAATTTCCATTTCCATTGACCACCTTGGTGGATGATTCAAACACATATGCTAAAAGGAGTTAGTGATTCCACATTGTGCAAATATGTGGTTGGCGAATATGCTGGGAAGTTGCAAGAGGGTGTTTGTTCCCAGGAAGCATCTAGGAATGTGAACTACAGAACAGGCAAAAGGGGCCTTGGGGGCTATGAATGGGGCAGGAAGATGAGGCCTGGGAGGTGAGATAGGAGGTGGATTGAAGATTGTTTAATAACAGTCATGTTACTGAGATGGTAATATGAAAGGGACTGTAGGTTCAGAGAATAGAGAAGTGAGTAAATCCAAATTATGTAAGTAGAGGCTAGAGTGTGGGCCTATACAGGAAAAGTAGGAAGCAGCTGCTGTAGTAGCAGGATAAATGCCGGGACTTTCGGAAGAGGGTGTGGCCTCTGAACATTTTCTTTGGGAAGCAGTTGTAGTGGAAGGAATTAGGAATTAGGCAGACTGGGGTTGTGTCCCATCTCAGCTGTGTAATTGTGGACAAATGACTTACTCTTGCTAAGCTTCAGTTTTCTCATCTATAAAATGGGAATGATTATGCCTACTTTAAAAGATCATAGTGGAACTAGAGATGACATATGTGAATCACCTGGCATGTAAGAGCTCAGTGAATGATCACTAATAAGTAGTAGTATTATGATAGGCCAAGAGACATATATTTGGGATGGGGGCCAGGAAAAGGGCTCTCATGGAAAGCTTTCCCTGGTTCTAGAGAGCTAGACTTCAAAACTTATGCTGGCTGAACCTACCACTATCTACCTAATAGGCATAGCTAGAGGGCCCATCTTCTGAGAGTTTTCTTTCACTCTCTTCCTATTCTGGATTCTCTGTTCTTTTCCTATCTTCATCTCCCATGTCTCTCCATTTAATCAGGGTATAGAATGAGTCTGTAATGAGCTCTTCTACCCCATTGTTTTCTCTTCAACTTTATTAGAGCTCAAGGCCCGCAGTATTAAACTTGTATTGTTATAGAACAAGTCATTCCCAAGAAAGAAGTCTAAGAAGTGTGTGTTCTGTGATGTTTGAAATAAAGTCACATGTATAGTATACTCTGATTACATTCTTAACTGATATAAGTTAAGGTCCCTGAGTCCTGTCTTAATTCTGTCCTTTATTCACTGAATAATCTTGGGCAGGCCTTTTTGTTTTTCATTGTTGGTTTCCTAGTTTTTTAAAATGCACATGTCTCTGCCTACTTTGGTGAGTTGTTGTGACGATCAGTGAAATGAAATGTATAAAAAAAAGTGCCTTACAAAAAATGTGCAAGTTCAGGGGGGCATGAATACAAAATCTCATAGGATGCCTGCAGAACATCACCTCAATTGACTGAGCTAGAGTTGTCTGTGAAAGAAATACTGGCCAGCATTTCCCTTGGTTGCATGGAGATCAGAAAGGAATAAGACCTTTTCTAAAATACAAAAATATAAAATGAATCAAACAGTGATAGAACTTTACAGTTAAAATAGGATTTAATAAAACCTAAATGTAAAAGCTAAAACTATACAGCTTTCAGGAAAGGAAAAAAAAAAAGGAAAAATTTCTTGATGATCTTGGGATAAGCAAAACTTTCTTGAATAGGACAGAAGGCTTTAACAATAAAAGAAAAAAAAAGATAAATGGGATTTTATAAAATTAAAATTTTCCATTAATTAAAAAGCACCATGAAGGGGTGCCTGGGTAGCTCAATCAGCTAAGAATCTGACTCTAGATTTCAGCTCAGGCCATGATCTTATGGTTGTAAGTTTGAGGCCCAAGTCAGGCTCTGTGCTGACAGTATGGAGCCTGCTTGGGATTCTCTCTCTCTCTCTCTCTCTCTCTCTCTCTCTCTCTCTCCCTCCCTCCCTGCCGTCCCCTGCACATGCTCTCTCCCTAAGTAAATAAATAAACTTAAAAAAAATAAAGTACTCTTAAGAAAACAAATGGTCAGGAGCACCTGTGTGGCTCAGTCCATTAAGCATCTGACTTCAGCTCAGGTCATGATCTCACAGTTCATGAGTCAAGCCCCACATTGGGCTCTGTGCTAACAGCACACAGCCTGGAGCCCACTTCAAGGTCTGTCTCTCTCTACCCCTCGCCCCCTCTCAAAAATAAATAAACATTTTAAAAATGTTTTTAAAGAAAACAAATGGGCAAGCCACAGGCTGAGAGGAAATATTCTCAAGATATATGTCTGATAAAGGAAATTTAAAAACCCCTACAACTCAATAATAAAAAGGCAAGTCAGTTTTTTAAAATGGGTAAAATAGGGGCACCTGGGTGGTTAAGTGGCAGACTTCAGCTCAGGTCATGATCTCATGGTTTGTTTTTCAGGCCCCACATCGGGCTCTGTGCTAACAGCTCAGAGGCTGGAGCCTGCATCAGATTCTGTGTCTCCCTCTCTTTCTGCTCCTCCCCTGTTTGTGTTCTGTCTCTCTATTATATATATCAAAAATAAATAAACATTTAATAAATGTTAATAAATAAAAATAAATGGGTAAAATAGGAGTCCACAAATAACCAAGCACCTACCATGTTCCAAGCACTATGTATAAGTCCCAGGGACAGAGTTGACTGTATCAGTTTCTGACCTCAGGAAGCTACACTCTAGTCTGGGGACAGATGTGTAAACATAATGTATAATACAACTCTCTGTATCCTCCAACCAAAGGTTCTTCATCATCTTCCATTATCCATTTATTCTTTGTCCCTGGTTTAAAGGATCAGCCTTCTAGACTCTATGTGTCACTATGTTTTTCCATTTCAAAGCATTTATGACTCAATAATAGTTTTGTGAATCAGAATCCTAAGCTCCTATGTTTGTATATTGTGAATACTGCTTGAAAATGGTGCTTTGAAGGGGGGGGGGCAGTAGGGGCACCTGGGTGGCTGAGTCGATTAGGCATCCAGCTCTTGATTTTGGCTCAGGTCATAATCTCACAGTTCGTGAGATTCTCTCCCTCTCCTGCCACTCCCCTGCTCTCACACACTCGCAAGTGTATGCATTCTCTTTCTCTCTCAAAAAAAAAAAAAAAAAATTTAAAAATATAAGGGCATGAGTATTTATTGAAGATAAATGATGGCTATAACCCATACGTACTCCTAAAATTACTGCTATATGTACAAGATAGCTCCTTTAGTCTAGGCCTCAGATGATAGCCTGGACCTTGGGGAAACCTAGTACTATATGTAAGGGGAAGCCCCCCTCTCCAAGTCCTGAACCCATGGTATCTATGTTGTTTAAAGGAAACAAAACTGTTTAAATTATGCACAAAATAGATATATATTACATACAAATTAGGAAATACAGATGATACGAAAAGAGTAAAATCACTCAACAAAGAACTATTAACATTTTGTTGTATATGCTTTCAGATTTTTTTCATGCATATTGCTATGGCCTGAATGTCTGTGTTCCCCCAAATTCATATATTGAACCCTAACCCACAAAGGTAATGGTAGAAAGAGGTAGGGCCTTGGGAAGCAATTACTTCATGAGGGAAAAGCCTTCATGAATAATATTACTACTTTTACAAAACAGGCTCCAGAGAGATTTCTTGTGCCTTACACCATGTGAGGACATGGCTAGAAGGTGCCAGCTATGAACCAGGAAGAGGGCAGAACACAGCCATTTTGACACCTTGATCTTGGACTTCCCAGCCTCTAGAACTATGAGAAATAAATTTCTGCTGTTTATAAGCCACCTAGTCTGAGATATTTTGTCATGGCAGCTTCAACAGACTAAGATACATATAGACATATATTTATTTTTTAAAATGATGTCATATAGTACTTGCTGTTTGTAATTTGCAGTTTTAACTTAACATTTTGTGAATGTTTTCCCAAGTCATTAATCATATTGACATATTTTAATGATACCCTGCTCTTACATTTTTATTAAAAACAATTTTTTTCAGGGCTGCCTGGGTGGCTTAGTCCGTTAAGCATTCAACTCTTGATGTTGGCTCAGGTCATGATCTCATGGTTCATGAGTTTGAGCCCTGTGTTGAGCTCTGCACTAATAGTGTGGAGCCTGCTTGAGATTCTCCTCTCCTTCTCTCTGTGCATCTCCCTCTCTCTTAAATTAATTAATTTATTAATTTAAAAATCATTTTTAAGTTTATTTTTGAGAGAGAGAGAGTGTGTGTGCAAGCTCATGAACAGGGAAGGGGCAGAGAGAGAGGAGAGAGAGAATCCCAAGCAGCCTACATACCGTCAGTGCAGAGCCCAACACAGGGCTTGATCTCACCAACCAAGAGAAACGTGAGCCAAAATCAAGAGTTAGACGCTTGGGGGCGCCTGGGTGGCTCAGTCATTGGGTGTCCAACTGTAGCTCAGGTCATGATATCTGGGTCTGTGAGTTCGAGCCTTGCATCTGGCTCTGTGCTGATAGCTCAGAGCCTGGAGCCTGCTTCAGATTCTGTGTCTATTTATGCCCCCATCTCTCTATGCCCCCCACCTCTCAAAAATAAATAAACATTAAAAAATTATTTTAAAAAAATATTGGACACTTAACTGACTGAGCTACCCAGGCACCCGTGCTCTTTTCTTTTTTGTTGATTATTATTGGAATTTTAGGTTGTTTCCAACTTTCTGTTATCCTTGTGGCATATATATTTGAACCCCAGTTATCTTGGTGAAGGAAGAGAAGAGATGTGGAGGAGTAAAGAGAAAATTATCTCATGTACCTCATAGCTAAACTCCCTAAAAATTCTCTTAATTCTCTCTACAAAATCCCATACTTTAAGGCAGCTGTCTCTCTCTTTCATTGTTCCCAACTTGTCTCTGCAAATGCCCAGTCCCCTCCACTGCTCAACACTGGTTCCTTTCCTCACCTCTCCTTACCTCTTCTCATAAATCCTAACCTTTTTTTTTTTTTTTGTATTTTAAAAAAAGGTCTTAAATAACAGCTTTGTTAAGATATAATTCACATACCATAAAATTCTGTAGTTTCAATTTTACTCACAGACTTTCATAATTATCACCACTGTCTGATTTCAGAACACTTCTTTACCCAGAAAGAACCTGCATACCTGTTAGCTCCCCATTTCCTAGTCCCCCAGTCCCTGCAACCACTAATCTATTTTCCATTTCTGTGGGTTTGTCTATTCTGGACATTTCATGTAAATGGAATCCTACATCATACAAAGAAGCTTTTTATGACTGGCTTCTTTTACTTTTGAAGTTCATTCATGTTGTAGCATGGATCACTACTTTGTTCATTTTATTGCTAAATAATATTCCATTGTATGTATATATCACATTTTTAACATCATTTTTTGTTGCGGCTTTATCTATATATTTATTTATTTAATGTTTATCTACTTATTTTGGAGAGAGTGAGAAGGTTAGTGGAGGGGTGGCAGAGAGAGAGAGGGAGAGAGAGAATCCCAAGCAGGCTCCACACTGTCAGCACAGAGCCTGATGCAGGGCTCGATCTCATTAACCATGAGATCATGACCTGAGCCAAAATCAAGAGTTGAATGCTTAACTGACTAAGCCACCCAGGTGCCCCTATTTATTTATTTTTAAAGTAAACACTACACTGGGGTACCAGGCTGGCTCAGTGGAGTATGCAACACTTGATCTCAGAGTTATGTGTTCGAGCCCCACATTGGGTGAAGAGATTACTAAAAACAGAATCTTAAGAGAAAAGTAAAAAGAAAAGCCAAATTAAAAAAATAAATAAATAAGGATGCCTGGGTGGCTCAGTGAGTTGAGCATCTGGTTGGCTCAGGTCATGATCTCACAGCTCATGAATTTGAGCCCCCCATCAGGCTCACTGCTGCCAGTGCAGAGCCCACTTTGGATCCTCTGTCCTTGTCTCTCTCTGCCCCTCCCCTGCCCGTGCTCTCTCTCTCCAAAATAAATAAACATTAAAAAATATGATATGAGGGGCGCCTGGGTGGCTTAGTCGGTTAAGCGTCCGACTTTCGCTTAGGTCATGATCTCGCGGTTCGTGGGTTCGAGCCCCGCGTCGGGCTCTGTGCTGACTGCCAGCTCAGAGCCTGGAGCCTGTTTCAGTCTGTGACTCCCTCTCTCTCTGACCCTCCCCTGCTCATGCTGTCTCTCTCTCTCTCTCCTAGAAATAAATAAAACATAAAAAATATATATATATGATATGATATGATATAATATATATGATATGATATATATGATATAACAAAATATAATATAACAAAACATTATAATATAATAATATAATAATATAATATAATATAATATAATATATTATAAATAGAGTAAGTTCTACACCTAACTGTGGCTTGAACTCACAACCCTGAGATCAGGATTCACATGCTTTACCCACTGAACAGCTAGGTGCCCCTCATATACAAGCTTTCGTATGAACATGTGTTTTCATTTCTCTTGGGTATATACCTAGGAGTAGTATTGCTGGGTCATATGGTAACTCTATGTTTAACATTTTAAGGAACTGTCAGACAATTTTTCCAAAGTAGTACCATTTTACAATGCCTCCAGCAAAGTCTGAGAGTTCCAATTTCTCCACATTTTCACACATTTATTATTGTCTGTCTTTTATCTCAGGTATCATGCTGGGGGTGAAGTGGTATCTCAATGTGGTTCTCATTTCTCTAATCACTAATGATGTTGAGCATCTTTTCATGTGCTTATTGGCCATTTGTATGTTTTCTTTGAAGAAATGTCTATTCAAGTATTTGACCAGTTTTTAATTGGTTATATGTCTTTATAATGTTGGGTTGTAAGAGTTCTTCATATATTTTGATCAGAAGTCTCTTTGTAAATATTTTCTCGCATTTTGTGGGTTGTCTTTTCTTGATAGTATCCTTTGAGGCATGAAGGTTTTTAATTTTTATGAAGCCCACTTTATTTTCTCATGTTTTGGTGTCATTGCAAAGAAACCATCGCCTAATCCAAGATAACAACTGTTTATTCCCATGTTTTCTATAACTCAAACCTTGTAGCTCAGTTTAATCTCTCTAGTTTCTGCCTTTCCCCATATCTACTCATTACCTGCAGTCAACTCACAAAGAATTGGAGGTCCAACAAAGTCTTCCTCTCAGAAAGGAAAGGGGGGAGGGGGATAGAGGGTAAATACTTTTTAATTTTGATGTAATCTAATTTATAAATAATATTTTAAAACTGGATCCCTCACAAATGTATTTATCAGCCACTTGAATTTTTTCATTTATGTATTGCCTTTTCATGTCCTTGAGTATATGTGACTTACCTAGATCTTTTCTGTACTCCACATGAAGGGCTGTGATCCTGTAATCTAAATGAGTTAAATTTTTAAAAACTGGTGGTATAAAGCTTTCAACTAAATGATGGAGAACTTAGATTGTGGGGGATTTAGACTCATAGTGGGTGGAAAGAAAATGACAGGAATAAAAAAGGAAGGAAGAAAAATGAATGAAATTAGATATGAAGCATCTGAGCAAGTGAGGACTGTTAGGACGTGAACCTGGTAGCACAGGGGACTAGAGGAGCACCTGGGTGGCTCAGTTGGTTAAGTGTCTGACTTCAGCTCAGGTCGTGAATCTCATGGTTCATGGGTTCAAGCCCGGCATCAGGTTCTGAGCACAGGAAACTAGAATTTGAGGAAGCCATTCTGCCACACTCCAGCCAACAGACTAGAGAAGCTCAGAATGGGCTCTGTGTCCTTGGGGCCAGGAGACCTTGAACAAGAGAGAACTTTACCTTGGCCCATCAGAGGAAAAACTGGGAAGAGAAGACTTTCTAGGAGACCCCCATAGTGAAAGTTCTGAACTGAAACCGGGCAGAATTTGGGCACTTCAGAATATCTGTACCCTGAGCTGGACAAGAATGTATTATGCCTGTCATGTTTGCTGGGTCTTATGTGATGTTGTGCCTGAGTGATACAAAAGAGATAGAAATAGACACCCACCCTGCATTGAGAAGGAAGAGGATGGCATACTTTCAGTCACTTTGATGCCCAATTTGGTCTCTGTATTCAAGAAGCTCCAGGACAGGGGCACCTAGCTGGCTCAGTTTGTGGAGCATGTGGCTCTTGATCTTGGGGGTGTGAATTCAAGCCCCATGTCGGATGTAGAGATTACTGAAAAATAAAATCTTTAAAAAGAAGAAGCAGCAACTCCAGAACAGTAGTAAGGAGAGCAAGGATCCTTAGCCCACAGCCATGAGAGAGGGATAAGCATTTTGGGGCTCAGAGGAAGAGAAAATGAGATGACACAGGGAGCAAATGATATAGAATATTTAAAAATAGTTTTCTTGCAAAATTATAGCTTACTGCTGTGAGTACGTAATATAGGATTCATGATTTTCCCCTTATCTGAAAGTTTGCAAGCTATTAACTATGTCTTAAGTCATCTCCGTATCGCCCTTAGTACCAAGCACCCTTTCAGTCATCCTAGATGATTTTTCTTAGTTATTCATACTTTTTTGTACTCAGGACTAGTCATTGTTTACTGCTAAGAACACGTCCTTGAAAGAAAAGGAGAAAGTGCTGTCCTTGAGAACCGCAGACCTTTGTTTGTGGCATTAAAGGGGGCTCTGCATTTTGTCACAAGTGGATGGCATGGCCAACTTAAAATGAAGGGGGTGCTCAAGAGCTGGGCCTGTGCAGTGCAGAAAGTATGGCGGGGTACCCCTGCCCTGTTGGGCTGTGTCATCAAGCCCATCTTGACTCTGAATCTTTTCTCCTCTTGGGTTCTTCTTCATCTGAAAATGCTATGGGGAAGGGCATGTCCCTGACTTCCAGGGAGGTGACATTAGGTTCCCTTTCTTTCCCTCTCTCTCCAGGTGCCAAGCTCTCCTGATGAAATGTGTTCTGCCCCACTGGGCTCCGGGGGCAGTGTCTGGTGCTGTTGATGCCCTTGTTCGAAATTTCCAGAATGGATAGTCCCCCAAAGCTGACTGGAGAGACCCTCATCGTCCACCACATCCCCCTGGTGCACTGTCAAGTCCCAGACAGGCAGTGCTGTGGAGGGGCAGGTGGGGGGAGTGGGAGCACAAGATCCAATCCCTTCTGCCCACCTGAGCTGGGCATCACCCAGCCTGATCAAGACCTAGGACAAGCTGACTCGCTGCTATACAACAGTCTGCGCTCTGCTCCGGGGGGATCTGTGCGGTCTGCAGAGAGCACGAAGAGTAGGATGCGGGATGGAAGAGGCCCCGGGGCTCCTAAACGACACAATCCCTTTCTGCTGCAGGAAGGCGTGGCTGAGCCAGGACTTGGTGACCTATATGATGACAGCACTGGTGATAGTGCCACCCAGCAGTCCTTCCACCTGCATGGGGCTGGTCAGCCCACCTTACATCTATCCCCTTTCCAGCTGCCACCACCTGGCCCTAGAGTGGGCAGGCCATGGGGGGCGACACGTAGTCGGGCTGGAGTAGTGGAGGGGCAGGAGCAGGAGCCAGTGGCCACCTTGGATCCCCAGCAGTGCAGCACTAGCCACTGCTGCCGGCCAGAACTGGAAGCGGAGACCATGGAGCTGGATGAGTGTGGGGGACCTGGTGGGAGTGGCAGTGGGGGTGGAGCCAGTGATACCTCCGGCTTTTCCTTTGATCAGGAATGGAAACTCAGTTCAGATGAATCCCCAAGGAACCCAAGATGCTCAGGCTCAGGACCTCAGCACTGCCGCTGCAGTAGCACATCCAGTCAGTCCGAGGCGGCTGACCAGTCCATGGGCTATGTGAGCGACTCCTCCTGCAACAGCTCAGATGGTGTGCTGGTCACCTTCAGCACCCTCTACAACAAGATGCATGGCAACTCCCGTGCCAATCTCAACTCCGCCCCACAGTCTTGCAGCAACTCTTCCTTCTGCAGCCACTCAGACCCTGGCGCCTTCTACCTGGACCTGCAGCCCTCCCCAGCTGAGTCTAAGATGTCTTGTGAGTCTCACCACCCTGACAGTGGAGGAAGGGAGGGGAGCTACGGCTGTCCTCATGCCACATCTCCTGAGCTCGATGCCAACTGCAACTCCTACCGCCCACACTGTGAGCCCTGCCCAGCTGTGGCTGACCTCACAGCTTGCTTCCAGAGCCAGGCCCGTCTTGTTGTGGCCACACAGAATTACTACAAACTTGTCACCTGTGACCTGTCCTCCCAATCTTCCCCAAGCCCAGCTGGCTCTTCCATCACCAGCTGCTCTGAGGAACACACCAAGATAAGCCCTGCACCAGGCCCTGGTCCAGACCCTGGCCCCAGCCAGCCCTCTGAGTATTACCTATTCCAGAGGCCAGAAGTCCAGCCGGAGGAACAAGAAGCAGTGGGTTCCTCAGTGGAAGCAGCAGCTCCTGTGGGCCCCACTGTGATTGAGGGGCAAGTGTACACTAACACTTCACCCCCCAACCTTAGCACTGGACGCCAGCGCTCTCGAAGCTGTGATCGCACCCTTGCGCGCAGCCCTCCTGTCCGCTTGGGCTCACTGGAACGCATGTTGAGTTGCCCAGTGCGCCTGAGTGAGGGTCCTGCAGCCCTCGCTGGGCCTGGCTCCCCGCCTAGGCGTGTCACCTCCTTTGCTGAGCTGGCCAAAGGCCGGAAGAAAGCCGCAGGCTCTGGCTCTCCGCCACTTCGACTGAGTGTTGGGGACTCCTCCCAGGAGTTCTCCCCCATCCAAGAAGCCCAACAAGATAGGGTGAGCCCTCTGGACAAGGGCACTCGCTGTAGCCATAGCCTACCACCCATGCCCTCGGGGCCAGGCGTGGACCTAGTTGGCCCAGAGCCCTGGTCCACCCAGGTCTGTCAGGGCCCCCAGTCCAATGAGATGCCACCTGCTGGCCTCAGAGCTGCTGGGCAAGGCCCCCTGGCCCAACTGATGGATCCAGGGCCTGCTCTCCCAGGGAGCCCAGCCAACAGCCATACACAGAAGGATGCAAGAGCTAGAGCTGACGGTAAGGAACCTAGCTGGAGAATACAAAGATATATGCATGGCTTCCTAAGTGATAGGGCCCTGGCAACCACCCCATCCACAACCACTAAAGGTTCCTCAGCCTAGATTAATCATCTTTCCAGTCCAGTTCATGTCCTACAGTTGTAACAGGGAGAAGGAGGGATAGAGGATAAAAATACACTGAGGATATAAAATTATCAGGATTTATAGAGATTGATATATTGGTAAAGGAAGTAACACAGAAGATTGTGATTATAAGCCTAGATGACTGGAAAGATGATGGTATGTAGATAGGGGACTCAAACACTGAAGTAGATTTATGGGAAAAGAGATAAGGCAAGAGTTTAGTTTTGGACATTTAGGAATTTGCAGTGCTTAAGGGATATGCCCAATAGGCAGACCATACTGGGTGTTCGTGAAGTTCATTCTTTCATCAGTGATTGTTGCCACTCATCAAAGAGCCTGAAACCAATCGCTTAACCTTTAAAGCCTCCTGGGTCCTTTTTCCCGTTTGTTTTATTACGTTCGAGTAATTATTTTATAAAGGCTCTATGTTAAATACTGGCAATAGATATGAGGGACAGTCTCTGCCCTTAAAGAATACTGACTAAGAGGGGCGCCTGGGTGGCTTAGTCGGTTAAGCGTCCGACTTTCACTTAGGTCATGATCTCGCGGTTCGTGGGTTCGAGCCCCGCGTCGGGCTCTGTGCTGACTGCCAGCTCAGAGCCTGAAGCCTGTTTCAGTCTGTGTCTCCCTCTCTCTCTGACCCTCCCCTGCTCACGCTGTCTCTCTCTCTCCTAGATAGAAATAAATAAAACATAAAAAAAAATTAAAAAAAAAAAAAAAAAAAAAAAAAAAAAAAAAAAAGCTTTAAAAAAAAAAAGAATACTGACTAAGGAAGAAAACAGAAAAGGAAACATAATTAAAACATAGAGATGACAGTTTATGGTACTGCTCTATGAGAGGGATATTCAAACAGACTAAAATGTCAGAGAAGGACTGCTAACATAATTTATATTTAAAACCGGTCTAGAAAGACGATTAGAAATATGCTTTGTGGAGACGTGTAAGAACACTCTAGGTTCCTACAGTAGTCTATATAAAACTACAAAGGTGCAGAATAACTTGATGCTTTCCATAAACTGCAAATAATTTGGTATAGCCATGGTGGGGTGTGGGTGGAACTATTGAAGGGTTTTAATCAGGGAAGTGGCATTTTGTTGTTTTTAACAGCTTAGTAGCATGTGTTCGTTGGCATTTTAAAAAGATCACTGGTTGTTTGAGTGGAAGGTGGATTAGAAAGAATGTCCTGGGGGTCAGGAGGCGGCCATAATCAGAGTCATCATACTAAAAGAGGTAGTAGTTGCATATGTGGAATTTAAGAAACAAAACATATGAGCAAAGGGGAAGGAAAGGAAAATTAAGATAAAAACAGAGAGGGAGACTCTCATAAGAGACTCTTAAATACAGAAAACAAACTGAGTGTTGCTGGAGGGGAGGTAGGTTGGGGAACAGGCTAAATGTGTGTCGGGCATTAAGAAGGCACTTGTTGGGATGAGCACTGGGTGTTAATATGGAAGTGATGAATCCCTAAATTCTGTTCCTGAAACCATTATTACACTATATGTTAACTAACTTGGACTTAAATAAAAAATTAAAAATATTTTAAATTAAATTTTTAAAAATAACTTCTAAAAAAGAGGTAGTTGAAGCTTTGAGTAGATGAGAGCATCCAGGGAGAATGTGTGGAGTTATAAAGGGAACAAGGACAGAGAGCCCCAAGGATACAATGACTTAAGAGTGAGCAGAGCAACATTCCAAAGAGACTGAGAATAGTTAGGAGAATAGAGGAAAACCTGGAGAGAGTGAAGGTACATGCACTAAATGAGAAAATTTCAAAAAGAGTTCAACAAAGTTTTGAAGTGAAATGACTAACTTATTAAGGCTGAAGAATCCCAAAGGCAACATTTGAGAGGAGTGAGGGTGGAACCCAGATCTTAGAGGGTTTGGATGGAAAGAGGAGACAAAGCAGGGGAAAGGAAGATAAAGGGGAATGTGCTGTGCTGTAGCCTCAGGTTGGGGTCCATTGGCTTCTCAAATGAAATGGGCTAAAATAAATAAATAAATAAATAAATAAATAAATAAATGGTTTTATCTCTGCTGTTAGGGAGATCACAGCCCATCAGAAGACTTCACACTCCTACACATACACAGAGGAGCTGTTTTGGGGAGTGGGGAATGGAAAGGGAGGTCTCTAGGAAAGAGGAGGTTCAGAAACAGCAGAGACTCTCCAGAGTCCCTTGGAACCTATGCCCTTCTTAGACTGTACTGTCTGGTAGGTATCTCTAGGCACAGAGGATGTTGTGGTTGGCATTCTTAGGGCAAGAGCAGTCCTGGTCAGAGATGCATTAAAAGTGTTGTTTGTTTTGTTATCAGGTTAAGACTTTTCATATAGAGATGGTGTTCTGTTCCATAAGTCTCCAGTGACCCACCACAGGTCTCTCCTCTTGATTCTTTACTACATGTGACTATTCAAAGAATTCATGAATGACAAAACAAGCTGAGATCTCTTTGAGATCCTGAACAGCAGTCAGTATTCAAAAAGATCTTACCAAGTCTGGAAAGAACAAAACTGAAAAAGCAGGGAACAATGTGAAGTTTGATAGGTGAGCTGTACTTCAGTTGATTTGGGATATTTAATGGATAGCAAACTCAGAATGAGTCAGCAGTTTGGAAGGGCTTCCTTCCAAAGCTAGGGTTGGGAAGACCTATTCTGATATCCAGAGTCTGTTCAGCCTTGAAATTTGATACTTAAATGAATGGAAAGGAGGAAGACATTCCCAGCAGGGAAATCTGTGCGCTTAAAGATGGGAACAGAGTGGGAAGAGTGGTATCAATGAGAATGGCAGGTGTGGAAGTTTGAGGGGAGAACAGCCTAATTGGTGGCAGGTGTGGACAGCTGTTTGCGAAGATTAGACTTTATTCTCTGGGCAGTATGGCAACGGGATAAAATTGGTATTTTAGGAAGAAGACTGATTTATGTAAGAAGATCTGGATGCAATGAGACGAGACTGAGCCAAGGGAGACAGTGGGGATTCATTTATTTAACAAATATTCATTTAGTACCTATTACATACCTGGCTCTACTCTAGGCACTAGGGATACATCAGTGAACAATTTAAAAACCCTGCTTTTTTGGAGCCTTCATAAGGAAGGAGTAATAGACAATAAACAAATGAGATTAATTTCTGATAGTGATAAAGTGCTAAAAAGAAAATAAAACAGGATAATGAGATACAGTGTGATTGGGTGGTTGCCACTGAGGAAGTGATATTTGAGCTGATGCCTGAATGATGAGAAGATTTAGGGCAGAACTGCAAGTGCAAAAGACCCTGAGATGTTAATGAACTAGCCATGCTTAAGGACAGAAAGAAGTTTGGCTGGAGCACAGTAATCAAGGGAGAATGACAAAGGTTGCTCTCAGCACAGATTAGGGATAACTAGAGGGTATATTTTTAACATGTCCCTTAGGAATGATTCTAAGTCCCGCATTCCATGGGGTTGTGATCACTGTCCCCTTAAGACTCACTGAAGTAAATAAATAAATGGGAAAAGATGAAGGCTACTATTTCATGTGTAGTGCAGTGTGATAAAGATAACATTAGCCCCTAAATGAGACTCTGGCTTAGGCAGAATTCTCCTTCTTCCACTTCCTAGTTATGTGACCTTGGGCACATGACTTAATCTCTAAATTTCCAATACCCTGATCTGTCTGGTAAGGATATTAATTCCTGTCTCACAGACTTGTGCTAGCCAGCCACACCCAGGGGTTTAGGCTTTGTAAGTGCTTATAGCACCACCTTGTGTTCATCAAGATGTTTATCATATGGCAGTGTTTTATTAGAAGCCCGACTCACACAAAGACAATCCAGGTATGCAGTATCCTGAAATTCTGTGTTTAGTTCGGAGCCCCATGTTTTGAGAGATGATGACCTGAAGATTAGCTGAAAGAGCAGGAGAGGACCAGTCTTGGGGACCACAGCTCTGTGTAGAGGGAGCAAATGAAGACCTGAGATTCCAATGCCAAGATTATGAAATAGTGGGAATTGGGTGGATAAGAGCGACAGGAGGCTGATCCCAGCTGCAGATAAAGAAATATTATGGTTAGATTTGCTTAAGAATGAAATGAGTCAGCTTTATTGGAGACAGGCGATGATGAGCAAAAGCTTGAAGTAAATAATGTCTTACCCTGAAGGCCTGTGACTCTGACTCCAACTCTTTAGGCTTTAGGCTTTAGAAACAAAGGAAACGGTGTTTCTACCATTGACTGAAATGGAAGTCATCAGGAGAAAAGTGATAGATGAAGTGTTTTAAAATAGCAATTTTTAAGTGAAAGCAAAATCCTTGGGGTACCTGGGTGGTTCAGTTGGTTGAGCATCTGACTCTTGATTTCAGCTCAGCACTGAGTGGAGCCTGCTTAAGATTCATTCTCTCTCTCTCTCTCTCTCTCTCTCTGTCTCTCAAAATACAATAAAATAAAAAATAATTGAAAGCAGAATTTTAAAGCAGAATGATCCAGAGATCAAGGGGAAGCTTGGGGCTAAAACAGTAGGTTGGGAGTCATCTGTATGAATATCTAAACTTGAACAATGCAGGGGAGAAAGTGTAAAGGGAGATCTAAGAATGGAGCCTTAAGATACACCCACCCTTGAAGTCAAGAAAATGAAGAAGGGGTGAATAGCCAAGAGTACAAGGGAGTTCAGCATCATTAAAACAATAGCAAATGTTTTACAAAATATGGGAGGATCAGTGTCATATTCCCAAACTTGGATTACCCCTACCCCATTCAGTTCCTACAGTTCAAGTCCTGCTTGTCTCTTCCCCTCTCCCCAGTGGGCATCATCTGTCTGCTTCTTTGCTTCCTCTCATGGGGGTCTCAGGGCATGTCTGTCTGATTCCTTCTCCATCACTGTTGCCACAGGAGGTGGTGCTGAGAGCCGACCAGTCCTTCGCTACAGCAAGGAGCAGAGGCCAACCACACTGCCCATCCAGCCCTTCGTGTTCCAGCACCACTTCCCCAAGCAGTTGGCCAAGGCCCGGGCCCTCCACAGCCTTTCCCAGCTCTACAGCCTCTCTGGCTGTGGCCGTGCACAGCAGCCTGCCCCTCTGGCTGCCGCCACTGCTCAAGTTCCAGCCTTAGCTCCCTCAGGGGAGTCGCAGGCACCCACCAACAGAGGTGCCAGGAAAGCTGGGCCTGAGCCAGAAACCTCAAGGCCGTCACCCCTGGGTAGCTACTCCCCCATCCGCAGTGCTGGCCCCTTTGGGGCCAGCACCGACTCTTCTGCTTCCACCTCGTGCTCTCCTCCTCCAGAGCAGGCTACAGGCACAGAAAGCCCACCCCCATGGAGCCACTCCTGTCCTGTTGCCCGGCCTGCCACCTCGCAGCAGCCACAGAAGGAGGATCAGAAGATACTGACCTTGGCTGAGTACCGTCTCCGTGGAACAGGAAGCTTGCCCCCTCTGGGCTCCTGGAGATCTAGCCTCAGTCGAGCAGAAAGTCTAGCCCGAGGAGGTGGTGAGGGCAGCATGACCTCCAGGCCCAATAATGGTATGAGCTTTATCCCCCACCCCAAGCATCTTTACCTCCCCTTTGAATGGTTTCTTATATTCCAGCCTGGGGTCAGGGGTTAAAACATTTACATCTCCTTCCCCAGCATCTATGGATAATGTCCACACAAACCTAGCCCTCATATTTTATATGGGCCCACTGAGTGGATATGAAGTGCTGTCTCCTGCTAACTCTTATCTGTCTTTTCTGCTAATCTGCTCTGCTTTCAGCCAATCACCTGTCCCCTCAAGCACTCAAGTGGCGGGAATACAGGAGGAAGAACCCACTAGGGCCACCTGGATTGTCAGGGAGCCTAGACCGAAGGCCACAGGAAGCTCGGCTGGCCCGAAGGAACCCCATCTTTGAATTCCCTGGCTCCTTCAGTGCTGCTGGCCATCTGAACTGCCGGATGAATGGTGTGTGAGCCAGGTCCCCAGTATACCCAAGACAGGCTCTACACAGCTTGGCAGGGCTGGAGAAGGGGTCAGTCCCAAAGGAACACAGAACCCAGATGCAACTCTTGGAGGGAGAGTTGCTTGAGATTGATTTTTCTCTTCTTTGCAGGTCAAGTAGTGAAGCCATTACCACTGACCTGCCCTGACTTCCAAGACCCCTTTTCCTTGACCGAGAAGCCTCCAGCTGAGTTTTGTCTGTCCCCAGATGGCAACTCAGAGGCCATTTCCATTGACCTGCTTCAGAAAAAAGGTGAATATTACCCCAGCTCAGGCTGGGAATTCTTTTCTCAGTACCTATTTGTGCACATTGCACAATTGCCCTACCATTTAATCTTCCAGAATATTTCCCTATCTTAGAACTCCACATGCTAGAACGGAATTAGGACAGCAATTGGGGCAAGACGTAGAAGTCTGTGCATTGTTTATGGCGTGTGTGCATGAGCACACAAGGGTCATTTATCAGGTGCTTAAGAATCGGGCTTCAGTCTCTTACCTTAGGAAGCTATGTATAGTGAGGGAGACTGCCATGCCATAAATAAGTAGCCATGTGCTCTACTGGGGACAGTTCAAGTACTACAGGGTCTAACAGCTTCAGTAAGCAGGATGGTAACATCTACTAAGATGTTTAGAAAATAAGGGACCACGGGACTAAGAGAGCTGTTTCAGTGAGGTGATGTGGAGAGAACTGAGTATCACTGTGGGATGAAAGGAAGGAGCCTGTGAGAAGGAATAAAGATGAAGCTAAGGTCCCTTGCTGCAGAGGGAAAGTGGGCGATTCAAACCTAGGAAGAGGGAAGAACCTTGAGCAAGATGGAGAGTGAGGGAGGCCTGAGAGAGGGTAGGAAGAATGTATTTGTGTTCATGACCAGTTGCCTCTGTTCTCTGGGTGAAGTAGAACCAAGGGCTTGAGAAGAGGAGTAAAGATCTGGCAACATGAAAGGGTAGCAGAGCGTACCGCGAGATGCACATCCAAGAAGTACCCTTGTCAGTCACTGTGGTGAGTGGCCCTGGACTTTCTCCAGCAGCCACTAGCCTGGTTTCTCATAGCAGAGAAGATGGATAGTTAGATTGATCCAGGGTTTGGAGTAAGAGGGTCTTGAAGATGCAGTTGCTGAGATGGGTCCACTGGTGGTGAAAGCAGTGCAGGGCTTGAGAACTGGGCAAAAACAGGAAGGGGCTAGGGCCTGGTCCTTGGTGAGACTGAGATCTGTGTGCAGGGACAGAGAGAGAGAGAGAGAGAGTGGAAGCCCCTCCCTCTCTCCACGGAGGGCTCAGTTTCAGCCATGTTGCTCACAGACTTCCTTAGGAACCTGTCTCACATCAAATTCTTACTTGTAGGGTTGGTGAAGGCAGTTAACACTGCTGTGGACCTCATTGTAGCCCATTTTGGCACAAGCCGGGATCCTGGAGTGAAGGTAGGCAAAGAGGGGGATCACGAGAGAAGCATGCTCAGATCCAAGAGACTCAGAGAGGACCAAGGTAGGGCATCAAATGATTCCCTGTACTTCTCTACTGCATCCACAGGCAAAGCTGGGGAATAGTTCTGTGAGCCCCAATGTGGGCCACCTGGTTCTGAAATACTTGTGCCCTGCAGTCCAGGCTGTGCTGGAAGATGGGCTCAAGGCCTTTGTGCTAGATGTCATCATTGGGCAACGGAAGAACATGCCATGGAGTGTGGTTGAGGCTTCCACACAGCTAGGTAAGTGCTGGGTGGCAAGATATGGACTCTAGGCTGAAATTAGGGTTCCAGAGACTGGACATGTGACTGCTAACTCTGGCTTCCTCTCAGGCCCATCCACCAAGGTCCTGCATGGCCTCTACAACAAAGTCAGCCAATTTCCAGAGCTCACCAGTCACACCATGCGTTTCAACGCCTTCATTCTTGGCCTGCTCAAGTGAGTGTGTGGGGCACCAAGAGCTGCAAACCACCAGCCCTCTCCCCTGGGCTCCGCCACTTCTGAGGAACCAACTCTCTAGACTGAGACAGTCAGGTGGATAGGCAGGATCTGTGGCCAGGGCCCAGGCTTACCTCCCCCCCACCCACATCTAGCTACAGCCTCTCTCAGTAGGTCACTGGTTTCCCACCACACCCACAACCCTCTGGCACTGATCACCAACATGGTCCTTTGCTTTTAATCTGGCTTTTAATCCATAATCTGGCTTATTTGGAAATTAATCTAGTTCTTTGGATATTATAAACCTTGATCCTCCCCATTCCAGCACTACTTCCAAATCCTGCCTGACCATAAGTCCACCTTGAGACCCACATCCTAGTATCTTTCTTTCTCAAGTATGGGCCCAGGCCATCCCCTTTGGGATGTGTACCCTGTACTCTCACAGTAGCTTCCCTGACTTCTTGGGTCCTATGCAAGTCAACTCCTTTCTAGAAGGAAGAAATTGGCTTGTGAATCACATGTTCACCCCCTCCCAACGTCCCCACCGACTTTCCAGAACCATATTACATGAAATGAACCAGGTAGCATCCCTGCCATAGAAGGAGGATGTTCCCCTATACCTCTGCCCTATGTCCATGGGACCCCATGTCCATCTCCTTTGTACTTTATCATCTGGCTATATCCACCCAAGATTCAACTCTCTTCACCTGTTTCCCTACAGCATCCGGTCCCTGGAGTTCTGGTTTAACCACCTCTATAACCATGAAGGTAATGCCTAGAACACTGTTCTCTCTTGCAAACTCAATATAGGCCAGACTCAGAGGCTCAAAGAGGGAGGCACAGCTCTTTACAGGTGCTAGAGGTGGGGAGGGAACCACACAAGCTTTCATCCTCAAAGCCGAGGCTTCTGCCCAAAACTTTCCCCAGCTTCTACTTAAGTTAGAGCCTTGAAGTAAGCAGGATACTCAGGCAGTCTGGAAGTCAGGGTGGCTAGGAACCCCAACGCCTCTCCTCTGAACCTGGGACTGCCACTTAGGGTTTGGAGATCATGACCCACATAACTTCAGGTGGTGGTGTTTCCACCAGAGTGCATCTGAGGGCACAGTATGCAGCCTGTGCGGCTCTGCCAGGGCTGCTTCTCAAAGGCCCACCCCAGACCATGCTGCACTTCTCTGTGGCTCAGGACTCTCTCTTTCTCCCCTAGATATCATCCAGACCCACTACCAGCCATGGGGCTTCCTGAGTGCAGCGCATACTGTGTGCCCTGGGCTCTTTGAGGAGCTGCTGCTGCTGCTACAGCCCCTGGCCCTGCTGCCCTTCAGCCTCGACTTGCTGTTCCAGCACCGGCTGCTGCAAAGTGGGCAGCAGCAGCGGCAGCACAAGGAGCTGCTGCGGGTGTCCCAGGACCTACTGCTGTCTGCCCACTCAACGCTGCAGCTGGCCCGGGCTCGGGGCCAGGAGGGCCCTGGAGACACAGACAGGGCAGTCCATGGGGAACGGGTGAAGGGTGTGGGTGCCTCAGAAGGTGGAGAGGATGAAGAGGAAGAGGAGACAGAAGAGGTGGCAGAGGCAGCTGGGGGCCCAGGGCGTGGCAGGTGGGCCCGAGGTGGGCAGGCTGGCTGGTGGTACCAGCTCATGCAGAGCTCCCAGGTCTACATCGATGGCTCAGCCGAGTGCTCTAGGTTCCCCCGTGGTGGCAGCAGTAGCAGCAATGAGAAAAAGAAAGGGTCAGGAGGTGGGGGACCACCCCCTCGAGAGGGAGTAGTCGAGGGAGCAGAGGCCTGCCCTGCCCCTGAGGAGACCCTTGGCCGGGACAGGGGCTGGCCCTTCTGGATGGGGAGCCCCCCTGATTCTGTACTGGCTGAGCTGAGGCGCAGTCGGGAGAGGGAAGGGTCCACTGCCGCCTCAGCAGAAAGTGAGGAAGGAACCTCAGAGCCTTCACCTGGGGGCATCAAGTGGGGCCACCTCTTTGGTTCCCGAAAGGCTCAGCGTGAGACCCGGCCCACAAACAGGTGAGAGGCAGCCCATGGTGTAGATGGAGGGATTGGGGGAGCCTCTCTAAGCCAGGATACAGACAGAGCCAGAGCCCTGGCTGCTCTCTTCTAGGCTACCCTCCGACTGGCTGAGCCTGGACAAGTCCATGTTCCAACTAGTGGCACAGACAGTGGGTGCCCGCCGGGAGCCAGAGCCCAGGGAAAGCCTGCAGGAACCACCCTCTCCAGCTCTGCCCTCCAAGCCTCCATGGTAAGCCCTGGGAGATAGGATTGGGGGGCTGGGCTTGGCTTTGGATCGGGTTTCTCTGACCTCCATTTGTTGTTTCCCCAGCGAGGTGAAGGCACTGTGCCATCATCTGGCCACAGGCCCTGGACAGCTGAGCTTCCGCAAGGGAGATATCCTCCGGGTGCTGGGGCCAGCTGGAGGAGACTGGCTGCGCTGCAGCCGTGGCCCCGACACCGGCCTGGTGCCACTGGCCTATGTGACCTTGACCCCAACTCCAAGTCCAACCCCTGGAAGCAGCCAAAATTGAGGTCCTGTGCATGTTGGTGGCCTCAGGGACCCTCATAACGTCCAACTCAGAGCCTGAGAGCCCTTCCCAAGCCCTCTGGCTTGGCCACAGAGAGCAGACTGAGAGCTGGGGGCCGTACATCCCTGTGCTCAGTATTAATTACTCCCCGTTAACTGTCCCAGTGACCTCATCCAGACCTCCACCTGGGAAAGGAGGGAAGGGATGCAGCACTGGGCTGCCAGGATTTCCCCAGGCCATCTGGGCTGGCCCTTTCATAGGTACAGATAAGCATGTCCCTATGGAGGGAGGTGACCAGAGGCCCATTTGCAGGTTCCCTAGGCCAGGTGGTAAGGAGGTTGGGTGACAGTATTGGGGCTAGTTCCCTGAGCCCCCAAATGTAAATAGGCTGTGGCCAGTGCCTGGCGGTCAGAAGAGGGAGGAAGAGCCCAGGCTTCTGTTTATGTATTTATTTATTTATTTATTACACCTATTAATAAAAAAGGTGCTCGGCCTCCAAACCATTTTTCTTTGTGCCTCCCCCCACCCTGGGGCCCACCTCTCTTCATTGCAAAAAGATGGCTGGGATAGGAAGAAAGGGAAGAGAAAACTTGAAGTCCAGGTACCTATACCAGGAGCTGCTTCTGGAGGGTGCTGAGGCCCAGTGCATCATGGGTGAGATGCCCATATGTGCGACCGAACTGGAACTTATACCCTATATGGACAAGAAAGTCTGTCACTTGTAGCTGGTGGCATGGAAAAGCCTTTTATTTTCCAGCCAGTGCCTAAGCCAAAATCTGGTCCCAACTTCCACTGTGAGCTGCCTCCATTTCCTTTTCTTCCCAGTGATAAAACTGAACCACATGATCCAAGCCCCCCACCATATCTATTAGTTCCAACCCCCCAAACCACTTCCACCCGTTCCACATACAAATACTCCAGTCCCCCAAAGCTTCCCTCTGGGGCTATCCTCACCTGGCACATAACCCCCATAATTAGGTAACAGGCCCAGGTTCTGAGGGTAGGTCCTAGAAAGTGGGGGGAGATGTTTGGGATCCTTCTGGGGTCTGTCCCCTGAATACATCTGTCCAAATTCCTGCAGTGCCCGGTTGGTGAGAACAGGAAAGCTGGAGCCGAAGAGGAAGCGGGCCCGGGGCACATAACCAGTGAAGCCTGGAGGGATGGGGATACTGAAGTCAGGACCTCCTGGGGGCTCCCCACACCTTTGATCATTACCCACTTCCTCTCACCTGGCATGAAGTACTTGTGAGGATCTTTGTCATCCATGGAATAGGGGGAAGCCTTGTGAGGGAAAGTTGACAGAGAAAAAACAAGGCTATCACATTCAGCCACTGTGCTCTACCAGAAGCTCCCAGGGACCTGGAGCTGGCCGTCAGGCCCACACCCCCTGCACCCAGAGTCATGCTACTCATGGCCACCCCTAGACCTGGCCACACTCCCAACCCCCCTTCACTCTCTCCAGCCTTTCAGGTCTTACTTGTTCTGCCTCTTGCCCCGGCTCAGGCTCTTTCTCTGACTCCAGCTCTGACTCTGGCTTTGGTTCTTGGTCTTTCCCCACGTCTTTTTCTCCCTTTGCTTCCTTTGGCAGCTCTTGACTCCCTTGTCCCCCAGACCACTGAGTGAAATCATTCAGAGCCTCAGCCCAGACCTGACTACAGTTCTTGGCAAAGATGAACTGTGCCTGGGGTACAAAACCTGGGTGGGAGGAGGCAAGGAAGATTTCGATTAGTGTTTGGGGCACATGTTCTGGGACAGGGACACCGTACATACATACCTGTGTACCCTGGGATCATGGTGGAGCTGAGCCTTTCATGCCCACGCCTGACAGGCAGGCTTCTCCTGGGAACCTTAGGAGATCGTGGAGGCTGGATGGGAGGCAGAAGTGTGCGATGGGCAGGGGGCCAGGCCAGACCAGGAACTCCTCGAAGTAGCTGACCAGTCATCTGCCCATAGGTCTGGCCCATGCTGAATTGAAGTAGTGGGCAGTGTCCGGTGTACCTGTAGCACAGGACTTCCCCACTCATCTCCAGTCTCCCTCTGCTCCACTACCCCCAGAGATAGAAACAGAGACCTCTGAAGCCCTGATTTTTTTCTGGATTCAGCTGTGTGCATATTTGGAACAGGCATTTCTCAGTTCTCTAGGTTTTCAACCCTTCCCCTGTGCTATTACCCTATTACCATAGAAAAGACAACACAGAGCTTTGTGACAGGCCCAGCTACCACTATTGCCTTGCTTTTCCTGTATCATTGAACATCATAAATAATCCAGCCCTGGGTCTCCCAAACCAGTATGTCTACTTGGCCTCCAAGGTCTTGGTGGCTCAATTCCCATATCCCTATATGCCTATTTCCAGAAGCAAGCAGCATGTACCCTGGGTAGAAGTCTTACCCTGGGATATAATGAGAGTTCTGGGGGTTCAGCCCTGGTATGAAGGTGCTGGCCATAGCCATGGGAATCCAGGCAGTTCCTTTTGTTTCCCTTGGAGCCCAAGCTCTGGGCTGTGTGTACTGTGTCCAGGGCTGTGGGGTGGAGCCAGAGGCAAGAGGCAGTGCCAGGGGAGGAGAGAGAGGAGGAGGCATTAGTGTGATAAATGCCAGGGCCAAGGCCAATAGAACAGGAGAGCAGGGATTCACTGGCTTGTCTACTCCAGAACAAATGCAGTCAGTCAAGTGGGGGCAGGGAAAAGTCTGAGTAGGACTGCCCCATTCCAGGAAGGCCTAAAGTGGGAGGTGAAAGAACAAAAACTGTTAGCTCCACTCAGCTCTTTATATAAATATATATATATATATATATATATATATATATAGTTTGTTTATTTTTGAGACAGAGACAGAACATTAGCGGGGGAGGGGCAGAGAGAGAGGGAGACACAGAATCTGAAGCAGGCTCCAGGCTCTGAGCTGCCAGCACAGAACCCGATGCGGGGCGCGAGATCATGACCTGAGCCGAAGTCGGACACTCAACCAACTGAGCCACCCAAGCGCCCCTCCACTCAGCTCTTTGTTAAAAGAAGACCCTTCCTTCTTAAGCCTCCTGCCTGAAGACATGTGGGTGCTACTCTCTGTGAGTCTTGGTTGGAGGTGACCAGAGTTCCTGGGAAAAGAGGTCTCTGAGGGAAGCCCAGAGGGGAGGTGACAGGGAGAAAAAGGAACCTAGGGACCTCAAAGCAGTGACATTGTTTATTTTCAGTAATTTAATCTGATAAGAAATATTTATTGATTACCAACCATAATGTGGATCATCACTCAACAAATAATGCCATGCTCTCCTACACACATTCTGTAGTCAGAAAAGCTAAGCTCCCCATGACTTTGGGCAGGTCATTTAGTATCTCCGAACCCCACCATCATTTACAAAATGGAGAATTTAGGACTCACCCTGCTACTGTTGTAAAGCTCAAATTAATATATACAAATGTGTTTTGTAACAGTAAAGACCATGAAGTCAGAAGGGCGGGGGTAGGAGAAAGAGCATGGGCATGAGGTCACACAGTCATGCGCTCCTAATAACTTGTTGCCTCCAGCCAACCTTACCTTTTGTGAGCAGGTGACTTAACTTCTTCTGAACCTGAATTCCCTAAACTCTAACACAAAACTTAAAATAACCTAACCTACCAGGGTGCTGTTAAGGATAAAGTCACTGTGGGAAAGAATTTACCCCAGGCACCTGGCACACAGCTACTAAAACTTAATTTTCTTCCCTATTGTCTAATATTTCCTCAAAGCTTCTAACGCATATGGGAGATCTGTGACTGGTTAGTAAATTTAGTGGATATGGGTTTTCCTACTGTGGGAGTTCACAGAAAGGAGATATGATGGTAATGTTGGGTTTTTAAGACTAGGGTTTTAAGAACAAATTAGAATTTGTTAAGAAAACAATTCAGGGGCACCTGGCTGGCTCAGTTGGTAGAGCATGCAACTCTTGGTCTCAGGGTCACGAGTTCAAGCCCCACACTTGCTGAAGAGCTTACTTAGAAAAAAGGGGGCAGGGGCGCCTGGGTGGCTTAGTCGGTTAAGCGTCCAACTTTCGCTTAGGTCATGATCTCACGGTTCGTGGGTTTGAGCCCCGCATCGGGCTCTGTGCTGACTGCCAGCTCAGAGCCTGGAGCCTATTTCGGAGTCTGTGTCTCCCTCTCCTTCTGACCCTCCCCTGCTCACGCTCTCTCTCTCTCTCCTGGAAATAAATAAAAAATATTAAAAAAGAAAAAGAAAAAAGGGGGGGCGGGGAAGGGATGTTTGCATGGCTCAGTTGGTTAAATATCAGTCCAAGTCTTGACTTTGGCTCAGGTCACAGTCTCATGGTTTGTGGGTTCAAGCCCTGTGTCAGGCTCTGCACTGACAGCAAGAAGCCTGCTTGGGATTCTCTCTGTCTTCCTCTCTCTCAAAAAAAATAAACTATAAAAGAGTGGGGGAGGCGCCAGAGTGGCTCAGTTCTTTAAAGCATCCAGCTCTTGATTTCAGCTCAGGTCATGATCTCACAATTCAAGAGATCGAACAGCACAGAGCCTACTCAGATTTTCTCTCTTCCCCTCCCCTACTCACTCTCAAAATAAACATTTAAAAAATTTTTTAATAAAATAAATATAAATAAAAGTTAAAAAAATTATTTAAAAAAGTAAAAATAGGGACTCCTGGGTGGCTCAGTCAGTTAAGCGTCTGACTTCAGCTCAGGTCATGATCTCGAGCCCTGTATTGGGCTCTGTGCTGACAGCTCAGAGCCTGGAGCCTGCTTCAGATTCTGTGTCACCTTCTCTCTTTGCCCCTCCCCTGCTCATGCTCTGTTATTCTATATCAAAAATAAATTAATTAAATAAATAAATAACATTTTTAAAAACTTTTTTAAAAAAGGAGACCTCAGAGAGAAGGGAGCATGACTGGAACTCAGCTCTGGGGCTGAGTCAGGGCCAGGCCAGTACACCTTTCCAGGAGGCAGAGTCTCTGCTCTTTCCCCTACCCAACTGACAGTATCCAGGCTGACCAAGCATGTGTCACTGACCTGGAGATTGCACAGGAACACTGGGCCCCAAGGAATACATTTCGCGTTCCTCGCTGTTCTGCCAAGGACAGCCTTGGAATGTGTCCTTTAGAGCTAGAGTTGTAGGGCACTTGGCTCACTGTTAAGGAAATACGCTAGATGGGGATGGGAACTGAGGGCAGAGCCCAGAAAAGCAAGTGTGTCAAGGCTAACCTGGACTTGTGTATTCTGTAACAGAATCCAATGCAACTGTTGGTTGCACACTGCATACCTGTTCCCTACTCCCATCTCCTTCTTCCTAACAGAACCTTAATTCTGTTCTGTGGAGCAGTCAGAAACTTCAGGGAAGCTTGGAGCCAGCCCTGGGAATGAGTCTTAATTAGTCTAAGCCCATTACAGTGATCCTATTCCCCCTGCCAGCAATTACTTAGTCATGGGCTGGTGGCATTCTGGATAATAAACCGAAGTCAGCCAGAATGAGAGAGGGTCCTAAGAAAAGTAAGCAATTTAAGACGCTCTTTAAAAAGATGCATGACAGAAGTACCTGGGCGGCTCGGTCAGTTAAACGTCTGACTTTGGCTCAGGTCATGATCTCATGGTTCATGAGTTCAAGCCCTGTGTCAGGCTCTGGGCTGACAGCTCGGAGCCTAGAGCCTGCTTTGGATTCTGCGCCTCCCTCTCTCTGCCCCTACCCTGCTTGTGCTCTCTCTCTCTCTCTCGCTCTCTCTCTCTCTCTTTCAAAATAAATAAATGTTAAAAAAAAAATCTTGAAAAAAACAAAAGATGCATGACAAATTAGAGAAAGAGAAATGGACAAGAAGGAATGATGTCCTTTCCTGCCTCTAGAAGTTCTATGGACATGATGACAGAACTTTGGTAGGCATCATGAAACCTTGTGGAATCCAAAGCTAATCTGGGGACAAAGCCTGAATACACAGCAAGGATGGATGTTAACGTAGAAAGGCCTGGGTCCTTGATGAGCTACTGAGTTAATCAACTTTTTTTTTTTTAACTTTTAATGTTTTTTCTTTCTTTTTTTTTTTTTTACAAATAGTTTATTGTCAAATTAGTTTCCACATAACACCCAGTGCTCATCCCCACAAGTGCCCTCCTCCATGCCCATCCCCCCTTCCCCCCCACATCCATCAGTCCTCAGTTTTTGTCAGCATTCAAGAGTCTCTCATGGTTTGCCTCTCTCCCTTTCCCCCACCATTTCCGCCCTTCTTCTCCCCCTTGTTCCTCAGTTAAGTTCCTCCTAATCCTCCTATACGTGCAAACATATGATATTTGTCCTTCTCTGCCTGACTTATTTCGCTCAGCATAACACCCTCAAGTTCCATTCATGTTGCTACAAATGGCCAGATTTCATTCTTTCTCATTGCCATGTAGTATTCCATGGTATAGATAAACCACATCTTCTTGATCCATTCGTCCGTTGATGGACACTTAGGCTCTTTCCATGTTTTAGCTATTGTTGAGAGTGCTGCTATGAACATTGGGGTACATGTGCTCCTATGCATCAGCATTTCTGTATCCCTTGGGTAAATTCCTAGCAGTGCTATTGCTGGGTCATAGGGGAGTTCTATTGTTAGTTTCCTGAGGAACCTCCACACTGTTTTCCAGAGGGGCTGCACCAGTTTGCATTCCCACCAACAGTGTAGGAGGGTGCCCGTTTCTCCACATCCCCGCCAGCATCAACTTTTTTTTTAATGGTTATTTATTTTGAGAGAGAAAGAGTGACCAGGCACAAGTGGGGGGAGGGGCAGATAGAGATGGAGAGAGAGAATCCCACCCAAGGCGGCTCTGTGCTGTCAATGAGGAGCCCTAAATGGGGGCTTACTCACTCCCAAGAACCATGAGATCATGACCTGGCCCAAAATCAAGAGTCACATGCTTAACCAGCTGAGCCAGCCATGCACCCCTTAACTAACCTTTTTATGTGAAATAATTAATTTCATTAATGTTAAGGCCAATGTACGTTTTCTTTTACTTAGAGCCCAAGGCATCATAACATAAAAATAAAAAACAAACAACAAGAACAAAAACAAGTTCAAATCCTAGCTTCACTAGAGATATAGACCTTGGCCAAATTCAGCTCATCAAGCCTCAGTTTTCTTATCCATGAAATGAGTACACTACTACTACTTCTTCACTGAGTAAGACAAAATAGATAGCAGGACAAGAGAGCAGCATGAGATGATACGAAAAGAACAACTGGTCCAGTGTTTGCTTATGTTAAGTGCTAACTAAATTGCAATTCATAGTGTTTGGTTGGAATTTGGTGGGAATGGGAGAAAGGAAAAGAGCTGAGGACAGTAACAGAGGTTGGGAGCTCAGGGGGAAGAGTGTGAAGCTGAGAAACTGAAAGTTCGAATTTAATTTGGGGTATAGATTAGACTATAGAGACTAGGGGCACCTGATGACTCAGTCAGTTAAGCGTCTGACTTCAGCTGAGGTCATGATCTCTCCGTTTGTGAGTTTGAGCCCCACATCGAGCTCTTTGCTGACAGCTCAGAGCCTGGAGCCTGCTTCGGATTCTATGTCTCCCTCTCTCCTGCCCCTCCTCTGCTCTGTCTCGCATGCGTGGTCTCTCTCTCTCTCTCTGTCAAAAAATAAATATTTTTTAAATTTTTTTTTTTAAATGTAGAGACTAGAACAAATTCTGTAGAATACACCATGGCAGTTAGAATCAGTGTGTGAGTTAATTCAAGTTAGGAACAGGTTACAATTAGTCTTAGATTTGTGTTTGTGAAGAAGCAGTCTACTATTGGTGAAATGTCCTGTTACTATTATTGTTTCCATCTGTGTAGACAATATTTCTAAATCCCTGAAGGTCAGAAGGGTGTTCGAACGTGGGAAGGAAGTGAGAGAACTAGCTAAGGGGCCTATAGGAATGCTCATTGCCGCTGTGCCCCTATTCCAGGGGATAGTCATCATGGCAACCCAACCACAAGTTGCTCCTGGTGGGCCCTGCACACCCAGTGTTGGTGGAGAGAATGTTTCACTGGGATCCCACCCATCCATGAAATGAAGGTCCAATTAGGAAAGCCACGTCAGTGCCCTGCTCATTCCACACAGTATGTTAGATCTCAAAAACTGCAATCTATAACTTTCTGTGGCTCCGCCTTTGATCCTGACCAGGAGTTGCTGTAAAATTTCATGTAAGTACAAATATCAAATCATGCTGTACATGTTGGACAAGTTTATGTTGGACACCTAAAACTAATATAATGTCATGTCAACTATATCCCAGTTTTTAAAAATCGATCAGAATATTTATCAAACAAAAATTTCTGATGGATCCCAGGCCAGTAATTTGATTGTAAGACAATACTGGGCAAGCATAAATCCCCTCTATAAGGATGAATAAAAAGAAAATCATGGGGCCTTTGAAAAAAATTCCTCAGATCAAGAGACCACCAAAAGTAAAACAAGAAGTGAAAAGCATAAACTCCAAAAGATTACAGACAACACAAAACCTTTTTTAAATTCAAGTAAATAGATTAAATGATCCAATAATTCTAATGAAAATATTAATTCAAAAGATATATGCACCTCTGTGTTCATTGCAGCATTATTTACAATAGCCAACATATGGAAGCAACCTAAGTGTTTGTCAGTAAGATGAATGGATAAAGATGTGGTGTATATATATACATAATGCAATATTTCAGCCATAAAAAAAAGAATAAAACTGTACCATTTGCAACAACCTGGTTGAACCTAGACGGTATTATGCTAAGTGAAGTAAGTCAGACCAAGAAAGACAAACACCACATGATTTCACTTATATGTAGAATCTAAAATTTTTTTAATGTTTTATTTATTTCTGAGAAAGAGAGAGAAAGAGACAGCGTGAGCAGGGGAGGGTCAGAGAGAGAGGGAGACACAGAATCTGAAACAGGCTCCAGGCTCTGAGCTGCCTGCATAGAACCCGATGCAGGGCTCGAACCCACGAACTGTGAGATCATGACCTGAGCCGAAGTCAGACGGTTAATGAACTGAGCCACCCAGGCGCCCCATGTAGAATCTAAAAAACAAAACAAAACATGAATGAACAGACTCATAAATATAGAGAACAAAGTGGTGGTTGCCAGAAGGATAGACAAAATAGGCAAAAAGAAATATACAGAGAGGGAGAGATGCAATTAACCTACATAAAAAGAAAAGCAAGGTAATGATGGGCATGAGTTCCAGATGCTTACCTCATATGGAGTGAAACAAAATGAGAGAGGAGACCATACAGTGAGATGTACGTTATTGTCAAGGTCCCAGTTTTTGTTTGGGATAGTGGTTTCATAAATGCTTATTATTACACATTAAGAATAAATCAATCAAAGCATGGACCAATGATTAGACTATATCATAAGCCAAAGATTATGATAACCCAAATCTGAGCATTTGACATCCAAGAGGTAGGGTGGGGATGAAAGGAATCCAAGTAGAAATGACCAGAAACGGTGGTATTGACTGGAAGACTTTAATATACTTTTCTGTTTTTAGTAACTCAAGAAGTCAAAATATTCAAAAGGAATACTAGAATATGAATAAGGATGATTTATTAGCTATACACAGGGGACTTTAAAAACTGGTCATATAATCTAGCCCTGACTAGAGCATGGGACGGATAGTACAGGCCTGGGCAAATCACTTAAAGTCATTGAGCCACATCTGTAAAATGAAAGAGGTGCATTGGATGGCTATTAAGATTCTTTCCAGTTCTGAGGCGCCTGGCTGGCTCAGTCAGTGGAGCATGTGACTCTTGATCTCGGGGTTGTGAGTTTAAGCCCCATATTGGCTGTGATTACTTAAAAATAAAATCTTTAAAAGGAAAAAAAAAAAAAGATTCCTTCCAGTTCTAACTCCCTTATCTATTTGCCAGTGCAAATATTTTATGGGCTTAAAAATAACACGTTTTTTAAAAATAATAGAAATTTTGATGTGCTTTCAGAGTAATAATTTCTAAATGCAACTATATTTGTAAAGTCCCATATGTTTCAATGATCTTTAAAAAGTGCATTTTCCTCTTAGGACACAGCTCCAATTGAATCTTACTCAACTATCAGTTTTCCTGAAAATAGGCCACTATCAGTATCACAGCTCTGAACACGAAGGACGGATCAAAGGAAAGGAAATGGCAGTCTTCTTCAGGCCTGCTTGCTTGCTTGCTTGCTTGCTTGCTTGCTTTCTTTCTTTGTTTTTGAGAGAGAGAGAAAGAGAGAGGGAAGGGCAGAGAGAGAGGGAGAGACAGAATCCTAACCAGTATCCATGCTGCCAAAGCAGGGTCCCACTCTGGGCTCAATTTCTTGAAGCATAAAATCATAATCTGAGCCGAAATGAAGTCAGACACTTAACTGACTGAGCCTCCCAGGCGCCCTTCCTTCTGGACTTTTTATGTGTATAGTATTCTTAAAATCCATAAGGATCAATATTAATTTATTCAGTCCACTAACTTTTATTGAACATCCCTGCCCAGGCAATTACATTCCGGTCAATACAAGATGAACAGATGAATTAGACATAATTCCTAACCTCAGTGATAACTGATAAGCCTGTAAACAAAAAAATAAAAATTAGGTTAACCAAACAAAAATAACCAACACTAAGACATTTTTTAAATGCCCTCTTAAATAATTCTTGGAGCGAAGAAAAAAAAGCATGATTACATACCATCATTTAGAGATAAACAACAACTGAGAATTCAATCAAAGCCTAATTCAGAGGCAAATTTTAGCCTCAAGTGCATACTGACATGACAAAGGACATAGGCTCTGTCCTGATCTATCGCTTACTAACTGTACAACCTTGGGTAAATTAGTAAACCTTTCTGGATCTCTTTTAATGATGAGCAGGAGAGGGGCACAGAGAGAGGGAGGCACAGACTCCAAAGCAGACTCCAGGCTCTGAGCTGTCAGCACAGAATCTGACACGGAGCTCCAACCCACAAACTGCGAGATCATGACCTGAGAGGAGGTCGGACACTTAACCGACTGAGCCACCCAGGCACCCCTACAGCAGTGATTTCTTAAGCAGGAATGTGCTTCAGAATTACCTAGAGTGGTTTTTTAAAATATTCAGGGCTGGCCCCATCCAGGTTATTCTGGGAATTAGGGCCCTGGTATATTTTTTAAACTTTTTAATTTGGAAAAAAAATCAGCCTACAGAAAAATCACAATAAAAACAATCTTTACCTAGATTTACCAATTGTTAACATTTTGCAGCTCAGAAATATGAGATTTCACGTGCCCATGAGGAAAGGAGAAGCAGATATAGGTGGACACTGATATCTATATCACATTCGCCTCTCTAAAGCCTGGCATCCCAGCAGATGAACTGGCTACCCTTACCAATTAGCTGTGCCTAATGAGGGCAGGGGGTCATGCACTGCAGACTGTGAGGATGTCAGCAGAATAGGCTGCAGTCTAGCTAGGTAAACAAGTCTAAAACCAACTAACTACCTAGGGGCGCCTGGGTGGCTCAGTCGGCTAAGCACCTGACTTCGGCTCGGGTCATGATCTCAGAGCTCGTGAGTTCCAGCATAGCATCAGCCTCTGTGCTGATAACTCAGAGCCTGGAGGCTGCTTCAGTTTCTGTGTGTGTCTCTCTCTGCCCCTCCCCTGCTCGCACTCCGTCTCTCAAAAAGGAACAAGTATGAAAAAGGTTTTTAAACCAACTAACTACCTAAATTGACTAGCTAATAGCTAAGCAGTCAACTAAAGAAGCTAGGAAAAGAGGAATATCATAAGCGAAGGAAAAGAAAAATTTATGAAGCTAACAATAGACACCAATAAACCAGAAACCAGAAAAACAATTGAAATGATTAATCTAAGAGCTGTTTAAATAAATAAATAAATAAATAAATAAATAAATAAATAAGCAAGTAAGCAAGCAAATAAGCCAACTACTGGCACAGCTAACCAAGAGAAAAAGACTATACAAACCCCCCAGGTGGCATGAGAAAATGGCTAAAAACACAGGCACACAAGAACTTTTTTTTAACTATGTAAGAATACTAGGGGTACCTGGGTAGCTCAGTTAAGCTTTTGACTTCAGCTCAGGTCATGATCTCACAGTTCCTGAGTTCGAACCCGGCTCTACACTGACCTCACTGTGGGAAATCAAATAGCTATATCCTTGATTAGGAGATTATAGGGAATGTGTTGCAAAGCAGAACACTACTTTCTGGCCTTGCCGAAAACAGCACACCGTGCTTGGCTTATCTAGTACTGTGTATCTAAGGGTGAGGTCCTGCCTATGCTCATATATTCCTTACTTAGACCATGTTATCACATGGAATATTTTATCTTGTCTTAACTTGTTTTCTGCACATTTCTTTTTTTTTTAATATAATTTATTGTCAAGTTGGCTGATATGTGTATACGGTGTGTTCTTGGTGTGGGGGTAGATTCCTATGATTCATTGCTTACATACAACACCCACTACAGATCCAACAAGTGCCCTCCTCAGTGCCCATCACCCATTTTCCCCTTTCACCCGCCTGCCCTATCAACCCTCAGTTTGTTCTCTGTATTTAAGAGTCTCTTATTTTGGCTCCCTCGCTCTCTGTAACTATTTTCCCCTTCCCTTCCCCCATAGTCTGTTAAGTTTCTCAAGTTCCACATGTGAGTTTCTGCACGTTTTCTATACGTTCTTACTGGCACGTAGCCCACTGACATATTGTGCAATGTTATCTTAAATGTATGCTCAATAAATACGGGAGCTTGAAAACAGCTCAGGGACACTTTCCTTAGCCTCCCTCTCAGCTCTCTTGACTTGTGGAGTCTTGAGTAATCCTTTCTGCCGTCCTCAACTTTGCTGGACAAAGCCGAAGGCCGAACCCACACAGCACGGATCCTGGTCAGATATTCTGTCTCCCTCTCCCTCTGCCCCTCCCCTGCTCGCTCTCTCTCTCTCTCTCTCAAAAATAAATAAATAAGCATTAAAAAAAATACTAAGTGAAACTTCATATAACTAAACCCAAAATATCTCAGTGTAATTAATATTGTCTGGGAAACTATAAATAAAAATCAACCCAAAATGATACAGAACACCTGAATAAGACAACAGCCATAGAAAAAACTGAAAAAGCAGTCAAATAGATGCCCCCTATCAAAAGATCCACATTACACTCAATTTACAAAATTTGTTATTAAGACCTAACAACCTCACACAAGTTGTACAGATGAAAAATCCTAAATAAAACATCAAACCAGGGATTGCAAATAGCAGGATGCTTGCCATCACTGTCTTCTCTCCTCCAATCCAATGGCAGATACCACTGAATAATCATGGCCCCCTTTCTGGGACCTCTCAAGGCTCTGCAAGACACCATATCTTGAGTGATTTTTGCCAAAGGCACAGCATCAGGGAGAGCCGGCAAATGTTCTTTATCATCCCTGAATTGAGAGCTCAATACGGGCAGATACTTTATCTGTCTATACTGTTCACAGTTGTATCTCTAGAATGAAGCACTGGTTTCTGGCACATAATATGAACTAAAAAAAAATCTAGCAATATTGTAAATTTTTAAAATATTTATCTTTGACACACACACGCACACACACGCACACACACACATACACACACACACCATGAGTGGGGGAGGGGCAGAGAGAGGGAGACACAGAATCTGAAGGGTCTGGGCTCTGAGCTGTCAGCACAGAGCCAACGTGAGACTTAAGCCCAGGAACCGTGAGATAATGACCTGAGCTGAAATCGGACGCTTAACCAACTGTGCCACCCAGGCGCCCCTAGCAATACTGCAAAAGAATAACATGCATTTGTTTTCTAGGATTATAGCAATGATTGAACTAAAAAAATCTATCAATGTAATTAACATGAATACAGCAAATAGCCATTTCATCACTCTAACAGATATGGGGAAATCGTTTAAGAAATTAAATTTCCATTTGTGATTTTTTTAGATACTTTTGGGATGTCTGGGTGGTTCAGTCACTGAAGCATTCAGCTTTGGCTCAGTCATGATTTCGCAGTCCGTGAGTGTGAGCCCCGTGTTGGGTTCCGTGCTGACAGCTCAGAACCTGGAGCCTGCTTCGGAGTCTGTGTCTCCCTCTCTCTCTACCCCCTCTTTCCCACTCGCACTCTGTGTGTGTCTCTCTCTCTCAAAATTAAATAAACTTTAACAAAAATTTTAAGATACTTTTTTTTTTTTAAGGAGGCTTCACTTCCAACGTGAAGCCCAACATGGGGCTTGAACTCACAACCCTGAGATCAAGACCTGAGCTGAGATCAAGAATCCAACATTCAACCAACTGAGCCACCCAGGCGCCCCCCATTTGTGATTTTTTTCAAGTTTATTTATTTATTTTGAGAGAGAAGGTGTGCACATGGGAGGGAGTCAGGGCAGAGAGAGAGAGAGAACCCAAAGCAGGCTCTGCACCAGTAGCACAGAGCCTGATGCAGAGCCCAAACTACAAACGCTGAGATCATGACCTGAACCAAAAACAAGAGTCAGAAGCTTTTTTCTTTTTTTTTTAACACTTATTTATCTTTGAGAGACAGTGCAACAGAGCATGAGTGGGGCGGGGGCGGGGGGAGGGCAAAGAGAGATGGGGATACAGAATCCTATGCAGGCTCCAGGCTCTGAGCTGTTAGCACAGAGCCTGATGCTAGGCTGGAACCCAGGGACCATGAGATCATGACCTGAGCTGAAGTCAGACGCTTAATTTACTGAGCCACCCAGGCAGGCCAAGAGTCAGAAGCTAAACGGACTGAGCCAGCCAGGCTTGCTCCCATTTGTGACTTGTAAAAAGGTTTTTAGTAAACCGGAAATAAACTTGATAAAGAATATTTGAAATGAACAGCCAATATCAAACTACATCCAAGAGAAAAGCCAGGGCCATAACTGGCAAAGAGATCTCATTCATTGTACCAGTTCCAATTAACTAGTCACTTACAGGAATGTTACTGTGAGGTTTCCGAAAAAGGGCAATGGCTTAGCAAAAAGAAAAAAGTACTAAGGATTAGCTATATTTGCCATTGGCATAAGCTGGATGCCAGCATGGAGAGTTGATAGTCCTTCACTTTAGGCAATCTTATAGAAGTCAGAACCAAGACAGAACTGATCGCTATCACCTTTATTATTCAACATTATTCTAGACGGTGCATGAAACAAAAATAAGTAATAAGAACCATAACTGTTGGAAAAGAAGAAAAGATTTATCTGGTTAACTATAAGCCCCTAAGAAGCCACTGAAAAAACAATGAAAATAAGAGGAGTATAAAATGGCTTATTACATGAAAAATGAATTCCACTATCAATAGCTTTCTTACTAGCCAGCACTACTACTTAGACGACATGCTGGAGGACTCCTACCACCAGCATTATAGCAGATTAAGTATTCTTCAGCGATTACCCAGAGTAAATCGACTATTTAAGGTTTAGGTAATTGTGTGTTTGCCTTTCAACAATTTGACTAGATTGTAACCCATAGAGGAACCACTAAGAAAGTAACTAATATATGTAAGTTAAAAAAAAAGCAAATAGGAAAACTAGAATGGTATACTAAAAGATATTAGCTTACACCAAACAAAGGTAGTAAAGGGGGAAAAATACATGAGGAACATGAGGCAATGAAAACATATGTCCACACAAAAACCTGTACATGCATATTCATAGAAGCATCATTCATGATAGCTAAAAAGTAGAAACAACCCAAGTGGCAATCAGTGAATGAACAAACATGGTACATTTACACAATGGAATATTATTCAGCAATAAAAAAAGAATGGATTATGGATACATGCTATCACATGGATGAACCCTGAAAACGTTACAGTGAGTGAAAAAAAAACAAGATACAAGAGACCATAATTGCATGAGTCCATATATGAAATGTCCCAAAGAGGTAAATCTATACAATGAGAAAGTTAACTAATGGTTACCCAGGACTGTGGGTGAAGGAGTATGGGGGTGGGGGGATATAGGGAGTGACTGCCAATGGACATGAGGTTTCTTCTTGGAATGATGAAAATATTCTAGAATTGATTGTGATGATAGTTGCAAAACTGTGTATATAACAAAAACTACTGAATTTTACACTTTAAATGGGTGAATTATATGGCATTTGAATTGTATGTCAATATAAAACTGATAAAAAGTAAAACTGTAAAATACCCAAAAAAGCAACCCAAATCTAATAATGTAGAAGCGGGGAGAGGGAAGAGGAGGAGGGGAAGGAGAAGAAGAAGAAGAAAAAAAAAAAACATCAAGAGCAAGTTAGGTTTATTCTATAAATGCAAAGTTGGTTTAATTTTAGAAAATTAATGTATTATTGTTTAGAAATCTTTTTTCTCCCTTCCTCCCATCCCTGCTATAGACAGTATACTTTGGGCTTGGCCACGTGACTTGCTTTGGCCACTGGCATGTTGACAGACATGACATGACCCTCAGGCATGAAAAGCAGTTGCAAAATCGTACTTGTCTTCTTACCCTTCTTCTATCACAATGCGAAGAACACGCCCAGGCTTTCCAGCAGTTTCCAGGAGAAACAAGAGACATATGGCACACAGTGAAACACTCTAACCAATCCTAGTTTAGAATGCTGACCCCAATCAACCCATAGATTTATGAGAATAAGTAATTGTTTTATGCCACTGGGTTTTTTTTTTTTTTTTAATGTTTATTTTTGACAGAGAGAGTGTAAGCAGGAGAGGGGTAGAGAGAGAAGGAGACACAGAATCCGAACCAGGCTCCAGGCTCTGAGCTGTCAGCACAGAGCCCGATGCAGGGCTTAAGCTCACAAACTGTGAGCTCATGACCTGAGCTGAAGTTAGACACTTAACCAGCTGAGCCCCCAGTCACTTCTATGCCACTGGGTTTTGATGTGATTAGTTAGTGCCACTTATGTGGTAAGAGGTAACTGGTATAGGTAGCTACAAAAAAAAACCACAGTAAACATGAAACTTAATAATGAAGAATTAAGGGACACCTGGGTAGTTCAGTCAGTTAAGCATTCGATTCTTGATTTTTGCTCAGGTCATGATGATCCCACAGTTTGTGAGTTCAAGCCCCACACCTGGTTCTGCCCTGAAAGCAGGGAGCCTGCTTGGGATTCTCTGTCTCCCTCTATCTCTGCTCCTCCCCTGCACTCTCTCTCTCTCTCTCTCTCTCTCAAAAATGAATAAATAAACTTTATTTTTTAAAAAGGTGAAAAGCTACAAGCATTCTTTTAAAGATCAGGAACAAGTTATTACAAGTGTCTATTAACGTTACTTCAATCAACATTATCTGAGGGTCTCAAGCAAGAGAAATGATCAGCTGTGCATGTGTGTAGAGAGAACAGAAGAGGTCCAATGATGGAGCCCTAAGTATGCCACTGTTTAGAGGCCAGGAAGATGTAGGAGCTCAGCAAAAAGACCTAGAAGAAAGAGCCAATAAAATATGAGGAGGATCAAGAAACCAAATGAAGAACATAATTCGAGGTGTGATCATGGCATTTTGGTTAAGAGAAAAGACCTTAGGGGATAATGCTAATAATACCATGATGTCAGTAACTTGTTTTCAAATGATACAATAAAAATTTATTATATATATCAGGTCATAGATCATATCATACCACATTAGAGAGACACACAAAGAGAACAAACAGCAAAATGTTAATAATTGTTGACTCTAGATGAAGGTACACAGGCCTTCACTGTCCATTCCTTCAACTTTTCTGCATGTTTGAAATTTTTCATAATAAAAAGATGGTAGACAGGACTGTTTCTGAGAACAAGAGGTAATCAACTATATTCATGAAACTGCTCTTCCTATGGTCAAATAATCTTATATCCCAGATTATGGTCTCTAAATACCATTTCCAACTAAAAGGGAACTATGAGTCATTGGAAAAAATAGCTGATACCAGCTCTAGTCTAGGAATACACAAAATAAGCACAGAACATTTTACTATATTAAATAACAAGAAACCTTAAGAAACCAAAAAAACCTCAGGATCCAACCTGAATAAGTTCCAACTGGTCAAAATAAGGCAATTTAAAAATGATAAAAGCACCCAACAATTGAGATACATCATATATGTGTTAAATTATGAGTTCATAATGGTACTGTAAAAAAATCTCATTGGTCACTTTTGGAGGATGCAAGGGGACCAACTCATTTAAAGCTGGTAAAATAAATGAGAAACAAGCATTTTTCTTGCCTTTCCTGCATGAAATATATCTCTGGGAAGCAAACTTGTGGAAAAGTTTCTCTTCATAGAGGTATTCTACCTACTAAACAAAGAAGGACAAACAGAATGAGACTATTATTTTCTAACTCCTTTATTAATGAAACTAGAGCAATGGTTCTCAATCAGGGATAATTTTGTTCCCCTGGGGACAACTGGCAATATCTAGAGACATCTTTGATTATCAGGACTGGAGGAGTTGCTACTGGCATCCAGTGGGTAAGAGGCCAAGGATGTTGCTAAACATCCTACAATGCACACAGAGCCACCGACAATTAAGAATTATCTGCCCCAAACTAAGTAGTGCCAGGTTTAAGAAACCCCAGTCTAGGCAATGACCATCATAATTTATCTCACAAAAAGGCCGCTGTTTTCCTCCTGATAAGAGTACTAAAAAAAGAGAGAGAGAGTACTAAGCCCACAATTTACCAGAAATACAGGGGACTGAGAAACATGATAAATTTACCAGTAGAAGCTCAGAAAAATTCAGACTTTGAGAAACTCTGAGTTTGAGAACAAATGACATGGTTTCTTTAGAAAACAAACAGGCATCTGGGCGGCTCTGTTGATTAAGCATCTGACTCTTGATTTCAGGTCAGTTCACGATCTTGTGGTCCTCAGATTGAGCCCCACATGCTCCACGCCTACAGCAAGGAGCCCACTTGAGATTCTCTCTCCTTTTCTCTCTGTCCCTCCCCCACTCATGGTGTGTGTGACTCTCAAAATAGGTAAATAAACATTAAAACAAACAAACAAATAGGGGCTCCTGGCTGACCTAGTCAGCGGAAGATGCAACTCTTGCTCTCAAGGTTATAAATTCAAGATCCATGTTGAATATAGAAATTACTTAAAACAAACTTTAAAAAGACAAACAACAACAACAACAACAACCAGTAAGGGAAAAAAGATAGAGGATGAACTTAAAGATTTAAAAAGATTTAAGAGATATATCAGCTGTGATGTATTGACCTTATTTGATTTTGATTCAAACAATTTCTTTTTTTTTAATGCTTATATATTTTTGAGAGACAGAGAGACAGAGCATGAGCAGGGGAGTGTCAGAGAGAGAGGGAGACACAGAATATGAAGCAGGCTCCAGGCTCCGAGCTTTCGGGCTCTGATTCGGGGCTTGAACTCATAAACTGCAAGGTCATGACCTGAGCCAAAGTCAGACACTTAACAGACTGAGCCACCCAAGTGCCCCAAACAATTTCTTAAACTAAACATTTATAAGACAATGGGGGAAATGTGAGCAAATAGATACTTGATATTAGGGAATTATTGGGCATTTTTGGGTGTGACATGGTACTGTGATTTTGTTTTTAAGAAGAATCCTTATCTTTTTAAAGTAACATATTGAAATATTTATTGATGAAATGATATATCAAAAATATACACCAAATAATTAAGTGGAGGGAGAGAGCAGGGTTATAGAGTTAGATGAAACAAGATTGGCCATGAATTGATCATTGGAGGATCATTGGCATAGAAGGTACCTGAAAGCAGGTACTTTCACCTCAGCCAGATCGCTTACAGCAACAGTACAACTGAGACATAGGTAAGTGATTTTGCACAAGGGTCTCCATCAAAATGGTCTTAATCAAGGTAAATAAGCATTCATTGCTCTATTCTGTTTGTTCTTTATTTCATGTTTGACATTTTTCCATCATAAAAGTTTGAAAAACAACCACGAATTGATCTTCTAATAGCTTAAATTAAGGAATACTTAAAACTTATCTCAGCAGACCCCTCCGTACTACTTAATACTGTTCAGGATTTCACCTTCCCTAAATTCCCCATTCCTTGGATTCCATGGCACCAGCCCCAGCCTGTCTAGATTCTCTTCTTTTCTTTCAGCTTGATTCTTCCCATTCTCCTTCCTGGAATTCTCTTCATGTTCCCCAGGATTCTTGTCAGACCACTCTTCTCCCTCTCTACACTCTACTTGGATGATGGCATCCACTTTCATAGCTTCCTTTATCATCACATCTTTACTTGTGGCAAACATCTGACTTTTCCCACCCAACATTTCCTCCTGGAGTCTTTTTATCTCAGTTGATATCACCCAGTCATCTAAGCTACAAACTTAAAAATGATCCTGGCTGATGCTTTCTCTCCACTGACCTGACTGACTTTGGATACTAAATCGATCAGCAAGTTTTCCCAAACTAATTGAATGTTTCCTCTTCTCCTTCCCTATTATCTCTATCCGAAATCAGTCTCTCATCCTCTCCTGACCGAGCATTGGCAGAGCTTCCTGCCTAATCAGTCTCTCCGCCTCTTTACAACCACCGCAGTGAGCTTTTAAAAACAGGATCCTGGCTCATCTGGCTTGGAATTACTACCACCACAAACAGTAACTCTCAAACTTGGATAAAGGGTCAGATATATGTCAATTACATTATCTATTATAATAATATTTTAACAAAATGAAGCATAAATTCCTAGTGTTTACAGATCTCATACAACTAAAGGAAGCACATTTACAAATTAAATAGTTGTGGGTGTTAACATTAACGTGATGAATCAGTTTGTTTTGCTGAGATCACATTGCCTCTGGAAGAATGAACATCATGCACAAGGCCCAGGCATAGGTTTGTTCTCAAAACTGGCCTATCTCCGCTGACTCTGGAAGGGCCGTGGATCTCTCCCATTCTCTGTCCAAACCCGTGCGAAACTTTCCGCTGCACGGTGCACAGGACAGCATCCGGCCTTCTCTCGAGCCTAACGCATCGCATATAATCTAAGACTGCTTTTTCTCATCTCATTAGCCCTAGACAATTAAATAGGACTCGGCTCCAACTCTCATAAACACGGGACAGGACTCTGTTAGAAGGCGAGCACGCACACGGATGCGGAATGTGCTTGCCTTAATTTCTTTTTCATCTTACCACCGAAGTAGAAACGCAGTACTTGAGAATTTTTTAAAAGAACTCTGCCTTCCTCCTTCAAGCCCTCTCGCTACCGAGACCTGCAGCCTTCACTCCCGCCACCCTCCATTCCGCCGCTAGGTGGCAAGTCGCTCACCGTCGCCCACAAACGCTCGCGGGGGAGGCGTCCTCCAACCCCGGCGATAATTGGCTATTTCGCCGACCCCCTCCCGGAGGGAGGAGCCAGCAGAGAACCGGAAGCGTTGGGCCCGGTGAGTGCACAGTGCGTGCGCATTCAGGACCCAGGGCCGACTTAAAAAAGGCCTACTGCAACTCCTCCTCCAGCCTGAGGGGGCAGACCGGATTCCTACAAGGTGGAGGGCGGAACCTCCAGAGAGGGGTCACACTGATAAGGGCTGGGCCACACTGAGGGGAGGAGTCACGTTGAAAGGAGGGGTCACAATGACCGGTGGAGTCACTCGAAGAGGTGGGGTCTCATTGCGTGGGTGGAACACACAGAGGAGGGGTGTCGCACTGACGGGTTCTGATACAGAGTGATGATGGCAGTGTCATACTGAGGAAAGGTCCCTCTGAAGGGGGCGGCTCACTGAGGAAGAGAGGGGTCTCCGAAGGAAAGGGCTCCTGGAGGGGCGGGGTTTTGCCGAGGGGTGGGATCTCGAGGAAGGAGGGGCTTCCGGGCAGGTGGAGGCTTCTCTGCAGACAGGGTCTTTTGGAGGAAAGAGTAGGAGGTTGCGGCTGTGTAGTCACTGGATGGATACCCCTCTCTTCCTCTGAACTATATTCGAAGGAGGCGGGATGGAGTAAAGAGGTGTGGGCCACACCGGGGACGGGCTGGCCACAGGCTCACGATAACAACCGCCCGAGAAGGGAGAAAGTGTCAGGGAATCAGGGGTGTAAGGGTCGAGACCTGGGAAATGGGCAGACTGGGCCAGAGCGGGGACCGGGAAGGTAGGCCGGTTGCTGGCCTACCTCCGATTGTGGCTAGGCCTGCAGTGTATACATTTCTGCCTTGCTGGCCCACGGAGCCCACAAATCCGGCAGCTTCCTGAGCTCGGCTGCCTGTAGACGGCGGACTGAGGGTGGGAGGAGAGAAAGGACTCCCAGGGCCGCTGAAAGGTATTTGAGCTGCGCGTACGCACAGTCAGCTCATAATTCCCTTCAGTTACTCAGCTCAGGCCTGAACTTAATAGGCCCCGATGTCCCAGACCCTCTAGCCCAGGGTGTCGCGGCCAAGGGTTAGGGGTTGCGTACCTGAGGGGGCGTGGCCGCTGCCGGTGGGCCGGGCTGGAAGGAGTTAAGCTGGGGCCCGGCTCAGCCCCGCCCATGGCAGGCCGCGGAGCCTGAGCCCCAGCGGCGAAGCGGAGCAGCCGCCGCCCGCCCGCCCGCCAGCCCGCCTCCGCCTGCGGGGAGCCCGCCCGCCTGCCCGCCGGCGCCCGGGAGAGCCACTGCCACCGCCCGGCCCAGGCCCTGCGCCGAGGGAAGCGGAGCCGCGTCTACCCAGGCCCTGCAAGCCGGCGCGGCGGGGGCGGGCCCAGGATCTTCCGCGGATCTTCCATTCTCCCAGGCGGGAGTGGGAGCCCCAGCGTCCCGGATCCGGCTGGGCGCGCGCCCATGGCAAGCGCGGCCTGCCCGGGCCCCGGGGACCCTGCCATGTGAGGCAGGACCGGGCTGGGGGCCCGGCCATGGCCGGGGAACGGCCCCCACTGCGGGGCCCTGGGCCAGGGCCCGGGGAGGCGCCCGGGGAGGGGCCCCCGGGGCCGGGGGGCACGGGTGGAGGCCCGGGCCGGGGCCGCCCCTCCTCCTACCGGGCTCTCCGCAGCGCCGTGTCCAGCCTGGCGCGCGTGGACGATTTCCACTGCGCGGAGAAGATCGGGGCCGGCTTCTTCTCTGAGGTTTACAAGGTAGGATCAGCAGAGAGGGCAGAGGGGCGGGACCGATCCTTAGACGGGAGGCTGGAACTAGGGGCCCCAGACCCGGACGACACTCGCGACCTGGAGAATCTGCACGGGATTCGCCGGCCCATGCCGCCCCCAGGTTCGGCACCGACAGTCAGGGCAAGTCATGGTGCTGAAAATGAACAGACTCCCCAGTAACCGGGGAAACACGCTACGGGAGGTGCAGCTGATGAACCGGCTCCGACACCCCAACATCCTAAGGTGAGCAGCCCCAGCCACTTGCCGAGAAGCTTGCTGGGAGAAGAGGAAAGATCCCGCGGGAAAAGTGGGAACTGTAGAGGGGCCTGGGTTCTCACTGCCTACCCTCCTATCTTTCCCATCCCCTTCCAGGTTCATGGGGGTCTGTGTGCACCAGGGGCAGCTGCACGCTCTTACAGAGGTGAGGATGGGCCAGGAAGGAGGGGACCTCCTCCCCCCCCCATCACCATGGGGAGAGAGAGTCAGCGCCCCAGTGCATCTACAGAGGAATAGTGAGAGGCAGGCAGCAGGACCTCCTCCCATGGGAGGCTTCCTGAACTTTCCTTTGGGCTAACCAGAATAAAAGTCCTCAGTCGGTCACCTTCCCTATATGCCGTATAACAATGTGGTCCAATAAAACTTTCTGCAGTGATGAAAATGTTCTGTAGGTACATATGGCTAGACAGCAGTAGAAATATGACTAGCGTGACTGAAGAACTGAATGTTTAATTTTATTTAAACTTAATAATTTAAATAGTTGCACAGGTCTTGGACAGGACAGCCCTAGAATGTGAGTGGGGATCCTAGGGCACAGACTCACCCCTCTGACCTTTGTGATCCTCCTGAGTGTCCCTGGCTAATAGGTGGGAGACCTACAGTACAGGCAGAAACCTTGACATTCCCATTCTGCTCCCCTTATGCCCCAGTATATGAATGGGGGGACCCTGGAACAGCTGCTCAGCTCCCCGGAACCCCTGTCCTGGCCTGTCCGGCTCCACCTGGCTCTGGACATTGCCCGCGGCCTGCGGTACCTGCATGCCAAAGGTGTATTCCACCGAGACCTAACATCCAAGGTAGGCTGGCCAGGTGGGTGGAGGCATGAAAGGGGATTTGAGACTGTTACACTGTAACTGGTCCATGGCTGTTGGAATGTGGATATAGTAGACATATTAGGATGTTGGAGTAGCAAAGCATTGGAGAATGAGAGCCTGAGGTGAAGGGGAGCTCTAAGGGGCTCAGTACCAGCCCATGTTTGCAGTGATAGATGCAGTCGCAAGATTGTGGTGCATTAGACAACTGGGAGATTGGAGAGGGTTGGGGCTCTTCTGGGGTGTATGTTGGGCTTTGGGGTGTATATTGGGAGATCAGAGAACAGAAGGTGATGGGTGTGTGGGGATGCTATGTGTATGTCAGAACTGCCTGATCCGACGGGAAGACCAAGGCTTCACGGCTGTTGTGGGTGACTTCGGCCTGGCT